>NC_092574.1:7982462-8648712 GCF_037975245.1 Apostichopus japonicus | reverse complement strand
ATTTCATTTGTGGCAACTCTGGATCAATAATCATAAACAGACAAACGGATTCAGATCTAGTATGTCACCATTAATATTGTTTTTTGTCAGAATCTCTCCTTCATTATGTTTCTTCATTATATTCCAAGATTCCCTCTCTTAATATCAAACAGTGGGTCTTTTCAATATTACACTATAGGCTATCAGTTGCATTGTCTCATTAGTGGAAATACTGAAGAAAAAAATGAGCCAGTGCAACCAATTAATGGCACCAATGATGCAAATCTGTAGAAATGAACTTACCAGAGGATGAAATTATCATTAACCTAAGCCGAGCGTGAGTCATTCCATTGCCCACTTCCTGGTTTAATAGACGGTGAGTGGAAGTAAACGTCCATAGCCGAGTGGTGAGGGTGTCCGCATATAAAGCGGGAGGCCCGGGTTCGAATCCAGGTGTAGGCTGGAAGTTTTTTCACTGTTCTGGATTTGTTAAGCTGATGACGGTTTCATATATATATATATATATATATATATATATATATATATATATATATATATATATATATATATATATATATATATATATATATATATATATATATATATATATATATATATATATATATATATATATATATATATATATATATATATATATATATATATATATATATATATATATATATATCTATGTATATATATTCTATATCTATATAAAATGGAAGAGAAACTTGGGAAAGAGGGGTGAGGGTAGGAAGGATGTTCACTCCAAAAAATTATTTTGCTGTTAGATATTATTGCATGGGGAGGTTAGAGGTTATTATATAAATATATATATATATATATATATATATATATATATATATATATATATACATATACATATATATATATACATATACATATACATATATGTATATATATATATATATCTATATCTATATATATATATATATATTTATATATATATATATATATATATCACAAAATTGGTGGATCGGATCTTGCTACTTAAAGTTTCACGCCGTAGTACGGTTGAGTGATCTTAAGTGTCTGCATATAGATACTAGTTCTGTTCGCTTGTCAAGAATTCTTTCCTTTTCAGAGTGTGCGTTGATGATCGCGAGTTTCTCCTCCAGGCACAGGCTGCATTGTGTGGTGCCGCTAAGTAGGGTGTTGGAATGCTTGAGGATTGACCACTCAATTTCGTAACCTTCCCCTTTATCTTTCAAGTCCCAAATAAATTTGGATAGTTCTGTTTCCTTGGCGTAGATTTCGTTTCGAAAAGAATTCGTGTGGTTGTTGTACCTTAAGCTGAATGGACCACCGCACATGCCGATGTTTGAGTTGGTAGTGTCATTGTGATGAACTTCTGCCTTTTACACAATTGCGGCGGATAAGCATTTCCCTCCAGGGGGCAGTCACTTGGGTTCCTGCAATTGCATTCTTTTGTAGGGTTTGGGGGGTTGGCCATTGCGAGGTTCCTTGAGTTGTGTGCTGTTATTATTGACTTGATGCTGTTCATGCAGGTATAACTGATTTTGACATTGTTACGGTTGAATATTTTGTGATATCTGTGTGATGGGGGTTAGTGCTTTGAAATGAGGCTCAGAAAAGATCCTCCTGCAACGTTGCTTTTAATATTTTTCCTGTATATATATATATATATATATATATATATATATATATATATATATAAATATGTAATTTAAAAATGGAAGAGAAACTTGGGAAAGAGGGGTGAGGGTAGGTAGGATGTGCACTCCAAATTATTTTGCTGTTAGATATTAGCTAAAACTGCATGGGAGGTTAGAGGTTATTAGCGAACAATACAAACATAATTATTGTAACGTTGCCTTTGTCTTCGGGTGTGTTGTTGATACGTCTGGTGTATTCGTCCTTTGCTATCGGAGAAAGGTAAAGGAGGGGAAGTCATATATTCCTCTATAAAGGTCGGAAATGGGAACACAGTGGGTATAGGGGTATGGAGAGAATATGGAACACTAAATACTAGAACAGGTTCTCTGTGTTGACATTAATTTATTAACAAGTGTACACAATTTTACAAACACTGACTGCGCATCCGTGACCTTGAAGAAACGCATTGACTTGCGTCGCTATGACTTTGCGCCGTGGCTCCTGCGGCGCACACTAACCAGCGCAGGTGTAACCTTAGCGGGACCATAGAAAATTTCGCGGGGCGCGAATTTTTCTCCCCCAGCGCGGTAAAGGTCAAAATTAGCATACCTCGCCCATTGACTGGAGCCCGTATACATAAGATTCATAACAATATTAACTAGCAGCTGCTGCACTGAATCGCTCATCACATACCACATTTCACAAGCCCACTCTGCTACACTCACAACAACAAAGAAAACAGTCTAGCTGCAGAATGTACAATGGTACGCGTTTGAGTAGAGTTAACTTATATGTGTGTGCGTTATACACGGGTGTAGAAGGTATGTGGTTATGTATCGCACAACTCTGTTGCTGTAAATTTAAAGAAGTTAAATCAAACCGAAACAGTTTGAAGATGATACAACAACAAAACACCATATAATATAAACGTAAGACAATTTCTGTGTTCAATAACTATAATCCACAGTAGCAGTGGTACTACTAACATGCATGACTAAATACTAGGCCTATATCTTTCGTATTATAGGCTATTATCTGAAAACCGTACCAAAGGGTCATAATAAACCGTCTCAAAGGGTAATAATTTTGAAATCAAATCAATGTGTATGCTCAAAACTATATAAGAGTCTATCAGTTTAAAGCTTAAAAGCATCTCAAGTAAATAATCAATCAGAAACGGTCAAGCTGTCCAATGTTTTGAAGCAGTTTTGAATTAAGCAAACGTCTGTTACTTATCTGCGTTCATTGCTATCGCTCTACTTTGTACAGCAAGTTCTACCATCACTTCGAAGCTTCACCCCTGTGTCAAAACTAACTTATTCGATTTATTGGCTTCTCAGTTTTGGAGTCATCAACCTAAGTTATCCTTACCTCAAAGAAAGACAGTCATCTACAATTAGACGTGTACACTCACAGTCCATGGTCGCAGTATCATGTTTTACGAACTTATGGATGTAAATGTACACAAACAAGTCGCCAGTTCATACAGTACGTGTATGTGAATCACGATCCACACTGCGTGCACGTGTATGTTCATGTACATACACACACGCATAGCGTAAGCAAGAAGTTCCTAATTCAACATCAAAAGTGCAAGACCCAGCCAATGAAAGGGAGGTATGCAAATGATGGCCTTAACCGCGCTGGGGAAAAAAAGCTCGCGAGCGGGGCACATTGGTTCGTATAACGTATGACTTGGCAGCGCGTGCACACTAACTAGCGCCGCAATGATCTTGGCGGCGCGCGTGCACTAACGCCGCTATGACCTTGGCGGCGCACGCTCACTGGCGCCACACTAGCGTCCTAGACAAGTTATGGCAACGGAAAACGTACGGTACCCTGCAACACAGAACACAGCCGATGATAAAGCCTAGTCAGCCTACAGCAGCGACAACCCCGTTAGCCTAGTCTTGGCCAAGTCGTTTATAATGATACTCTTTTTCTCGCTTGACTGTACATGCCTCAGAGTCCGTTTCTGCCTACCATGAATTTGCTTACCCACTGTATTTTACATGCCCGAGTATCTATCCGATACAAATCAATCGAAAGCGTTTGCCGCGGGCGTTCTCTTGGGCAGTACAGCAAATAGATACGGGAAAACAGCTCTGTGAAAAAGAAGGGTACACTATAGGCTGTTCAATTATAGAGTCGACTACCGTTAGCCTAACCGACACTCCGTTTTATACTACATCTCACCTCCAGCACCCAAAGCACTGTTCTCAATACTACCCATTGTTAAACCCCCAGCCAAGGAAACACCCGTATTTTCCTACAAAGTTCATCCAGTTCGTTATCTTATAAGTAACTGATACTAGGCCCGCCTTCACAAACTACGCATGGTAAAAGAACCTCTCTGGGAAACCACCCGGACTTGCCAAAAGCGGCACAGCTTCGATTAAAAAGTATAGTGAGCGACTACCGGAACATATAACTATAGCCAAAAACACATTTAATCAACACGACATTTGCAACTTGAAGCCGTATAACAACAGTTCAGTGGCAATACCTGTGAAAATACTGCGAAACATGTAACAAACGTTTATTAATTAAAACTACTGCAACTATTCCGTTGCCTCGCTACACCATGGTTTTACTAATACTATAAAATAATTCCTCTGCAAAAATATTGGACCATTGATACACGCGTTCCGTAATTAAAAGTATAAGTAATTACTTAACTACGATTACGTTAGTCTTATCGCGTGGTTTCTGTTATCATTATATTTCTAAGTCTATTTTTTCCTTCATCTTCTCCTTCTCCTTCTTCTTCTTCTATTCTTCTTCAGAGCGGAATATATGTTGATACTAGATGAGACTAGTCTCAACATATATATATATATATAAATGAAAATCGTAATGAGTTGGAAAATCAAGAACAGTGAAAAAACTTTCAGCCTCCACCGGGATTCGAACCACGGGCCTTCAGCTCTGTACGCGGACACCCTAACCACTAGGCTATGGACGCTGATTGTATGTCCAGAGGTTCGAAACCGGTAAGGAAGGTCGTAATTCCACTGTAGGCGTTTGTCACCTGTATCGAACAATACTAGTTCTGTTTTTGGTGACATATTTTGCCTTACTCTAGAGATCAAGATACATGATGCTAACCAACTCGAAATCATTTGTGATTCCTAAAGCCGGATCTCGAAAGAGATACTTTGAACAGACGTCATGTTAATGCAATTAACATAATATATATATATATATATATATATATATATATATATATATATATATATATATATATATATATATATAATTTATTTATTATAATATAGCGCTTTACATCAAAGAATGATCTCAAAGGACTTCACAAAATCGCATAAAATATTACAACTGCAGCTTAAAAATAATATATACAGCCTTAAACTATTGCATCCTAAAAATTACAAAAATAAATTAATATTCAAACAATAAATATTAAAGCAATAAAATTCAGAAATTAAAGACGAAAGCAATAACAGCATACAATAAAACTAAATATGACAGCATACAATAAAACTAAAATACTAACCTATTACAGCCGAAATTAGTAACAATAAGACTATCAAAATATAAATAGAATATATATATATATATATATATATATATATATATATATGTTTTTGAAATATATCACCCTGTTGATAGGTGACACTCCAAAATTCCAAGGTAAGACAATATCTGATATGATTTTACATAAAGGTACTGACATCACCGTTTATCGGCTCTTAAACGGTTCGATTTGACAGAAAAAAGACTTTAAATAGAAACCCTTTCCATCATTCTGCTTAATGTTTTCGAATGAAAACAAATATCAAGGTTTGGCACATATTCACCCTGGAATGGGCAAAGCGTTCAATTTCCATCCAGGCCACACAACTAATGTGACCAAACGTCCCCAAATGTTTCAGGGACAGTCCAACATTCCGATGTTTCGTCCCCGATTAACAAGTGTCCCGAAAACTTTGTCCCAGAATTAAATCCCTGACATGTACGCTTTTATTCACAACAATTAGAAATTTGCAAAATCTATACCTTCCTGCCCGTTATACTTAAATTACACGTCATTAAAAAAAAACCCAACATGCATATACAAATAGGCCTATCCCTCACACAGACGATCCGCGCAGAGATCGAAACACATGACTATTATAACGGTAGGGTATAGGCCTATCCTACTATATACGCGGAGTAATGTACAAGGGTGTTTCCTATACGACATAGAAGTCGTGTTACTCCTGTGCTGACCTATATCGGCCTACTCTTTGATTATGTCATGTATGTGCTCTACCAGACTAGCACTTTCTTGTCAAAGGGGGAGGGGGACGCCCCTCCCCTTAGCGGCCCGCCACTCGCCACCTTCAACATTCTCACCTAAGAAATGTGGTCACCTTACACAAGAATGGTCTGCTATACTATGTCACAAGGCACTGAAATATTTACGTATCAGCTCAGATATGGTACTCATCCTCCAATATCATGTTCAAATTATCCCACAGAGAGGCGACAGACAGTCTTGTATTTCCCACCTATAACATAGTACTTGCTATGCCCTATTCCATTTCTTCTTCATCTTTATAGCCTATGCAGACACTCCTCCTTTAATTTCTCAACACGGCTCAGCCACTCACCGTTCTCTATATCCCCATTGTCTCTGTGGCTGTCGAGATTTGTAACTGGTATACATTGAACTATACATCACTGTTTTTACAGGAGATAACTTAACAGTATATCTCGATTTAACAGTTCGTAAAACTGGTATTAAGATATTTGAAATTATACGATCATATGAAAACATACCAATAATTAAGACGAATCTTTCACATTTGACATATATGGGAGGATATGACTAGCTATATACGGTAGAAATAGGTGTAGAGGATAGTATATCTTTTATCTTTTTTTTCCACATCTGCCTTAAGAGCATTGTATGCCCCGTAAGATTTCATTTCATCTGAACCATCGTAGCCGACGTACTGGGATCTCGTCTTGAACGTCCTAGTGTCGTACGTAAGTTCAGCGGTACATGAAATATGCGCGATATGCCGGAAAGAAGATGTCTTCGAAAACGAGATCCCATCAGAAAGATTGACAATGGATCGCAACACGTGTTAAACATTTGGAAGCACGTGCGCCAGTGTAACAGTAGTACTGTAGCATCACTCGGTTTATCATGACTTTCGTCAAACATCGCAAATATAACCAGAAGATGGAAAGGCAGCCAGCACACAGCAAAACATATCGCCAGGCATATTACCACTCTTGCTATCCTGGTTCGCCCAGCTCGTGCTTTTTTGTTACGCTTCACAGATTCTTTGATTGGCTTACTTTGCTTGCAAAGAGTTATTGCCACGAAGACGTACATGCAGAAAATAATGGCCAGAGGCACTACATACAGGACCACGAAACCGTAATAGGCTAAGAAATCTCTGAAGTCCTTTGCCCTGATTCCTCCTGACCGATCATATGTAAATGCGTACGGTAGTGCTAGCAAAGCCCCCAGAATAAATACAGTCCCGACTTTCCAGCCAATCCCTATCACATTATGCCATGTTGGTCTGACTACAGCACACCATCGTTCAAAACTTAACATTACCAATGATAATACGGAGAGTGTACAACAGTAGAGTAATATGTAATGCTTTAAATTAGCAATTGCGGGAGGTAGTTTAAATGAGTCCTGGTCCACTAAGTCTAGGGGGATAATGGTTACCAACATAAGAATGTTGGATGCACAAAGCATTGAAATAAACACATTAGAGGAACCACGAAGCTCTCGAACGAAAGCTACTAGTGAAAGTACGGCTGTGTTTGCTATCACCCCGAACACGAGAATGACTACGAGGGCAATATTGTATATGGTAGCAGACAATTTGGAGCGTTGATACACGTCAGGCCGATCAGAGCCACTGAAAGTATAACTACTAATACTATCGTAACCGTAATCGTCAGATCCAACTGTAAAATTGTAGGACGACGACATTGTATCAATCGATTATCTTCACTGAAAATAATTGAATATTTTGTCTACGTGCAATAATCAGTCGTTTATTAACTCTTAATACCAATAAGAGATCTTTTGCTCCGTCCTTTCTTTTTTCTAGTAACGTGGAGACTGTACAAAGAGCGTCTTAGTTATCGTCGTAACACGTATTAACCTCTGTACAAGAACAGGCAATTCGCGCCGTTGACGGATGGGACTGGTCACGTCTGTATCGTCGTAGTTGAAGTCAGACGAGACAAGACTCAGTAGTAACACAGTAAACCCGTCAGCCTTTTGCTCTGTTCCGAAGCTGACGAGAAATTCAACGTGCTGAGCTGTTATAATTCAGACTCTACAAAAAGAATTGAGAGAAGACAATCATAAACTTCATGAACCGTATCAACGGTTCGAATCCCGGTGGGGGGCTGGAAGTTTATTAACTGTTCTTGATTTTCTAACTCATTACGATTTCAATTATATATATCTTCATTTGCCTTGTCGTTTACCTCCATTTCATCGATGCAGGTGACAAACGCCTACCTTGGAATTACGACCTTCCTTTTCGGTTTATTATAACATGGCAACACACACACACGCGCGCGCATATATATATATATATATATATATATATATATATATATATATATATATATATATATATATATATATATAAATATGCGCGCGCGTGTGTGTTGCCATGTTATAATGACAAATAATTGCATATATCAACACTTACAACGAATCTTGAGTGTTGAGAAACGAATAAATTACTCCTAAGGTAGTTATGAATCTGTTACTAATTAATACTATTTCATCATCATCATCGTCGTTGTCGTGGTCGTCGTGGTCGTCGTCGTCGTCTTCGTCGTCGTCGTCCTCCTCCTCATCCTCCTCCTCCTCATCATCATCATCATCGTCGTCATCATCGTCGTCATCATCATCATCATCATCATCATCATCATCATCATCATCATCATCATCATCATCATCATCATCATCATCATCATCATTATCATCTCAATTATTATTGTAGACATAAAACCTGAATCAAATCCACTTGCCATCCTGAAATGAACTTCCAACTTTAATAAGTATGATTCATCAGTTTCAATTTCATTGTTTCCCATAGCTCCCTTAATGAGGGACAAGAGACTTACAGATATAACTATATCACATGCATATTAAAAAAAAAAAAACGTTAAAGGCCTACATTGTACTCAAAGTGGCGATATATAACTAGTAAACGGAGAAATATTGTTCCACAATATAAAATTATCAAATTATCAATATAGAAAGAAGCTATTCAAATCAGATAGGAAATATAATCTCAGTATAGATTATGGAGGAGTTGTTTCCCCTCCTTTTTGGTTTTAAAATTGCATAAAGCTCTTCTATTTTCTTCTTTTATAAAAGACTGTTGATTTTTTTGCTTCTGAAAGAGACTATTAGCTTTCAGCAATTAACTTCTGTCTATTGCACACAAAAGGACACAAGAATAAGTACGAGAAACCGATCACTTCTCATCTTACTAATTTGTTTCTCGCAATTTCCAACGTGAAAAATAATATGATGAAATCAGTCAACCTAAACAATACTTGTGGGAGCTTGTTGCTATGTACCAATTGTACACTTAAGAGAAAATAAGATTTTTACGATTGGATTGTGCTCAAATGACAGATTATTTCGAAATTTTATGTTCGCCATGAATATTCTGTAAAGTTTGAAGTTTGGTTTAAATCTCACAAAGCCAGTAGCGTCTGGAAGTGTATGTGTTTGGGGTTGACGGTTGGGTGCGGTGGTGTTGGGTGCGGGCAGTGTTGGGGAGGACACATCAAAATCAGGGCAACATTTGTTGGGCAAAAAATCGGGTGAAATACGCCAGCGTATGGCGCGAAACCATTTCTGCGTGAGGCTTAGAGGCCGTTACATGGGCCCCTGATGGGGCTCGAGGGAGACTCTGAGACTCTAAGACTTTGTGATCTTCTTCGTTTCCAAAACGTACATTAGCTTTAACTGAGTATAATTCTTTTGAGGTATATACGTAAGAAAACCAAACTTGTTATCTGCATTACTATATAAAGTCACCAGTTGTGTTAATGCCATTGGGGGCCAGCCTAGGGCTGGCATTCTGACCTAGATTGTGTGAGAAGGTGTGTCGCGGACTTCTAGACCGTACGTCCGTATGGCAAGCCGTTTTAACATTTACCTCGCTATTCTACTTAAGTAGAATTAATTCCACTTAAGTAGAATACAATTAAGCTTAAGTGATACTAATTGCACTTAAGCAGAATTGCATTTCACTCAGCTTAATTGTATTCCACATAAGCGGAATTCATATTAGCTTAAGTTCAAACGGTTTTTGTCTATATCGTATTTAACTTAGGTAAAATTAAATTTAGCTTTAGCTTAATTGAAGTAAGCTTAAGTAAAATACAGTTCTACTTAAGTAAAATACAATTCTGCTGAAGTTAAATTCAATTCTACTTAGGTAAAATGCTCTTCTACCTCAGAAAAATGGCTTTTCAATTTCACTTAAGCTGAATTGCATTTTATTTAAGTGAAATAGAATTCCGCTTAAGTGAAATGTGATTGGTTAATCTATTTCACTTAAGTGCAATAGAATTACGCTTAAGTGTAATGTGATTGGTCAATCAGAATGCTACTCATTGCGTCACTGTACTTGCCGCGAAGTCCGACTTTGTATACTGTAATAGGTACAGCACCACAATTAGAGAGGTGTTCAGCCGCTCAAAAGGTTAACCATTGTCAGAAAAAAAGTAAAATTACCTAATGTAAAGCTTGTTTAATCATGAAAGCTTTAAAGCTCTAAATTTTCTATCTATGCTTTGGCAGGTCTTGAAAGTGACGAGTTTAGTGTGTAAGTCAATGGAACAATTAATATATAGAGTCACGTGCAAGACGTACTAGTTACGTAACTATTTGGAGCCATGGCCCCATGCATACTGCCATACTTATCCATGGCCAGCTGTCGTTGTGTATGTACGAACATAACACCATACTGACCCTTAGCAAATGAAACAAAGCTATGTTTATCACTGAGTCTGAACCTTAGACATTCGGAAAATGCAGCCAGCCAATCAATCGTTGCAAAGTGCAAACTGTTGCTGATGCAGTTGGAAGGGCACTTTTGGAGCAAGGAAACGCCGACTACAACACGACATACCACCAAGCAGTGGTACTAGCAGTATAGTAGTACCACAAGGCATGGTACCCATGTAAACATTGCCCCCAGACCAACCACTTCTCCACACGAGGTAAATGTTAAAACGGCTTGCCATACGACCGATCCTTCAATTCCACTTAAGCTAAATTGTATTTTACTTCAGTAGAATTGAATTTTACTTAAGTAAAACGCAATTCTATTTATCTTAAGTGCATTTTTATTCTACTTAAGTAGAATACAATTTAGCTTCAGTTTAATACAATTTCACTAGAGCTTAATTTTATTCTACTTAAGTAAAATACAATTTTACTTAAAAGCTTAAAACTTAAAAGCTTAAGTAAGAAAGAATGACACTTTTACTTAAGCTAAATTAAAATTTACTTAAGTAGAATTATATTTTACTTAAGTAGAATACAATTAAACTTAAGTAAAATGCAATTCTATTTGAGTGCAGTTAATTTCACTTAATTTTAATTTTATTCTACTTAAGTGGAATAAGTTCTACTTAAGTAGAATAGCGAGGTAAATTTTAAAACGGCTTGCCATACGTCCGACAAGCTCGAACTTGGTGCGTTAGTGCCTGACCATGTAAACGTCGTGCCTGCGTGATTAATGACGTCATAAGTCAAAAGTCGGAGGTGAAGGTTTAAGCAGCCTAAACTTTAATTTTAGCCATTTTCTGCTTGTCAACATGGTAGGAAATGTCATTCAACTACACGATATGTGGAGAATAATGGGACAAATTTAAAATAGTACTTATGTGGTTGTTAAGGGTAGAGGCCAAAGTTCGATATAGGCCAAAGGTCAAATTAGCCTAAACTGTGCGAAAAGTGTGTCGCGAAATCCTCTTAAGGTGTAACGTTTGATAACTTTCAGCCTGCGTGATTGATGACATCATAGGTCAATGGTGGTCAGGTAAATGGTTTCAGCTATTTTATGTTGTATAAAAAAAGGCATCAAACCACAAAATATGTAGAGTATGATGAGACAAATTTAAACTAGTGCAGATTTTGGTGTTTAAGTCGAGAACAAAGGTAAATTTGACCTAAATTGTGCGAAAAAAGGTGTGTCTCGAACTCCCATACACCGTAAGTCCTATCAAGTTCAAACTAGATATTTAACACAAGTAGCATATTTTTTAACAAAATTAGGATGACAAGATTAAAACCATGAAGGAGATGAGACCTGCAACTCAATATATTACCTTTGGAAATTTTAATGAGTTAATGTCGACCTCAAATCGTCTAACAAATAGCCTCATACAATTCGGTCAATACTTTTTAAAACTTTAGTAGTTGGAAATTTAAATGGAAGGCTTTTACATCCATTACGAGAACTGAGCGAACAAGTTGATCAATTAAATTGGATCCTAGCTGATGCAGGGAGAGTAAAAAGGCACCAAACTAACTGTGGTACCAGTGGCGGAGCTAGGGGAATTGGTCGGGGGGGGGTGGCGAGAATGGTCTATAGGGGCGCTTCCGACATCTTAGTGGAGCGCCACCACAGGTTGGCGCGGAGCGTACAGAAGTTTTTTGAGTAAAGATACTCCCAAGATCGCCGGAAATGACCCTTTCAGGGCCTTGCTAATTTGCAGATAAACGAAGAATAAATAGGTGTCATCGCCATTTTGTCAGAAAATTACACCAACAAAATGTTACCGATATCGATAGGTATTTGAGAGCGCAATAAAAAAGTCAATAATCGCGAATAAGTAAAAAGTGGTAAAAGCTGAAAAGGGCGCCAGCAGTCCATTTTAGTCCGTCGGGGGGGGGGGGGATCCGCCCCTCTGACTGTATGGACGCTCCGCCACTGTGTGGTACATTGCAGACGGTTAAAAAATATTACAATCTGTTTATTGAGAAGTTTCCAAGATACACATCTGACAATCACCATGGAATAAAATATTTTGAATTGGGAATTTGTGTTAAGCTTCAACAAGCCACAGTGGTGTCGCCAGCCGCGTTCGCGTGCCTCTCATTCGAATCGTAAATTTCGTAAAATATAACATCCATGTTTTCATCTATTATTAAATGTTATTATTAATGTTGTTATTAGCAGTTAATTGTGTCACTTAAATTTCATAGATTTTCTAGGTTACCGGATTCAGATAACGCGAAATAATGGTTCAAATTGTACTCACCGTTAAATATATATAAAGGCAGTGTCAGTTATGGCTATAGCTTCTTGACCAGGACACAACCAACTGAAAGGCACCGGTAATTCAGTTATGACTCACTTTCTTCCAATCGTTGCTGTTCTGTGTTATGATATATCACGAGCGCTCTGTATTGACGACCACTACCCGCATCACATCAAATAACTGCAACATGCATTGTATCCTGTTTATGTCACCGTCGCTTCCTGTGGCGGATATATGACACTTGATTTGAACGGTAAAAGTTGTACTAATTTATTATTATATATCGGTTAAGAGAGTATTGTGAAGGCGTAACTTCTGTCTGTGACCTATTCAAAGGAGGCTCCAGACTCCAGCTATACAATATGCAACCATGGGAGGGGCATGGAAGATCAATTGATTACGTGTCTATATGACGTCATAATATTTCCGCAAATCATCACGTTTTTCACTGGAAAGTGTACTCGTAACTTGGAGTACCGTGTTTTGTTACAGACGGCTTTGACATTTGCGATTTCTTGTAAAAAAAAGATGGCTTTTGTTGTCGATTTAAATTTTGATATGTTGTAAAGCAAATGATCAAGAACAACAAAAAACACAGTGCTACCAATATACAGGTTGTTTTGTATTCCAGCAAAAAAGGATAAACATATGTGGTTTAGAAATACAACCTATGTTAGACAGATTGCAGAGCTTTGTAATGGTCCACAACAAATTTAAAATAATACTTATGTGGTTGTTAAGGGTAGAGGTCAAAGGTCAATGTAGGCAAAAGGTCAAATTGGCTTAAACTGTGCGAAAAGTGTGTCGCGAAATCCTCTTGAAGTGTAACGTTTGATAAGTTCTAACTTGATGGGTATAGGTCCCTGATCATGTAACTTTGTGCCTGCGTGATTGATGACGTCATAGGTCAAAGGTCAGGTAAAAACCCTAAAAAATGGTTTCAGCTAGATTATGTTGTAGGAAAAGGCATCAAACCGCAAGATATGTAGAGTATGATGAGACAAATTTTTAACTAGTGCAGATTTTGGTGTTTAATCTCATAATATAAGGAAGACGTCGATTGATATATTAATATCATTTACCGAAGATTATAACACTTTTCAAAGAAAAACGGATAGATTCTGACAGATCAATTGAACAGATTTTCATCAGTTACTTCAGTTGATGTTGACAAAATTTTGGAATCTAATCTTCAGTGAAATCCCACAATGTTGGCAAATTGATAAAGCTTTATTTCAAAATATAAAATGCGAGCATTCGTCATAGTGCGAAAGCAAATTCAATGCTTCATCTCCACTGCACGGAGTGACTGAACACAAGGTGCTCAGAAGATCAACAGCGCCATCTTTCCACGTGGCCTATCGATTATTGCTGCTTACTAACTTTAAAAATGTGTATATTGTGCTAAATTGTAATTTTGTATCGCTCTGACAAAACGATATAATATTTACTCAAAAAATGAAAGGAAAAAATCGTCAATGTTCATTAAACTAAAACATCCATGTAGGATCAACTTTATAATTGAAGTCAGTGATTAAAGATTTAATAGGGGAAAACGTTTGTGTCCCACAAAATTCATTTCGATAAACACATTGCGAATAATTTCTAATGACAACACATCAAACTTTTAGTTTTATGTCGCTTTTAGTTCAACTAAAAGCTTGCAACTGAACTATAGCGATCGTGAGATTCTGCCAAAATTCTGTCATTTATTGCCACCGTTTTCGAACGACTGTCAATACGTCATTATTCTGTCTATTTGCTTGATATTTGATAAATTTGACGGTCATTTGAGGTCACGAGAAGTCATTTAATGAAAACATAAAGTGCTATACTCCTCCTAGAGCGTTTGTCCAAATCTGCCGAAATGATGTCAATATAACGTTTGAATGGTAGTAGAACTTGTTCAGGAAAAAAAAAATTGTCGTCATGTGAGGACCCAAAACAGGGCCTTAGGTTCTGTAAAGTTTTCAGTTATGATGAAATGTAGGCCATAGATCATGTGATGATCATGAAAGTTATTTTTCAACTTTTTAGTGCTCATGACCAGTATGCGTGTTGGTGTGAGTAGCAAAAATGTCTTCCATCTTAAAAAACATTTCGGTCATTTTGTGAAATAATTGGATTTGATCAAGTCAAATATTTTCTTGTTATTCAGGCCTTGCTATGTAGTTTGATGTCATTCTCTGTAGAAGGACTACTTGGCGGATGAACACAATTTGAACTTTTCAACAGTTTGTGTGTGAAATACGATATTTGCATGGAATGACCTATATTGTTGGAGCCGACTCCGGTATCTGCTCTCTAACCTTTCTCTTTGGTACGTCGATTGTAAACAAGTTGCAGGTCGTTCTACTATACTGTATGGGTGCAATTTTCGTGAACAATGTTTGGATTAGCACAATTCAAACATGATATCCACAATATTTTAGTAGATTATTATTTAACTATACATTGCCACCTCAGTGCCTTTTTGGTTTTCCGAAAGGGACAAATATGGAGTCACTCTAACCGACCTTGCAAAATTGTGAGTGGGACCGCGGATTGCAAAGTCGGCAATGGCTATAACGCGGATCGCAAAGTCGGTTATTACTAATACGGTTAGATTCGTCCAACACGGCAACATACAGAAACGCTGTACTCAAAGCCGAAGACTTCATTGGTACAAATCCTTTGGCCAGCGATTGCTAGACCGTCATTTTTCAGGAAGGTTGTTATTACTAAATGCGTAGGGTCTGCACTGTTTGTCAATGTTAGAAATAACATTCAACAGAAAGAATAAAATTATCAAAGGAATATTAAAATATTAAAATATTAAATATTAAAATTAATAAATGTTGATAATATTATGTAGTTAACATCTTTAATTGTGTTTGATTCAGAAACTGTTAACCCCTATACAATATTCCATATACTTGAAGTTTTGTTGGTTATTCCTATATGTTGATAGAGGTAAGGTAAGTTGGCTTTAAATAAAAACAAAAATGGAAATATATCTATATATAACGGAAACAACTGCTTGTACGGTAGATGACGTATAAGGAACACTTTTTTTGATGTTTTCTCAAAATAAAGTTCTCATTTGACTACTCAAAGATGTATATTACATGCCAACCTTACGCATTACGAGTAGAACCCCTGTGACAAATCTTACGCGATACGGGTAGGACCCTTGTAATGTCATCTGGGAATTTAATCAGGTCACACATACTTGTTTCTTCAATACTGACCTATGTATCTTTCGGGGCAAGCGAAATTGACACTAACGTATACAGGAAGCAAGTTTCGTAAGGGGTCGATTGTGTTATACATATTATAGTATAGGCATACTCACGCAGACTATTATTACCGTATGTTCAGATCTGGTCTATGTACCGGTACGAATTTTGTTTTACTGAAATAGTTTAAAAAATATCTTATCCAACACTCGGTACGTACCGGTATACTAACTGTACTCTACAATCTTTTATTATAGAATCACAGGCAGTCTTTCTTATTTCACGTGCCAAAACCCTGACCAGTTCCAAATAACACGTCATTGCGTGACGTCAGCAAACAGTTAGAGAGGCTTATTGTTGAAGTGCAAACCTGCACTGCAACGTACGGAAGACTTATAGGGCCATGCCCGGAGAAAGTCTCTAATTTCCACATATTTGTTTTTCTTCTCGCTTTTGCATCCATGAATCCATCGACCTAATTGTATATTTATTATCGCCGTTCATCTATCATTAATGTCTCCAATACGTTTTATTAATCGTACTGCAAACCATGTATCGTTAACTTCCCCCTTCCTGTACCTCATTGACACCTAATTCATCATCTGATCTTAAAAAAAACACACACACACAAAAACTTAAAACTTCCCATCAACTGTTTTTTTTTTTTTTTGAAGAACAAGAAAATAAGACGAATAAAGCAGAATTGATCGCATACCCCACAGATGTTTATTTCCAGAAGTATATATTTAACTTGATAGCCTATCATTGCTTTTAAAGGTTTAATAAGGGCATATCCAAATATTTATAACAACAGCAAAATTACTCCTCGTTTAATTCAAATATTATGACTTAAAAATGCAAAATCGAACAATTTTTGCACCTGCAGTCACATGGCGATATAACTTCCCATCAAAATTCAGTAAGTCTATACAAGTGATGAGATTTGACCTCCAGATGGTGTCTCCAAAGTAATCTGGCCCTAGGTTACAGAATTCTCTCAGTAAGTAGTGATGAAAGAAACTTGTTTGTTGTATATAGATAGATAGATAGATAGATAGATAGATAGATAGATAGATAGATAGATAGATAGATAGATAGATAGATAGATAGATAGATAGATAGATAGATAGATAGATAGATAGATAGATAGATAGATAGATAGATAGATAGATAGATAGATAGATAGATAGATAGATAGATAGATAGATAGATAGATAGATAGATAGATAGATAGATAGATAGATAGATAGATAGATAGATAGATAGATAGATAGATAGATAGATAGATAGATAGATAGATAGATAGATAGATAGATAGATAGATAGATAGATAGATAGATAGATAGATAGATAGATAGATAGATAGATAGATAGATAGATAGATAGATAGATAGATAGATAGATAGATAGATAGATAGATAGATAGATAGATAGATAGATAGATAGATAGATAGATAGATAGATAGATAGATAGATAGATAGATAGATAGATAGATAGATAGATAGATAGATAGATAGATAGATAGATAGATAGATAGATAGATAGATAGATAGATAGATAGATAGATAGATAGATAGATAGATAGATAGATAGATAGATAGATAGATAGATAGATAGATAGATAGATAGATAGATAGATAGATAGATAGATAGATAGATAGATAGATAGATAGATAGATAGATAGATAGATAGATAGATAGATAGATAGATAGATAGATAGATAGATAGATAGATAGATAGATAGATAGATAGATAGATAGATAGATAGATAGATAGATAGATAGATAGATAGATAGATAGATAGATAGATAGATAGATAGATAGATAGATAGATAGATAGATAGATAGATAGATAGATAGATAGATAGATAGATAGATAGATAGATAGATAGATAGATAGATAGATAGATAGATAGATAGATAGATAGATAGATAGATAGATAGATAGATAGATAGATAGATAGATAGATAGATAGATAGATAGATAGATAGATAGATAGATAGATAGATAGATAGATAGATAGATAGATAGATAGATAGATAGATAGATAGATAGATAGATAGATAGATAGATAGATAGATAGATAGATAGATAGATAGATAGATAGATAGATAGATAGATAGATAGATAGATAGATAGATAGATAGATAGATAGATAGATAGATAGATAGATAGATAGATAGATAGATAGATAGATAGATAGATAGATAGATAGATAGATAGATAGATAGATAGATAGATAGATAGATAGATAGATAGATAGATAGATAGATAGATAGATAGATAGATAGATAGATAGATAGATAGATAGATAGATAGATAGATAGATAGATAGATAGATAGATAGATAGATAGATAGATAGATAGATAGATAGATAGATAGATAGATAGATAGATAGATAGATAGATAGATAGATAGATAGATAGATAGATAGATAGATAGATAGATAGATAGATAGATAGATAGATAGATAGATAGATAGATAGATAGATAGATAGATAGATAGATAGATAGATAGATAGATAGATAGATAGATAGATAGATAGATAGATAGATAGATAGATAGATAGATAGATAGATAGATAGATAGATAGATAGATAGATAGATAGATAGATAGATAGATAGATAGATAGATAGATAGATAGATAGATAGATAGATAGATAGATAGATAGATAGATAGATAGATAGATAGATAGATAGATAGATAGATAGATAGATAGATAGATAGATAGATAGATAGATAGATAGATAGATAGATAGATAGATAGATAGATAGATAGATAGATAGATAGATAGATAGATAGATAGATAGATAGATAGATAGATAGATAGATAGATAGATAGATAGATAGATAGATAGATAGATAGATAGATAGATAGATAGATAGATAGATAGATAGATAGATAGATAGATAGATAGATAGATAGATAGATAGATAGATAGATAGATAGATAGATAGATAGATAGATAGATAGATAGATAGATAGATAGATAGATAGATAGATAGATAGATAGATAGATAGATAGATAGATAGATAGATAGATAGATAGATAGATAGATAGATAGATAGATAGATAGATAGATAGATAGATAGATAGATAGATAGATAGATAGATAGATAGATAGATAGATAGATAGATAGCAAGTTCGGACCCCGGACAACAAACATTTTACAGACTTTGTACGCCACTTCGTACGTAGACGAATCATCTAAATAATAACCGATTAAAGTCAACTCAATCCGGGTCTTATTCCTTTCATTTGGTTACAACATTATATGCATATACAAGCTGCGCACATTAGGCTGTCTATAACGTTAGGCATTTGGCCTAACGTAAAGTTTTCAGTTATAAGATGAAGTGTATAGGCCACAGATCGTGTCCATTAATCATGAAATTTGGGGTCATCCGAGGTCAAATCGTGAAACCCTTGTAAACATGTACAACCTCACTACACTCTGTGTAGTGAGGTTGTACTGTACTGTACTGTACCTGACACATTGTACTTACTTTGATGTGGTTACCATGAAAGCTGATCTAGGTTAGCTATTAGGTGACTTTAAAATTGCTCTCCCAGCCACACCCACCACAGCCGGTTTGCCAGTCGTCTGGTTTCATATACAGGAATGCACTGTGAACATTGTGACGTACAAGGCAATTGGTTACCTTCCCAGCTAACCAAACCCTCCGGGCTCCCGCTCTAATTGGTACCATGTAAAGTAATAAAGATGAATGAAAAATATATCAAAATAGAAAGTTAGTCAAGTAGTCTAAATTTTGAGTTCATAATATGCTATTGAATAATTCCTTTACAAAGAATGCATCATTCATTAAAGATTAAATTAAACCTTTTAATTACTAACATAGCAGTACGTAATGAATAAAACATACCTTCATATGCTTCTTAAAACTATCAAACTTGTTAATAAAGAATAACCAAAGTTGGAATTTAAAGGTAAACAGACAGGTCAAAGTTCCCATTCATATAGAAGTGTATGTAATTCCGAGTAAGATGGCCTCTGAAAAAATCAAAATAGCAGCTGCACTTTTCAAGTAATATCCACTTTAATTTTAAGCTGACAAAATTTGATAGCAAAATGTCATAACCCCTCTGACAGGTATGTAGACAGGTAGCTATTACTTCAGTTGAAATATCATAAACCACCCCCACCCAAAAAAAGTATATATATATATATATATATATATATATATATATATATATATATATATATATATATATATATATATATATATATATATATATATATATATATATATATATATATATATATATATATATATATATATATATATATATATATATATATATATATATATATATATATATATATATATATATATATATATATATATATATATATATATATATATATATATATATATATATATATATATATATACTTTTTGGGGGGGGGGGGGTTATGATATTTCAACTGTAGTAATAGCTACCTGTCTACATACCTTTAATCTTTGAATCTACGAATGCTCACACATTTGCCAGAGAAACATTCAGAGACCTAACTTTTGGACTTACCTTATCTGGTCTTACTATGCACCTTAAATATTAGCCCTTCAAAAATATAATTGTAAAATGTTGTTAATGGAATGGCAAAATGAATATTAAAACAAATGAAATTTAAAAATCCTGCCAATTGCAACTGTGATGTAGTCCCAAACTGGTGAGCTTGTTGAATTAAAAATGAAAAAGAATTGGGTTGGCCTCCTGTCTGGACCTTGGCCCAGCAGAAAAGGTTGGGTACACTTCAGGGGCTTCTCCTTAACAAATTGGCCAACGTTGGTGCACACAGCCTACCTGAAACGACAAAGTTATTTCAAATCATTATTACCCAGTTAAAAATGTGTGGTTATGGATATAATGGACAGATTTTTTTAGTTTATAATTCTGTGGTACACTTTAGTTGACAAAATAACGTCTTTACATCACTATCAATTTTGTCTATTAAAAACTATCCAACAGTTGAAGCAGGAAGGGTAATAACCTTTACACCAAACACAACAAATGGTCCTTACCTTTGGTACTGCACTAACAGAACAATACACTGTGTGTAGTCATATATAACACTCTTAGGATATTCCCTTTTAGGGGTTAGAAGTTCAATCAATCTTTTGGCATAAGTTGCTCTCTCTGCTGCATAGGACCATTAACATCCCTGTTGTAAGCAATCATTCAGATTTTCCAACACAGTTGATAGATTAATTCTATTTTCTGTCCATATTAATTTTGTATTCCCTTGTGAATTAAATAGTGAAAGGGGATACATCTTTGTTGTATAATTAACTGGTAAAGGGCAACGTTGTTAATTATTGATATTCCTTTCAGACCCTGACTGGTTTTCTACATTATTACTCATTGCTGTCTGTACTATGAATGAAGAAGTTACTGAACATCACAGATAGTACCCATCTTAAAGTAGATGAATCTTGTGTTTGCTTTGGAGGGTGTTTCATTTGCTATGTCCATACACTGTGTATAGGCATTTGTAACTCTCTTCGGATATTCGCTTTTAAGGGGTTAGAAGGTCATGCAATCTTTTGGCATAAGTTTCTTTCTCAGCTGCGTAGGACCATAAACATACCTGAATTGTAATCAATCATTCGGATAATCCAACACAGTTCAAGTTTAATTGTATTTTCTGTCCATATTTGCATTCCCTTGTGAATTAAATAGTGAAAGTGGTTCAACTTTGTTGTATTAACTGGTAAAAGGCAATGTTGTTTAATATTGGTATTCCTTTAAGGCTCTGACTGGTTTTCTACAGTATTACTCATTGCTGTTTGTACTGTAAATGCTATTTAACCTTAATGCCATGTAGTATTTTTCTCCCGTATATTGAGGTTAAATTGATATAGACCTAGTGAACTTTGTAAAGAGGGACATACATATATATTATTAGCTATTGCTATTCATGATAGTTATGATTGAACATTGCAATTGTTTGTCGTCCGAAGTTTATTGTTTCTACTATTATTTTGTAATTTTCTTTCAGGAAATTTCCCCCTATTCCGAATTTTCCACCTGTGAATAAATGTATCCAAAAACAACCTGGTAATTCTGCTGTCTCTGTTTCAGTTTGTGACGTTACATCTTGATACGTGAAATAACAAAAAAAATCATAAAGGAAAACGTTCATTAAGAAAAAACAATTCCTGGACCTTAGCTGCATTAACTTCTGGCCCATTACTCATAGGCCTAACATTAGCCTTAGGCATAGGCCTTACCTCCGAACACAGGCACTCGTAACGTTATGTAGGCGTGTTTATATACTATACACCTACATAACGTTACGAGTGCCTGTGCCTCCAAACAACTAGCCAATGTGTTAATGTGTATGGTACCAAGCCTAATGTTAAATGTTTCCGCTACACTGTTAAGCTTAACGTTTAAGAGCCTAGCCAATCGACTGTAGGCAACGACGACCTGCGGCCATGGCAACCTTCTAAATTCTATATAATTTCACGTTCTTTCAACATTTGCTTGTTAACCTTACCTCCAAACAACTGAATACCATCACGTCCAAATCCGCTTTCTTCAAGCCACTGCGAAACTGACATGTTTTAAGATGTAAAACGACAAGAACGAGCGAAGGCAAACGAGTAAAAAAAATGGCGTAACTACAAATATTTCTGTATTCGAAGAAACGCGTACTGAGTACTGACTGATTGGTTGATCCTTCACTCCAAAGTAAGAGTGAGCGTTCTTAGCATTTGATTGGCTCATTTGTTCACTCCTTTGTAAAGAGTGAATATTAAGTACTTTAGCTTTGAAATACGAAGATTTCTGTTGTCTAATGGAGTGAATTTCCGCTCCTTTGGAGTTAAATTTTTTTCACTCCGTGAAAAGAGTGAAAAGTTCACTCTTTTGTTTTTAGAGTGTATATATTACGTCTGATTCATGAAAAAAACTGCACAAAAACGGCAAAAAAACGGCATACATTTGTGTACGTTTGCATACAGGAAATGTACAGTTATAAGGGCTATGTCTAATCTTGGCCTACATTTTACAGCTTGTGTTTATATTGATGGGAATTGCCAACTGTCTGTTGACCACATACTTGACAATTTATGATAGCCTGAGTATTGGTTGATCACACATATTCAAACACTATTGCATATTAGAACTACTATATTGTCATGACAAAAGTATGATTGTTGTGCTTCCTCTTCTATGAAGTCAAGAAAACCAAATCAGTTCACGGAATATGTTGTTACTTGACATTTATTATTCTACACAGATTGATTTTCCATGATTTTGTTTATATGCAGTGTTTATGGTATTCTGTCTGGTTTAATATGTTAATTCTGCTTTGAAAAAGTCAGTTATTAGCTTGACAAATTAATTGTAATATAAATGACTGTACATATATGTGGGTAGGTAAAAGTACTGAGAACTTTTTGGATTCATTATCATTCATTATATTCCAAGATTCCCTCTCTTAATATCAAACAGTGTGTCTTTTCAATATTTCACTATAGGCTATCAGTTGCATTGTCTCATTAGTGGAAATACTGAAGACAAAAAATGAGCGAGTGCCACCAATTAATGGCACCAATGATGCAAATCTGTAGAAATGAACTTACCAGAGGATGAAATTATCATTAACTTTAGCCGAGCGTGAGTCATTCCATTGCCCACTTCCTGGTTTTTAATAGACGGTGAGTGGAAGTAAACGTCCATAGCCGAGTGGTGAGGGTGTCCGCATATAAAGCGGGAGGCCCGGGTTCGAATCCAGGTGGAGGCTGGAAGTTTTTTCACTGTTCTGGATTTGTTAAGCTCATGACGGTTTCATATATATATATATATATATATATATATATATATATATATATATATATCACAAAATTGGTGGATCGGATCTTGCTACTTAAAGTTTCACGCCGTAGAGATCTTCAGGCAAGTGATAGACTGAAGCCTAGTACTCCCTATATATATATATATATATATATATATATATATATATATATATACATGTATGCTAAGGTGTTTTTCTAGTACGGTTGAGTGATCTTAAGTGTCTGCATTTAGATACTAGTTCTGTTCGCTTGTTAAGAATTCTTTCCTTTTCAGAGTGTGCGTTGATGATCGCGAGTTTCTCCTCCAGGCACAGGCTGCATTGTGTGGTACCACTAAGTAGGGTGTTGGAATGCTTGAGGATTGACCACTCAATTTCGTAACCTTCCCCTTTATCCTTCAAGTCCCAAATAAATTTGGATAGTTCTGTTTCCTTGGCGTAGATTTTGTTTCGAAAAGAATTCGTGTGGTTGTTGTACCTTAAGTTGAATGGACCACCGCACATGCCGATGTTTGAGTTGGTAGTGTCATTGTGATGAACTTCTGCCTTGTACACAATTGCGGCGGATAAGCATTTCCCTGCCAGGGGGCAGTCACTTGGGTTCCTGCAATTGCATTCTTTTGTAGGGTTTGGGGGGGGGGGGTGGCCATTGCGAGGTTCCTTGAGTTGTGTGCTGTTATTATTGACTTGATGCTGTTCATGCAGCTATAACTGATTTTGACATTGTTACGGTTGAATATTTTGTGATATCTCTGCGATGGGGGGAAGTGTTTCGAAATGAGCCTCAGAAAAGATCCTCCTGCAACGTTGCTTTTAATATTTTTACTGTATATATATATATATATATATATATATATATATATATATATATATATATATATATATATATATATATATATATAAATATATATAAATATATACATATATATATATATTTATATATATATACATATATACACATATATATACACACATATACACACGCACACACACACACACACACATATATATATATATATATATATATATATATATATATATATATATATATAAATATGTAATTTAAAAATGGAAGAGAAACTTGGGAAAGAGGGGTGAGGGTAGGAAGGATGTTCACTCCAAATTATTTTGCTGTTAGATATTAGCTTAAACTGCATGGGAGGTTAGAGGTTATTAGCGAACAATGCAAACATAATTATTGTAACGCTGCCTTTGTCCTCGGGTGTGTTGTTGATACGTCTGGTGTATTCGTCCTTTGCTATCGGAGAAGGGTAAAGGAGGGGAAGTCATATATTCCTCTATATAGGTCGGAAATGGGAACACAGTGGGTATAGGGGTATGGAGAGAATATGGAACACTAAATACTAGAACAGGTTTTCTGTGTTGACATTAATTTATTAACAAGTGTACACAATTTTACAAACACTGACTGCGCATCCGTGACCTTGAAGAAACGCATTGGCTTGCATCGCTGTGACTTTGCGCCGTGGCCCCTGCGGCGCACACTAACCAGCGCAGGTGTAACCTTAGCGGGACCATAGAAAATTTCTATGAGCGGGGCGCGAATTTTTTTCCCCCAGCGCGGTAAAGGTCAAAATTAGCATACCTCGCCCCATTGACTGGAGCCCGTATACATAAGATTCATAACAATATTAACTAGCAGCTGCTGCATTGAATCGCTCATCACATACCACATTTCACAAGCCCACTCTGCTACACTCACAACAACAAAGAAAACAGTCTAGCAGCAGTATGTACAATGGTACGCGTTTGAGTAGAGTTAACTTATATGAGTGTGCGTTATACACGGGTGTAGAAGGTATGTGGTTATGTATCGCACAACTCTGTTGCTGTAAATTTAAAGAAGTTAAATCAAACCGAAACAGTTTGAAGATGATACAAAAAAAACACCATATAATATAAACGTAAGACAATTTCTGTGTTCAATAACTATAATCCACAGTAGCAGTGGTACTACTAACATGCATGACTAAATACTTGGCCTATATCTTTCGTATTATAGGCTATTATCTGAAAACCGTACCAAAAGGTCATAATAAACCGTCTCAAAGGGTCATAATTTTGAAATCAAATCAATGTGTATGCTCAAAACTATATAAGAGTCTACCAGTTTAAAGCTTAAAGCATCTCAAGTAAATAATCAACCAGAAACGGTCAAGCTGTCCAATGTTTTGAAGCAGTTTTGAAGCAAGCAAACGTCTGGTACTTATCTGCGTTCATTGCTATCGCTCTACTTTGTACAGCAAGTTCTACCATCACTTCGAAACTTCACCCTTGTGTCAAAACTAACTTATTCGATTTATTGGCTTCTCAGTTTTGGAGTCATCAACCTAAGTACTCCTTACCTTCAAAAAAAGACAGTCATCTACAATGATACGTGTACACTCACAGTCAATGGTCGCAGTATCATGTTTTACGAACTTATGGATGTAAATGTACACAAACAAGTCCGCGCAAAAGCAAAGAAAAAAACATTTTTAACACATTTTTTAACAAAGTTGTTTCAAGACAGTCGCCAGTTCATACAGTACGTGTATGCGAATCACGATCCACACTGCGTGTACGTGTATGTTCATGTACATACACACACGCATAGCGTAAGCAAGAAGTTCCTAATTCAGCATCAAAAGTGCAAGACCCAGCCAATGAGAAGGGAGGTATGCAAATGATGGCCTTAACCGCGCTGGGGAAAAAAAGCTCGCGAGCGGGGCACATTGGTTCGTATCACGTATGACTTGGCAGCGCGTGCACACTAACTAACGCCGCTATGACCTTGGCGGCGCACGCTCACTGGTGCCACACTAGCGTCCTAGACAAGTTATGGCAACGGAAAACGTACGGTACCCTGCAACACAGAACACAGCCGATGATAAAGCCTAGTCAGCCTACAGCAGCGACAACCCCGTTAGCCTAGTCTTGGCCAAGTCGTTTATAGTGATACTCTTTTTCTCGCTTGACTGTACATGCCTCAGAGTCCGTTTCTGCCTACCATGAATTTGCTTACCCACTGTATTTTACATGCCCGAGTATCTATCCGATACAAATCAATCGAAAGCGTTTGCCGCGGGCGTTCTCTGGGCAGTATAGCAAATAGATACGGGAAAACAGCTCTGTGAAAAAGAAGGGTACACTATAGGCTGTTCAATTATAGAGTCGACTACCGTTAGCCTAACCGACACTCCGTTTTATACTACATCTCACCTCCCGCACCCAAAGCACTGTTCTCAATACTACCCATTGTTAAACCCCCAGCCAAGGAAACACCCGTATTTTCCTACAAAGTTCATCCAGTTCGTTATCTTATAAGTAACTGACACTAGGCCCGCCTTCACAAACTACGCATGGTAGAAGAACCTCTCTGGGAAACCACCCGGACTTGCCAAAAGCGGCACAGCTTCGATTAAAAAGTATAGAGAGCGACTACCGGAACATATAACCATGGCCAAAAACACATTTAATCAACACGACATTTGCAAGAAGCCGTATAACACCAGCTCAGTGGCAATACCTGTGAAAATACTGCGATACATGTAACAAACGTTTATTAATTAAAACTACTGCAACCATTCCGTTGCCTCGCTACACCATGGTTTTACTAATACTATAAAATAATTCCTCTGCGAAAATATTGGACCATTGATACACGCGTTCCGTAATTAAAGGTATAATTAATTACTTAACTACGATTACGTTAGTCTTTTCGCGTGGTTTCTGTTATCATTATATTTCTAAGTCTATTTTTTCCTTCTTCTCCTTCTCCTTCTTCTTCTTCAGAGCGGAATATATGTTGATACTAGATGAGACTAGTCTCATCTAGTATCAACATATATATATATATATATATATATATATATATATATATATATATATATATATATATATAAATGAAAATCGTAATGAGTTGGAAAATCAAGGACAGTGAAAAAACTTTCAGCCTCCACCGCGATTCGAACCACGGGCCTTCAGCTCTGTACGCGGACACCCTAACCACTAGGCTATGGACGCTGATTGTATGTCCAGAGGTTCGAAACCGGTAAGGAAGGTCGAAATTCCACTGTAGGCGTTTGTCACCTGTATCGAACAATACTAGTTCTGTTTTTGGTGACATATTTTGCCTTACTCTAGAGATCAAGATACATGATGTTAACCAACTCGTTAGTTTATTTATGATAATATAGCGCTTTACATCAAAGAATGATCTCAAAGGACTTCACAAAATCGCATAAAATATTACAACTGCAGCTTAAAAATAATATATACAGCCTTAAACTATTGCATCCTAAAAATTACAAAAATAAATTAATATTCAAACAATAAATATTAAAGCAATAAAATTCAGAAATTAAAGACGAAAGCAATAACATATGACAGCATACAATAAAACTAAAATACTAAACTATTACAGCCGAAATTAGTAACAATAAGACTATCAAAATATAAATAGAATATATATATATATATATATGTTTTTGAAATATATTACCCTGTTGATAGGTGACACTCCAAAATTCCAAGGTAAGACAATATCTGATGTGATTTTACATCAAGGTACTGACATCACCGTTTATCGGCTCTTAAACGGTTCGACTTGACAGAGAAAAGCCTTTAAATAGAAACCCTTTCCATCATTCTGCTTCATGTTTTCGAATGAAATCAAATATCAAGATTTGGCACATATTCACCCTGGAATGGGCAAAGCGTCGAATTTCCATCCAGGCCACACAACTAATGTGATCAAACGTCCCCAAATGTTTCAGGGACAGTCCAACATTCCGATGTTTCGTCCCCGATTAACAAGTGTCCCCAAAAACTTTGTCCCAGAATTAAATCCCTGACATGTACGCTTTTATTCACAACATTTAGAAATTTGCAAAATCTATACCTTCCTGCCCGTTATACTTAAATTACACGTCATTAAAAAAACAACAACAAATACCCAACATGCATATACAAATAGGCCTATCCCTCACACAGACGATCCGCTCAGATATCGCAACACAGGACTATTATAACGGTAGGGTATAGGCCTATCCTACTATATACGCGGAGTAATGTACAAGGGTGTTTCCTATACGACATAGAAGTCGTGCTACTCCTGTGCTGACCTATAGCGGCCTACTCTTTGATTATGTCATGTCTGTGCTCTACCAGACTAGCACTTTCTTGTCAAAAGGCGAGAGGTGGACACCCCTCCCCTTGTAGCGCCCGCCCCAAACCACCTTCAACAAGTTCCAACCCATAGAAATATGGTCACCTTACACAAGACTGGTCTGCTATACGATTTCACAAGGCACTGAAATATTTACGTATCAGCTCAGATATGGTACTCATCCTCCAATATCATGTTCAAATTATCCCACAGAGAGGCGACAGACAGTCTTGTATTTCCCACCTATAGCATAGTACTTGCTATGCCCTATTCCATTTATTCTTCATCTGTTTAGCCTATGCAGACACTCCTCCTTTAATTTCTCAACACGGCTCAGCCACTCACCGTTCTCTATATCCCCATTGTTTCTGTGGCTGTCGAGATTTGTAACTGGTATACATTGAACTATACATCACTTTTTAGTACAGGAGATAACTTAACAGTATATCTCGATTTAACAGTTCGTAATAACGGTATTAAGACATTTGAAATTATACGATCATATGAAAACATACCAATAATTAAGACGAATCTTTCACATTTGACATATATGAGAGGATATGACTAGCTATATACGGTAAGAAATGGGTGTAGAGGATAGTATATCTTTTATCTCTTTTTCCACATCTGCCTTGAGAGCATTGTATGCCCGTAAGATTTCATTTCATCTGAACCATCGTAGCCGACGTACTGGGATCTCGTCTTGAACGTCCTAGTGTCGTACGTAAGTTCGGCGGTACATGAAATATGCGCGATATGCCGGAAAGAAGATGTCTTCGAAAACGAGATCCCATCAGAAAGATTGACAATGGATCGCAACACGTGTTAAACATTTGGAAGCACGTGCGCCAGTGAAACAGTACTACTGTAGCACCACTCGGTTTTTCATAACTTTCGTCAAACATCGCAAATATAACCAGAAGATGGAAAGCAGCCAGCACACAGCAAAACATATCGCCAGACATATTACCACTCTTGCTATCCTGGTTCGCCCAGCTCGTGCTTTTTTGTTACGCTTCACAGATTCTTTGATTGGCTTACTTTGCCTACAAAGAGTTATTGCCACGAAGACGTACATGCAGAAAATAATGGCCAGAGGCACTACATACAAGACCACGAAACCGTAATAGGCTAAGCAATTTCTGAAGTCCTTTGCCCTGACTCCTCCTGACCGATCAAATGTAAATGCGTACGGTAGTGCTAGCAAAGCCCCCAGAATAAATACAGTCCCGACTTTCCAGCCAATCCCTATCACATTATGCCATGTTGGTCTGACTACAGCACACCATCGTTCAAAACTTAACATTACCAATGATAATACGGAGAGTGTACAACAGTAGAGTAATATGTAATGCTGTAAATTAGCAATTGCGGGAGGTAGTTTAAATGAGTCCTGGTCCACTAAGTCTAGGGGGATAATGGTTACCAACATAAGAATGTTGGATCCTCAAAGCATTGAAATAAACACATTAGAGGAACCACGAAGCTCTCGAACGAAAGCTACTAGTGAAAGTACGGCTGTGTTTGCTATCACCCCGAACACGAGAATGACTACGAGGGCAATATTGTATATGGTAGCAGACAATTTGGAGCGTTGATACACGTCAGGCCGATCAGAGCCACTGAAAGTATAACTACTAATACTATCGTAACCGTAATCGTCAGATCCAACTGTAAAATTGTAGGACGACGACATTGTATCAATCGATTATCTTCACTGAAAATAATTGAATATTTTGTCTACGTGCAATAATCAGTCGTTTATTAACTCTTAATACCAATAAGAGATCTTTTGCTCCGTCCTTTCTTTTTTCTAGTAACGTGGAGACTGTACAAAGAGCGTCTTAGTTATCGTCGTAACACGTATTAACCTCTGTACAAGAACAGGCAATTCGCGCCGTTGACGGATGGGACTGGTCTCGTCTGTATCGTCGTAGTTGAAGTCAGACGAGACAAGACTCAGTAGTAACACAGTAAACCCGTCAGCCTTTTGCTCTGTTCCGAAGCTGACGAGAAATTCAACGTGCTGAGCTGTTATAATTCAGACTCTACAAAAAGAATTGAGAGAAGACAATCATAAACTTCATGAACCGTATCAACGGTTCGAATCCCGGTGGGGGGGGGGGGGTGGAAGTTTATTAACTGTTCTTGATTTTCTATATATATATATATATATATATATATATATGCGCGCGTGTGTGTGTTGTCATGTTATAATGACAAATAATTGCATATATCAACACTAACAAATTAGCGTTGTCAACGAATCTTGAGTGTTGAGAACGAATAAATTACACTTAAAGTAGTAATGAATCTGTTACTAATTAATACTATTTCATCATCATCGTCGTCGTTGTCGTCGTCATCATCATCATCATCATCTTAATTATTATTGTAGACATAAAACCTGAATCAAATCCACTCGCAATCCTGAAATGAACTTCCAACTTTAATAAGTATGATTCATCAGTTTCAATTTCATTGTTTCCCATAGCTCCCTTAATGAGGTACAAGAGACAAGAGACTTACAGATATAACTATACCACATGCATGTAAAAAAAAAACGTTAAGGCCTACATTGTACTCAAAGCGGCGATATATAACTAGTAACAGGAATATTATTGTTCCACTATATAAAATTATCAAATTGAAAGGAAAGACAATATAGGTTTAAGAAGAGAAACCAACTTTTGTGTCGCTAATACAAAGTAATAGAAAGAAGCTATTCAAATCAGATAGGAAATATAATCTCAGTATAGATTATGGAGGAGTTTTCCCCCTCCTTTTTGGTTTTAAAATTGCATAAAGCTCTTCTTTTTTTCTTCTTTTATAAAAGACTTTTGATTTTTTTTGCTTCTGAAAGAGACTTTCAACTTTCAGCAATTAAGTTCTGTCTATTGCACACAAAAGGACACAAGAATAAGTACGAGAACCCGATCACTTCTCATCTCACTAATTTTCTCCTCGCAATTTCCAACGTGAAAAATAATATGATGAAATCAGTCAACCTAAACAATACTTGTGGGAGCTTGTTGCTATGTACCAATTGTACACTTAAGAGAAAATAAGATTTTTACGATTGGATTGTGCTCAAATGACAGATTATTTTGAAATTTTATGTTCGCCATGAATATTCTGTAAAGTTTGAAGTTTGGTTTAAATCTCACAAAGCCAGTAGCGTCTGGAAGTGTATGTGTTTGGGGTTGACGGTTGGGTGCGGTGGTGTTGGGTGCGGGCAGTGTTGGGGAGGACACACCAAAATCAGGGCAACATTTGTTGGGCACAGAATCGGGTGGAATACGCCAGCGTATGGCGCGAAACCATTTCTGCGTATGGCTAAGAGGCCGTTACATGGGCCCTGATGGGGCTCGAGGGAGACTCTGAGACTCTAAGACTTTGTGTTCTTTTTCGTTTCCAAAACATATATTACCTTTAACTGAGTATAATTCTTTTGATGTATACGTAAGAAAACCAAACTTGTTATCTGCATAACTATATAAAGTCATCAGTTGTGTTAATGCCATTGGGGGCCAGCCTAGGGCTGGCACTCTGACCTAGATTGTGTGAGAAGGTGTGTCGCGGACTTCTAGACCGTACGTCCGTATGGCAAGCCGTTTTAATATTTACCTCGCTATTCTACTTAAGTAGAATTAGTATCACTTAAGTAGAATACAATTAAACTTAAGTGATACTAATTGCACTTAAGCAGAATTGCATTTCACTTAAGCTTAATTGTATTCCACCTAAGCGGAATTCATATTAGCTTAAGTTCAAACGGTTTTTGTCTATATCGTATATTACTTAAGTAAAATTCAATTTAGCTTAAGCTTAATTGAAGAAAGCTTAAGTAAAATACAGTTCCACTTAAGAAAATACAATTCTGCTGAAGTTAAATTCAATTCTACTTAGGTAAAATGCTATTCTACTTCAGAAAAATGGCTTTTCAATTTCACTTAAGCTGAATTGCATTTTATTTAAGTGAAATAGAATTCCGCTAAGTGAAATGTGATTGGTTAATCTATTTCACTTAAGTGAAATAGCATTACGCTTAAGTGTAATGTGATTGGTCAATCAAAATGCTACTCATTGCGTCACTGTACTTGCCACGAAGTCCGACTTTGTATACTGTAATAGGTACAACACCACAATTAGAGGAGTGTTCATCCGCTCAAAAGGTTAACCATTGTCAGAAAAAAAAAGTAAAATTACCTAATGTAAAGCTTGTTTAATCATGAAAGCTTTAAAGCTTGAAATTTTCTATCTATGCTTTGGCAGGTCTTGAAAGTGACGAGTTTAGTGTGTAAGTCAATGGAACAATTAATTGTGGTGCGAGACCTATAGAGTCACGTGCAAGACGTACTAGTTACGTAACTATTTGCAGCCATGGCCCCATGCATACTGCCATACTTATCAATGGCCAGCTGTCGTTGTGTATGTACGAACATAACACCATACTTACCCTTAGCAAATGAAGCAAAGCTATGTTTATCACTGAGTCAGAACGTTAGACATTCGGAAAATGCAGCCAGCCAATCAATCGTTGCAAAGTGCAAACTGTTGCTGATGCAGTTGGAAGGGCACTCTTGGAGCAAGGAAACGACTACAACACGACATATCACCAAGCAGTGGTACTATAGAGTAGTAGTACCACAAGGCATGGTACCCATGTAAACATTGTACCCAGAACAACCACTTCTCCACACGAGGTAAATGTTAAAACGGCTTGCCATACGACCGATCCTTCAATTCCACTTAAGCTAAATTGTATTTTACTTCAGTAGAATTGAATTTTGCTTAAGTAAAACGCAATTCTATTTATCTTAAGTGCATTTTTATTCTACTTAAGTAGAATACAATTTAGCTTCAGTTTAATACAACTTCACTAGAGCTTAATTTTATTCTACTTAAGTAAAATACAATTATACTTAAAAGCTAAAAACTTAAAAGCTTAAGTAAGAAAAAATGACACTTTTACTTAAGCTAAATTAAAATTTACTTAAGTAGAATTATATTTTACTTAAGTAGAATACAATGACGCTTAAGTGAAATTGAATTTAACCTAAGCTTAAAAGAAAGTGGTAATTTTACTTAAGTGGAATACAATTAAACTTAACTAAAATGCAACACTATTTGAGTGCAATTAATTTCACTTAATTTTAATTGTATTTTACTTAAGTGGAATAAGTTCTACTTAAGTAGAATAACGAGGTAAATTTTAAAACGGCTTGCCATACGTCCGACAAGCTCGAACTTGGTGCGTTAGTGCCTGACCATGTAAACGTCGTGCCTGCGTGATTAATGACGTCATAAGTCAAAAGTCGGAGGTAAAGGTTTAAGCAGCCTAAAATTTAATTTTAGCCATTTTCTGCTTGTCAACATGGAGGGAAATGTCATATAACTACACGATATGTTGAGAATAATGGGACAAATTTAAAATTGTAGGTATGTGGTTGTTAAGGGTAGAGGTCAAAGTTCAATATAGGCCAAAGGTCAAATTGGCCTAAACTGTGCGAAAAGTGTGTCGCGAAATCCTCTTAAGGTGTAACGTTTGATAAGCTCTAACTTGATCGGTATAGTTACCTGATCATATAAACTTTCAGCCTGCGTGATTGATGACATCATAGGTCAATGGTGGTCAGGTAAATGGTTTCAGCTATTTTATGTTGTAGAAAAAAAGGCATCGAACCACAAAATATGTAGAGTATGATGAGACAAATTTTAAACTAGTGCAGATTTTGGTGTTTAAGTCGAGAACAACGGTAAATTTGACCTAAATTGTGCGAAAAAAAAGTGTGTCTCGAACTCCCATACACCGTAAGTCCGATCAAGTTCAATCTAGATATGTAAACAAATAGCATATTTTTAACAAAATTAGGATGACAAGATTAAAATCATGAAGGAGATGAGACCTGCAACTCCATATATTACTTTTGGATATTTTAATAAGTTTATGTCGACCTCAAATCGTCTAACAAATAGCCTCATACAATTCGGTCAATACTTTTTAAAACTTTAAAAGTTGGAAATTTAAATGGAAGGCTTCAGTTTGACTGAAATTTGTGATTTTACATCCATTACGAGAACTGAGCAAACAAGTTGATCAATTAAATTGGATCCTAACTGATGCAGGGAGACTAAAAAGTCACCAAACTAACTGTGGTACCAGTGGCGGAGCTAGGGGTATTGGTCAGGGGTGGGGGGTGGCGAGAATGGTCTGTAGGGGCGCTTCCGACACTATCTAAGTGGAGCGCCAAAAAATGGGTTTTTCCTTTTTCGAAAAGTATCTCGTGTAACCGTCATATGACAAACAATGACCTTAAATGTGACATGTTCCCTAAGTGAAAAGACACAAAATATGGCAAGTTCGGATCCCGGACACAAAACGTTTTACAGATGTTGTACGCCACTTCGTACGTAGACGAATCATCTAAATAATAACCGATTAAAATCAACTCAATGGTCTTGCTTGATAAACATGTCACGTTTGATGAAACATTTATGATTGACGGTGGTACAGTCGTGCATTAATCAAATCCAATACGTGTTTATAAGCAATAAATCATAAGAAATATAAATCACGCATATTAAAACACAGACCAGGAAAGCACGATCATCACCATCAACTTAATAATTATCTCAAACTTTTCCTAACTTCGTGCAATCCACACAGATATAACAATGTCAAAACCGTAAATTATGCCTAGAAGAGTGTCATTTATATATTGGCACCGTCTTCTACACGGAGCCTCAATCTTTTCTTGACGGCCGGTTATCCGGGGTTTTCCGTCATCCCAGCTGAATGGCGTGAAAACGATGGATGCAATACTTGAAGTGCAAGTGAAACTACTACATAATTGTGACTAAATATTGCGAATCGGTTATATTTTTCAAACTATGAAGGTAGCCTATGCTTTTAGAAACATAAAGAAATGGGAAAATGTTCTACGGAAAGACCGCTAGGCAAGAATGCCAGAACAAGGCGGGAATGACTTGATGACGAGTGTGCTGGATATTGCGGCGTTAACGTCAGAGTTAAGGGCCTAGTATCATTTTGTAACGTTTTTATTTGTTGCTAGTATGTCCAAAAGAAAGAAAACAAAACAACAACACGTGAGGGGCATGATGTAATTCTTGGATAGAAAACCATACACCAAACTTTTCCATATAGCCTAGAATGAGGGTTAGTCACAGTCTTCGCGAAAATTTGTTGAACCGTTTCGTATACACACACGTGACATTCAATCCACGTTATACGTGCTTATAGTGTTTTCACTCCAGCCACATGAAGAAATAACCTTTTTTACAGGAAGTGACGTATGTGCCCCAGAAACGATGAAAAAGGGGAATATATGTATATATATATATATATATATATATATATATATATATATATATATATATATATATATATATACAGTGGCGTATGAAGGTACTTTTGAGTGGGGGGGGGGGCTGAAGACTGATGGCCGGCCTGGGTGAGGGGTCTAAGGGGAGGGTGTGTCCCCCTCCCCTTTTGGATTTTTTTGCATTTCCAGGTGGCCTCAGATGCAATTTGGTGCAATATAGCACACTTCAACCCACCAACTCCATTTTGTATATAATTTTGCATTTTCACCTGGCCTTAGATGCAATTTGGTGCTCCAAATGAGATTTTTTTTCTCATTTGGAAATGTAAAAGGGGTTTTCTGACTTGCGAAGCCGGGGGGGGGGGGGGCGGAATGATACTTCCGCACCTCCATATTTTTCACTGGGGGGAGCTGGCGCCCCCAGCCCCCCGGTTCCTACGCCCTTGTCATAATATATATATATATATATATATATATATATATATATATATATATATATATATATATACAGTGGCGTATGAAGGTACTTTTGGGTATATATAAATATATATATATATATATATATATATATATATATATATCCCGGTGGAGGCTGAAAGTTTTTTCACTGTTCTTGATTTTCCAACTCATTACGATTTTCATTTATATATATTCATTTGCCTTTGTCGTTTACCTCCATTGCATTAACATTATGTATATATATATATATATATATATATATATATATATATATATATATATATATATATATATATATAATTAACTGATGAAAGGGGGGGCGCGTTTGAGGGTTTCACAACACTGCAATGGCGAATGCGCCAGCATCTCCCTGCCGCCTTCCCCGGCTCCTGTATTTCGATAATTTTTAATAATTTGTAAACGCCAGTACGGCAACTTCAAACTGCCATCAAGATAAGAATATCTAACACCATTTTTGTTTTCAGTTTTTTTTACCGCCCCCTCCCCCCTTCCCCCGGAAAAGTGTTACATTGCCATCTTGAACAGAAGTTAGCAATTAAAATTATGCAGCAAGTTGTTGAAATGTCGAGATTTAACTTTGATGAGTTGTCTTTTTAAAGACTTGTCCAAAAAGTTGCCAACTTAAAATATACTTAAAATATTGTAAATTTCGTAGAAAATCGTTGACATGGCGAGATGCGGTAAGTATAGTCATTAAATCATTTTTTTTTAGTGCGCACGTGCAGGAAAGACGTCAACTGCTCAATTTTATATTCAGAAAACTGTTGAAACACAAGTAAAAAAAAAAAATCATCTGATTGATGAGTGAATTGCGTAGATTAATTTTATTGACACTAAAATATTTAGAAACTTTTCCCAACGGTTCCCGACAGCTTGTTATGTTCACGTTTTGTCACATTTCTTCCAAAAAAAAATCCCGTACATAATTAATAACTGGAAATAAATCATAACAAACATGATATTACACATGTTGAAGATTCATACATGTGTGAGCTGACAGTACATCGTTTTGCTAAATAAGAGCAGGGTATGGGGGGAGGGGGAGGGGGTGAAAAGTATTATTGCACAGGTCACGAGTAGAGTACAACACGATACCATAAGTAGGTATTTGCTTAAATTTGCACACGTGTGTCCGCACTTGTGGACATCTATAGTTGTATCCAATGTAATGTGGCACATGGTTAATAAGCTCTGTCTTATATCCCATTAAAATGAGGAATAGAATTCGTGAAATTGGAAAGAGGTCTATACTGCTCATATGGGGAAGAGGTTAAAGGGGTGACTAACTCTCATGTTGGTAAACATTTTTTTAGTGATTTCACGTTTATCTGTTTCATTTTGTGTATGTTATTTTACTGAACGAGTTCATGGGGACATATAGTGCTATATAGTCATTAGCTGACTTGTATTATACGTGTATCTGCATATTTAGACGGCGAGTTGCACTAAATGTAGTCGCAAATGGTGAGCTCTCTTCTTGCATTGTGAACAAGTATGAATTATTTTATCTGTTTATATTATGTAAAATGGAGTCATATAAAAAGTTATAAAAGAATGAAATAATGACGATGAGTTCAGGTGTCACTATAGGATGTTACATACACCCGGGGAACACGTTGACTTGGTTTCTATCCATACGTTTTGATGAGAAAGTTGGTTAAAAATATGACGATTGCGTGGGCAAATTGTTGAATAATTGTTTGGAGCTTTACCTTTCAGTAGCGCAAAATCACATATTTTATTGGGATATTTTTCATCAATTATTCAGCATATCCGCATTCATTCCTTTTGTAAATTTGAGAAAGAGCAAACGACTGAAACAATGTCACAACTTTCAAAATGATATATTTACCTTTACGTGTTGATAACAGTGGAACGCAATCACGGACAGTTATACCAGATAAAGTAAATACCAAAGGCATATCTTTCGCTTGCCCTATCTATCTACTCTATGAACAACGTTAACCAACAACCCTGAAGAAAGTTTATAGATCCTGTACAACAAATCAAGGTGACAAAATAAGATACTGTATACGCTAACTCAGTCTAAGATTCTGGGGCGTCTAAAATATTCCCTGCTGAGGACTGGTGGTGGTATGGAAACAAATGCTGCTTGGATGGTTGTATGTTAGTAACGACGAGCCTTAATTCTCGCTATTACATGCAAAAGATATAACACATAGATAAACGAGTAAAGAACAAGCGCTGCGTAGATTTCGTAAACTATTACTATGATCAGACACGATACAGACAATACATCGAAGCCCTCAATAATATATAGGTAGAAAACATGTAATGTACTTAAACGAAAATGGTCATAAACGAGGTCTCAATACCGAAGTAGAGTCCTATAACGATACGTACAAACTTGTATAAAAGACGAATACAAAACAGATACAAGTACGACCACAGTGGTCGGAGCCAGCGCTACTACCGAACCAAACGATTCAGAACGGGAGCGAAGACTCGAGGTCTGCTTCAGCTGAGCTAGTGAGCAGACATCACGTGACCTGTAATAATTACGTCATGTAACCTATGGAAAATAGAGGGCGACAGATATGATGACCAACGGCATCACTCTACCAAATATGCATGATACAACACAATTAGTTGAACATTCAACAAGAGGTATAGAATATCGAGTTCGGGACTGACCTCAAAGGAACAAACCAGACAGTAACCATGGGAAAGGTGGTCATTGCTGATTGGCCTGGAAACATTAAAAAATCTTGACATAAAACTGAAGACATAAATAGTCGAAATCTTACAAGTAGGAAGAGTTCACCTATAGTTATTAACGATAAGGAATCAAAGCTACAGCATACACTTTCGCTGAATGTATAATTAGAAGTGCAGTAAAACATTTTAAGTTACTCACCACAATATATATATATATATATATATATATATATATATATATATATATATATATATATATATATATATATATATATATATATTCACACCCTGTCAGTGTGAGAAATAAAGCATCCTTGCAGCGATTTTTTCGATTGCTGATACACCGTTTTCTTCAATGTATTTGTCCTGTTGATATCCTGTTCTTTGAATGTACATAAATACATTTCGCAGACTGCACATTTTTGCTTAGATGAAAAACTACCACCATCTATATCTTTCAAAGTTCAGTTACACCCCTCTAACGATCATTTACAACTGCAGCATATAAAAATTCGACTTCAGATATTACTTTTTGAACAAATGGAACTGGCACAGCAACATTTATGAGTATGTTTTTGATCATGAATTTACCATCTGCTCTATGACTATGTAACAGAACTTTTATGATCGTGTTAGTAATATGACTTTCCTTTCCTATACGAGTCATGTTTTATTGTAAAGACATATTAAAGTATGAAAAGAGAGGGTTTTTAGGTCTCATAACTATATATATATATATATATATATATATATATATATATATATATATATACATATCATTATTATATGATATATTTAGCATCCCTAGGTTAAAATTAATTGAACAATGCCATGGTTAAATTGCAGCACATGGACTTAACATGTTTTTTTTTTTTTCATTTCCGTAGAAATTTACCCGTTTCCCAACTGTCGGTATCATCGACTTTATGGCCGCTTCACAAAGAAGTTCCAAGGCTTCTACATCAATATCATTGAATGTAGGATAAGTAAATGCAAGAATGGGAAGTATTAAGTTCAGTAGGTCTAGGATAACTGCTTCAATCACCTTTCAAGCTTGCTGCAAACAGAAATCAAAACATGAAAGTTCTAGTTATATATAGGCTTACAGTAGGCTATAGTATACTACCATTGACCAAGGCATATCACCGTGTAGTCCCATGTATAACTACAAAGTCAGTTTAGTTTGGAGACCAAGGATCAGGAAGCCTTACAATAGCTTATTTGAGACCCTATCCGTGTTAGATCGTAGATGAACACCGGCTTATTTCAAGCCTTCTCTCTTCGATAAGTGTTCAAAGGATAACGAGGCAGAGGTGTGAATTCAATCCCATTTCTGCTGCCGGGACCGCCATTATATGTCCCAATCCGACGAACTAGAGTGTATGCCCCAGCATCTGACAACTTTCTCAATACTGAAGTAGGCAAAGGCATCATATTCAGTGCAGCCATGACGAACAAATTTGTTTTGAAACCAAGTGAAGAACAGAAACAAACCCCTTTCCCCAATTGCAAGTTAAAAAAACTGAAATACCAAATCCACGGAAAACTCCGCACATCACCACTGCACTGCAGCGATTTTGAATGGCTCATGAGAATCTGGCTCCTGCCAAAATATTGATCTGGTAACTTAACCTTTGCCTTTTCTAGTTATGACACGATTTACAACAACAAAAAGTGCGGAAATTTTAGATTTACATGTTGGTAAATTATGTTAGTAATTAATGATAATAAAAACTTTAATTCGATAATGAGTAAAACATACTTCTAATTAATGTTGCAGACTTATGTGTGCCTTAAAAGGTTTAAGAAAACGTTAGGCTGGCCAATATACGTACGCCTAGGCTAGATCTGATCGTCATAATGGCCCCCAGGCATGCATAACCACGGCGTAGGCTGTTATTTGAAAGAAAGAAAACACAGTGCTTACTGCTTACATTTGCAACATCGATATCCTTTAAGTTACAAGATCACATTGTTGATACGGTGAAATGAGCAGCGGTGAACGTGTGGAGTCCGGTTTGGCTTAAGTGAAGGTCTACTAACCTAACGTTAAAGGCATTGAAGCGTGCGGCCATCTGAAAAAAAGTTAACTTTCCGTTGCTTGCAAGTCAAATTTTTTTTTATCGTGTCGCTACAAAATGCAGACAGTCATGAAACCTGATACCTTGTTATCTTTTATCTAGACCTGAGATGTCCATCGTTGCTATGTACACTGTGTTGTAGGTAATGACCGTAGCTGTATGTACAGACTGTACACTAGTGTATAATTACCGACGGTAGCAAGCTGTGGTGTGTATTTTCTGGGATCGATGGTGTGTTCAACACTTCTGTTACACCTCATTCGAAACTAGGTCAGATTACCGGCATTAGACGTTTCTTTTTGCGCGACGGTCTTCACATGCACCCTTTAAATGATATAGCGTACCGTTAGCCGTTATTCACTCTGATGTCACCGGTGAAACAATGGAGACACTATAGTAGGATTCTTCCATTTGTTTACCTCGAAACTCCGGGTAGCTCAGTCCCCTTTGGTTTAGTAAATCGACTGACTTGGACATGTTTCCATTGATCCAGGTTATTTTAATGGAATTTGAAGACATAACGGTTGAGTATGTTTCTTCTTTGTTTTTGTTTCTGACACCAGTTTTCGTATATAGACTATACCAGAGGATGGCTGTGGAGATTGTCATTGCGAATATATCTCGTCTCAGTAAAGTGACTTCAAAGACGACGATACAGACGAACCTCACACATTCAGTTCTGCGACATCACGAATTGCTTTACGTGGTGCATAGTTACCAGGAGTAACTTGTGACGTCGGCAATGAGGGTCTCATAAATTCCCAAAAGTTACTGTGAAAGCGACGACAAAAGTTTTGTCATTTAGGGACCTCCACCAGCAGGGAAAAATGGAGACGCTGTAAAAATTTGTCATCTTGAAATGTTGTGTTAACAATTTTTTTCAGGCTTTGACCTTTGCTGAGCTCAAGTGATCTTTACCATTCATTTCATGGGTTAATTTTACTTATCATAGGGTATGCGTGCAGAGACTTAGTAGCAGAGCAATCCAAGTTTCTTGAACCTATTATATGTCGTGCCCTTTGATTTCTACTGTTCTGAAATGACCTTTGACCTCTCACAAGAATTGTAGGGTACTTCTTCTACTACTTCTATCTACTTTATCAACAAACGACATGTAAGATCCCATGAAATGTTTCGTTATCGAGATCACAGAGATTACAGACAAACATATGATGGGGAAAGATGACGCAGCTCCTTTGAGCGAGAAAAGTTATATACGGATATCTGCTTCAATTGCTCTACTGACAGCAAAGGCACGAAAGTATTTACGAAGACAGAAAAACCTCCAAGCAGAAATGAAGGTTTATTGAAATTTACTAATTTCACAACAAGGCATGCAGATCGAGTGCAACACTCTGTGATATGATCACGCATGAAGTACAATACGGGCTTAAATTAAACCTAATATGTGTTTCCTTTTACTCGTCAGTATCTGCCTAATCACTACCACCGTTATCAATAGGTCAGTCATTGTTGTCGTTAAAGTATTATTATTATTGAGAACTATAGCATTCATATGGTTGTTTACTCGGGTGAAATACACGATAGGCCTACTTAACGCATTGCTCGTACCATATATATACATAACCTTAGATACTACACAGAAGTGATGTGATTGGTTAATACAGGTGTGATATGCTATACGCTGAAGTTGAACATGTATAAGAGTTGCGCGATCGTCAATAAATCACCACAGCTTCTCAAAAAGACGACCTAATCGTGCCGAGCGTTTGTTGTATGATCCTTAAAACAAACCTCGTGTGACCAATATCATTTTTTACCGGTAAGTATTGCTTTCCTGTTATTTATCAGTAAAGGTACCGTACGTATTATGTAATTCGATTATAAGGCAACATTAGTGCTAGATTATAGTAGTAGGATGTTCGATGTTACCTTCTTGTGATTCATAAATATATCTTAGAAGACGATATGTCTTGAATCCACGGAATGGAATAATTAAATAAACATATATTAACCCTCGTTAGCTGTAACTAAGTAATATGGGGGTGGGTTAGGATAAGCGATTGCAAATTTTATCTTGTAATACTCTCTGTATATAGGTTTATTAAATCTGTCTATAAAACATAGAAACTGATAAATGTAAAACTCTCAGATCAAAAAATACCATGATCAGGAATTGGAACAATTAAAAAAAAAGTATCAACTTTTATTTCTTCTCGAAAGTATACTGACCTAAATGCTCTTACTCTCATGTGTATTGAGATTACCAAATAGTTTAGGATGATTCAAGTAAACTGTGAACGGACATAATAAGCTGTGGCGATTACAATACTTTCGCGGAAGTTTGATAAAGGGTGGCGATTTTATTCTCATTCCGCTTCTCCTTGGAAAACCTCCTTATATTTCTCCTTCTCCTTCTCCTCCTCCTCTTGAAGTTTCTAACATGGAGAGGGGCGGGGGAAATACATTGACTTATAAGTGCCCTGAGACAGGTTTGTCATCAGTTTAAGTCTAAGTGGGGGGGGGGTCTGGAGGGGTGGGGTGGGGAAGAGGCAACACCACACATTGCAAAGGATGGTATGGCCAACATTTTCAATAGTGAGTACCTGCTCGAGTTCTGAGTCAAGAGTATGTGATCAAGGAGAATCGCAAAAACGATGTCAAAACAATGACGAAATTACGCATGGATGTTTACAGTAGATAAAACTTGCTACCAGACAGCTGTTAAATTCAATGTTTTGAATTCTGGAGGAGAGGAGGTCAAATGATTTGGGACATGTTAGATTCTTAACCATTAAACAAGGCACGGAGAATAAACTTCCAAAGTTAGTGTTGTATATTTATAATCTCAACACTACTTTGCAAGGAAGTGTGTTGTATGTAATTTCAACACTACATCGCAAGTAATTGTGTTGTATGGAATCCGACACTACATTGAAGTAAGTGTGTAGTATGTACTCTCAACAATATATCGCAAGTAACTGTTGTATATATTATGAACACTACACTACAAGCAAGTGTTGTATGGAATATTAACACTTCATTACAAGTGAGTGTGTTGTATGAAATCTTAACAGTACATCGTAAGTAAGTGCTGCATTTAATTGAAACACTACATTACAAGTGAGTGTGTTGTATATGTAATCGAAACACTACATCGTAAGTAAGTGTGTTGCATGTTGTCTCAACAGTACATCGTAAGTAAGTGGAGCATGTAATCTGAACACTAGATCGCAAGTAAGTATGTTGAATGTAATATCAAAACTACATTACAAGTAAGTGTGTTGCATGTAATCGAAACACTACATCGTAAGTAACTGTTGTATGTAATCTCAACAGTACATCGTAAGTAAGTGGTGTATGTAATCTGAACACTTCATCGAAAGTCACTGTTGTATGTAATGTCAACACTACATCGCAAGTAAGTGTGTTGCATGTAATCTGAACATTACATTGCAAGTAATTGCATTGTATGTTATTTCAATACTACATCGTAAGTAACTGTTGTGTGTATAATCTCAGCACTACAACGCTTTTAAGTTCTGGCGATGAAGAAAGAGTACACCGTAGGATTCTAGATAATGAAAAGCAATACAACATTCAAGTAACATAATTTTTTGGGAGGGTAGAAAGTAGAGTCTGGGAAATCTCTTCCAACAATAAAAATGTTTGGGGACCCTGTTTCAAAGACTTTGAGATGGTGGACATTAAGCACATAAGGATTACAAAAGGTTACCTTTTGGGATGATCTCATTTTCCGGGGGGAGGGAGGCAAGTTTAGGACCCCGTTGCAACACCCACCGCATGGATCCCAGCTTAAAAGTCCAATTCGTTAAACTGAGATCCGTGGCAGGTGGTACACTTATAAATTGGTTCCCATTTCAGTTTTTATAACCCCCTTCCCCCCCCCCCCTCACACACCTTTAGGTACTAAAGGCCACCGGTGTAATTTGTGATAAAGCCAATGACTCTATTTTCTATATTCCCGTGAAGATGATAAATCGTCATTGTCTTAACATTACTTGAGATTCGTTGACCCATTCGTTCCAATTAATTCCACCGCGAATATCATGTAGACGTGAAGAAGCGATGCCGTCAAAGTTTAGCGATTACCTAGTCATGTTACCGATAAGTTAGTATGCTTCATTGGCGCTGTAAGACATATTTTATCTTTAGTATTCATAACTGTTTTTAGTTCATACTTCAGTATTTTACATGTTAGCTGATTGATGCATGTAGATTATATAAATATTCGAAATATATATAAGACTGTACTATTCGAACCACGTTTCAGAACGTATTCGTCGACACTCTGAAGCCTATACCTAAAAAATAATTCATGTCATGCCTATATCCGTACAGGTGAGAGACATGTGCTTCGATTTGTCTTGGGGGTGGGGGTGAGGGGATGGCATGCGAAGTCTTCGAGAGTCAGATTGAGCCTTCTATAAACCCCCTTCGCACTCTTTATTTGCGTCGATTGCATTATGGCAAGCCGTTTTAACATTTACCTCTCTATTCTACTTAAGTAGAATTAATTCCACTTAAGTAGAATACAATTAAGCTTAAGGGAAATGAATTGCACTTAAGTAGAAATGCATTTTACTTAAGCTTAATTGTATTCTACTTAAGTGGAATTAATTCTACTTTAGTAGAATAGAGAGGTAAATGTTAAAACGGCTTGCCATAGGGAATACGTATCCATATGTTTACTCAGACCATGAGGGAAGAGGGGGGAGGGGGGGGGGGAATATTTTGGAAGTGGATAAACGCAAATGTGTCAAGTGCATATCTAAGTTAAGGATGTTAGGGAACACATTTTAGGATGTTAGGGAACATATTTTTGGTTGTTAGGGAATTTTACTGAATATTTTGAATTTGACATGATATTCATAAATGTGAGAGGGATACTTATCGATTTCGAGACCGACTTGCATTAACTTGCTGTGCAACGTTTCGTAACATGAACCAACAAAAGTGGCAACTTGCTTTATAATTGCCACTGTACATTGTTATTGACGGTGAGTGCTGGGTGAGTGAGTGTGAATGATGGCTGGGTGTGCAGTGTGACTGGGTGTGAATGATGGCTGGGTGTGCATGGTGACTGGGTGTGAATGATGACTGGGTGTTCGTGGTGACTGGGTGTGAATGGTTGCTGGGTGTGAATGGTGGCTGGGTGTGCAGGGTGACTAGGTGTGCATGGTGACTGGGTGTGAATGATGGCTGGGTGCGCAGGGTGACTAGGTGTTCGTGCTGATGGCTGGGTAAGCAGGGAGACTGGGTGTGAATGGTGGCTGGGTGTGCAGGGTGACAGGGTGTGAATGGTGGCTGGGTGTGCAGGGTGACTGGGTGTGAATGATGGCTGGGTGCGCAGGGTGACTAGGTGTTCGTTGTGACTGGGTGTGAATGATGGCTGGGTAAGCAGGGAGACAGGGTGTGAATGGTGGCTGGGTGTGCAGGGAGACTGGGTGTGAATGGTGGCTGGGTGTGCAGGGTGACTGGGTGTGAATGATGGCTGGGTGCGCAGGGTAACTGGGTGTTCGTGGTGACTGGGTGTGAATGATGGCTGGGTAGGCAGGGAGACTGGCTGTGAATGGTGACTGAATGTGCAGGGAGACTTGGTGTGAATGGTGGCTGAGTGTGCAGGGTGACTGGGTGTTCGTGGTGACTGGGTGTGAATGGTGGCTGGGTGTGCAGGGTGACTAGGTGTGCAGAGTGACTGGGTGTGAATGGTGACTGGGGGTGAATGGTGACTTGGTGTGAATGGTGACTGGGTGTGAATGGTGGCTGGGTGTGCATGGTGACTGGGTGTTCGTGGTGACTGGGTGTGAATGGTGGCTGGGGGTGAATGGTGGCTGGGTGTGCAGGGTGACTAGGTGTGCAGAGTTACTGGGTGTGAATGGTGACTGGGTGTGAATTGTGACTTGGTGTGAATGGTGACTGGGTGTGAATGGTGGCTGGGTGTGCATGGTGACTGGGTGTGCAATGTGACTGGATGTGAATGGTGGCTGGGTGCGCAAGGTGACTGGGTGTGCAGTGTGACTGGGTGTGCAGAGTGACTGGGTGTGAATGGTGACTGGGTGTTCGTGGTGACTGGGTGCGAATGGTTGCTGGGTGTGAATGGTGGCTGGGTGTGCAGGGTGACTAGGTGTGCAGGGTGACTGGGTGTGAATGATGGCTGGGTGCGCAGGGTGACTAGGTGTTCGTGGTGACTGGGTGTGAATGATGGCTGGGTAAGCAGGGAGACTGGGTGTGAATGGTGGCTGGGTGTGCAGAGTGACAGGGTGTGAATGGTGGCTGGGTGTGCAGGGTGACTGGGTGTGAATGATGGCTGGGTGCGCAGGGTGACTAGGTGTTCGTGGTGACTGGGTGTGAATGATGGCTGGGTAAGCAGGGAGACAGGGTGTGAATGGTGGCTGGGTGTGCAGGAAGACTGGGTGTGAATGGTGGCTGGGTGTGCAGGGAGACTGGGTGTGAATGGTGGCTGGGTGTGCAGGGTGACTGGGTGTGAATGATGGCTGGGTGCGCAGGGTGACTAGGTGTTCGTGGTGACTGTGTGTGAATGATGGCTGGGTAGGCAGGGAGACTGGGTGTGAATGGTGGCTGAATGTGCAGGGAGACTGGGTGTGAATGGTGGCTGAGTATGCAGGGTGACTGGGTTTTCGTGGTGACTGGGTGTGAATGATGGCTGGGTGTGCAGGGTGACTGGGTGTGAATGGTGGCTGAGTGTGCAGGGTGAATGGGTTTTCGTGGTGACTGGGTGTGAATGATGGCTGAGTGTGCTGGGTGACTGGGTGTGAATGGTGGCTGGGTGTGCAGGGTGATTGAGTGTGCAGGGAGACTGGGTATGAATGGTGGCTGAGTGTGCAGGGTGACTGAATGTGCAGGGAGACTGGGTGTGAATGGTGGCTGAGTGTGCAGGGTGACTGGGTTTTCGTGGTGACTGGGTGTGAATGATGGCTGAGTGTGCAGGGTGACTGGGTGTGAATGGTGGCTGGGTGTGCAGGGTGATTGAGTGTGCAGGGAGACTGGGTATGAATGGTGGCTGAGTGTGCAGGGTGACTGGGTGTTCGTGGTGACTGGGTGTGAACGATGGCTGGGTAAGCAGGGAGACTGGGTGTGAATGGTGGCTGAGTGTGCAGGGTGAATGGGTGTGCAGGGTGACTAGGTTTGCAGGGTGCTTAGACCCATCGCCAAGTCGAATTTTCGGGATAAAAGTAGCCGAAATTTTGTTGATAAAGTAGATAGAAGTAGTAGAAGAAGTACCCTACAATTCTTGTGAGAGGTCAAAGGTCATTTCAGAACAGTAGAAATCAAAGGGCACGACATATAATAGGTTCAAGAAACTTGGATTGCTCTGCTACTAAGTCTCTGCACGCATACCCTACGATAAGTAAAATTAACCCATGAAATGAATGGTAAAGATCACTTGAGCTCAGCAAAGGTCATAGCCTGAAAAAAGATTGTTAACACAACATTTCAAGATGACAAATTTTTACAGCGTCTCCTTTTTTCCCTGCTGGCGGAGGTCCCTAAATGACAAAACTTTTGGTCGTCGCTTTCACAGTAACTTTTGGGAATTTATGAGACCCTCATTGACGACGTCACAAGTTACTCCTGGTAACTATGCACCACGTAAAGCAATTCGTGATGTCGCAGAACTGAATGTGTGAGGTTCGTCTGTATCGTCGTCTTTGAAGTCACTTTACTGAGACGAGATATACTCGAAATGACAATCTCCACAGCCATCCTCTGGTATAGTCTATATACGAAAACTGGTGTCAGAAACAAAAACAAAGAAGACATACTCAACCGTTATGTCTTCAAATGCCATTAAAATAACCTGGATCAATGGAAACATGTCCAAGTCAGTCGATTTACTAAACCAAAGGGGACTGAGCTACCCGGAGTTTCGAGGTAAACAAATGGAAGAATCCTACTATAGTGTCTCCATTGTTTCACCGGTGACATCAGAGTGAATAACGGCTAACGGTAGGCTATATCATTTAAAGGGTGCATGTGAAGACCGTCGCGCAAAAAGAAACGTCTAATGCCGGTAATCTGACCTAGTTTCGAATGAGGTGTAACAGAAGTGTTGGACACACACCATCGATCCCAGAAAATACACACCACAGCTTGCTACCGTCGGTAATTATACACTAGTGTACAGTCTGTACATACAGCTACGGTCATTACCTACAACACAGTGTACATAGCAACGATGGACATCTCAGGTCTAGAGAAAAGATAACAAGGTATCAGGTTTCATGACTGTCTGCATTTTGTAGCGACACGATAAAAAAATTTGACTTGCAAGCAACGGAAAGTTAACTTTTTTTCAGATGGCCGCACGCTTCAATGCCTTTAACGTTAGGTTAGTAGACCTTCACTTAAGCCAAACCGGACTCCACACGTTCACCGCTGCTCATTCCACCGTATCAACAATGTGATCTTGTAACTTAAAGGATATCGATGTTGCAAATGTAAGCAGTAAGCACTGTGTTTTCTTTCTTTCAAATAACAGCCTACGCCGTGGTTATGCATGCCTGGGGGCCATTATAACGATCAGATCTAGCCTAGGCGTACGTATATTGGCCAGCCTAACGTTTTCTTAAACCTTTTAAGGCACACATAAGTCTGTAACATTAATTAGAAGTATGTTTTACTCATTATCGAATTAAAGTTATTATTATCATTATTTTTTCGAGCATCTAACATAATTAACCAACATGTAAATCTACAATTTCCGCACTTTTTGTTGTTGTAAATCGTGTCATAACTAGAAAAGGCAAAGGTTAAGTTACCAGATCAATATTTTGGCAGGAGCCAGATTCTCGTGAGCCATTCAAAATCGCTGCAGTGCAGTGGTGATGTGCGGAGTTTTCCGTGGATTTGGTATTTCAGTTTTTTTAACTTGCAATTGGGGAAAGGGGTTTGTTTCTGTTCTTCACTTGGTTTCAAAACAACTTTGTTCGTCATGGCTGCACTGCAGTTATGTCAAATGGGGTTCCTTTGCCTACTTCAGTATTGAGAAAGTTGTCAGATGCTGGGGCATACACTCTAGTCCGTCGGATTGGGACATATAATGGCGGTCCCGGCAGCAGAAATGGGATTGAATTCACACCTCTGCCTCGTTATCCTTTGAACACTTATCGAAGAGAGAAGGCTTGAAATAAGCCGGTGTTCATCTACGATCTCACACGGATAGGGTCTCAAATAAGCTATTGTAAGGCTTCCTGATCCTTGGTCTCCAAACTAAACTGACTATGTAGTTATACATGGGACTACACGGTGATATGCCTTGGTCAATGGTAGTATACTAGCCTACTGTAAGCCTATATATAACTAGAACTTTCATGTTTTGATTTCTGTTTGCAGCAAGCTTGAAAGGTGATTGAAGCAGTTATCCTAGACCTACTGAACTTAATACTTCCCATTCTTGCATTTACTTATCCTACATTCAATGATATTGATGTAGAAGCCTTGGAACTTCTTTGTGATAGTATAGTAGTATAGTATGCCCTTTTCGCACCCCTTTTGGAGGCGGAGGCGGAGGCGGGATGAGGTGGAAAATTTGGGGGCGTCCTTCATGTAGGGTTTCGGTGCTGACGCCCCATGAGAGGGGCGAACAATGCACTCATTGCTTTTATTATAGTTTTTATTTTTAACTTTGCTTTATCCTATTTAAGTATTAAAAAATAATATAATAACAATAATAATAATAGCTTATTAAACTTCATGATTGTTAAAACAAAACAAACGCAAACAAAACAGATGAAACAAAATGTTGGGATATTTTAAACATTTATTTTCTTTTTAAAGAGTACTTTCAAGAAATTATTGAACATACAAAGTTCCAGTTATGTTTCAGAACAATTATTTTACAATGTGTCTGAAAGTTATACATTAACAAAAAATACCAGGCAACAGTGAAATGTATTACGCCAATACATTTTCGATTACAAAGTAAATGTGTCTTACAAGTAAAGTACCCGATATAGGTTAAAATCGTTGATATTCTATTGGTTTATACTTCCTAACCCGTTATCATACTTTATAAAATAGGTTTCCAGATAAAATTCAAAAGAGTACAGGATGAGAAAACATTGGTTAATATTAAAAATCAAGGAGGAAAGTCACAAAATGGGGTAAATCATTTAAAATTTAAAACAAAACGTTTTTCAATCAACTATTAATTATAATCACCATACATTAGCCATATAAAAGAGAAAATGTACACTAAGTTCATGTAAAAAATAATAATAATAAAAAAAAAAAAAAATAAAAAACTTATAACTGTATATATAGGAGTATTCTTAACATATAGATCGGTGAATAAATTTTCTTTGCAGCTATAGTGACACTAGTATAGTATGCCCTTTTCGCACCCCTTTTGGAGGCGGAGGCGGAGGCGGGATGAGGTGGAAAATTTGGGGGCGTCCTTCATGTAGGGTTTCGGTGCTGACGCCCCATGAGAGGGGCGAACAATGCACTCATTGCTTTTATTATAGTTTTTATTTTTAACTTTGCTTTATCCTATTTAAGTATTAAAAAATAATATAATAACAATAATAATAATAGCTTATTAAACTTCATGATTGTTAAAACAAAACAAACGCAAACAAAACAGATGAAACAAAATGTTGGGATATTTTAAACATTTATTTTCTTTTTAAAGAGTACTTTCAAGAAATTATTGAACATACAAAGTTCCAGTTATGTTTCAGAACAATTATTTTACAATGTGTCTGAAAGTTATACATTAACAGGGAGAAAAATACCAGGCAACAGTGAAATGTATTACGCCAATACATTTTCGATTACAAAGTAAATGTGTCTTACAAGTAAAGTACCCGATATAGGTTAAAATCGTTGATATTCTATTGGTTTATACTTCCTAACCCGTTATCATACTTTATAAAATAGGTTTCCAGATAAAATTCAAAAGAGTACAGGATGAGAAAACATTGGTTAATATTAAAAATCAAGGAGGAAAGTCACAAAATGGGGTAAATCATTTAAAATTTAAAACAAAACGTTTTTCAATCAACTATTAATTATAATCACCATACATTAGCCATATAAAAGAGAAAATGTACACTAAGTTCATGTAAAAAATAATAATAATAAAAAAAAAAAAAAATAAAAAACTTATAACTGTATATATAGGAGTATTCTTAACATATAGATCGGTGAATAAATTTTCTTTGCAGCTATAGTGACACTATATGTAGAGTTATACAAAACACGCACAAGCACACGAGACAGGAGAAAACAGTAAAATATTATTCCATACTGCATAATGTTCACTAAATATCAAGATATGTAGTCGTAACACCGTCTTCTTGGACTTTTCTCTTCGGGTAAAAGTAAGTGAAGGCATCCTTTCTGAGCCTGTATGTATAAACGTGATTGTCTCTCACTCGAAAACCTTTATTTTCTCCAGTTTTTGGTTGTTTTGTTGTAAGAACCTCTTTATATATTTTCTCATCGATGCTATTTCTTTTTTTATTTACCCCTTTACAACTACATTTATCTCCCTTGACACCACCGAAACAGTAATACATTTTGCTGGATAAAGCAACAATACCATCACCTTGCCATTCTACTTTAAACAATCCAGGGGTTCGTTTATCAAACATTTTTTCTTCAGTATCATCACGTGGAAACCATAAATGTTTTTCTGCGCGAAATGTTTCATTCATGTTCGGTTTCAAAATCTCCTCTAGACTGTTACCAGCGATGGAAATATACGCCGAATCAGTGTCCATTTCCACGTACTCCCATTTACTTACATCAAAAAATTTACAGAGACAGTCGTAATAAAACTGTAACATGCGTAATTTGGCATACTGGTAGACAAACAAGCCAATTTGAATTGGAAGATCCATCTTAATACTACTTTTGGCTAGTTCTACTTCGTAACAATCATCAACGATGAAATTCAAATCTCGAAAAGCAGGTGAGTTGACCATTTTGGATGATGAACTAGCATCAGCCATTTTAACGTTTGTATGCCTTTCCCTGTTGGTAATAGTTTTACCGTAAGAAGAGTTGCCAATCAATTTCATGGTATCTGCTATGATAGCCTTTGATGGATCGCGGTCACCTGCTCGCCGAGCATTCGACACAGATTCACCAAAAGTACGAAAGCATGCTTGAGGGGTATATTCAATGACTTGGTAAATACGAGTAATTATTAAACCATGTTGAAGATACCACTTGATAAGAGGAGTTGCTAAAAGTATTTTGTTACCAAACATGCTACCTATAAGACTTCGTCTAGGTTTTTGCATTATTTTATTTTCCTCCGCAAATTGTTTCATATGTTCACCGATGTTTTCTCGGGAGATATTTGTGTTTTTGAAAATAGGACACATTTCGGCAAATATAGGTTTCAACTTATCAGGAACGTGAATGTCGCACTCAACAAACCCAAATAGTTGGTTATCCTGAATAGCACGAATAATTTGATCTTCAGTCAATTTATTCTTAAACTCTAACGGACGATAAAGCGTACTCAAAAAATGCCTCAAATTTTGGTTATGTTTCTTCATTTCACGAAATTGACATTCCCATACTTCTTCATAGTTGTATCCTTGGTCTATTACATATTGTCGAATCTCTCTAGTATTTTCAAAGAGTGTCTTCATTGGCACCCCAGTCTTTTCATTTACAGACTTTCCTCTAGTCGGATGACAATTATGTCCATGGTAATAACACCCATGAAACTGTAAAACGGTGTTTGTTTCTGCACAGTAACCGTCTACGGGAATTCGACGCAAGCCTATTCGCTTCTCAGAACAATTCATTGCGTGACGTATTTTTACGTCACTTACATAGGCCTTCCATTCTAACCACTCGAAACTTATTGGTCTAGTTCGTGAGAGCTTAAACCCGTTATCTGATTTGCGTCTTGTAAAACTTCCAGTGGGCATATCCTGCATGATCGCCCAAAGATACAGTGCATTAGCATCATAACCGACAATTTTTTGGCAGACATGACTTGGGTTGTTACGAATAAATGTTTTTCCCTTTTCTTGATGTCTGTTAAAGATGATTGAAGGTCCACCAACTAAACTTTCACGAAACGTGTAATACAAATCCTTATTTTGTTCATTAATTAATTGAAACGTTGGGTTGTTTGAAACCTTAAATAAATGTTTCATTGTTAGCCCAGGAACTGATATCCCGTCCTTAAAGGCATCAATGCCCCTTTCTTTGTAGAACTCCGTCATCTTTTCTAATGCTTCAACGAAGGGTTCTACATCACGGTTATTGTACCATACAAGAAACTCTCGCATGGTTTTCATGTTTTCTCTTTTCCACACATTTTTACAAACTGTATAATCCTCCACCGAGATATTACTTTGCTTTAAATCGCTGTAGAAAGTTTCATACGGTGGAAGCTGAGGGTAATCAAGTTTCTCTAAAGAAAACCATTCAAATGGGAAGAATCCTTTTGTTTGTGAACATTCAAACGCTTTTAAGAAAGCATCATAACTAAACCCAGGAGCGAGATAATTTGTAATGTCGAGAAACATAAGATTATCTGTGCGCAGACACATGTAGTTATTGTTTCGCTTAATGACACAATTAATAGGATCATTTTTGATGAGATAAGGAAAGAAGAATTCTTTAATCAGGTTAATATCATAACTACCGGAATTGAATCCTAACACGGGAATTTCGGATATCCAAGACGTTAACGAATCAAGAAGAATTTTAAGGTGATGTTGTTTGGGTCGGCCCTTACTCTTATATTTATCTTGAATTAAGTACCATTCATCTTGATCTTGCTTAATTTTATCTTCTACTGAGCGAATCAAATCACCAAAGGTTTCCTCTAACAATGCCTGACTATTTTCTGCAATTCGGGATAGATACTCAACTACATTCTGAATCAAATCATGTGGCCCTTCATTTGAAATAAAACAACGAGGTCGAAGAAACCCAGGAACATTGCTACAAACACTTGCACTTAAAGGAACATGTTTAGCCTCCCATGTCAACTTATCAGTTGCTCTAAAACCCTCCACCTGAGATTCAAAGTAACACTCGAAATCGAACACAGCTCTGTATGGATGGTAACGTAATTTCTCTGGTACAGCGAAACCTTCGTCTTCTAACTGCTCAAAAACGGTTCTCTGTAATTGGAAAACTCCACCAGGGAACTTATGCTTTGAACCTTTACCCTCACATTTTGTTTCATGTCTGATAAGAGCCTTGCTCTCTTTCCATAATTTTTGACATTTACGACACATATACGTTTTAGAATACATATTGATATCAGAAATATACGAAAAATGATTACCAATTAAGTTAACATACATTGTATCCTTAAATTTCTCCAAGGAACGCCTTACCAATTGTGCTACATGAAGAATACTGGAGTTAACAAGGAGATATGCCGTTGAATCACCATTTTCTGTTTCCTGTTTGTTTAATTCATAAACAACGATGTTCACGTTGAAGCTGTCTTCGAACCGAGTGAGTTCTTTCATCCGTACCCCGTCGAAGCTTCTCGGATCCTGTCCGTGTGAGTAAAGACGATACATTCTATGGGTTTCTTTTTCCAGGGATTTTGGATTAGATCCACGAAATAGCGCCAGACATCTGAACAAACACATGTTATCATTGTTTGGTTCACCGGTATGAAGATTCTTCTCGAGGTTAACGATAGCTTTGTTGTCCTTTACATAGTCCGGAACTTCAACTGTAACACATCCGATCGGGTGGTCAAGTACCTTATAGACAAAGTAAGTTACGTTAGTAACTGTTTCTATCACCCATTTCGAATTTGGTCTTTGTAACCGTGCATGTTCGAGTAGATCCTGTGCAAGAAGAGCTTCGGTGAAATGTTCAAGTGTCAGCTTGTTTGTGATCTGGAAGGGTTCTTTGAACAGCTTAGAATTATTCGAAGCGTAGTAATAACGAAGTTCACACGTTTCGACATTACGAAGAAAGAACCCCAATCCAACATTAATCTTGAAAACATATTTTTGATCATCAAAAATCATATCTGTGTGATGGATCAACTTTTCTCGAGAAGTTTTGCTCAATCGATAGTTGTACACATCCCTTAGTTTATTTTGCCTGCGAAATTTAGTGCGGATATCGTTCCAATGTTTCTTGTACAACCGCAGAACGTCTTCATGTGAACAATCAGTCCTTTCTGGAATATGGAAAGTAGAGACAAATTCGTCAACGTTGGCTGGTACTTCGACTAGATCTTCACATGACACAGAGTTAGATACTTCTGATGTTTTCATTCGTTTTAAAGATTGTGATCTAACTTGATCATCACTTTCAGCTATTCGTTTACCGCTAGTTTCCTGGATTGAAGTATATGTTCCGTTTGCATCTCTCCCCGTTACCGAGGTAGACGGGGTTTGCGCTGGAGCAATATCCTTTTGTGTAGAAACTGTTCTAGTAACATCTGTTGTTACGGTGTTCTGACCATTTCTTGCCTCCGTGGCATGATATTTCAAGTGGCGAAGGAGGTTATCCTTTCGAGAATATTGTTTAAAACAAATTCTGCATTGTAAGTTTGCCCCTTTGATATGGACAGTTTCAACATGACGTTTTAAAATATCTTGACGAGCGAAAACCTTTCCGCATGTTTTACACTGATATGACATTGTGCTACCTAACATGTATGCTGACCTTTCTCTTTCAAGTTTCAAATAGTAAATGAGAAACCTTGGCTCAATACAAAGACTATATGAGCTTGAATCAAGCGTAACGGTTCATTGAGCAGCAGTGACGGTTACGTAACACCCTCCTTGATAAACAAGTCTGAACATGTTAACTTCTAAGGGGGTCGGTGATTCAGAGCACCCTCATAAATTTCACAAGTTGGGGAGACAATAAATACTCACAATGCCGATGTAAGGAACAACGTATTAATCTCTTTATATATATTGTTTCCTTCGTCTGCATTATTCAACAAGGTAACGAAATAAGTAGATTAAGCTAGAGAGCGTTTAAAACATTTCGAAATAAGAAAAACTTCATTTGAGGTTGTAGAAAATATATGAAATAACATTTTCGGACACAAACACCGCTACAGTTAGTATAGTATATATATATATATATCACTTCGTAAGGTTCCCCACATAACTGCCGTTTTATCACAAGAAGTGATTTCGACAAAGACAATACAGTAACTGAGGTTGTTGGACCATAAAACGTTAACAATGATTTTATTTCTGTCCCCACGATAGACCCATGTGTCTTACAACAGTGTGTTATCAACTTCTACACATATACTTACCTGTAACCAAAGTCACCTAATAAGTTTGTAGTAAAGTATCAGGTATCGATATACTTTAAACTCCACAATCTATATTCCTTTTTAATTTTATAGGAATTCTCGTCCCAACGTTAAAAGAAAAGAAATAACCTTATCTACCACAATTTTACAATCGTTGTACTTAAAAGTAGGTCTACTTACTATCATTCTGTAAGCTAACTTACACAAAACAAGTACGATAGCCTGCCGCGCCGTGCTAGTAACGCTGAATACCGAAGGAGTTGTTTCTTTACTAGAGAGATTATATCCCAGCAAGGGTACACAATAGATGACTATTGATTGAAGGCCTTAATCTACTGACTGGTTGTATTGTTCATCTGTCCATGATACAGTACACCTACAGTACTAGGAAGGGTGAAGGTTTAACTTTTCTTGCTGCCGAGACAACTGAGTAGGAAAACTCAGGCTAAGTTATCAGACCTAAAATTCAAGAAAATATGTTAACGGATAAAACGAACTTATATATAAATATATATATATAGTCATTCGAAAGTAAACTAAATTTTACATGCATAATCGGGAAACGGAGGACTGATTCACCGCACCATAATAAAACATATACTATAGTTGTAGCGGAGAGGTAAATAATATCCAAAAACAACAGGTTTTCTGGTGGTTATGGTAAGACTGCTACATCCTTATCATTCTTGATGAATTAATGAGTGAAAAAGCAAAGATCGATGACGTAATGGGATTTTGCAGAGAATAGAATACTGTAAATTGCACTTGTTTCTTGTGATGAGCCTGTGAACACAAACGAGTGACTCAAAGAGTAAATGAGCACACTGTGAACAAAGTAGAGAGCCAGTGCACATATTGTGAACACGTTTATTGAGTAGAATGAGAACGTACTCACTGCTTTAAGGGAATAAACAATACATGAAGATAGACTCGTACAAATCAAACCAGGCCCACATTTAGGCTGAATTTGATCCATTTGAAAATGCCTTCAGGTGGGGGTAGGTCTAACCGGTATAAATTTACCGGTAGACAATCAATTGATGATTTTTTTCGTGGTAAGCAAGGGCTGTCACTAGAGCTCGAGCGCAACAAAGTTCATCGTTACCCCGTGGAATGGAAATGATACATTGCTTACCACGAAAAAAATCATCAATTGATTGTCTACCGGTAAATTTATACCGGTTAGGTTTCGCTGTACCAGAGAAATTACGTTACCATCCATACAGAGCTGTGTTCGATTTCGAGTGTTACTTTGAATCTCAGGTGGAGGGTTTTAGAGCAACTGATAAGTTGACATGGGAGGCTAAACATGTTCCTTTAAGTGCAAGTGTTTGTAGCAATGTTCCTGGGTTTCTTCGACCTCGTTGTTTTATTTCAAATGAAGGGCCACATGATTTGATTCAGAATGTAGTTGAGTATCTATCCCGAATTGCAGAAAATAGTCAGGCATTGTTAGAGGAAACCTTTGGTGATTTGATTCGCTCAGTAGAAGATAAAATTAAGCAAGATCAAGATGAATGGTACTTAATTCAAGATAAATATAAGAGTAAGGGCCGACCCAAACAACATCACCTTAAAATTCTTCTTGATTCGTTAACGTCTTGGATATCCGAAATTCCCGTGTTAGGATTCAATTCCGGTAGTTATGATATTAACCTGATTAAAGAATTCTTCTTTCCTTATCTCATCAAAAATGATCCTATTAATTGTGTCATTAAGCGAAACAATAACTACATGTGTCTGCGCACAGATAATCTTATGTTTCTCGACATTACAAATTATCTCGCTCCTGGGTTTAGTTATGATGCTTTCTTAAAAGCGTTTGAATGTTCACAAACAAAAGGATTCTTCCCATTTGAATGGTTTTCTTTAGAGAAACTTGATTACCCTCAGCTTCCACCGTATGAAACTTTCTACAGCGATTTAAAACAAAGTAATATCTCGGTGGAGGATTATACAGTTTGTAAAAATGTGTGGAAAAGAGAAAACATGAAAACCATGCGAGAGTTTCTTGTATGGTACAATAACCGTGATGTAGAACCCTTCGTTGAAGCATTAGAAAAGATGACGGAGTTCTACAAAGAAAGGGGCATTGATGCCTTTAAGGACGGGATATCAGTTCCTGGGCTAACAATGAAACATTTATTTAAGGTTTCAAACAACCCAACGTTTCAATTAATTAATGAACAAAATAAGGATTTGTATTACACGTTTCGTGAAAGTTTAGTTGGTGGACCTTCAATCATCTTTAACAGACATCAAGAAAAGGGAAAAACATTTATTCGTAACAACCCAAGTCATGTCTGCCAAAAAATTGTCGGTTATGATGCTAATGCACTGTATCTTTGGGCGATCATGCAGGATATGCCCACTGGAAGTTTTACAAGACGCAAATCAGATAACGGGTTTAAGCTCTCACGAACTAGACCAATAAGTTTCGAGTGGTTAGAATGGAAGGCCTATGTAAGTGACGTAAAAATACGTCACGCAATGAATTGTTCTGAGAAGCGAATAGGCTTGCGTCGAATTCCCGTAGACGGTTACTGTGCAGAAACAAACACCGTTTTACAGTTTCATGGGTGTTATTACCATGGACATAATTGTCATCCGACTAGAGGAAAGTCTGTAAATGAAAAGACTGGGGTGCCAATGAAGACACTCTTTGAAAATACTAGAGAGATTCGACAATATGTAATAGACCAAGGATACAACTATGAAGAAGTATGGGAATGTCAATTTCGTGAAATGAAGAAACATAACCAAAATTTGAGGCATTTTTTGAGTACGCTTTATCGTCCGTTAGAGTTTAAGAATAAATTGACTGAAGATCAAATTATTCGTGCTATTCAGGATAACCAACTATTTGGGTTTGTTGAGTGCGACATTCACGTTCCTGATAAGTTGAAACCTATATTTGCCGAAATGTGTCCTATTTTCAAAAACACAAATATCTCCCGAGAAAACATCGGTGAACATATGAAACAATTTGCGGAGGAAAATAAAATAATGCAAAAACCTAGACGAAGTCTTATAGGTAGCATGTTTGGTAACAAAATACTTTTAGCAACTCCTCTTATCAAGTGGTATCTTCAACATGGTTTAATAATTACTCGTATTTACCAAGTCATTGAATATACCCCTCAAGCATGCTTTCGTACTTTTGGTGAATCTGTGTCGAATGCTCGGCGAGCAGGTGACCGCGATCCATCAAAGGCTATCATAGCAGATACCATGAAATTGATTGGCAACTCTTCTTACGGTAAAACTATTACCAACAGGGAAAGGCATACAAACGTTAAAATGGCTGATGCTAGTTCATCATCCAAAATGGTCAACTCACCTGCTTTTCGAGATTTGAATTTCATCGTTGATGATTGTTACGAAGTAGAACTAGCCAAAAGTAGTATTAAGATGGATCTTCCAATTCAAATTGGCTTGTTTGTCTACCAGTATGCCAAATTACGCATGTTACAGTTTTATTACGACTGTCTCTGTAAATATTTTGATGTAAGTAAATGGGAGTACGTGGAAATGGACACTGATTCGGCGTATATTTCCATCGCTGGTAACAGTCTAGAGGAGATTTTGAAACCGAACATGAATGAAACATTTCGCGCAGAAAAACATTTATGGTTTCCACGTGATGATACTGAAGAAAAAATGTTTGATAAACGAACCCCTGGATTGTTTAAAGTAGAATGGCAAGGTGATGGTATTGTTGCTTTATCCAGCAAAATGTATAACTGTTTCGGTGGTGTCAAGGGAGATAAATGTAGTTGTAAAGGGGTAAATAAAAAAAGAAATAGCATCGATGAGAAAATATATAAAGAGGTTCTTACAACAAAACAACCAAAAACTGGAGAAAATAAAGGTTTTCGAGTGAGAGACAATCACGTTTATACATACAGGCTCAGAAAGGATGCCTTCACTTACTTTTACCCGAAGAGAAAAGTCCAAGAAGACGGTGTTACGACTACATATCTTGATATTTAGTGAACATTATGCAGTATGGAATAATATTTTACTGTTTTCTCCTGTCTCGTGTGCTTGTGCGTGTTTTGTATAACTCTACATATAGTGTCACTATAGCTGCAAAGAAAATTTATTCACCGATCTATATGTTAAGAATACTCCTATATATACAGTTATAAGTTTTTTATTTTTTTTATTTTTTATTATTATTATTTTTTACATGAACTTAGTGTACATTTTCTCTTTTATATGGCTAATGTATGGTGATTATAATTAATAGTTGATTGAAAAACGTTTTGTTTTAAATTTTAAATGATTTACCCCATTTTGTGACTTTCCTCCTTGATTTTTAATATTAACCAATGTTTTCTCATCCTGTACTCTTTTGAATTTTATCTGGAAACCTATTTTATAAAGTATGATAACGGGTTAGGAAGTATAAACCAATAGAATATCAACGATTTTAACCTATATCGGGTACTTTACTTGTAAGACACATTTACTTTGTAATCGAAAATGTATTGGCGTAATACATTTCACTGTTGCCTGGTATTTTTCTCCCTGTTAATGTATAACTTTCAGACACATTGTAAAATAATTGTTCTGAAACATAACTGGAACTTTGTATGTTCAATAATTTCTTGAAAGTACTCTTTAAAAAGAAAATAAATGTTTAAAATATCCCAACATTTTGTTTCACCTGTTTTGTTTGCGTTTGTTTTGTTTTAACAATCATGAAGTTTAATAAGCTATTATTATTATTGTTATTATATTATTTTTTAATACTTAAATAGGATAAAGCAAAGTTAAAAATAAAAACTATAATAAAAGGATTGAGTGCATTGTTCGCCCCTCTCATGGGGCGTCAGCACCGAAACCCTACATGAAGGACGCCCCCAAATTTTCCACCTCATCCCGCCTCCGCCTCCGCCTCCAAAAGGGGTGCGAAAAGGGCATACTATACTACCCTATCCGTGTGAGATCGTAGATGAACACCGGCTTATTTCAAGCCTTCTCTCTTCGATAAGTGTTCAAAGGATAACGAGGCAGAGGTGTGAATTCAATCCCATTTCTGCTGCCGGGACCGCCATTATATGTCCCAATCCGACGGACTAGAGTGTATGCCCCAGCATCTGACAACTTTCTCAATACTGAAGTAGGCAAAGGAACCCCATTTGACATAACTGCAGTGCAGCCATGACGAACAAAGTTGTTTTGAAACCAAGTGAAGAACAGAAACAAACCCCTTTCCCCAATTGCAAGTTAAAAAAACTGAAATACCAAATCCACGGAAAACTCCGCACATCACCACTGCACTGCAGCGATTTTGAATGGCTCACGAGAATCTGGCTCCTGCCAAAATATTGATCTGGTAACTTAACCTTTGCCTTTTCTAGTTATGACACGATTTACAACAACAAAAAGTGCGGAAATTGTAGATTTACATGTTGGTTAATTATGTTAGATGCTCGAAAAAATAATGATAATAATAACTTTAATTCGATAATGAGTAAAACATACTTCTAATTAATGTTACAGACTTATGTGTGCCTTAAAAGGTTTAAGAAAACGTTAGGCTGGCCAATATACGTACGCCTAGGCTAGATCTGATCGTTATAATGGCCCCCAGGCATGCATAACCACGGCGTAGGCTGTTATTTGAAAGAAAGAAAACACAGTGCTTACTGCTTACATTTGCAACATCGATATCCTTTAAGTTACAAGATCACATTGTTGATACGGTGGAATGAGCAGCGGTGAACGTGTGGAGTCCGGTTTGGCTTAAGTGAAGGTCTACTAACCTAACGTTAAAGGCATTGAAGCGTGCGGCCATCTGAAAAAAAGTTAACTTTCCGTTGCTTGCAAGTCAAATTTTTTTATCGTGTCGCTACAAAATGCAGACAGTCATGAAACCTGATACCTTGTTATCTTTTCTCTAGACCTGAGATGTCCATCGTTGCTATGTACACTGTGTTGTAGGTAATGACCGTAGCTGTATGTACAGACTGTACACTAGTGTATAATTACCGACGGTAGCAAGCTGTGGTGTGTATTTTCTGGGATCGATGGTGTGTGTCCAACACTTCTGTTACACCTCATTCGAAACTAGGTCAGATTACCGGCATTAGACGTTTCTTTTTGCGCGACGGTCTTCACATGCACCCTTTAAATGATATAGCCTACCGTTAGCCGTTATTCACTCTGATGTCACCGGTGAAACAATGGAGACACTATAGTAGGATTCTTCCATTTGTTTACCTCGAAACTCCGGGTAGCTCAGTCCCCTTTGGTTTAGTAAATCGACTGACTTGGACATGTTTCCATTGATCCAGGTTATTTTAATGGCATTTGAAGACATAACGGTTGAGTATGTCTTCTTTGTTTTTGTTTCTGACACCAGTTTTCGTATATAGACTATACCAGAGGATGGCTGTGGAGATTGTCATTTCGAGTATATCTCGTCTCAGTAAAGTGACTTCAAAGACGACGATACAGACGAACCTCACACATTCAGTTCTGCGACATCACGAATTGCTTTACGTGGTGCATAGTTACCAGGAGTAACTTGTGACGTCGTCAATGAGGGTCTCATAAATTCCCAAAAGTTACTGTGAAAGCGACGACCAAAAGTTTTGTCATTTAGGGACCTCCGCCAGCAGGGAAAAAAGGAGACGCTGTAAAAATTTGTCATCTTGAAATGTTGTGTTAACAATCTTTTTTCAGGCTATGACCTTTGCTGAGCTCAAGTGATCTTTACCATTCATTTCATGGGTTAATTTTACTTATCGTAGGGTATGCGTGCAGAGACTTAGTAGCAGAGCAATCCAAGTTTCTTGAACCTATTATATGTCGTGCCCTTTGATTTCTACTGTTCTGAAATGACCTTTGACCTCTCACAAGAATTGTAGGGTACTTCTTCTACTACTTCTATCTACTTTATCAACAAACGACATGTAAGATCCCATGAAATGTTTCGTTATCGAGATCACAGAGATTACAGACAAACGTATGATGGGGAAAGATGACGCAGCTCCTTTGAGCGAGAAAAGTTATATACGGATATCTGCTTCAATTGCTCTACTGACAGCAAAGGCACGAAAGTATTTACGAAGACAGAAAAACCTTCAAGCAGAAATGAAGGTTTATTGAAATTTACTAATTTCACAACAAGACATGCAGATCGAGTGCAACGCTCTGTGATATGATCACGCATGAAGTACAATACGGGCTTTAATTAAACCTAATATGTGTTTCCTTTTACTCGTCAATATCTGCCTAATCACTACCACCGTTATCAATAGGTCAGTCATTGTTGTCGTTAAAGTATTATTATTATTGAGAACTATAGCATTCATATGGTTGTTTACTCGGGTGAAATACACGATAGGCCTACTTAACGCATTGCTCGTACCACATATATACATAACCTTAGATACTACACAGAAGTGATGTGATTGGTTAATACAAGTGTGATATGCTATACGCTGAAGTTGAACATGTATAAGAGTTGCGCGATCGTCAATAAATCACCACAGCTTCTCAAAAAGACGACCTAATCGTGCCGAGCGTTTGTTGTATGATCCTTAAAACAAACCTCGTGTGACTAATATCATTTTTTACCGGTGAGTATTGCTTTCCTGTTATTTATCAGTAAAGGTACCGTACGTATTATGTACATATCAATTCCTTAGCGCTCTTCCTTGTGCAGCTGCGGAAAGTCACAAACAGTTACTACCCACACCCCTCGTTGACTTACTGTTAGGCCATGTTTTTCTTCACTGATAACAGTTCTTTCCTCATTTCATTACACTTTGTCTAAAACATCTTTAGAAAGGTGGAATAAATCTCTTCATATCTCTGTTGTTTCCTAGTTTCTATTTAGCATGGCACAATCGGACTTTGGGGGTTAAAAAATGTAAAAATACGTAACTTTTGAAAACCAAAAGTCACACGTAAAACACACAAGGCAACATGTGGCGTCGTGTGGCTTTTGAAACTCCCATTTTTGAAAGTTCAATTGTGTTACTATAACACTGGCCCTCCTCTTTGTCTAAATTGAATATGCATTAAAAATGAGTGACAGATTCTGTACATATAAAAATTATTGTGATTGGTTCAAGTTTTCAATCGGACCTAGGGGTAACAAATGAGAGTCTTCGTTAGAAAATATCGACCTTCTAGCCCAACCTCGAGAGACACTATCGTAGACGCCCGCGTGGTAGCGCCTAGTATAGGGGACTGTAACTACGCACTGTTTAATCGTTTATGTGTAATTGTATTAAAATTTGTTATTGTACTATTAAGAACTCAAAATTAGTTTTAAAACACATTTGTTGGTAGTTTTTTTCACCCAAATTCCCATATACATTGAGAATGCAATAGTTGGCGTCACAGCAATATAAAAAAAACCCGCAACAGAATGGATCAGTCTAATCTTCCTGACCGCGTTGATCCACAGCGCTCACGTATGGGAGCGATGAGTCACACTTAATCCTTCAAAGAGCATATATTGCAGTACTTTTTAGTGTCGTTTTGGGGGGTGAAGGAATTGATATGATTCGATTATAAGGCAACATTAGTGCTAGATTATAGTAGTAGGATGTTCGATGTTACTTACTTGTGATTCATAAATATATCTTAGGAGACGATATGTTTTGAATCCACGGAATGGAATAATTAAATAAACATATATTAACCCTCGTTAGCTGTAACTAAGTAATATGAGGGTGGGTTAGGATAAGCGATTGCAAATTTTATCTTGTAATACTCTCTGTATATAGGTTTATTAAATCTGTCTATAAAACATAGAAACTGATAAATGTAAAACTCTCAGATCAAAAAATACCATGATCAGGAATTGGAACAATTAAAAAAAAAAGTATCAACTTTTATTTCTTCTCGAAAGTATACTGACCTAAATGCTCTTACTCTCATGTGTATTGAGATTACCAAATATTTTAGGATGATTCAAGTAAACTGTGAACGGACATAATAAGCTGTGGCGATTACAATACTTTCGCGGAAGTTTGATAAAGGGTGGCGATTTTATTCTCATTCCGCTTCTCCTTGGAAAACCTCCTTATATTTCTCCTTCTCCTTCTCCTCCTCCTCCTCTTGAAGTTTCTAACAGGGAGAGGGGCGGGGGAAATACATTGACTTATAAGTGCCCTGAGACAGGTTTGTCATCAGTTTAAGTCTAAGTGGGGGGGTCTGGAGGGGTGGGGTGGGGAAGAGGCAACACCACACATTGCAAAGGATGGTATGGCCAACATTTTCAATAGTGAGTAGCTGCTTGAGTTCTGAGTCAAGAGTATGTGATCAAAGAGAATCGCAAAAACGATGTCAAAACAATGACGAAATTACGCATGGATGTTTACAGTAGATAAAACTTGCTACCAGACAGCTGTTAAATTCAATGTTTTGAATTCGGGAGGAGAGGAGGTCAAATGATTTGGGACATGTTAGATTCTTAACCATTAAACAAGGCACGGAGAATAAACTTCCAAAGTTAGTGTTGTATATATATAATCTCAACACTACTTTGCAAGGAAGTGTGTTGTATGTAATTTCAACACTACATCGCAAGTAATTGTTTTGTATGGAATCCGACACTACATTGAAGTAAGTGTGTAGTATGTACTCTCAACAATATATCGCAAGTAACTGTTGTATGTATTATGAACACTACACTACAAGCAAGTGTTGTATGGAATATTAACACTTCATTACAAGTGAGTGTGTTGTATGAAATCTTAACAGTACATCGTAAGTAAGTGCTGCATTTAATTGAAACACTACATTACAAGTGAGTGTGTTGTATATGTAATCGAAACACTACATCGTAAGTAAGTGTGTTGCATGTTGTCTCAACAGTACATCGTAAGTAAGTGGAGCATGTAATCTGAACACTAGATCGCAAGTAAGTATGTTGAATGCAATATCAAAACTACATTACAAGTAAGTGTGTTGCATGTAATCGAAACACTACATCGTAAGTAACTGTTGTATGTAATCTCAACAGTACATCGTAAGTAAGTGGTGTTGCATGTAATCTGAACACTTCATCGAAAGTCACTGTTGTATGTAATGTCAACACTACATCGCAAGTAAGTGTGTTGTATGTAATCTGAACATTACATTGCAAGTAATTGCATTGTATGTTATTTCAATACTACATCGTAAGTAACTGTTGTGTGTATAATCTCAGCACTACAACGCTTTTAAGTTCTGGCGATGAAGAAAGAGTACACCGTAGGATTCTAGATAATGAAAAGCAATACAACATTCAAGTAACATAATTTTTTGGGAGGGTAGAAAGTAGAGTCTGGGAAATCTCTTCCAACAATAAAAATGGTTGGGGACCCTGTTTCAAAGACTTTGAGATGGTGGATATTAAGCACATAAGGATTACAAAAGGTTACCTTTTGGGATGATCTCATTTTCCGGGGGGAGGGAGGCAAGTTTAGGACCCCGTTGCAACACCTACCGCATGGATCCCAGCTTAAAAGTCCAATTCGTTAAACTGAGATCCGTGGCAGGTGGTACACTTATAAATTGGTTCCCATTTCAGTTTTTATAACCCCTTCCCCCCCCCCCCTCACACACCTTTAGGTACTAAAGGCCACCGGTGTAATATGTGATAAAGCCAATGACTCTATTTTCTATATTCCCGTGAAGATGATAAATCGTCATTGTCTTAACATTACTTGAGATTCGTTGACCCATTCGTTCCAATTAATTCCACCGCGAAAATCATGTAGACGTGAAGAAGCGATGCCGTCGAAGTTTATCGATTACCTAGTCATGTTACCAATAAGTTAGTATGCTTCATTGGCGCTGTAAGACATATTTTATCTTTAGTATTCATAACTGTTTTTAGTTCATACTTCAGTATTTTACATGTTAGCTGATTGATGCATGTAGAATATATAAATATTCGAAATATATGTAAGACTGTACTATTCGAACCACGTTTCAGAACGTATTCGTCGACACTCTGAAGCCTATACCTAAAAAATAATTCATGTCATGCCTATATCCGTACAGGTGAGAGACATGTGCTTCGATTTGTCTTGGGGGTGGGGGTGAGGGGATGGCATGCGAAGTCTTCGAGAGTCAGATTGAGCCTTCTATAAACCCCCTTCGCACTCTTTATTTGCGTCGATTGCATTATGAAGACGGGAATTATGGCAAGCCGTTTTAACATTTACCTCTCTATTCTACTTAAGTAGAATTAATTCCACTTAAGTAGAATACAATTAAGCTTAAGTGAAATGAATTGCACTTAAGTAGAAATGCATTTTACTTAAGCTTAATTGTATTCTACTTAAGTGCAATTCATTTCACTTAAGCTTAATTGTATTCTACTTAAGTGGAATTAATTCTACTATTCATAAATGTGAGAGGGATACTTATCGATTTCGAGACCGACTTGCATTAACTTGCTGTGCAACGTTTCGTAACATGAACCAACAAAAGTGGCAACTTGCTTTATAATTGCCACTGTACATTGTTATTGACGGTGAGTGCTGGGTGAGTGAGTGTGAATGGTGGCTGGGTGTGCAGTGTGACTGGGTGTGAATGATGGCTGGGTGTGCATGGTGACTGGGTGTGCAATGTGACTGGATGTGAATGGTGGCTGGGTGTGCAGAGTGACTGGGTGTGCAGTGTGACTGGGTGTGAATGGTGGCTGAATGTGAATGGTGGCTGGGTGTGCAGGGTGACTGGGTGTGAAGTGTGACTAGGTGTGAATGATGGCTGGGTGTGCAGGGTGCCTGGGTGTGAATGATGGCTTTGAGTGCTAGGTGACTGGGTGTGAATGGTGGCTGGGTGTGCAGGGTGACTGGGTGTGAATGGTGGCTGAGTGTGCAGGGTGAATGGGTTTTCGTGGTGACTGGGTGTGAATGATGGCTGAGTGTGCTGGGTGACTGGGTGTGAATGGTGGCTGGGTGTGCAGGGTGATTGAGTGTGCAGGGAGACTGGGTATGATTGGTGGCTGAGTGTGCAGGGTGACTGAATGTGCAGGGAGACTGGGTGTGAATGATGGCTGAGTGTGCAGGGTGACTGGGTTTTCGTGGTGACTGTGTGTGAATGATGGCTGAGTGTGCAGGGTGACTGGGTGTGAATGGTGGCTGGGTGTGCAGGGTGATTGAGTGTGCAGGGAGACTGGGTATATATGGTGGCTGAGTGTGCAGGGTGACTGGGTGTTCGTGGTGACTGGGTGTGAATGATGGCTGGGTAAGCAGGGAGACTGGGTGTGAATGGTGGCTGAGTGTGCAGGGTGAATGGGTGTGCAGGGTGACTAGGTGTGCAGGGTGCTTAGACCCATCGCCAAGTCGAATTTTCGGGATAAAAGTAGCCGAAATTTTGAAAAAAAATGAAAGTAGAGAAATAAAGAAATCTTGAGATTAAGTAGTCACAATTTCAACTGAAGGTTAAAATAGTATATATATAAATAAAAAAGAAGAAGAATTCACATGTTCCCTCAAGCTACCGCAGTATCTTCAAAACTAAAACTCTTTTTTGGAAAATTGCCAAACCTTGTTGGTTTTCACATCCTTGCCCACCTCTTCTTGAAAGCTTCCTATGTTACGGGTTACAATGCCCCTGTCCCTACTTTGATTTGAGAGGCATATAGACTTCCATATATGTGGACGCATGTGACGTGGACCGTTAATTACGGTAACGTTTACGCCCTTGAAGCCTTGATTGGTTGTTAGGCGACGTTCAGCTCTCCCATTGCCATGCCACGTAAATCCGTTTGATGTTCATACCGCAAGAACATCCACAACAGCTTCATTCTTGGTCGTTACTGCCGGATTGGTTGTCAGTGAATATACTTGATCACAACATGGACTTAACAAGATTCAGTATTGAGATTATGCAGCATTGCTTCTCCAATGTCTGGTATTGTCCAATAGCAATGACCACCTTGACTTGTATAAGTTATGATGCACTCAGGATCGTCTGCAGTGCGTGATTTTATTTTTAGCCTGAGAATGCTTGGAGATGGTAGAAGAAAGTAACTATAAACAATGTGAGAATTGCTTTTTCTCCAGCCTCGTTACGCAACTCCCAACCTGCTCTCGACTTCGAGAATGTCAATTAAATGATTGTTGAGGGTTGAATATTACAGAACATTATTTGATTTCATAGCAAATTTGGGGGGGGGGGCGAAATAATGAAGGCCTACAAAACAAAAGTAGCAATAAAAAAAATAATAAAAATAAGGTCCTTTCATTATATACATCGAAAGGAAATTGTGCGAATATCATATATATTTTCTCTTCTTTTATAGTTTCGGTACAGAGCACACGACACGCGAGTTGCAACGTTTACCACACCTAACGGGCGTTACAGAGTGCACGGCGAACGTCATCACTACGAGTGACGACGGCCAAGACGGTAACAAAAGGTCAAAATTTGATACAGAAGTCCTGTAGTTTCCCAAAGCATCATAACTGGTCACAGTTTACTGCCATTGACGACGTCGAAGGCAGTTATTCATGTTCACCATTGCTACGCAGATACATAAGTCATATAGTTTCCCATATTATTACTACTACCAATAGCGACGGAAAGTCATTACTACCAGTTGCGACGGCAAGGACCATCATAAATATCCAATGACGACGTTCAATGTATAGTTTCCGACATAATCAAGTGTCATCTCGTACAACACTCTAGTGCGGACGGTGGAAACATTTTGCATAAAAAAAAGTTATAACTAGTCACGATCGATGGCCAGTAATATAGATCAGGACGTGTACATGACGTCATCCGTTGCTGCTAGTTTGCCTGACGATGGTCAAGTTTCGCTAAGCTATAGCTTGTTAGAAGAAGCTATAGCAGCATATTGCAGAGGCCTATATGACCGTACAGAGACTGGTCAAACCATTTACATTATTGTCCTGGTAGCCATTCTCGTGTTCGGGGTGATAGCAAACACAGCTGTACTTTCACTAGTAGCATTCGTTCGAGAGCTTCGTAATCCCCCTAATGTGTTTATTTCAATGCTTTGTGGATCCAACATTCTTATGTTGGTTACCATTCTCCCCTTTGAACTCGCGGAACATGACTCATTTAAAGTAGAAAAAGGACTTGCTGGTTTCAAGCATTACATGTTATTATTCTTTTGTTCAATCTCCATATTATCATTGGTAATGTTAAGTTTTGAAAGATGGTGTGCTGTAGTCAGACCAATATGGTCTAATGTGGTAAGGATTGGCTGGAAAGTGGCGATTGTACTTATTCTGGGGGTTTTGTTACCGCTACCGCATGCATTTACATTTGTTGCAGAACCAAATGATCAATATTTCCAGAATTTCTTGAACTATTACACTTTGGTGGTCTTGTATGCAGTGCCTTTGGTTATTTTTGGCTGCATGTACATTTCGGTAGCGAAAAAGCTTTGCATGCAAAGTAAATTAATCAAAGAAAGTGTGGAACGTAACCCCAAAGCTCGCGTCCAGCGTAACAGAGTAGCATTGGTGGTGATGGGCCTTGTGGTAAGCTTTGCTGTGTGTTGGCTGCCATTTCATGTTAGACTTTTTGTTGAAATATTTCAAGAGTATTTTTGTTTTCCGAACGAACCCATAGTTTTTATGGTCAGGTGGCGCGTATGTTTCTATATGTTTAATACGTGCTGCGATCCAATGTCAATCTTTCTGTTGGGTTCTCGTTTTAGAAGGCACCTTCTCTCCGCATTATCACATCCATTCCACAAACTCCAGAATCAGTCAGCGGCAAGGCAGACACAGTTTGGCAGTTACAGTAATCTCCGTTCAGGACGATCCACATCGGCGACGGTTATTCATATGAAATCGGTTGACACCACTCTTGGAGGACATCCAAAGCATGATGAGGCCGAAACCGCCTAAACAAAACTTCTTTTGTTGAAACATCCAAAGATATCGCTTTGAATGTTGATTACATTTACATTAGTCAGCGGCCAGCACTAAACCAAGTCTAGTACTTACGCTTTTGACTCAAGCATATGGCACGAATCATAAGTTTTACGACCGCAGGTTAAGATTCAAGCTATGTTGCATTTACTCATTGTCTTTAGCTTCTGCAGCTTCTTCTTATGGAAGCTTAAAATTGCCATCAACATAAGAAAAACTTTGCCCCATAAGTTGACATTTTTCAGTAAATTGTTTAGATCACAAGATAATATCTTATCAAAAATCAGAAAAATGTTGGATTGCTCAGTTGTTTTAACTGAGCAATTCAACAATTTTCTACAAAATGCTTAATTGACAACTTAGCATATCTCGTCAATTCAACATTTTTCTGCAAAATGTTCATTCCATCTAGTGAGCAATTGAACAATTTTTTTTTTAATATTTTTGATAAGATATTATCTTGTTAACTTAAAAATTTACTGAAAATGTTGACTTATTGAGGAAAAGTTTTCTTATGTTGATGGCACTTTTAAGCTTCCGTATCTTTCTCGACAGTATGTCGACATAGGTATATGTCAATTTGAGTTGCTAGAAACTGGTATAAGTCCAAGGAAATTGACTTCTATCGATTTAATTCGACATATCATCGAATTAAACTGGTATATGTCGATATTAATTGACATAGCCTATACCGATTTATTTTACATATCATCGATTTAAATTGGTATATGTCGATTTCAATATGTATGTGTCGATTTAAACTGGTATAAGTCGAATTAAATTGGTATATGTCTATTTAAAATGATATATGCCGGTTTAATTTGACATATCATCGATTTAAACTGGTATATGTCGATTTAAACTGGTATGTGTCGATTTAAATCGATGATATGTCGAATTAAACTGGGTTATGTCGATTTAAATCGGTAGAAGTCAATTTAAGCTGCTGGAAACTGGTATAAGTCGAAGGAAATTGGTATATGTCGATTTAAATCCGTATAAGTCGATTCCCCACGATTTGAGACTGATGGCCCGCCATAGGAGAATACCCTTGTTGGCTATCCTGGAATCGCAGAGGGTTTACCATGTTGTAACCATGGAGCTATAATCTGTTTATAGCTCCATGGTGTAACAAATAACACTGAAATCATATTGAATAGTAGACGTCTAGTAATTTCCCCGCTTTCTTAATCTAAATAAATAGTTTTGATACTTGTGTTATTTGTATCAGTAACAAGGTCACGGAAATCCCCGGATGTCCGACCGACAGACTAGGAACGATGATGTATTCAGAGTCTTGTAGGATGATCTGTTATAATTGTATTAGATATTTTCTTAAACAATAAACAATGTCTTGAAACTCTTTGTGCGTAAATGTAAGTTTTGAGAGAATCTGATTTATTTTCTCAACATTCTCGAAACTTTAATATGTCCAAAGACGGGTCTTTATATGTTTTAGACACTGAATGTCGGTTACATTGTTGGATGGTGAGGGCGAACGACAATTTGAACTACAAGATAATAACTTGACAGAAATGTCGTTTTGCTTTATAAGGGCAAGGTATGGGGTGCTGGAAAGTATTATTAAACAGGTCACGAGCAGAGTACCATACGTAGGTATCTGCTTAAATTTACACACGTGTGTCCGCACTTGTGGACATCTATAGTTGTATCCAATGTAATGTGGCACATGGTTATATAAGCTCTGTCTTATATTCCATTAAAATGAAGAATAAAATTCGTGAAATTGGATAGAAGTCTATACTGCTCATATGGGGAAGAGGTTAAATGGGTTATACTAACTCTCATGTTGGTTAACAATTTATTTTTTATGTTTTCATGTTTATCTGTTTCATTTTGTGTATACTATTTTACTGAACGAGTTCATGGGGATATATAGTGCTATGTAGTCATTAGCTGACTTGTATATACGTGTATCTGCATATTTAGATGGCAAGTTGCACTAAATGTAGTCGCAAACTCTTGTTTTATTATTATATCTGTTTATCATTGTGTAAAATGGCGTCATAAAATGAAATTTTTAAAAGAATGATGATTTTTTGGTATCATTATAGGATGTTCCATATACCTGGGGAACACGTTGACTCGGTTTCTATCATATACGTTTTGATGAGAAAGTTGGTTTGACCTTCATAATATCAGTTTTGACCAGAGTGTTGCTACATAGGCTATCCAATATTTTGTTCCATTCATCATAACGTATGATAACCTTGATCTCACTGTCATATTCCTTCAAATATGACGTATCCCCTTTTTGTATTAACATAAACATTATAGCTCCAAGACTACATTTTAATAGTGGGAAATGCAGCAGTCCACGGTAGAGATGATGCAAACCTTGTTCTTCACATAGTCGAGTTCGAAGGCCAACACCAGCACCACAATTTTGAAAACACAACTTACACAATGATTCGAAATCATCAAACATAGAAGAAATGAGTAACAGAAGGGCTACTAGTTATCGATATAAGTCACATGTCACAACCTCCTTGTCATAAAATAACTTTAGAAAGAGAGTCTGAAGGTGGCAGCCCAATGAGATATGCAAATAACATGGAAGAGAAAAATAGTTCACATCGTGAGTTGAATTTTAACCTCCATCTCAAAATCCTGTTCCTAACTCTATGTATATGGCTGTTTGAATTTCACTAACATTGCCCCCAAATGAACACTCTCATACTCTGGTACACTGTAAGTCAGTAGTATAGGCTGTGATGTCACTATATATATATATGGTAGATGTTTTTATATAAGGTTCACTTTTCTGTTACAATCTGATTTGTCGATGAAATGTGCTGCATTTGGAATCATGCTTAATACCTTGTCAATATCCTCTTAAGTTTAGAATTTCATCAATATCGCTTTTGTGACAAATGTCGATTTTCCTAAAATGATCAATGAAAGTTGCCTAATTACCACGAGGACATGACAAAACTGTGGTTTGCCTGTTAATTGCATTCAAAGAGTTTTCATCGATTGCATATTTTTCATTTCAAGCGTTTATCTAATTTCAACTTTGTATACAAAACGGAGGACTAATTTGTTGAAACTTTGACCATTGGCCTTTGTGTTTTTCTGTTTACATCTATATAATTAGACACTTGTTATTGTTATTGTTTCTGTTTTCCTTGTATTGGTCTTTTCTTCACGAGGACCTTACATGACATGCTATATAGTTATAGCTTCTTTGGATACCGCTTGATCCCTTTTTATTAAAATTTACATTCGTCATTTCTTTACAGTAGTTTTAAGCTGCTTAAAGGTATACTTTGTCTCACAGTTTGTATAACTATTCATAGCTACTACGTAAAGCGACGATGGTTAAAAAAGGTTTTCAACCAAACAAACAACTATCATAACTTTTTGTGAACATCATATTGTGTGCGTGTTCCTATTAATCCATAATTTCCCTGAAAATGTCACAAGACTGCTCTAGCTACCTGGGCTAATTGCTGTATTGGGTGTGAATGGTGGCTGGGTGTGCAGGGTGACTGGGTGTGAATGGTGGCTGGGTGTGCAGGGTGACTGGGTGTGAATGATGGCTGGGTGTGCAGGGTGACTAGGTCTTCGTGGTGACTGGGTGTGAATGATGGCTGGGTAAGCAGGGAGACATGGTGTGATTGGTGGCTGGGTGTGCAGGGTGACTGGGTTTTCGTGGTGACTGGGTGTGAATGATGGCTGGGTGTGCAGGGTGACTGGGTGTGAATGGTGGCTGAGTGTGTAGGGTGAATGGGTTTTCGTGGTGACTGGGTGTGAATGATGGCTGAGTGTGCAGGGTGACTGGGTGTGAATGGTGGCTGGGTGTGCAGGGTGATTGAGTGTTCAGAGTGACTGTGTGTGAATGGTGACTTGGTGTTCGTGGTGACTGGGTGTGAATGGTTGCTGGGTGTGAATGGTGGCTGGGTGTGCGGGGTGACTAGGTGTGCAGGGTCACTGGTTGTGAATGATGGCTGGGTGCGCAGGGTGACTAGGTCTTCGTGGTGACTGGGTGTGAATGATGGCTGGGTAAGCAGGGAGACATGGTGTGAATGGTGGCTGGGTGTGCAGGGTGACTGGGTTTTCGTGGTGACTGGGTGTGAATGATGGCTGGGTGTGCAGGGTGACTGGGTGTGAATGGTGGCTGAGTGTGTAGGGTGAATGGGTTTTCGTGGTGACTGGGTGTGAATGATGGCTGAGTGTGCAGGGTGACTGGGTGTGAATGGTGGCTGGGTGTGCAGGGTGATTGAGTGTTCAGAGTGACTGTGTGTGAATGGTGACTTGGTGTTCGTGGTGACTGGGTGTGAATGGTTGCTGGGTGTGAATGGTGGCTGGGTGTGCGGGGTGACTAGGTGTGCAGGGTCACTGGTTGTGAATGATGGCTGGGTGCGCAGGGTGACTAGGTGTTCGTTATGACTGGGTGTGAATGATGGCTGGGTAAGCAGGGAGACTGGGTGTGAATGGTGGCTGGGTGTGCAGGGTGACTGGGTGTGAATGGTGGCTGGGTGTTCGTGGTGACTGGGTGTGAATGATGGCTGGGTAAGCAGGGAGACAGGGTGTGAATGGTGGCTGGGTGTGCAGGGAGACTGGGTGTGAATGGTGGCTGAGTGTGCAGGGTGACTGGGTTTTCGTGGTGACTGGGTGTGAATGATGGCTGAGTGTGAATGATGGCTGGGTGTGCAGGGTGACCAATCGCCAAGTCGAATTTTCGGGATAAAAGTAGCCGAACTTTTGAAATAAAATGGTTGACATTTTGTTAAAGCTGTTCACATTGAGCAAGTGGAACTTTTGAGTGAACAGCAGGCAAAATTTGAATTTTGTTTTTCGAAAAATTCAATATCAAAGTAAAAATAAGTAAAAATGTATGAAAGATCACAAGGTCTAAGATCGAATATTCGTATATCCTACCGACAAAATTTGGAAAACATGGTATAAAGTCAACATTTGAATAGAAAAAAATGAAAGTAGAGAAATAAAGAAATCTGGAGATTAAGTAGTCACAATTTCAACTGAAGGTTAAAATAGTATATAAAAAAAAGAAGAATTCAAATGTTCCCTTAAGCTACCGCAGTATCTTCTTTTGTTGGAAAATTGCCAAACCTTGTTGGTTTTCACATCCTTGCCCACCTCTTCTTGAAAGCTACAATGCCCCTGTCCCTACTTTGATTTGAGAGGCATATAGACTTCCATATATGTGGACGCATGTGACGTGGACCGTTAATTACGGTAACGTTTACGCCCTTGATTGGTTGTTAGGCGACGTTCAGCTCTCCCATTGCCATGCCACGTAAATCCGTATGATGTTCATACCGCAAGAACATCCACAACAACTTCATTCTTGGTCGTTACTGCCGGATTGCTATTTTACTGAACGATTTCATGGGGACATATAGTGCTATGTAGTCATTAGCTGACTTGTATTATACGTGTATCTGCATATTTAGACGGCGAGTCGCACTAAATGTAGTCGCAAATGGTGAGCTCTCTTCTTGCATTGTGAACAAGTATGAATTATTTTATCTGTTTATATTATGTAAAATGGAGTCATATAATGAAAGTTATAAAAGAATGAAATAATGACGATGAGTTTTGGTGTCACTATAGGATGTTACATACACTCGGGGAACACGTTGACTTGGTTTCTATCCATACGTTTTGATGAGAAAGTTGGTTAAAAATATGACAATTGCGTGGGCAAATATTGTTGAATAATTGTTTGGAGCTTTACCTTTCAGTAGCGCAAAATCATATATTTTAGTGGGATATTTTTCATCAATTATTCAGCATATCCGCTGTTAATAATTTTATTTCGCCCGGTAGCCCATCCATGGCATTCATTCCTTTTGTAAATTTGAGAAAGAGCAAACGACTGAAACAATGTCACAACTTTCAAAATGATATATTTACCTTTACGTGTTAATAACAATGGAACGCAATTACGGACAGTTATACCAGATAAAGTAAATACAAAAGGCATATCTTTCGCTTGCCCTATCTATCTACTCTATGAACAACGCTAACCATCAACCCTGAAGAAAGTTTATAGATCCTGTACAACAAATCAAGGTGACAAAATAAGATACTGTATACGCTAACTCAGTCTAAGATTCTGGGGGGTCTAAAATATTCCCTGCTGAGGACTGGTGGTGGTATGGAAACAAATGCGGCTTGGATGGTTGTATGTTAGTAACGACGAGCCTTAATTCTCGCTATTACATGCAAAAGATATAACACATAGATAAACGAGTAAAGAACAAACGCTGCGTAGATTTCGTAAACTATTACTATGATCAGACACGATACAGACAATACATCGAAGCCCTCAATAATATATAGGTAGAAAACATGTACTTAAACGAAAATGGTCATAAACGAGGTCTCAATACCGAAGTAGAGTCCTATAACGATACGTACAAACTTGTATAAAAGACGAATACAAAACAGATACAAGTACGACCACAATGGTCGGAGCCAGGGCTACTACCGAACCAAACGATTCAGAACGGGAGCGAAGACTGGTCACAAGTCTCGAGGTCTGCTTCAGCTGAGCTAGTGAGCAGACATCACGTGACCTGTAATAATTACGTCATGTAACCTATGCAAAATAGAGGGCGACAGATATGATGACCAACGGCATCACTCTACCAACTATGCATGATACAACACAATTAGTTGAACATTCAACAAGAGGTACAGAATATCGAGTTCGGGACTGACCTCAAAGGAACAAACCAGACAGTAACCATGGGAAAGGTGGTCATTGCTGATTGGCCTGGAAACATTAAAAAATCTTGACATAAAACTGAAGACATAAATAGTCGAAATCTTACAAGTAGGAAGAGTTCACCTATAGTTATTAACGATAAGGAATCAAAGCTACAGCATACACTTTCGCTGAATGTATAATGAGAAGTGCAGTAAAAAATTTTAAGTTACTCACCACAATATATATATATATATATATATATATATATATATATATATATATTCACACCCTGTCAGTGTGAGAAATAAAGCATCCTTGCAGCGATTTTTTCGATTGCTGATACACCGTTTTCTTCAATGTATTTGTCCTGTTGATATCCTGTTCTTTGAATGTACATAAATACATTTCGCAGACTGCACATTTTTGCTTAGATGAAAAACTACCACCATCTATATCTTTCAAAGTTCAGTTACACCCCTCTAACGATCATTTACAACTGCAGCATATAAAAATTCGACTTCAGATATTACTTTTTGAACAAATGGAACTGGCACAGCAACATTTATGAGTATGTTTTTGATCATGAATTTACCATCTGCTCTATGACTATGTAACAGAACTTTTATGATCGTGTTAGTAATATGACTTTCTTTTCCTATACGAGTCATGTTTTATTGTAAAGACATATTAAAGTATGAAAAGAGAGGGTTTATAACTCTCATAACTATATATATATATATATATATATATATATATATATATATATATATATATATATATATATATATATATATATATATATACATATTATTATTATTATATTATATATTTAGCATCCCTAGGTTAAAATTAATTGAACAATGCCATGGTTAAATTGCAGCACATGGACTTAACATGTTTTTTTTTTTTTCATTTCCGTAGAAATTTACCCGTTTCCCAACTGTTGGTATCATCGACTTTATGTCCGCTTCACAAAGAAGTTCCAAGGCTTCTACATCAATATCATTGAATGTAGGATAAGTAAATGCAAGAATGGGAAGTATTAAGTTCAGTAGGTCTAGGATAACTGCTTCAATCACCTTTCAAGCTTGCTGCAAACAGAAATCAAAACATGAAAGTTCTAGTTATATATAGGCTTACAGTAGGCTAGTATACTACCATTGACCAATGCATATCACCGTGTAGTCCCATGTATAACTACATAGTCAGATTAGTTTGGAGACCAAGGATCAGGAAGCCTTACAATAGCTTATTGGAGACCCTATCCGTGTTAGATCGTAGATGAACACCGGCTTATTTCAAGCCTTCTCTCTTCGATAAGTGTTCAAAGGATAACGAGGCAGAGGTGTGAATTCACTCCCATTTCTGCTGCCGGGACCGCCATTATATGTCCCAATCCGACGGACTAGAGTGTATGCCCCAGCATCTGACAACTTTTTCAATACTGAAGTAGGCAACGGAACCCCATTTGACATAACTGCAATGCAGCCATGACGAACAAAGTTGTTTTGAAACCAAGTGAAGAACAGAAACAAACCCCTTTCCCCAATTGCAAGTTAAAAAAATGAAATACCAAATCCACGGAAAACTCCGCACATCACCACTGCACTGCAGCGATTTTGAATGGCTCACGAGAATCTGGCTCCTGCCAAAATATTGATCTGGTAACTTAACCTTTGCCTTTTCTAGTTATGACACGATTTACAACAACAAAAAGTGCGGAAATTGTAGATTTACATGTAGGTGAATTATGTTAGATGCTCGAAATAATAATGATAATAAAAACTTTAATTCGATAATGAGTAAAACATACTTCTAATTAATGTTGCAGTGTGCCTTAAAAGGTTTAAGAAAACGTTAGGCTGGCCAATATACGTACGCCTAGGCTAGATCTGATCGTCATAATGGCCCCCAGGCATGCATAACCACGGCGTAGGCTGTTATTTGAAAAAAAGAAAACACAGTGCTTACTGCTTACATTTGCAACATCGATATCCTTTAAGTTACAAGATCACATTGTTGATACGGTGGAATGAGCAGCGGTGAACGTGTGGAGTCCGGTTTGGCTTAAGTGAAGGTCTACTAACCTAACGTTAAAGGCATTGAAGCGTGCGGCCATCTGAAAAAAGTTAACTTTCCGTTGCTTGCAAGTCAAATTTTGTTTTTATCGTGTCGCTACAAAATGCAGACAGTCATGAAACCTGATACCTTGTTATCTTTTCTCTAGACCTGAGATGTCCATCGTTGCTATGTACACTGTGTTGTAGGTAATGACCGTAGCTGTATGTACAGACTGTACACTAGTGTATAATTACCGACGGTAGCAAGCTGTGGTGTGTATTTTCTGGGATCGATGGTGTGTGTCCAACACTTCTGTTACACCTCATTCGAAACTAGGTCAGATTACCGGCATTAGACGTTTCTTTTTGCGCGACGGTCTTCACATGCACCCTTAAATGATATAGCCTACCGTTAGCCGTTATTCACTCTGATGTCACCGGTGAAACAATGGAGACACTATAGTAGGATTCTTCCATTTGTTTACATCGAAACTCCGGGTAGCTCAGTCCCCTTTGGTTTAGTAAATCGACTGACTTGGACATGTTTCCATTGATCCAGGTTATTTTAATGGAATTTGAAGACATAACGGTTGAGTATGTTTCTTCTTTGTTTTTGTTTCTGACACCAGTTTTCGTATATAGACTATACCAGCGGATGGCTGTGGAGATTGTCGTTGCGAGTATATCTCGTCTCAGTAAAGGACTTCAAAGACGACGATACAGACGAACCTCACACATTCAGTTCTGCGACATCACGAATTGCTTTACGTGGTGCATAGTTACCAGGAGTAACTTGTGACGTCGGCAATGAGGGTCTCATAAATTCCCAAAAGTTACTGTGAAAGCGACGACCAAAAGTTTTGTCATTTAGGGACCTCCACCAGCAGGGAAAAAAGGAGACGCTGTAAAAATTTGTCATCTTGAAATGTTGTGTTAACAATTTTTTTCAGGCTTTGACCTTTGCTGAGCTCAAGTGATCTTTACCATTCATTTCATGGGTTAATTTTAATTATCATAGGGTATGCGTGCAGAGACTTAGTAGCAGAGCAATCCAAGTTTCTTGAACCTATTATATGTCGTGCCCTTTGATTTCTACTGTTCTGAAATGACCTTTGACCTCTCACAAGAATTGTAGGGTACTTCTTCTACTACTTCTATCTACTTTATCAACAAACGACATGTAAGATCCCATGAAATGTTTCGTTATCGAGATCACAGAGATTACAGACAAACGTATGATGGGGAAAGATGACGCAGCTCCTTTGAGCGAGAAAAGTTATATACGGATATCTGCTTCAATTGCTCTACTGACAGCAAAGGCACGAAAGTATTTACGAAGACAGAAAAACCTTCAAGCAGAAATGAGGGTTTATTGAAATTTACTAATTTCACAACAAGGCATGCAGATCGAGTGCAACGCTCTGTGATATGATCACGCATGAAGTACAATACGGGCTTTAATTAAACCTAATATGTGTTTCCTTTTACTCGTCAATATCTGCCTAATCACTACCACCGTTATCAATAGGTCAGTCATTGTTGTCGTTAAAGTATTATTATTATTGAGAACTATAGCATTCATATGGTTGTTTACTCGGGTGAAATACACGATAGGCCTACTTAACGCATTGCTCGTACCACATATATACATATCCTTAGATACTACACAGAAGTGATTTGATTGGTTAATACAAGTGTGATATGCTATACGCTGAAGTTGAACATGTATAAGAGTTGCGCGATCGTCAATAAATCACCACAGCTTCTCAAAAAGACGACCTAATCGTGCCGAGCGTTTGTTGTATGATCCTTAAAACAAACCTCGTGTGACCAATATCATTTTTTACCGGTGAGTATTGCTTTCCTGTTATTTATCAGTAAAGGTACCGTACGTATTATGTAATTCGATTATAAGGCAACATTAGTGCTAGATTATAGTAGTAGGATGTTCGATGTTACTTACTTGTGATTCATAAATATATCTTAGGAGACGATATGTCTTGAATCCACGGAATGGAATAATTAAATAAACATAAATTAACCCTCGTTAGCTGTAACTAAGTAATATGAGGGTGGGTTAGGATAAGCGATTGCAAATTTATCTTGTAATACTCTCTGTATATAGGTTTATTAAATCTGTCTATAAAACATAGAAACTGATAAATGTAAAACTCTCAGATCAGAAAATACCATGATCAGGAATTGGAACAATTAAAAAAAAAGTATCAACTTTTATTTCTTCTCGAAAGTATACTGACCTAAATGCTCTTACTCTCATGTGTATTGAGATTACCAAATATTTTAGGATGATTCAAGTAAACTGTGAACGGACATAATAAGCTGTGGCGATTACAATACTTTCTCGGAAGTTTGATAAAGGGTGGCGATTTTATTCTCATTCCGCTTCTCCTTGGAAAACCTCCTTATATTTCTCCTTCTCCTTCTCCTCCTCCTCCTCTTGAAGTTTCTAACATGGAGAGGGGCGGGGGAAATACATTGACTTATAAGTGCCCTGAGACAGGTTTGTCATCAGTTTAAGTCTAAGTGGGGGGGGGGTCTGGAGGGGTAGGGTGGGGAAGAGGCAACACCACACATTTCAAAGGATGGTATGGCCAACATTTTCAATAGTGAGTACCTGCTCGAGTTCTGAGTCAAGAGTATGTGATCAAAGAGAATCGCAAAAACGATGTCAGATCAATGACGAAATTACGCATGGATGTTTACAGTAGATAAAACTTGCTACCAGACAGCTGTTAAATTCAATGTTTTGAATTCGGGAGGAGAGGAGGTCAAATGATTTGGGACATGTTAGATTCTTAACCATTAAACAAGGCACGGAGAATAAACTTCCAAAGTTAGTGTTGTATATATATAATCTCAACACTACTTTGCAAGGATATGTGTTGTATGTAATTCAACACTACATCGCAAGTAATTGTTTTGTATGGAATCCGACACTACATTGAAGTAAGTGTGTAGTATGTACTCTCAACAATATATCGCAAGTAACTGTTGTATGTATTATGAACACTACACTACAAGCAAGTGTTGTATGGAATATTAACACTTCATTACAAGTGAGTGTGTTGTATGAAATCTCAACAGTATATCGTAAGTAAGTGATGCATTTAATTGAAACACTACATTACAAGAAAGTGTGTTGTATATAGGCTAATCGAAACACTATCTCGTAATTAAGTAAGTGGTGTTTGTCATCTGAACTGTACATCGCAAGTGTGTTGTATGTAATCTCAACACTACATCGTAAGTAAATTTTGCATGTAATCGAAACACTACATCGCAAGTAAGTGTTGTATGTAATCTCAACAGTACATCGTAAGTAAGTGTTGCATGTAACCTCAACACTACATTGTCAGTAGGTGTATGGTATGTAATATCAGCACTACATCGTAAGTAACTGTTATATGTAATATGAACACTACATCGCAAGTTTTGTATGGAATCTAAACACTACATTACAAGTAACTGTGTTGTATGAAATCTCAACACTACATCGTAAGTAAGTGTTGCATGTAATCGAAACACTACATTACAAGTGAATGTGTTGTATGTAATCTCAACACTACATCGTAAGTAAGTGTGTTGCATGTAGTCTCAACAGTACATCGTAAGTAATTGGAGTATGTAATCTGAACACTAGATCGCAAGTATGTTGAATGTAATATCAAAACTACATTACAAGTGCGTGTGTTATATGTTATCTCAACACTACATCGTAAGCAAGTGTTACATGTAATCGAAACACTACATTGCAAGTAAGTGTTGTATGTAATCTCAACAGTACATCGTAAGTAAGTGTTGTATGTAATCTGAACACTTCATCGAAAGTCACTGTTGTATGTAATGTCAACACTACATCACAAGTAAGTGTGTTGTAGGTCATCTGAACACTAAATCGCAAGTAATTGTGTTGAATGTAATCTCAACATTACATTGTTGAATGTAATCTCAACATTACATTGCATTGTATGTTATTTCAATACTACATCGTAAGTAACTGTTGTGTGTATAATCTCAGCACTACAACGCTTTTAAGTTCTGGCGATGAAGAAAGAGTACACCGTAGGATTCTAGATAATGAAAAGCAATACAACATTCAAGTAACATAATTTTTTGGGAGGGTAGAATGTAGAGTCTGGGAAATCTCTTCCAACAATAAAAATGTTTGGGGACCCTGTTTCAAAGACTTTGAGATGGTGGACATTAAGCACATAAGGATTACAAAAGGTTACCTTTTGGGATGATCTCATTTTCCGGGGGGGGGGGCAAGGTTAGGACCCCGTTGCAACACCCACCACATGAATCCCAGCTTAGACGTCCAATTCGTTAAACTGAGATCCGTGGCAGGTGGTACACTTTTAAATTGGTTCCCATTTCAGTTTTTATAACCCCTCCCCCCCCCCTCACACACCTTTAGGTACTAAAGGCCACCGGTGTAATATGTGATAAAGCCAATGACTCTATTTTCTATATTCCCGTGAAGATGATAAATCGTCATTGTCTTAACATTACTTGAGATTCGTTGACCCATTCGTTCCAATTAATTCCACCGCGAAAATCATGTAGACGTGAAGAAGCGATGCCGTCGAAGTTTATCGATTACCTAGTCATGTTACCCAATCAGTTAGTATGCTTCATTGGCGCTGTAAGACATATTTTATCTTTAGTATTTATAACTGTTTTTAGTTCATACTTCAGTATTTTACATGTTAGCTGATTGATGCATGTAGAATATATAAATATTCGAAATATATATAAGACTGTACTATTCGAACCACGTTTCAGAACGTATTCGTCGACACTCTGAAGCCTATACCTAAAAAATAATTCATGTGATGCCTATATCCGTACAGGTGAGAGACATGTGCTTCGATTTGTCTTGGGGGTGGGGGTGAGGGGATGGCATGCGAAGTCTTCGAGAGTCAGATTGAGCTTTCTATAAACCCCTTCGCACTCTTCATTTGCGTCGATTGCATTATGAAGACGGGAATTATGGCAAGCCGTTTTAACATTTACCTCTTTATTCTACTTAAGTAGAATTAATTCCACTTAAGTAGAATACAATTAAGCTTAAGTGAAATGAATTGCACTTAAGTAGAAATGCATTTTACTTAAGCTTAATTGTATTCTACTTAAGTGCAATTCATTTCACTTAAGCTTAATTGTATTCTACTTAAGTGGAATTAATTCTACTTTAGAAGAATAGAGAGGTAAATGTTAAAACGGCTTGCCATAGGGAATACGTATCCATATGTTTACTCAGACCCTGAGGGAAGAGGGGGGAGGGGGGCAAATATTTTGGAAGTGGATAAACGCAAATGTGTCAAGTGCATATCTAAGTTAAGGATGTTAGGGAACACATTTTAGGATGAAGGGAACATATTTTTGGTTGTTAGGGAATTTTACTGAATATTTTGAATTTGACATGATATTCATAAATGTGAGAGGGATACTTATCGATTTCGAGACGGACTTGCATTAACTTGCTGTGCAACGTTTCGTAACATGAACCAACAAAAGTGGCAACTTGCTTTATAATTGCCACTGTACATTGTTATTGACGGTGAGTGCTGGGTGAGTGAGTGTGAATGGTGGCTGGGTGTGCAGTGTGACTGGGTGTGAATGATGGCTGGGTGTGCATGGAGACTGGGTGTGCAATGTGACTGGATGTGAATGGTGGCTGGGTGTCCAGAGTGACTGGGTGTGCAGTGTGACTGGGTGTGAATGGTGGCTGAATGTGAATGGTGGCTGGGTGTGCAGGGTGACTGGGTGTGAAGTGTGACTAGGTGTGAATGATGGCTGGGTGGGCAGGGTGACTGGGTGTGAATGATGGCTTTGAGTGCTAGGTGACTGGGTGTGAATGGTGGCTGGGTGTGCAGGGTGACTAGGTGTGCAGAGTGACTGGGTGTGAATGGTGACTGGGTGTGAATGGTGACTTGGTGTGAATGGTGACTGGGTGTGAATGGTGGCTGGGTGTGCAGTGTGACTGGGTGTGAATGATGGCTGGGTGTGCATGGTGACTGGGTGTGCAATGTGACTGGATGTGAATGGTGGCTGGGTGTGCAGAGTGACTGGGTGTGCAGTGTGACTGGGTGTGAATGGTGGCTGAATGTGAATGGTGGCTGGGTGTGCAGGGTGACTGGGTGTGAAGTGTGACTAGGTGTGAATGATGGCTGGGTGGGCAGGGTGACTGGGTGTGAATGATGGCTTTGAGTGCTAGGTGACTGGGTGTGAATGGTGGCTGGGTGTGCAGGGTGACTAGGTGTGCAGAGTGACTGGGTGTGAATTGTGACTGGGTGTGAATGGTGACTTGGTGTGAATGGTGACTGGGTGTGAATGGTGGCTGGGTGTGCATTGTGACTGGGTGTGAATGATGGCTGGGTGTGCATGGTGACTGGGTGTGCAATGTGACTGGATGTGAATGGTGGCTGGGTGTGCAGAGTGACTGGGTGTGCAGTGTGACTGGGTGTGAATGGTGGCTAAATGTGAATGGTGGCTGGGTGTGCAGGGTGACTGGGTGTGAAGTGTGACTAGGTGTGAATGATGGCTGGGTGGGCAGGGTGACTGGGTGTGAATGATGGCTTTGAGTGCTAGGTGACTGGGTGTGAATGGTGGCTGGGTGTGCAGGGTGACTAGGTGTGCAGAGTGACTGGGTGTGAATTGTGACTGGGTGTGAATGGTGACTTGGTGTGAATGGTGACTGGGTGTGAATGGTGGCTGGGTGTGCATGGTGACTGGGTGTGCAATGTGACTGGGTGTGAATGGTGGCTGGGTGTACAAGGTGACTTGGTGTGCAGTGTGACTGCGTGTACAGAGTGACTGGGTGTGAATGGTGACTGGGTGTTCGTCGTGACTGGGTGTGAATGGTTGCTGGGTGTGAATGGTGGCTGGGTGTGCAGGGTGACTAGGTGTGCATGGTGACTGGGTGTGAATGATGGCTGGGTGCGCAGGGTGACTAGGTGTTCGTGGTGACTGGGTGTGAATGATGGCTGGGTAAGCAGGGAGACTGGGTGTGAATGGTGGCTGGGTGTGCAGGGTGACAGGGTGTGAATGGTGGCTGGGTGTGCAGGGTGACTGGGTGTGAATGATGGCTGGGTGCGCAGGGTGACTAGGTGTTCGTGGTGACTGGGTGTGAATGATGGCTGGGTAAGCAGGGAGACTGGGTGTGAATGGTGGCTGGGTGTGCAGGGTGACTGGGTGTGAATGATGGCTGGGTGCGCAGGGTAACTGGGTGTTCGTGGTGACTGGGTGTGAATGATGGCTGGGTAAGCAGGGAGACCGGCTGTGAATGGTGACTGAATGTGCAGGGAGACTGGGTGTGAATGGTGGCTGAGTGTGCAGGGTGACTGGGTTTTCGTGGTGACTGGGTGTGAATGGTGGCTGGGTGTGCAGGGTGACTAGGTGTGCAGAGTGACTGGGTGTGAATGGTGACTGGGGGTGAATGGTGACTTGGTGTGAATGGTGACTGGGTGTGAATGGTGGCTGGGTGTGCATGGTGACTGGGTGTGCAATGTGACTGGGTGTGAATGGTGGCTGGGTGTGAATGGTGGCTGGGTGTGCAGGGTGACTAGGTGTGCAGAGTTACTGGGTGTGAATGGTGACTGGGTGTGAATTGTAACTTGGTGTGAATGGTGACTGGGTGTGAATGGTGGCTGAGTGTGCATGGTGACTGGGTGTGCAATGTGACTGGATGTGAATGGTGGCTGGGTGTGCAAGGTGACTGGGTGTGCAGTGTGACTGGGTGTGCAGAGTGACTGGGTGTGAATGGTGACTGGGTGTTCGTGGTGACTGGGTGTGAATGGTTGCTGGGTGTGAATGGTGGCTGGGTGTGCAGGGTGACTAGGTCTGCAGGGTGACTGGGTGTGAATGATGGCTGGGTGCGCAGGGTGACTAGGTGTTCGTGGTGACTGGGTGTGAATGATGGCTGGGTAAGCAGGGAGACAGGGTGTGAATGGTGGCTGGGTGTGCAGGAAGACTGGGTGTGAATGGTGGCTGGGTGTGCAGGGAGACTGGGTGTGAATGGTGGCTGGGTGTGCAGGGTGACTGGGTGTGAATGATGGCTGGGTGCGCAGGGTGACTAGGTGTTCGTGGTGACTGTGTGTGAATGATGGCTGGGTAAGCAGGGAGACTGGGTGTGAATGGTGACTGAATGTGCAGGGAGACTGGGTGTGAATGGTGGCTGAGTGTGCAGGGTGACTGGGTTTTCGTGGTGACTGGGTGTGAATGATGGCTGGGTGTGCAGGGAGACTGGGTGTGAATGGTGGCTGAGTGTGCAGGGTGAATGGGTTTTCGTGGTGACTGGGTGTGAATGATGGCTGACTGTGCTGGGTGACTGGGTGTGAATGGTGGCTGAGTGTGCAGGGTGGTTGAGTGTGCAGGGAGACTGGGTATGAATGGTGGCTGAGTGTGCAGGGTGACTGGGTTTTCGTGGTGACTGGGTGTGAATGATGGCTGAGTGTGCAGGGTGACTGGGTGTGAATGGTGGCTGGGTGTGCAGGGTGATTGAGTGTGCAGGGAGACTGGGTATGAATGGTGGCTGAGTGTGCAGGGTGACTGGGTGTTCGTGGTGACTGGGTGTGAATGATGGCTGGGTAAGCAGGGAGACTGGGTGTGAATGGTGGCTGAGTGTGCAGGGTGAATGGGTGCCAAGTCGAATTTTCGGGATAAAAGTAGCCGAAATTTTGAAATAAAATGGTTGACATTTTCTTAAAGCTGATCACATTGAGTAAGTGGAACTTTTGAGTGAACAGCAGGCAAAATTTGAATTTTGTAAAAATGTATGAAAGATCACAAGGTCTAAGATCGAATATTCGTATATCCTACCGACAAAATTTGGAAAACATGGTATAAAGTCAACATTTGAATTGAAAAAAATGAAAGTAGAGAAATAAAGAAATCTTGAGATTAAGTAGTCACAATTTCAACTGAAGGTTAAAATAGTATATATATAAATAAAAAAAGAAGAAGAATTCACATGTTCCCTCAAGCTACCGCAGTATCTTCAAAACTAAAACTCTTTTTTGGAAAATTGCCAAACCTTGTTGGTTTTCACATCCTTGCCCACCTCTTCTTGAAAGCTTCCTAAGTTACGGGTTACAAAGCCCCTGTCCCTACTTTGATTTGAGAGGCATATAGACTTCCATATATGTGCACGCATGTGACGTGGACCGTTAATTACGGTAACGTTTACGCCCTTGAAGCCTTGATTGGTTGTTAGGCGACGTTCAGCTCTCCCATTGCCATGCCACGTAAATCCGTTTGATGTTCATACCGCAAGAACATCCACAACAGCTTCATTCTTGGTCGTTAGTGCCGGATTGGTTGTCAGTGAATATACTTGATCACAACATGGACTTAACAAGATTCAGTATTGAGATTATGCAGCATTGCTTCTCCATTGTCTGGTATTGTCCAATAGCAATGACCACCTTGACTTGTATAAGTTATGATGCACTCAGGATCGTCTGCAGTGCGTGATTTTATTTTTAGCCTGAGAATGCTTGGAGATGGTAGAAGAAAGTAACTAGAAACAATGTGAGAATTGCTTTTTCTCCAGCCTCGTTACGCAACTCCCAACCTGCTCTCGACTTCGAGAATGTCAATTAAATGATTTTTGAGGGTTGAATATTACAGAACATTATTTGATTTCATAGCAAATTTGGGGGGGGGGGCGAAATAATGAAGGCCTACAAAACAAAAGTAGCAATAAAAAAAAATAATAAAAATAAGGTCCTTTCATTACATACATCGAAAGGAAATTGTGCGAATATCATATATATTTTCTCTTCTTTTATAGTTTCGGTACAGAGCACACGACACGCGAGTTGCAACGTTTACCACAACTAACGGGCGTTACAGAGTGCACGGCGACCGTCATCACTACGAGTGACGACGGCCAAGACGGTAACAAATGGTCAAAATTTGATACAGAAGTCCTGTAGTTTCCCAAAGCATCATAACTGGTCACAGTTTACTACCATTGACGACGTCGAAGGCAGTTATTCATATTCACCATTGCTACGCAGATACATAAGTCATATAGTTTCCCATATTATTACTACTACCAATAGCGACGGAGAGTTATTACTACCAGTAGCGACGGGAAGGACCATCATAAATATCCAGTGACGACGTTCAATGTATAGTTTCCGACATAATCAAGTTTCATCTCATACAACACTCTAGTGCGGACGGTGGAAACATTTTGCATAAAAAAAAGTTATAACTAGTCACGATCGATGGCCAGTAATATAGATCAGGACGTGTACATGACGTCATCCGTTGCTGCTAGTTTGCCAGACGATGGTCAAGTTTCGCAGTATTCAAAAGAAGCTGTAGCAGAATATTGTAGAGGCCTATATGACCGTACAGAGACTGGTCAAACCATTTACATTATTGTCCTGGTAGCCATTCTCGTGTTCGGGGTGATAGCAAACACAGCTGTACTTTCACTAGTAGCTTTCGTTCAGGAGCTTCGTAATCCCTCTAATGTGTTTATTTCAATGCTTTGTGGATCCAACATTCTTATGTTGGTTACCATTCTCCCCTTTGAACTCGCGGAACATGACTCATTTAAAGTAGCTAAAGGACTTGCTGGTTTCAAGCATTACATGTTATTATTCTTTTGTTCAATCTCCATATTATCATTGGTAATGTTAAGTTTTGAAAGATGGTGTGCTGTAGTCAGACCAATATGGCCTAATGTGGTAAGGATTGGCTGGAAAGTCGCGATTGTACTTATTCTGGGGGTTTTGTTACCGCTACCGCATGCATTTACATTTGTTGCAGAACCAAATTATCAATATTTCCAGTATTTCTTGAACTATTACACTTTGGTGGTCTTGTATGCAGTGCCTTTGGTTATTATTTGCTGCATGTACATTTCGGTAGCGAAAAAGCTTTGCATGCAAAGTAAGTTAATCAAAGAAAGTATGGAACGTAACCCCAAAGCTCGCGTCCAGCGTAACAGAGTAGCATTGGTGGTGATGGCCCTTGTGGTAAGCTTTGCTGTGTGTTGGCTGCCATTTCATCTTAGTGTTTTTTTTGATATGTTTCAAGAGCATTTTTGTGCTCCGGGCCAACACACAGTTTTTATGGTCAGGTGGCGCGTATGTTTCTATATGTTAAATACGTGCTGCGATCCAATGTCAATCTTTCTGTTGGGTTCTCGTTTTAGAAGGCACCTTCTCTCCGCATTATCACATCCATTCCACAAACTCCAGAATCAGTCAGCGGCAAGGCAGACACAGTTTGGCAGTTACAGTAATCTCCGTTCAGGACGATCCACATCGGCAACGGTTATTCATATGAAATCGGTTGACACCACTCTTGGAGGACATCCAAAGCATGATGAGGCCGAAACCGCCTAAACAAAACTTCTTTTGTTGAAACATCCAAAGATATCGCTTTGAATGTTGATTACATTTACATCAGTCAGCGGCCAGCACTAAACCAAGTCTAGTACTTACGCTTCTGACTGAAGCAGCGGACACGAATCATAAGTTTTACGACCGCAGGTTAACATTCAAGCTATGTTGCATTTACTCATTGTCTTTAGCTTCTGCAGCTTCTTCTTATGGAAGCTTAAAATTGCCATCAACATAAGAAAAACTTTGCCCCATAAGTTGACACTTTTCAGTAAATTGTTTAGATAACAAGATAATATCTTATCAAAAATCAGAAAAATGTTGGATTGCTCAGTTGTTTCAACTGAGCAATTCAACAATTTTCTACAAAATGCTTAATTGACAACTTATCATATCTCGTCAATTCAACATTTTTCTGCAAACTGTTCATTCCATCTAGTGAGCAATTGAACAATTTTTTTTTTTTTTTGATAAGATATTATCTTGTTAACTTAAAAATTTACTGAAAATGTTGACTTATTGAGGAAAAGTTTTCTTATGTTGATGGCACTTTTAAGCTTCCGTATCTTTCTCGACAATATGTCGACATAGGTATATGTCAATTTGAGTTGCTAGAAACTGGTATAAGTCCAAGGAAATTGACTTCTATCGATTTAATTCGACATATCATCGAATTAAACTGGTATATGTCGATATAAATTGACATAGCCTATACCGATTTATTTTACATATCATCGATTTAAATTGGTATATGTCGATTTCAATATGCATGTGTCGATTTAAACTGGTAGAAGTCGAATTAAATTGGTATATGTCTATTTAAAATGATATATGCCGGTTTAATTTAACATATCATCGATTTAAACTGGTATATGTCGATTTAAATTGGTATGTGTCGATTTAAATCGGTAGAAGTCAATTTATGCTGCTGGAAACTGGTATAAGTCGAAGGAAATTGGTATAATTTGGAAATTGGTAAAATTTACTGAAAATGTTGACTTATTGAGGAAAAGTTTTCTTATGTTGATGGCACTTTTAAGCTTCCGTATCTTTCTCGACAATATGTCGACATAGGTATATGTCAATTTGAGTTGCTAGAAACTGGTATAAGTCCAAGGAAATTGACTTCTATCGATTTAATTCGACATATCATCGAATTAAACTGGTATATGTCGATATAAATTGACATAGCCTATACCGATTTATTTTACATATCATCGATTTAAATTGGTATATGTCGATTTCAATATGCATGTGTCGATTTAAACTGGTATAAGTCGAATTAAATTGGTATATGTCTATTTAAAATGATATATGCCGGTTTAATTTAACATATCATCGATTTAAACTGGTATATGTCGATTTAAATTGGTATGTGTCGATTTAAATCGGTAGAAGTCAATTTATGCTGCTGGAAACTGGTATAAGTCGAAGGAAATTGGTATATGTCGATTTAAATCCGTATAAGTCGATTCCCCACGATTTGAGACTGATGGCCCGCCATAGGAGAATACCCATGTTGGCTATCCTGGAATCGCAGAGGGTTTACCATGGTGTAACCATGGAGCTATAATCTGTTTATAGCTCCATGGTGTAACAAATAACACTGATATCATATTGAATAGTTAGACGTCTAGTAATTTCCCCGCTTTCTTAATCTAAATAAATAGTTTTGATACTTGTGTTATTGTATCAGCAACAAGGTCACGGAAATCCCCGGATGTCCGACCGACAGACTAGGAACGATGATGTATTCAGAGTCTTGTAGGATGATCTGTTATAATTGTATTATATATTTTCTTATGTAAAGACTCTAATGTAAAGTCATTGTATCAATCAATGTATAATCGCATTTCACTCCAAGAATTATGCAGAAAAAGGACTCTTAACAGACGATTGGTTGCTATTTGCGTATCACTTCAAACAATAAACAATGTCTTGAAACTCTTTGTGCGTAAATGTAAGTTTTGAGAGAATCTGATTTATTTTCTCAACATTCTCGAAACTTTAATATGTCCAAAGACGGGTCTTTATATGTTTTAGACACTGAATGTCGGTTACATTGTTGGATGGTGAGGGCGAACGACAATTTGAACTACAAGATAATAACTTGACAGAAATGTCGTTTTGCTATATAAGGGCAAGGTATGGGGTGCTGGAAAGTATTATTAAACAGGTCACGAGCAGAGTACAACACGATACCATACGTAGGTATCTGCTTAAATTTACACACGTGTGTCCACACTTGTGGACATCTATAGTTGTATCCAATGTAATGTGGCACATGGTTATATAAGCTCTGTCTTATATTCCATTAAAATGAAGAATAAAATTCGTGAAATTGGATAGAAGTCTATACTGCTCATATGGGGAAGAGGTTAAATGGGTTATACTAACTCTCATGTTGGTTAACAATTTATTTTTTATGTTTTCATGTTTATCTGTTTCATTTTGTGTATGCTATTTTACTGAACGAGTTCATGGGGATATATAGTGCTATGTAGTCATTAGCTGACTTGTATATACGTGTATCTGCATATTTAGATGGCGAGTTGCACTAAATGTAGTCGCAAACTCTTGTTTTATTATTATATCTGTTTATCATTGTGTAAAATGGCGTCATAAAATGATTGTTCCATTCATCATAACAAGGGCGTAGGAACCGGGGGGCTGGGGGCGCCAGCCCCCCCCCCCAGTGAAAAATGTGGAGGGGCGGAAGTATCATTCCGCCCCCCCCCCCCCGCTTCGCAAGTCAGAAAACCCCTTTTTCATTTCCAAATGAGAAAAAAAATCTCATTTGGAGCACCAAATTGCATCTAAGGCCAGGTGAAAATGCAAAATATGTACAAAATGGAGTGGGTGGGTTGAAGTGTGCTATATTGCACCAAATTGCATCTGAGGCCACCTGGAAATGCAAAAAATTTCCAAAGGGGAGGGGGACACCCCTCCCCTTAGACCCCTCCCCCAGGCCGGCCATCAGTCTTCAGCCCCCCACTCAAAAGTACCTTCCTACGCCACTGCATCATAACGTATGATAACCTTGATCTCACTGCCATATTCCTTCAAATATGACGTATCCCCTTTTTGTATTAACATAAACATTATAGCTCCAAAGACTACATTTTAATAGTGGGAAATGCAGCAGTCCACGGTAGAGATGATGCAAACCTTGTTCTTCACATAGTCGAGTTCGAAGGCCAACACCAGCACCACAATTTTGAAAACACAACTTACACAATGATTCGAAATCATCAAACATAGACGAAATGAGTAACAGAAGGGCTACTAGTTATCGATATAAGTCACATGTCACAACCTCCTTGTCATAAAATAACTTTAGAAAGAGAGTCTGAAGGTGGCAGCCCAATGAGATATGCAAATAACATGTAAGAGAAAAATAGTTCACACCGTGAGTTGAATTTTAACCTCCATCTCAAAATCCTGTTCCTAACTCTATGTTTATGGCTGTTTGAATTTCACTAACATTGCCCCCAAATGAACACTCTCATACTCTGGTACACTGTAAGTTAGTAGTCAGGCTGTGATGTCACTATATATGGTAGATGTTTTTATATAAGGTTCACTTTTCTGTTACAATCTGATTTGTCGATGAAATGTGCTGCATTTGGAATCATGCTAAATACCTTGTCAATATCCTCTTAAGTTTAGAATTTCATCAATATCGCTTTTGTGACAAATGTCGATTTTCCTAAAATGATCAATGAAAGTTGCCTAATTACCACGAGGACATGACAAAACTGTGGTTTGGCTGTTGCATTCAAAGAGTTTTCATCGATTGCATATTTTTCATTTCAAGCGTTTATCTAATTTCAACTTTGTATACAAAACGGACGACTAATTTGTTATAACTTTGACCATTGGCCTTTGTTTTTCTGTTTACATCTATATAATTAGACGCTTGTTATTGTTGGTGTTTCTATTTTCCTTGTATTGGTCTTTTCTTCACGAGGACCTTACATGAGCTATATAGTTATAGCTTCTTTGGATACCGCTTGATCCCTTTTTATTAAAATTTACATTCATCATTTCTTTAGTTTTAAGCTGCTTAATGGTACACTTTGTCTCACAGTTTGTATAACTATTCATAGCTACTACATAAAGTGACGATGGTTAAAAAAGGTTTTCAACCAAACAAACAACTATCATAACTTTTTGTGAACATCATATTGTGTGCGTGTTCCTATTAATCCATAATTTCCATGAAAATGTCACAAGACTGCTCTAACTGCCTGGGCTAATTGCTGTATTGGGCCCCAAAAGCTGCTGGCTCTCACCCCAATGCCCAAACCTCACTTTGTGGAAACTTCATATGCCACAGCAAAGTTTTTGTTGTTGTTGACGAATTAGTATCCATTGGTGACTTTTGACCTCTTCTAAAATTAGGACAATTAGGAACACAGTATACACTATTTTAAAGGTCTGCTGTATAGACCCCAACTATAGCACGCTATCAATGAAAACTTTCTTAGGATATCGTCTTGATTTGGTCGTAGTAAAATGACCACTTTTTACCAATTAGTCTGCAACGCCTGCCAATTAGTTTTTCTTGTATGTCATCTACCAATCTCTTCAAGAAAAAGAAAAAACAAACACAACAATATCATCACTATGAAGAAAGTGCAAACCAAATCTGAGATTCAACAAGGTTTCCTTCGGGGTGAACTATGACCTCCGCCGAAAAATGACCAACAATTTCATACACATGGCAGACTAATGACAAAGAGGTCACATATATCCCTAAGTCCAAACAGAGATTTTGAACAAAAATGCTAACTATATAAACCATATCCATCTACAAAATGTACTGTGTGCCCAGTCACCGTAACTTAATGTACCATAATTGGTTGAACTGAACCAAGCTTCTCTATTTTAAGCCAAATAAGAAATCAGTATCAACTCATGAATTTCAACTATTTGCTTCTCACTTTGAACAGTGTGGTTCAGTCTTGAATAAAGTGCTCTTTGTTTGTTTGTTTTCACATAACAAAAAGGAAAATCTTTGGGTAGAGTATTTTCTTCCTTTAAGTGGAAAACTATTGGCACTACACTGGTGCAGGCATTATTACAAAGACATAAAAATATCTAGTTCATACATCATGCGACGATGAAACACCAAAGGACTATTACACTCATTGTTATGAGGGTTCTGTTTTCAATGATACTCGAAGGGTTAATAACTTCCAAACTATTTTCACTAGAATAATGTATTTCCTTTTGGAAACTACCAGCACATGCAGAATCCCATAACGGTACTCAGCAAGGTACTTGGCATTTACCAAAAATATGATCAGCGAAACTCCTTGATTAATACTCCATCCACACTGAACGGCTTCAAAATTACGTTAGACCAGTCCGTATGAAGTACAATTCAGGATTAATCGACCCCGGGGCTTGTCTTCCTCAAGCTTGCTTTATATAACCATTGACCAACATATCGCCTGTCTGCCTGGATGTGAAAATGGTGACAGTGGACCATCGGATATGGAGTGGATGTATGGTACCAACACCAGCTATGCGGCGGATGAATATTAGTCACTTTATCTGTCGAGTGGATGTCTAGTAGGGACATCAGCTATGTGGTGGATGAATATTGATGGCGTCTGCCTTAAGACAGATGAATAAGGTAGGTGAAATGAAAGTGTCAGCCCTCAAAAATAAGCCGACCGTCATTTACAGTATCATCAATTTATCCTTTGAGAAGCATTTCAGAGATTGAAGTATATATTTTCAAAGCTGAATATCTCAAAGACCAGAAGACCTATAGAAACTGTTCCAGCACTCAATTGTTCCTTTTCCTTTGCCATATCAAGACTAAAGTCCAGCTTTAAGAAAACCTTTAATTTTTTAATCTGTTCTGACGGTTTATATCTGACTACTTTTTAATGGCAGCCCGTTAAGCTACTCTTTACATGATCAGTACTGACATTTCAATAGATATGTTGCCCTTCTCAACAGAATAAATTCCAGACAGTGTGAAAACATGTTTTTGTCATGGACACAAGTTCTCTCACTTTTGATATTACTACAGAAAATTTTGCAATAGGTACGAGCTGCATAATTCCTGCAGTTCTTAGGAAGTTTAATTTTGGTCAGAGTTTCAACAGAAATCATTAGCAATTCCACTTCATTAGCAATTCTAGAATTAATAACTGTTGACCTGCTTGAATAATCATCAGAGCAACCCACCATATGAATGAAATTAATCATTCTTGAGAGAAAAGGTTGAGAGACAGGGCATTCCAAGATATTTACATTTTGACAGTTGCTGACCTCAACTGACCTTTTGAGCCCAACCGGAATCTACAATCGTGGCATGTCTGGGAACAATCTGAGTCGTGGGCATATGAAAGTTTGTTAATGTTACAATTCTTTCAGATTTACAGATTTGATTATTCTTACATTCTGACCTGTGTTGGCCTATGATGCCACCAAAACCAACAGGTACTTTGTGAGTATGCCACTCGTCAAGGACACAATTAACAACTGGTCCGTATTGTCGTGTACGTGGTACTCTTGGTATGATTTTTCTAGGATGTTCTCGCAACATCACAAGCCAGTGTAGGAAAGAGGCTCCAATGGAGTCAGTGCAGTAACTTTACATTTTATTAACCTTTACAAACTGTCTTCTGTATCCAAAACACATTATGCATTTCAGTCATGAACGCCAAAGATCTAAAGAAAAGAACGAAAATGTTGACCCTTCTGTGTCTACCAATTAGCTATTTCCCATGTTCTTCCAGCAAACGTTGAAGTAACATAACTTAATAGTAGAGCCGAGGGTTGGCCGACTAAATAACACACTACGATTGGGTCACTGTCGAATGACTGACTGGCACAGTGGCGAGATCAACCTGTGTAAATGACATCTGAGAAGACACACCTGGCTTGTCCTGTTTAATTGACTGCAATGCATAAAACAGCTGTTGTATAGCTTCATCTCGGTTCATTAGGAAGGTAAAATGATCTGAAATGACTAGACCATGAACACATTGAGGTTAAATGGCCATTTGCGCTTGTGTATTAAACACAGTGATGATTTCCTTTATCATTTTAACACATTTTCTTTTCATGTCCCTGGATAGTTATTGGTTTTTGAAAGGCTGCTTCTAAACCATTGAAGATATTAATCTTAAACATACTGGCATGGCTTTTCAGCATTTAATGTGCTATCGATATATATAAGATACTTTTACTATGGTTAGCATACAGTAGATTGAGTATGTGCTGATAGGTGAGTACCTATATAATAGACTCTTTTTTTTTGCTCTCAAACATCTTGTGTAGATTTCCAAAGTTTAGCCAGTTAAAATGTTTGTGTCACTGTGTTGCATCCCTCAAAATATTAAGACCAAGTATGATCAGTTAAATACTTTTCAAAGAAAGTACAGATAGCCTGCAGGCTTAGTGATTCCTTGCCAAATAATGTTATATATGGAATCATCTGATTGATGGAACAACTGAGGAAAATGTGTACTAAAGTCAGGTACCAGAACATCAGAAAAGAGTTCTAGATCATAACTTGATCATTACTACTTAGATAACATCCTTCTGAAAACTTGCTGACAGATACTAGTCATCAGTGGAAGTGGAAAACCCTTCCAGCCGCCGAAAAGACGAAAGATCAAATACTGTGATAGTTAGTGACACAGAAAAGCCATTCATCAAAGACATTGTTTGAGTTTGAGAGCTTACGAGGTTTCCAGACTTTAAAGGGTGTGAAGACTCATGCAAAAGAAACGTCTTATGCCGGTAATTTGACATAGTTTCGAATGAGGTGTAACAGAAGTGTTAAACACGACCATCGATCCCAGAAAATACACACACAGCTTGCCACCGTCGGTAATTAGACACTAATGTACAGTCAGCACATACAGCTGCGGTCAATACCCACAGCACAGTATACAAACGATACAGCTATGGACATCTCTGGTCCAGCTAAAGATAACAAGGTATCACGATTCATTACTGTCTGCATTTTGTAGCGACACAAACAAAACGTTCCTTGCAAGCAACAGAAAGTTAACTTTTTCAGATGGCCTCACACGGTTTGGGGCGAGTCTTCAACGCCTTTAAACCTCTGTTGACTTCAAATGACCTTCGATCAAGCATCATATTTGGGAAAATATTAGGGCAATATCTGCCAGGAAATGTGTTTGTGAAATAAAAACAAGTTCTACTAAGGGCAGCAGGTAATTGAGATAAGGTCCAGTTTTCTGTGTCAAAGTTAATCCCTGAGGCTGTTAATATTAAGCTCTGACTTCTGAACGGACACAATTCTTTCCACTTTAAACAGTTGGGTAGCTGGACACAGGCCACCAACGTTGCAATTGCCATCCCTCTGATGGAAATTTGTCTGCACCATGTTTGGTTATAACGAAAATAATAGAGATATAGAAATAGTAAACAATGATTGTCTTCAGTGCCCGGCATCATCCATCAATGTCTAGAAGAGATGCGATGCATCCATAGATAATCAGCATATACATCGAGTAGCTTCTTTTCATGCCCTCCTCAAAATCTAGTTGCCTTGGTAAAGAGAGAACTTGTAGTTCTTCTACAGCGAATGCAGTGTACTCCTGCTACCGGTTTTTCACGATACCGTAAAGTTCTACACGTCGATCTTTTTGCCATTAAACTGAAAGAAGCAGTGACCCTGTTGGTGGTTTTCTGATATTCCGACTAATAAATTGTTCTTCGGAGAACACGTGGCCGGCGTCAACGAACAGAGATGAACTTGATAATGATGTTCCTTTATGTAATTCGACCGATCCGCATCGACTATGCTCATACAAAGTTTGCCTACATTGGACACAAAACAGAAGCAACAAATATGAAGAAAACAAACCAAAATTTAAAAAAAAAAAGGTTTAAGTTTTGTGTTTAGATGTATTTTCGTTCCCACCACAGATTAATATCTTTTTCATCATTTATACCAACGGGGAAGGAAAACCACACATTTTATCCTGATTTCACGGTATTAGAAGGCTACACAGAGAACTTCTCATTGCTGGGACAATATCAGACGGTTCAGGGCAAGTGTTTATTAAATCCAAATCCTGTCAAACGCTGTGGACCTCGTGGTCTTACCCTGACACTACCCTTGCAAAAGCTGCCCAGGGCAATTCACCACTGCTGTACAAAGAGGTGCATGTAACATGAAAAATCAGCCTAAAAACCACAGAAAGAAATCTGTCTGTTGGTCTACGATCAGGAAATGTCTGAGAGAATATAGACAATTTCACCCAGGTGTATAAATGGGGACTTGCAAATATAGTTGCGTGCGCCGGTTTGTGGCTGCACCCTATGGGAAGTCCCCCAGGGAACACATGGCTGTGGTGCCCCAGGAGAGATTGATTGAATTATGCACACTTTGGTGTGTAGGTGTGACAAGTTACCAATGACCAGGGTTAAGTACAGCGCAGCGAGACTTTATTGTAAGTTGCGCTATATCAGAACTGTTAATTAATTAATTTCAGAACTAACGTAGGTATGTTGTGCTATAGAATGTAGGAAATGGAATTTCAAAGTCGTGATCCCAGTATGACGAGTCCACCGCTCTGCTAAAGTGAGCTATCTCTAGCTTTCACTTGGTATCAAGTCTTATGTAATCATTTCATTTGTTGGGGTCCTCAGTGAGAGTCCCGGAGTAACATGCATGACCTCTAGGAACACGTCCCAGTCTAATCTATTACAACCTGAATAAACAGCAGCAGCAGCAACAACAACTGAAAGATGGTTCTAGGGTTTGGTATACATGTTCTTTCCAACCATGCCCAAAATGAACAGAGATCACTGTCAGATCAGTGGAATCTATTTCCCTCCCCCCCCCCCCTCCCTCAAGACCGTGACAAGCGTGATTGATGATGCCGGTACCACAAGTCGGTCACTTCCTGTAGTATTTTACGATATTCCTTCTCTTTAATATCATTGAAGAAGAGACCTTTTCAAATGTTGCAAAAGTCAAACTAATTGTTTGAAGTACCTTAACTTGTGTTTTCAAAAGCCATTCTGTTTTGCGACACTGTACACAGTGGTACGTTGAACTAGTCGATCATGTACCCAGTGGGTAGCTGTTATATCCGTCCTATCTTGTGCCACAAAGTAGTCTGTTCATATTATGTAAATGTGGTTTATTATGTACGTTGACTTATCATCTTTTGTCACTTATAAGGCAATATTATCTCTGTGTTTGCAAGGCAGTTAAATATTGCATTTTCATTAGCCTATTTCATAATTCCATTTTCAACAGTGTATTTCCACATTATTGTGAGAGCAATTAAATGAAGTTGTGGGCATGGTAGATAAAGTTGTTTATTTGGGAGTTTATTTGGCTAGAAATCAAAGCTGAGGGTCAGAAACCTACATAATTGGAGTTGTGGGAAATATAAACCAGAAATTCCAGTTGTGGGTAAGATCACTCGGAGTTGAAGTTGTGGGCAAGGTAGCCAGATATTAGGCCATTATTGAATGGGGACTTCATTCACAGGCAGAACCTGCAACACTAACTTTAATTCTTTGAGAGATACGTAACAAAAAATTTTGTTTAACAATTTATCTCCAAGAAAATTGGGAAAACAAGTTTGTGTGAATCTGAGCCAAATAATATATCCATCATGAATCACCTTTGAAATATTATTTGTGTCATATGTACTGTACTTACCACGCTTGTAATTTTCATTTTCAAAGTCCCAGTTTGTCTGTTCTGCAGCATGAGCCACCAATAAGAGTTCCTGGGAATAAATTATAGAACCGTTCATCAAATACCAAGGAAAGTTGACTTCATAGCCAAAGAGGTATATATATATATATATATATATTTAACGATTCCTGGAGGAATAAAGAGGCTGTATTTCACAGACTTTAATATGAGTTGTATGCAATAGTAGACATGATTAAATGCAATTCATCAACTGACTATATTCCCAGAGTTCATCAGCTGAGTACCTATAAATTAAATTATCACTAACTGCTTGTTAAGCTGTAGTGCAGCAAACACAGGATCATTATTTTCCCAGGGATGATATTGCCTAAGTTGCTTGCAAGTTTATTAAATCTGACCAAGTTTTGTTATAAACAAACTTTTCTTTATACACTATTCAAAAACTATGTGGTAAAAGCAAAGTCAAGTCTGATTCATTAGAGGTGAAGTCAAAGCCATCATTGGCCGATGTATAGTAAACAAACTTCTCTTTCTTTACCGCTAGTATCAAAGAAAGATTTAATAAAATGAAAATATTGTTCTTTCTTTATAAAAAAAAGAAAAAAAAAAGGGTAAAGATCATGAGGAACGCCCCAAAATACGTTAAGGGAGTTCAAATAATGGGCACTTATTATTACATAAAGATGCATCTATTTTCCGGGTAGTGAAACTACTCAATAACTGGAAGCATCTGGAAGCTAGAAAACCGATAGGACAGTACTGTACTTTTGAGAGGGTTTAGCAAATTCAACAGAAAGCTAAAACTTTAGGCAAACAATTTACTATGCCATTTAACTAGTGTGTATAAACTTGCACAATTGCAGACCTAAGATACATGCAGCAGTGCAGTTTAATACTCCAGACCTCATACTATATTCAATTACAGAACAAATACATAAAGTAGTGAGGTATATTTCTCCAAACCTCATGTTATGCCCAAATTACAGAACAAGGACATATTGCAAGTGAGGTGTAATGCTCCAGACTTCATCTAAGCATGATTACAGAACAGAGAGACAGGGAAGTGAGGTGTCATACTCAAGGCCTCATGCTATATACACAATTACAGAACAAAAGAACAAATACGGTGAAGCACACTTCTCCAGACCGCATGGCTGTTGCTATGCACAACAGTAGACCAAAGACATGTAATGGGATACTAGTAATGCTCCAGACTTGATGTTAATTCATAATTATTGGAAAAAAGACGCACTGAATTGAAGTGTAATGCTCTAGACCTCAATATATATATGTATATGTATATGTATATGTATATGTATATGTATATGTATATATATATATATATATATACATATACATATACATATACATATACATATACATATACATATACATATACATATATATATATATATATATATATATATATATATATTTATTTATATATATATATATATACAACTGTAACATTCAATCGTTAAAAACAAGTTTACTATAGGTTTAGATGAGAACTCACTGCACTTTTGATTATCATTACTGCATATTATATTTCTGTGTTTTTACAGTATAATTGTAACTTATGTATTGTATAACCTTTCCAATCATCATGCTATATGAAAATGTAATAACCATTTGTGCACTTTAGGTTATTTCAATTTCATTTATTTCTTTTTTTTTACACAACAACCAATATACAAGATAAACAAATACTATATATGATTAAACTTAAATGTAGCATGTATTTGTTTTGTGAGTGTTCTCAAGAATTAAAGCTCATTTCATAATTAGAACACTCCCATGAAATTGAAGATAGAGAAAAAGAAAAAAATTCAAAGCATGAAAAGAAGAAGAAAAAAACAGAATGTGTGTGTGTTAACTTCTTTATATAAACACACTTAACTAGATATATGAACACAAATACTATAATCATTATCATGGTAAAATCACTAAAATTTGCCGGGATTAGTCAATCAGTCAATAACACACGGCACAACCATCTTACTGACGAAAGAAAGCGAACTATAGTAATCCTTGTGATGTGCTTAACGAACCGTGAGGTAGATGGAAGGCATGCTTTGTGAACTGTACTGGTAGGGAGGGAATTCCTGCCATTTGTAGCACGGTCTTGAAAACTTAAATAGACGGACTTTGTAAAGGCAAGGATAAAATTGGATATAATTGGCATTTCATTTAGATTGCAAAGTGTTAACTTAGAACATCTTGAAAAATTTATCATTCCATTATAAACCTAGTGCAGCTATGACTTTGTTTCATTTTTGGCTATATAACATTACAACTGTGCACAATAACATTTTATCCTTACATTTACAACTGCAGGCATTTTTTAAGCTATAATTTTGCATGTTAAGGTTATTTATTGTTGTAGCAGTTTATAAGTCTGCACAATTTGATTGCTAGGATTATAAATTTCTTTACCCATTAGCATTACTGTATATTACTTAAGTTATTACTTAAGTAGTTGAGCACTTATATTTCAAGAGAGAATGCACTGGAAACCCGGACAACCAGGACAGATAACGAAAAATTATCCAGTTCTGACAGTTTCATGATTTTTTTAAAGTGTTCCCAGAAATTTGTCTTAAGAAGATGTTGGTAGTTTAAGTTAAATTTGAGGCCATCGAGTAATCTTTTTCTAACAAGTACGAACTTGCTACGAAGGAACGTAAACAATGGTTTTAAATCTAAACTTCCTTCTATTCAATACATTCTGAGCATATTCTCACCACTTGTGATGAAAATTAATAAAGACAAGTTTTCTTTATTTTTATCGATGTTTATTCTCTGACTTCATTTCATCTTGAAAGTCCGGTCCGGCCAGATAAAATCCAGCCGGAGTTTGTGAAAGATCTGGCCGAATTGGGTTCCTGCCACATCAAAAGAATGGATCCGATGCATTCCTAAAATTAGCTAGAAACCGCAATATATGACTTTTCAGCTGATTAAACTAATTGTCAGGGATATCAATTACCAAACCTACGGGGTAATTCCGATACGATAATATCAGGCAAACATGGAGCTGAATTTACTAACACACTGGGGCCGACACTGATTCTAAGCCCAGACATTTGAATATTTGAATCTAGCATTACAAATGATTGGCCTATGAGAAGCCATGTAAGACATAGTGCTGACACTAGTCCAGAGTTGTGGACATGTCATTGAGGCTGACACTAAGCTTGACAACAATGTCGGGTTGACATGGAGGCTGACACTAAGCTTGACAACAATGTTGAGGCTGATATCGAGGTTGGCACTAGGCTTGACAACAATGTCGGGCTGACATGGAGGCTGACACCAAGCTTGGGACAATGTTGGGGCTGACATTGAGGCCGGCTCTAAGCTTGACAACAATATCGGGCTGATATCGAGGCTGACACTAAGCTTGACGACAATGTCGGGCTGATATTGAGGCTGACTAAGCTTGACGACAATGTCGGGCTGACATGGAGGCTGACACTAAGCTTGACAACAATGTCGGGCTGACATGGAGGCTGATACTAAGCTTGACAACAATGTCGGGCTGACATGGAGGCTGACACTAAGCTTGACAACAATGTCGGGCTGACATGGAGGCTGACACTAAGCTTGACAACAATGTCGAGGCTGACATGGAGGCTGACACTAAGCTTGACAACAATGTCGAGGCTGACATGGAGGCTGACACTAAGCTTGACAACAATGTCGGGCTGACATGGAGGCTGATACTAAGCTTGACAACAATGTCGGGCTGACATGGAGGCTGACACTAAGCTTGACAACAATGTCGGGGCTGACATGGAGGTTGTCATTAAGATGACAACAATGTTGGGCTGACATGGAGGCATAACATAGCAGCTCTAGTTTTGTTCTGAGCACAACATTTTCTAGCAAGGTATCACATTACACCTCTGATTTTTTCAAGCCTGACATGGATCTTGTCACATGAGAAGGAAAAGCCTAAAGTTAATAAGATCCATTGACTTCACAGCTAATATCCCTGATGTCATTTACACAAGCAGAATGTGACTTTGGTCCATGGCATCCTTGTCAGTTATCTGTCCTTCTCCCCCTCCCGACCCACCCCCCAGCTACCCCCCCCCACTTCAGTCCTTCCCCTTTCCTTGTCACTCACCCTCATCTCAAAACAAGATTTCATTTAATCAACCTAAAAGACACACTTAATGCTGTAGATCATCCCACCATGCAACCAAAGAATTAAGCAATAATTATCAATTCTCACCAAAAATTGTTGGTCCTTTGTATCAGGTTTAATCTTTCTTCTCTCCACCCTTTGTCTACTAATCCTCTAATACCTCAATCTATTTTGTGTTCACCCTGCTCATTAACCTTTCTGGATTCTGTGCTTGTATTTTGTCCCTTGTATTTTCTGTTACTTGTCATTCAGCCTCTGAAGAAGATCCTGCTAGGATCGAAACGTCAGGCCAACTTTATACCTTTTACACATTCTCTAACACAGGCTCTTCAGTGGATAAGCAGTTTGCTAACAGTTTTTGTTTTATTTTGATTCCAGTTTTAATCAAGTATAAATACTGTACTGACGAACTTCAACATATCTACAGTTAACCTCTATACTTCAAAACTTAGCAAACTTCTTCTTTTTCTATTCATTTTCAACATCACTAAATTACCATCACTAAAGAGAGTGCTTTTCTCTGTTAGACGATATAATGCTCAATTACCTTAAAGAGAAAAATATTCCACAGTGTTTAAGCTGAAATCCCCTTTGTAATATCTTGTTCCTAACTTGAAAGGAGGTTGATTCAATGAATCACGTCTTGATATTTATTACATGACCCTCAATTATCATTGAATCTATCAAAGTTAAGGTAGCACCACCGACCGATTTTCCCGTAGTTTATGTATATATGATGATTCATTGTACTCATAAACTGCGGGCTCACACTATTCAGTACATCTGTAGAGGTGTTTATTACATGATCTGGCAGAATGATGGAACGATTTGAATCTAACAAAGTTAAGGTAGCACAACCGTTCCGATTTCCCCAGATTTATTTATGATTATATTCATTGTAGGCCTACTCATAAACAACAGGCTCAACAAATTCAGTACATCTCTAAGGGTGTTTATTACATGATCTGGCATATTCCATAAAATTGCAATATTAACAATAAATATTTAGTGTAAAAAGTTTTGATCGTTATGCAAAAAAATAAAACGAAAAAAAACCGAAAAAAAAACAGAAAATGGCAAAGTTTGGAGAGTACTGTACTATGGTGTCATCAGAATTCAAGCTATGGCTAGGATGACCATTTACAATTTGTTAGAGAATGCACAAACTGTATACACAATATAAGGAAGAAATCACCATGTGTGACCCAGCTCAATAGACACTATATATATTATACCATATCCATTGAATTACTCAAAAACTAGTACCAGACATGTCAACAGTTTGATATTAACAATTAGGTCAATGCCGCCCCGGGCAGAGTAGATTGTTATAAAGTTGACTCAAGCAAAGGTCTGTTTGTGTGATAGTGAAGGAGAAGTGAAAACTTTTAGATTTGACGTAAAATTATCATGCATTACACGACAGTATAACACTGTGTCCAAGCAGCAACTCCCTGCACGCTTGTCAGAGTGTTTCTGGGCAACAAAGCACTAAAAGATAGTTCATGGCCGCCATTACTTATATTGAAAACTCAACTTTTAACATCCATGGGGGAAGGGGAGGGGAGGGTGAGGGCAGTGGCGGAGCGTCCATACAGTCAGGGGGGGCGGATGCCCCCCCCTGACGGACTCAAATGGACTGCTGGCGCCCTTTTCGGCTTTTTACCACTTTTTACTTATTCGCGATTATTGACTCTTTTATTGCGCTCTTATCTACATATTGACATTTGTCACATTTTTCGGCGATGACACCTATTTATTCTTCATTTATCTGCAAATTAGCAAGGCCAGGAAATGGTCATTTCCGGCGATCTAGGGTGTATCTTTACTCCAAAAAAATTTCTGTACGCTCCACGCCAACCTGTGGTGGCGCTCCGCTTAGATAGTGTCGAAAGCGCCCCTACAGACCATTCTCGCCCCCTCTGACCAATACCCCTAGCTCCGCCACTGGGTGAGGGGGAGGGACTGGTACCCTTACCTAGTGAGGATAGTTGATCAAGAGATGTCAAGTTTAGCATGTGTTTGTATTTTCCAAGGCCTTTGATTCTAACATCGTCGATGATGTCAATTGAGGCTGATTGTAAAATATTTTGTCAGCAAAGACTGAACCGATCAGAGAAAATATAGGCAAGCTATTGGGGGGGGGGGGGGGGTTAACATATATTCAAGCACCGTAGATTGGCAGATGTATAGTAGCTTTAATGTCACTTGTTCAAGGCTTCAAAACCATTTTTTTTGTTACATCTGTTGAAACTATTAGTTAATTCAATGGAACAAACTTAGTTCAGAGCTTCATAGACTGATTGTGTTGGGGGTAGGTGTGGGGGAGGGGGAGAGGGGCAAAGGAGAGAGGGCAATTAACCTTAAGCCTTCATCCTCTCAACTTAACAGAGGGTTTTTATCATTCATGCTTTTTAAACTTAAAAAGCTTTGAATATTATTTGGTGTACATTACACTATTGAGCCAGCTGATAGAATTTGTCATGTATCTGATCATTACTTGTTTACAACATTTTGCTATAAAGTTACTTTAAATAGTATTAAAGTTAGTGTTTTGAGAGATGGTCTTCATTACCCTATCTCCCCACCCCCCACCCCACCCCAAATACCCCTCCCACACCCTCCCACAAATCTGCTAGAATACTAAATAATGGTACCTTTTTGCAACTTTCAACAAGCTTTTTCATGCTGACCTCAAGCAATTTTGACTTACACTGAGACATTAATTGTCTACGTATGGGAATAACTTTGAGTATCAAAACCTCCAGGGTGTGTCACTCTTAAACGATAAACTCTAAAAATATTTGGAGTCAATTCTAATGACCCATTTAGTTCTATTTCTCCAAAATTTTGCTGTTGACTTCTGTTCATGATACAAACAACTAGAAACTTTCAGTATTCATGGCAGTTCTAAGAATCTATCACTGGAAACAATAAAAAAAAAAACAGAAAAAAAATCCATATTAATCTCTATTTTATTTATTAAAAGCAAAATTGAAAAAAATATGAAGCTACAGGATTTTTAGGATGGTTTCCTTAGAAACCAATAAACAACCAAAGGGAGAATATTCACTGGTTAACAAAAATGATTTTCATGGAAGTCTTTTATTGTCAGTTCCATTTGAGAATGTCAAAATCAATAGTACTATAAATTTGTGACATTAATGGATATATTGAAGAAGCAAGATCAATAAATATTTTTATGACATTGTAGCAAGAAATCCTCTAAATATAAACTTTCAGCAGATTCATTTGTTTACACCTGGATTTGGCGTTCTTTTGTAAACTTATTTTTTTTTCGTGAGAGGAGGTAGTAGAGTGAGGGAGGGGGGGGTAGAGTGAGGGGGGAGGGATTCATTATAACATAGATATATTTATTTTGTACTTCATTGTGTAGGTTTAGCTAGCTGGGAAATTCATAAAAAACAAGCAATAAAACAATTCTTAGTACCGGATATTCAGTTTAAACTCATCTATATTTATACATGCTCTAAACTTTCTACATTCAAAAGTCATCTTAAGACCCATCTTTTCACTTGTTCTTTTGTAAATTAATCTGCTTTCTTTGTAAAGCGCCTTAAGCAGTGGCTTTTGTCTACTGATTTGTCGCTATATAAAGTCTCATTTATTATTATCATTATCTATCATATATATAAATATATATATAATTGGAAATCAAGAACAGTCAAAAAACTTCCAGCTTCCACCGGGATTCGAACCTGGGCCTCCCGCTTTATATGCCGACACCATAACCACTAGGCTAAGGACGCTGATTGTATGTCCAGAGGTTTGAAACCGGTAAGGAAGGTCGTAATTCCACTGTAGGCGTTTGTCACCTGTATCGAACAATACTAGTTCTGTTTCGGTGACATATTTGCCTTACTCTAGAGATCAAACATGATGCTAACCAACTGGAAATCATTTGTGATTCCTAAAGCCGGATCTCGAAAGAGATACTTTGAACAGACTTTTGTTAATGAAATGGAGGTAAATGACATAAATAAAACGATAAACGATATCAATATCTTAACTTTAAACCAATACATCTGAGAAAGGAAGCGTGTGGAAATTAACAGCCTTAGAACTGAGATAGTTCGTATTGGCCTTTTATTTTGGAAAGTAACCTCAGGGCAATATCGGGCATCCAGGGGGGAAATTCCCAGTATAAAGCTCAAGCTCTTAAGAACCTGAAACAGTAATAACAGGTTTCTATTCTCTTTAGTCTCTTTTGACGTGAACCAGAACATTTTATCCATTTTTTACAACTCTATTATTAGTAGTGTTTGGTCTTACTGCATAACTTCATGGGTTGGTAACATAAATAAGACATCCAAGAAAGTGTTAGATGATACTGTTAAACGGGCAGGTAGGGCTGTTGGGAAACGCTTGCCAATGTTTGACGAGGTCTTTGATAGTCGGGTTGATGATAAGCTTCATTCAGTTCTCAAGGATATCGATCACCCTCTCCACGCTCCATTAAATAATTGTATTATCCCTCGTAGTGGGAGGATGAGACCTCCGAAGGCTCATACTAATCGTTACCCCTCATCTTTCATGGGACAAGCTGTTAGAATTTTTAATGCATCTTTTAATCGTTAATCTCTTGCCTTTGTCTTTCCTTCTTTCATTGGTTCTTATCATATTTACCGTTTGTGATTTGTTTATACTTTTTATTCCTTGCCATTCTGTGAGCTTCGGCGCATCTGTTCCCATTCCTTGTTATTAGCATTTCTTATGCTTTTATTGTCCTACTGTTTGTTCTCTTGTTGTATAGTATCGTTTTTATATCTTACTGTTTTATCTGCAAGCATGTAATTTCTCTATCGGATGCAATAAAGTTTATCTAATCTAATCTAATGTACATTTGGAAATTGTACTTTAAACGCCAGCAATAAACTGCAGAGTAGTTCATGTTAGAACCCCAAAACAATGCAATTGAACAACTCAGCTTGACTTTAATAAACTTGGAATAGCTGGATAGATTGACAGTAGGTTTGCTTCTTAAGTTGTTCTTTGGTATCTTCCTTATGATGTATAACTTTAAAAGACTTCATCAGAGTAGAAACACTTCATGACCCCCTCTCTCCCCCTCCCATTATCCCCCATCAATTTTTTGGTATTGTGCAGAGTTAAACCTCCATTAAGCATTACAAGGGAATGTAGTGTTGAACCTCGATTAAGCATTACAAGGGAAGGCAGTGTTAAACCTCGTTTAAGCATTACAAGGGAATGCAGTGTTATAAATGAAATTCCCCAGGGCTACTAAACTTTGGCAAACAGACTTTCAATCAAACGGGCAAATTTATACTTACTTTGACCACATTCCACCCTGTGTTACAGTCAAATTCAACAAGAGTGCCAAAGACTATTATTTGTTAAGCAAGAATAGATTTAGTTCACAGACAACTTTGTGACAACTAGCAGGTATTGACTGCCTTAAGGTACCCTTTACTGGATGCACAATGTGTATGCTCAATTCATAACTGTACATAGATAGAGGAAGGATCATTATGACTGACCTATAGCAAATTACATAACAGAATATCTCATAAACACTTTACACACAGGAATTGATGAAACTAAACAATGTCAAGTTAAAATGGTAAAAATAAAAAATAGAAAAATTGTGCAAACAAAAAAAAAATAATAATAATTAATGAAAATTAGAATAAAATAAAAAGGATGGCTTTGCAGTTTAATTAGAACAATCAATCGATGGAAGGGGGTTTAAACAAGACAGTGTTGGCGAGGTTGCACCACAGCAAAAAGTCATCCTTTCAAAGGAAACAACCTTCCGATTCCTTTGACCACTCGACAAAGTCACGAAGAGAAAGAAAGAGTAAATATTGTCAAAATCGTACAAGAAAGCTGACATGTAAATCTCGAAAGGTTTCATTTATTTATTTTTGTTCTATCACAACATAAGTATGACATATGACATAGAAAGAGATAAGAAACAAAAACTTGTGAAAGGAAGTGTTCTAAAAATCCCTATAGGGCTTGTCGGATAGTGACACTCCCTAAAAAAAAAAATTGCAGAACTTTACAATTAGAAAAGAGAACCAAAAGAACAAAACAAGCAGAACCACCCCTTCCTCTCCCTTCCCTCACCCCCCTCCCCCCAGTTTCATTTCACAGTTCTAGTACATGTTGATGGAAGTGCTTTTGTAAGATATTTTTTGAAAGCAACTAAAGAAGGCATCGCCCTTAAAGTGAAAGGTAGGGGATTCCAAAGTGTGATGGCCCGATGATGTAAGCTAGTTTTAGAGAAAGTGTTGTGACATTGTCTTGGGTGCAGGGAATCAGCTTGCCTATTATTGTGAGCGTGGATGTGTGAGTTTTGTGTAAAGAAGGCATTCAGAGTATCTGGTAGCCTTTCATGTAATGAACGATTAAACAAAACCGAGGACATTGAGACTGAACAGATCTCAATGTCCTCATTTTAGGTTACGGATGACTTCAACAAAGCATACCAGCAAGGTGCCACAGTTTCGCCATAAGAATTTTATTGTCACAAACTGTTATTGTCACAAGCAGTTAAGAGGACTTTATCATCATCATCATCTTTGAATTAGTCGATTAATGACTGATTGAATTCCAACACATCTTTACGACTCTGTAATCTTGTCACGTACATGTTTGGGACTTTGGAATTTTTTTTTTGGGGGGGGGTCCACTTGTTGTTTCATTTATTCATTTATTAATTTGTTCATATTGTATAATTGACCATTGTCTGTTGTATTGCATACTATCGAATTGGATAGCTTCACTTTTAATGTTAACATTGTGAGGACCACCTGAGGATGATTTTGTCTGAATTTGTCTTTCTTCTGACAATTGGCATGGCTGTATAAAGTCAGAATATTTGCGTACAGGAATAGGGGACATTTCTGTATAAAGAGTGGACGATCTTCTGAATATTCAGCTCAGTATTTGCAGAGTTATTCCGTCGAAAAGAGGAGAAAAGGATAGAGATAGAGCCAACTTTTAAGATCAGTTTTTGGTATTAAACGTGGGATGGATTTAGTGTTTAGAAAATTGTTATAATATGGTGATATGTTCTACCTCGATTGTATCTTAGTGAGACAGTTATGATTAGATGTATCGTCCGGAACAGGAATACTATTCATTTGTTTGTGTTCATTCTCTCGTCTGTACTTAATTGTTTCAGGGTAAGGTTGTAAATTTGCAACGATTTTAACCAAACGATGCGATATTTTGTAGCAGATCTTGGACACCCCCGGCCTCAACCTGTTCCATCCAGTTACAGAAGTTGGCGTAACACAGGACCTTAAGTGAGTTACTAACCATTTCAAGAATTGCTCCAGATGGAGTTTCTTTTTGTATAGGTAAAGTTATAGTCCAAGAAAAAAAAGAAAACTTGAGAGCTCCCATGTTTCTATACAGTAGCTGTTATGGCTTTCAAGATATTCAGCCATAAAATATGGCTGGATTGCTCCTTTAAGGCTGAACTGCTCAATGATAATGTCAGATTCTCAGAGCAGGCCCCAAAATGGTATTAATGTTCATCTGTGGTTATTTCATCAAACTGTAATAACTTCTCCAAAACATTAAATAACTTAAAGATATTCAGAACACCCTAGAATGGCAATTCAACATCGTTTGTCCTTTAGAATATTAATAACAAACTGTAGTAGACATATCATTTGCAGCCATAAGAAATCTCTTGTTTTCACATTGAGTTTTGTGTTGCATTCTGGGAGATTCGACCAAATGCTCAGTGTATTACTGTATAATTCGGTCACTTTAAAGGTATGCTGTATTGGCCCCAAATATGTTAGATAATCAAATATGGTCACCTTTGGGTCAAAATTCTTGGTTTTATTACAACCATCAAGGACATTTTCCTCACTGGGACATTCAGTCATCTTGTGTGTTCCTTACAAATTGTCTGAGAACAATTTGGAGAGTCAAGACCTCCAGGAAAGTACTTTTTGGAAACTTCTGGCAATTATAGTGTGCTATAATTTGGGGCCTATACTGACTACCTTTAATTGATGAGCCCAGCCTTTTATAGGGAAATTTCTAAAAAATAAAGGATTAAAAATTGTTGTAGAAAAACCTATAATACAACCTGGACTGAAAGCGGTGGTTTTTTCTTAGTTGTTCTACGACACATCAGAATTTATTTTTGTGCCTACAGTCCTCCATTAGTTATCGTATGCAGTGGCTTCGATATTCTAAATCTAATTCCTCTTTGTCCAGAAAACATTTCTATTCCTCCACAGTGTGCGAAGAATACATCCAAAAATATCACAATTGAGATCAATAGTAAATAAATAACTGCTTGAGAAACTTTTCAATGAGCCTGCTGAAATAACTTACCTCTGAGAAAAAAAAAAATAAAAAAAAAAAAATAATAATAATAAAGTGGCAAGAAAAACCAAACATGATGGAATAAAGTTTTGAATCAATAAAATGCATCTTTCCATACACAAAATGTCTATTGCCAAATGTTTCACAAATGGTTTGCCTCGGGCCATAATCGTTCAACAGACTGTCACTGTGAAGACGAAAGAGGCTGAGTGGAGTCGGTTACTTTATTTTCCTGCTTCATGTACCTCAACTTAACCACTCAGACCCTAACTGAAAGAAGGAAAAAAAAAAAAAAAAAAAATATATATATATATATATATATATATATATATATATATATATATATATATATGTATATACAGAAGAGACCAAAAAAAGGAACAGTGAATTGGCGAAACGACTTCTTACGTACCTGGCTTGAGATGGGTATATCTCGGAAAACTTTGCTTCTGGGATACGAGATGGATTCTGTCGTATTGATTGAACCGTAACAACAGGGACTGGAGACGAGCGATGCCTCACTCAGCAAACACTTGTCAATAACTATATCTGTAGCGACTCCGCAGGCATGCAAAGAGACCTGGAAACAATGAGAAGAATTGAAGGGTTGAAGGATTAAAAGGAAATACAAGAACGAAAAAAAAAGCATCAATTTTGCAAAAGTATCATATCATGGTTATCATGGCAGCCGACTCATTTAAAGATCTGTAATATTTTCACATGTGCGTTCGTAAGGAAACTACATGTTTAATTTACCAAATCAATCCCTCAGAAAATAATACAGTTGGCCTGCTGGGGCATTTATCCAAAGTTTGTTCCTTTAAATTGATATCAAAAGAAGATTTTATAGAAACACATGAAAAAAAAAAAAAAACAGAATGCAAAAAATGCATTGCGGTTTCGATGATGTAACATGAGCAGTTTTCTTCATGAATCTGACGTAATGTATAGTGAGGGTGTACATGTTTACAAGGGTTTCAAAATTTGACCTCTGATGACCTCAAATGACCTCTGACCTCCACCAAAAACAATAGGCTTCTTTAACTCAATGTGGTACTTTTACACACTAAACAAGAGGTCGGCCCAAGCTTCCAGTATTGAGATATCGTGATTACAAGGTTTTAACATTTTGACCTCTGGTGACACCAAATGACCTTTGACCTCCACCAAAAACAATAGGCTTCTTGTATTCAATGTGGTACTTCTACACACTAAATATAAAATTGGTCTGATCTTCCCTACTTAAGATATCGTGTTTACAAGCTGGGCGTCACAAACGCACTGACACACACACGCACACACATACAATCATGAATGCATAGGTTACGATTATCATCGAAACCAAAATACAAATTGGGTGTGCATTGATGACATTACACCTCCCATTTGCTTCAAGTTTGCTTTTGGTGCAAAACAAGTCAACTTCAAACGTTGTTATCATGTAAACAATACATAGGAATTGCATACAATTTTGACTGACTAGGACCATCAACGTATCAAAGTAAAGGTTGTTCACATGGACTACCCTTGTAGGGGAGAAATATTCCAGAATATAGCCTGCAATCCACCAAAAAATGTTGCTATTTACACAGTATTGGGTGTTAATTAAAGCCACAGTTTAGACAGTGCTAGCTTTTTGAAGGACACATTGTGATAAACACAACGATGATTGCAGAATCAGAAAGATCAACCACTCTCTGACATATCCCCTCCCCCTCCCAGTCCACTCCCTCCCCACCCCACCACCCCCCCACCGGTAGAAGAAATAATTATATTTACGGCTCAACGTTGGATACTGCAAATTTTGCCTCAAGGCAGACAATTATTAATTATCACCCAAGACAGCCTCTGTTAACACTTCTTAACTAATGTTAGACTTCTGATGATTATCAATGTTACCACATATTCAATGTTACCACATGGTCACATAAACTAAAACCGGAATTTGAACCTGACAGGTTACGTCGTGCATGATCACATTCTGTGGTAAAATGAGTCGATCTGGCCGTGTTAACAAGATGTCGAAGGATGCTTGATCATGAGATGCATACAGATCGCTCGATCCATCAGGTGCAGCGGAGCCTAAATTTAGATGTCACTTACCGACCTACGAAAAGTCTGTCGGAACACCGAGTGATACATTCCAGGGAATAATTTAGTCTCACATTTTTCAAGGTTTATGAACTGTATTTCTTATGAAATACTGAAGAAAAAAAACGCAAACAAAAGCGAGATGTTGCTCCATTTAATGACTGCTATATGAATAATCTTCCATTAATGTAGCAATTTGCCCATTTTGCATAGCATTTTTGCTCTATGATAAGTGGATAATTGCACAGCCGTAGCCATGGATTACTTGCTTTATATGATATGACCATTAGCAGGCGCGTATCCAGGGGGGGGCGTTGGGGGCGCGCGCCCCCCGGGTAAGAAAAAGAGGAGAGGAAAAAAAAGAGAAGAAAAAAGGAAAAAAGAGGGGAAAAAAGAGGAGGAGGAGAGGAAGGAAGGGAAAAGAAAAAGAAGAGAGAAAAAGGAGAAAAGGAGGGAGTAAAAGAAAAATGCCAAGACCTCAGGAAGAGAAAGAGGAACAGTGACATCATTACAGCACTGATCCCTATTATATACACAGGGTAGCCAGTGACGGATCAAGGATTTGGGAAGGGGCATGTGCCTCACCCTACCCCTTACACCGACAACTCCATTTTTGACGTTTCCATTTTCCCTTGTTTTCACTCATGATCTATATATATATACTATATATGGTCTATCATAACGCGTGTGTGTGTATATACGACAATTGTAGAATTGTGCTATGAAACCAACTGTGGCTGGTCTCGAACTCGACCGTGTCATCTGGGAACATGACGCATTTCGGGAAAGGGCGACTGCCCCCCCCCCCTTTCAGCATATTTTTTTTTATGATATCGCTAGTAATTTCAAAATAGAAAGTGCTTAGATGCAACTTACAAGGCCTGGGAAGTGTCATTTCCAGCGATCTGGGAGGCATTTTTGGCCAAAATTTGCTTGTACACTTCGCGCCAACAAATGGTCCTGGGTAGTGCCATTTCCAGTGATCTGGGAGGCATTGTCGGCCAAAATTTTCTTGTACGCTTCGCGCCAATTTATGGTGGCGCTACGCTTAGATAATTTGCCTACAGGCTTCGCCCCTCCCTTGGCAAATTCCTCGCTACGTGCCTGTTCGAATTTGTAAAGCAAACAGCAGATATCACATCATATCAGTGAGCATGAAAATGGCGTTCCAGGATGAAAAGCCTCAAAACTGTCCGACTTGCCCGAAAAAAATAACCAAACATTTTCCCGCGCTCCGCGCGCATTCAACATGTAAATGTCAATACCATATAAGCAAGCATCGGTTATTACATCGCATGCCATCGTGTACCAAACGAAATGTCTTATGTAGATGGAGAAAAAGCATGGAGGTCCAATTATGTCAAAACTCTCTTTTACATTAGTAATGGCGAATTAGGGGCTGCAACCCCCCCCCCCCCGCCTCCTACGCCTATGTGTGTAGTGTTCGGTTGAAGGAAATATCTGCTATTTTTTCATTTCCTTTAACGTTTTATAATAGCCGTTATAAGAGGTTTTAATATTTGTACACCAATAAATTAACTGTGTCTGAATTTTCGAAAATTTCTGACCAACATTCTTCATCACACTTCCCTCTACTCGTGCAATTTTGACCGGTCTGTTAGGGGTTGAAGGAGGTTTTTCTATATTGGTTGTCCATAGATGAAATTTTGTACAACATTATGGGTATGTTTTGAAGTGAGTTTATTCACGAGAAATGTGAATTTTCAAATTCTGAACAAATAATGGGCTTAAAACCTTGAAAAGTGGGGCTGACGGGTAATGTGGGCCGCGACGTGTCACCTACAAAAGCAATGATCCACAGGACATGCGATGAGGTCGAACATGATGTGTGACTGGTGACAATCTTCAAAAAGGGTATGGATGGAAAAAACCTATTGGGAAAGACTTGGTTCTCAGGCCAAAAGTGTACATCTGGTTGGTCGTTTTCAAGCCCGAGAAGTGCCATTTCCGGTGATCTGGGTGGTATCAATAAATTTTCTTGTAAGCTGCGCGCCAACCGATGGTGGCGCTCCGCTTAGATAGTAATTCGCGCCCCCCCGGGTTAGAAAATCCTGGGTACGCCCCTGATTAGTCCTTTGTGCCATTAATGACTAACAACGGCATATGTGAATGCTCTCAGCCCGTACCAAATATCCACTCAAATCGCCCACATACAATCTTATTCGTATGCTTAGTTCAGGATAACAAACACGCAGTCTCCGGTTATATTTTACTTGACTCATCAATATACACATTAAATTATTATAATTTAAAGTTCTATGCACTTCGATTCGCTTCTCTATCCTCCCCCCCGGGCAGCTGTATGTATGGAATACAAGATATTACCATAAATCACAAATCCAAATATTAAAAATTTATAAAGTAGCAAAACTTTCAATTATAACTTTTACCGGAACATTAAACGTTACTAAATCACTGATCAACACAAATATTTATCCAACAGGGGATAAATCAAAGAAGAAAATGAGATTAATAAACAGAAATATCACAGCACGTGAAGAAAACAAGATAAATAGTAAAGCAGATAAAAATCTTTCACCAGCCCATATCTTAGGCAAACCCCTAATTGAAGCATGTGCAATGATCATAAAACATGAGCAAAGTGGGGGTTATACAGGAATAAAAACATATAAGATTAACACACAACCAGAAAATGAAAATGTTTTAATAGTGGTAATACGATATACCTAAACATATTCATAGTGTGGTGAGCCATACATTTTAATATTCATGAACTTGTGCACACCAAAATAAAGAGGATTATCTATTGAATAAGCCTATCATCAACTGACATCATTTTACCATGTCATGTACTAAACTGGACAAGCGGTTGAAGCTCTAGATAAATTGCCATTTTAAGAATTTTACGTTAAGCCCAGCAGCAGACTCATCAATATGCATGAGATGGGAACCACAAACAATAGGGCATATCTACACATCATAGAGCATCGACCTACTGTACCAAGCTTGACATTGACTCAACTTGTGCTTCTTGAGATATCGTGTTTACAAGCTGGCCGTTACATACACACACAGACACCCACCCACACGCTGACACCAGCACAGTTGGAAAGGTTATTTGATCCTTCTGCATCATAACCATAAACAACAATATTTTTGATTTTGTAATTCCATTGATTTTTTTCCCTAAAGAATTTGTCACACCCGCATTGCAAATACCCAATAGCCTTGTACCACTTATCATTCCATATGCGACTTTATACTTGACACACACACAATTAAGTTTGCCTTGATTACGCACAAGACAATCTGTTCCACACAAGCTGAGTAATAATTCAAATGTTTTTTAAATAATGTTTCACTTGTCACACTCGCATAGCAAGTACCCAATAGCCTTGTACCACTTTATATCATTCCATGGGGGACTTACTTGACACACACACAATTAACTTTGCCTTCATTATGCACAAGACAATCTGTTTTAGTTTTAGAATTAGACATAAGGTATTAACAAACGATGTGATCATAAAAAGTACTGTAGTATTGTTGAGAGGGTTAGTTACAAATATTTAGGGGTTTTAATTGGTGATAAGTTAAATTGGGGTGAACACATAGACTATGTTGAAAAAAGGCTAAAACCAAGATTATACTGCTTACGTAAGCTGAATTCTTTTAATATAAATCCAGATTTTCTCGCCATCTTCTATAACTCCATTATCTGTAGTGTTTGGACCTAAATTGTATTACTTCCTGGGGAGGTAATGCGGGAAGAACCAGCATAAAGGTTCTGGATGTTGTTTATATTAAACGTGCTGGTAACATTATTAGGAAAAGTCTGCCGTCAGTGGCCTTGGTCTACGAGAATTGTGTACAATTGTGAGACAAGCTGCTGTCAATGTGGAAAGATCACAGTCACCCATTTGCACAATCATCTAACCAGCTGTATCATTGCTCGTAGAGGTAGATTGAGGTCGCTGACGTCACACACAAATAGACATCGTTCTTCGTTTATAGGCACTGCCATTATAGTGTTCACAACAAGAACTTCACGAGGTAGGGGGGGGGGTGGCATTTCCACTTAGTTGCGCTGTTGGAGCTAGTTAGTGCATATTTTGTTTAGACTGCATTTAACTGTTGTATATTATCAATGTTTTTTTGTATTTTGTATCATTCATTGTATCAATGTTCTTTGTATTTTGTATCATTCATTGTATTGCTCACCGCAGATATGTAATTTCCTTCTGGGATTCAATAAAGTTGACTTACTTACTTACTTCTACACAAGCTAAAAGTAGATAACAAACTGAGTAATAATTCAAATGTTTTTTTTAAATAATGTTTCACTTCCAGATGAAACCGTGTGTTTGGCGGATGTAGAACATATGCTAAGCATATCAAAACAAAAGTCAAAATACATGGAGGAAGAAAGTGGGATTCTATGGAAGTAGTCAGCAATGTACAGCAAGGAAGTGTAGAATTATTTAAGACAATCTTATTCAATTGACTCTGGTCTTGGGCCTCATGCAAATAACATGAATGTAGTCTTGCATTTTGATAATTCAATATTTGCAGCTGGTACAACACAGTTTTGAAACCATTTTGTGGCATATGACACATATATGTGTGAGTTTTTTGAGGTGCATTTTTTTGGGAGGAGGGGGGGGGGGAGGGTTGGTTGGTTGCAATTCTTTATTTTATTTTTGGAGATACAGTCCACACAGGTCACAGTACTATGATGTGTGGCCTTTACCTATGATATATGTGATGGAAGTTAATTATTAATTAATTAATTAACACACACAATACAAAGCCTGCCAGTGACACTGAGAGCGCGTTTTAAAGGGTGTGAAGACTCGTGCAAAAAGAAACGTCTAATGCCGGTAATCTGACCTACATTTGAATGGGGTGTAACAGAAGTGTTAGTCACCACCATCGATCCCAGAAGATACACACACACAGCTTGCTACCATCGGTAATTTAGACACAAGTGTACAGTAGTCAGTACATACAGCTGCGGTCGATACCCACAGCACAGTGTACAAACCTGAAAATCCCAACCTCATTGCTTGTAGTCCAGAAATTTATAACAAAACTTCAAACAGTTTACGTGATGAATTAACAACCAAAAATATTGAAACAAGAGGTTTTACGTACGAGTATCAAGATGATACCGATCGAACAGGATACCAAAATAAGACGTGATCATTGATTCACACTTTGGATAGAGAACGATAAAATGCTCACCCCGATATCAAAGGCTCTGTGAAAGTAATCGATATTACTTTGATAGAGGGACGCATTGGTAAGCTGAAGCGCGTTGACACGCTGCAGAGCTCTCCGTACGGATTCATCGTTGATCTCGATCATGATCACAGGACACTTGGGTAACAAGTAGGCTAGAATGATACCGACATGACCCTGAGAACAACAATGGAGAAACAAAGGAAAAGGAAAGGTGTTTTTTAAACAGGAAAACATTCAGAGAGAGAAAGAATGAAAACCTCACAATATACTAAACTTGTTTGAAGTGAAGATATATTCACAGAAGGAAGAATGGACCTTGTCTAAAACCACCAACCACCAAGGTACCCTGTCTGCTTGATACAAGAAACATTTCCGGGCATATTGTGAGGACATACATACCTGAAACTTGCGTTTTGATTACAACTTGATCAAACCTTTGTACCATTAAGCTAATTAATACGGGCAATTGTCTTTCAGCAGACATGCCGCACATTCCTAGACCACCAATATAGAGAGGGGAAAAGAACAGGAGAGGATGGTGGGGTGGGGTGGGGTAGGGTGGGTGGGGTGGGGTGGGGATAGGGGTAGTTAGTAGTTACATGTTCCTTCTAAAGCAGGAGTAGGGACAAATTGAGTTTACAGAGCTAAGTGCACTTGGTATGTATCTACAGTACTCCCATGGAAGAAAAATTCGACAGATAGCATAATTATTTATTGAAAAGGAAAAAAATCAGAAATTTAAAGTTTGAATATCCTGGAACACAAGTAGGAACTATGTATGCAAACTTTCAGGAATTTTCCTTCCTATATACTAAGGTTTCAGGGGTCCACCATAACAATAGGGTATTGAACCCTTCTCACAGGCTGCAGAACTAAATCTGCTGGAGAGAGAGGGGTCTGATAAAAGAGTCCATGTCCAAATATATATATAAATGCACGAATGTCCAAAAAGTTGATTGAAAGTTGCTGAAAACCTGAATGCGCTGTTTGATCCGTAATGTAAACATGGACCATCAGGCACACAGGTCACAGGTTGAAAAAAATGGCAACATCCAGTCACAACTATTTTACCACTGTACCTCACAAGCAGATCAAGACTTTATTTAGCTCATTACGGGAGTTGTTTAATACAAAGCATTCTATACAAGATATCATACCATTGCTTCTCTGTTTTATTTGCCATTGCCTAGAGCAGTATTTTCTTTCAAGTGCATATCAACTGCACCTGATAGAGTTTTGAAAGAGATCATTTTTTATTTAAATATAATCAAGATTAAAGCAATCCATCTCTCACCATAATGCTATTTTTTTTTTACACCAATGTAGTTTCTATTTTCCTCATACCTAAATTGAAAAAAATTGTTTACAAAAGACTATGAGATACCTTCTAACGGTGATCAAATCGCCCGTCCCCCTCCCCAAATGGTTAGTTGTATCTCTGTCAAAGGTCACAGCAGATCACATAATACAACACATAAAATATCCCTGAGCCAAAGAAAAACAACTGTTATAGTTGTAGTGAACCATTTTATAATAACATCAATTTTCAAAACCACAACAGGGAAAATAAGAACAGCATGAAGGCTTCATCTCAACATAGTATCATGTGATGGAAACAAAATAATTAAGACTTACTTTGACTTAAATACTTGATTAGTTCAAAAACACTTACACCTCCACTACAGAAATCAACAATGGTGTCACCGTCTTGTACTATCGCCATCACCATGGTTACTAAATTTTCAATTTGTTGATGTTTTTTCAAAAGCCTGTCTGCTGGCACCTCACCTGTAGAAAACACACACACACACATAATAACAAAATGAAAAGATATTTTAATACCCATACAAAAATGGACCCTTCCATATGGCAATGAACAATTAGAACTGGCACCCATTACCTCCCTTCCATGTACAACTTCTACACCCCCCCCCCTTCTAATCAACTAACCATTGTTAGCCAGTTTCTTAGAAAACTTTAATGAATATTGATGCAACATCTGCTTAAATAGCATTTCGACTGAATAAGACAGCTATAATAATAATAACAATAATAATCAGCAGCTATTTTTACGACCCTGAAGCGCCCCCGCAAATAATGTGGGAGAAGCCCGCAATATCAGCAGATATAATGATACCCGGGCAGGTCATATTCAGGTGGGATTTTCATCCAAGAGCCCATCTACAGTTTTCCCATCTGAAATGACTTTCTGAATTGAAAAAGTTCCCAAACATTTGAGTCAAAATGTTGAATTGGAAGCCACCCCACTTAAGTAAGTAAGTGAGTTGTAATCCATAATTAAGCCCTTACGGGTTTCTCCCAAATTTGTGGTCGCCTAAGTGTCGTAAAGATAACTGCTGATTATTATTGCTAGTTAAATTTTTACGAATGAGTGGATCTATTAAGTTCCGAACTATTAAGAATCCATCATCGTAATAGATCAGTTCATGTATTCCTTCTACCCATGGTTAACAGTGCATGCTGAAGAAGGAGGAGGACTTAAATATTCAGCAGTCTGTCACCAGCAACGCAAAATGTACTTCACAACCAGCCTTGTTGTCTTTTGATTACCCGCAGAATAATATTTTTCTTCAAAATAAAAATTGTAACTAGTCAAATGTTGTCACTCTTGTGTACAACAAGTCTGACATTTCCATTAGCTTTTCCATTAGACATTTCCATTATAAACTCACTACTCTCTTCAATTCACACCTCCTTTCACCTCTTACAAAAGTTGTGTTATTATTAAGTGTTCGCTCATCTCAGTTAATAATGCATCTGGTGACACGGATGTGCTATGCAAAATGTTTGGGTAATTTGTTCAAGAAAGTTCAACCATGTATGTGTTGTTTTTTTTTTCTTAAATTAGGAACCATAATATTTTATAAGAGACTACAACTCAGAGTCTTCAAAACTGCCACATAAAATTTGAACACTAAATTATTCCATGCAATCACACTCAGAAGCAAACAGTTATCACAGCAGAACTTGTATGACATATGAGTACTTTCTTTTTACCAGAAAGCCAAAAGGCTTTGTGACTCCTTGGCCACAGGAAATAGTTATTTTTTATGGTTCATCTACTTGGTATAAGGCATCCACAAGCTAAATATGATACATCTTAATGTTACCCTTCTTGAGATATTGTGTTTACAAGTTTTCCACAGTTTGACCTAGAGCTGGTAACCCTAAAATGACCTTCGACCTCTATCATAAACAATATTGCTTTAACTCAATATGGGGCATCCACACACTAAGTATCAGATTCATTACTGTTTCCCTTCTTGGGATATCGTATTCACAAGGTTTTCACAGTTTGACCTCTGGTGACCCCAAAATGACCTTTCACCTCCTACAAAAACAATAGGGTTCTTGTACTCAATATGGGACATCCACACTCAAAGTAAGACCTCACTCAAGGTTACCCTTCTTGAGATATCATGTTCACAAGCAGCGTCACATACAGACACACACACACACGCCATCACCATTGCATAGGTTCCTTTAGCCATCAGCAAATTTGGAATCAAAATTGAGGGTATTTCCTTCAACAGTTGGAGTGGAACTAGACTCATCAATCCTACTAACGAAATACAATTCTGCAGTTTTATTCTTAGAATTTTATTAATGATTTGTACAGTACTAAAAAAATAACCATACTTAATTTAATAATACAAAACTTTGCTTTGATCTACATCTTTCATGTCAAATCGGAACTAACCTTGCTGAGGGCTGACCGCTGCAGGCAAGGCTGACCAGTCTATGCCAGTTGTCAAGACATCTTCAGGATGACTGAAGCCGATGGTCTCTTCAAGTTTGAGTAACAACGAGGGCAGCTTCCTCTTCACGGCGTGATTTCTAGCTTTCCTAGTTATGAAAGACATCATCAAAGAGATAAAACTGGGTCACAAGATCAGAATATTCTTTCACTGCATTCATTCATGGTGCGCCCTTCATAATTAAAAAAAAATAATAATCACAAATATGACGCATTGTCAAGGAGCATCATGAGTCAGGGGGACACATCTCAAGTCTTCACCTTTCTTTGAAAAAAAAAATGAGAATTAGTCTTTATTCTTATTCTTCATGACGTATTTACCCAGACCCCCAATTGATCCCCTGGGACTGTACCCTCTAACACACACACACATGTCACACCCAACCCCCTCTTGTCAGGCCTACTGGATGTCACAAAATGTTATGATACCTATTTACTTCTCCCATTCCAGCGCTTCATACTGACTCAGTCGAAATACCAAAATACAAATTCCGTCACTTACGTGTAACATCTCAGTCTAGAAGCCTGCAAAATGTTAAAAAACAAACAATTCCTTCCTTATTTAAAATGAGAACAAATTGAGGTTTCATGCTCAAGATTTAATGTTGATTCGGAATTGAAGTCTATAATTCTCCGTTCATCTTTTGCACAAAATGTATGAAATAATCGTCGTCATCGGTACCATTTGAAAATTTAGATTTGTGCCATCTTGTCCTCACTTGCAAGTCTGATGTTCCATCATTGCCCCATCATTGCCCCCATCCCCCTGTCCCTTCTGCCCCCATAACCCTGTCCCTTCTGCCCCCATCCCCCTGTCCCCTCTAAACAAAGTTAATAGCCTACCAATTGAGGGCATACTGTATATATGCCATGCTCCTTCTCAAAACTATATTACACCCTGACACAATATAGTTGCCATGACGATCAGAGCTTGTTACGTTCTCTTTTGAAACAAAACAATCAACCAAGAGCCAGTGTTTCTAGAACCATTACATGAATGTTAAACAATGTTATAATAATACAATATAGATCTGCCCAATGAAACAGTTGAATTGAGATAATTTCTTTAATCTATTCTTCTACCATAATTTCTCTTCACCCTTTTTCTGTACCAAACTGGCCTTGGAATCTTGCGAGTGAGCAATTTGATGGTCAATGACTTAATCATCTTTAATCATCGTCACCTGTTTTTGAAAGCTCCGTCCGAGAAGTTTATGACTAAATATTCTACAGCAGACAGTGACTTTGATGGATACAATTCCTGTTGTTTATCAATACAGTACTTTAAATCAAGGACATTTTTACGTCCCCCCCATCGTCAATAAACACTCGCAAATTCCAATGTATTAAAGTGTACTTTTCAATATCAACTTCGATATTACTTGAGATGAAAAAGTGCTTTTATTAGGATCCCAACTTGAGACATCTACTGATAGAGTATGCAAGTTATTATCTTGCTGGTCTTACGCTACTGTCATCGTTAAATTTATATTGAATTGATATTAGCTCCACTCATTATTTATTGGGCTCTCATTATAACGCTCTGAACTACAGTAAACTGAGAGTCGGCTTATCAATTGCCACTCACTTAAAGGGGGTGTCCACTGACCAAGAAATCACAATGGAGAAGGACACATCTAAGGCATCGAAAAAAACAAATTAGGCCTCCTAGAGGGTGGCCGCTGGCATGATATCAAAATGGAGGGCACATCCAGAGGCGATGAGAGCCAGGTAATTTCATCGTAATCTCTGGATCTGATCTCCACTGAATGGAAAGCTTTCACACTATGGAGTTAATCTCATTGAGCAGAGGATCAGATCCAGATCAGATCCCTGCTCTAGATCTAGTTTTGAAAGCTTTCTTAGAAGGTTAGCAACCAATTTAAAGTGGTTCGTGAAAGACTGTTAAACTCTGTGATTGACATTTAGACAAAGTGGTAGACATGAGGTGTGAACTTTAATTATGCACCGAAAAATAAGAGAATAAAAATGTCTCAAAATTTTGTCTCTGATAAGATTTAAAAATAAAAACTATTACATTAACTTTTGCAACTATATTACCCATTGACTAAATTTCAAAAGAAGTTGCCCAAAAGATGTTTTTGCAACAACAAAAAAAGAGTTTTGCTATCAAGCACTAGATTATCTCAAAGTTATTTTCAATTATTGAGATAAAAACTCTGTCAGCAGACAGACAAGTACCAATTAAAGCCCTTAAAGCAGCATTTTGCGTCCTTTTCTATGATTTTTCTCAAACTCACTGACTCCACTATGCCATAACGACATACATTACTAGCTTATCTATTAAATCTTACTTCAAAAGGTGGCATAAAAGTGGCATAAAAATTTGCAACTTTCAACTTTGTTTTTCTCCAAGATATTTACCTTTGGGATCCCAATAAACCTTGCCCATAATATGAATATTTAAACACTACGACCAAACGCAAAATGCTGTTTTAAAATGCTGAGGTCCTCCTACGGATGCAAAAGAGACGACTCTCTATTTTGTGATGATGATGATGATGAATGGTTCCATCTCCCATTCAAAGGACGACTTTAGGCAGAATTTTAATCTTGATACGTCATAGACCAATGAAAACATTTTGAGAGCTGTTAATTAAAAGTTCCGATAGCTGTTAAATTTTTCATGTTATTCACCTTTAAAATACATCTCGGGACTGCTCCTTTAAGGCTAAATTGTACAAGCCTTAAAGTTAAATGTAATTCCCTTTTGTTTCATCAAATATAATAACTCAACCAAACCACATTTTTATTAACTTCATATTAAATAAAAGAGAACCCTTGGAGGGATATTCAATAGCATTCCTCCTTGAAAGTTTTCTAACCTATTGTGTGTCATTTGAGGCCAAATAAAAATCTTTTGTGTTTCCCTTTTTTGTTGATCTGTGTATTAGACTGTATAGTCCAGTCACTTTGATTGATGTAACCAGTCACTTAAAGGGTCAATCCTCAAAAATTAAAAAAGTGTGACAGAAAGTACAACATGGACTGATATCAGTTCTTTTTAATGGTCTTCAATACATTACAATTAATTTTGTGCCTATAGTCATCCTTTAACATTATCCATTCCATTCTCTTGCTATTCTGTATTTTTTTCCTCCTTTTTTTCTCTCCAAATTTGTGGTCATGTAGACAATGTACACTTAACAGGTAAATTTACTGTATGCCCTATATATAACAGTCCTTGCAATACTTGTAAGGTAATGCTAGAGAAGAGGAAGAGAGTGGGAAAGGGGTGGGCAGGGGGATAGAGGGGTTGGAGGAAGTTAGGAGCAGAAGAAGAGTGACATAAAATGAACTTTGAATCATATTTAATTATAGTTACCTTGATTTACCCTCTCCATGGTCATAGTCAACAGTGGCTGGTTTCTTGACATCCGGAATGCTCAACTTAATTTCACAATCAAAGACAAGTTCTTGAATACCACAGAGGGCAGCAGTCTCTTTTACAGAATCCAGTGACCACATTCTCTGATACCAATTGATGATGTATGGTATCATGTTTTGAAGTACTACCTTGTTGTCTATGCCAAGCCCCAGGAACACATGAACAGGAATAAAAAGGGCAATATCTACGATTGTTAGAGCAGAACCTACGGCAAACATGTGTTTTAGATGAGCTTCTTTGGAGCTCAAAGAACTAAATTTACCATGAACTTTGACCTGGGATGCCTGATCATTCGAGTCAGTATCCAGAGACAAAAGATTCATCGTGTCACGTAAATTTGGAGAGATTTCCGAATCCACTATTCCACCGTCATCTTTATCGGCATTCGTCATCGAGATATTCGACTCGTTTCCGCCAAATTGCGACGCTACCGATTTGACGACTTCCTCGGTTTCGTACCGATTGTCGACATTTTCCACTTTCGAATGTTGTTCACCAACATTTTGCTGCACGTTAGTCTCTGACACAGATCCATCTAAAGGTTGAACAGCTGTCCCCCTCTCTTGGGGCAACCCTCCCTGGGTATCATCAGATCTGCCTTCGACATTTTCGGATGTACCGTCTCTCAGAGAATTACCGCTCGCCGCTTTGTTCATTTCTCGTTTCCAACTTTCCAACGGAATGAAGAACTCTGAACTTTTGAATGTAGTCTCTGGAGGTATCTCCCCATTAGCTAACGCTCTCTTGAAGGACCTGATTGCATTCCTGTATGTCTTCTTATTTACAACCACATGTTCAGTTTTGTAACGAGAAACAAATCCCTCGGATCCTTCGCTACTCTTCCTCCCTGATCTACCCTCTTTACGAGAGGCGGCCTCCTCTTGATGACGGAGGTTAAACGTAGACACCGGAGACGACAGGTTCATTTCCAGGGTTTTTAGGGACTCCGGAATCATATTTTCTTTTACCTCTGGGACTTCACTGTTGTTAACTTTCCTCGCCTGTCGAGCGACATCGTTAGACAGATTCAAGTCCACCAACTTTGCCCAGATGTTACCATCTGCAAACGTTTTGAGGCAAACCTGTCTAAATCCCTGAAAATGTGAAAACATTAACATCATGATGAGAAATCAAGTTTAACAAACAAGAAGAAATGCAATCAACCATGTTTCACAAGAAAAGTATCGGAGCAGGAACTTACAAGAGGTTTTTTATCTCCATGTAGTGGGTGGAAGAGTCGAAAAAGAAGATTGAGGAAACGTTTGTAGTATCATTTTCATAATAAATATACACCATACACTTTAATATCCTCTTCTTCTTCCCATACAAGGGTAGTGGAAGGGGTTTGTAGCAGAAGGTGTATTAGAATATTAATACTTTATAACAAAGGGCACTAGTTATTTGGTCCACACTGCACTGCTTACATACATCAAGTTTGAGTGGTTTTATTCTTCAGACTTTACCAAATTTGGTATTTCATCCTGGTTATCTTTCATGCCTGTTTTCATTTAGGAGAACATGAAGAGAGGGTAAAAAGAGGGCTTGACTGGGTAAGGAGAAAGGGGTCTCTTCCACTGCGAACTTGTAATGTTAAAAGAAAATACGAGAGGAACTTAAACTAATTTTTGCAGAGATGCATTACCATATTTTCATGGGCAATCTCTGGAATTTTATACGTCTTTAGATGGCTTTGGAATCAGTTATTAATATGATCAGGTGGCAGTGAATATGGACAGCTTTTGGTATTCCACAACTGGTGATTGACTGTCACTCAGTGTCTAATTAGGTAGGTACACTTTAAATCCCATAGTCGAAACATGGTGTCAGAAGTGGGATGTGGGTATTATAATATCTTTCTAAATAAAATAAAAATAACACAAAAACTGTTTAGCAAACTGCTTATCCACTCAGTGTCCTAGGTAGGTACACTTTAAATCCCATAGTCATAACGTGGTGTCAGAAGTGGGATGTAGGTATAATGATAAAGAGGAATGATGTAAGAGGAAACGTCAGGCCCACTTACTTTACACAATATCTTGCTAACAATACAAAGCATATATTACCAGTAAAGCAGACAGATCTTCACTACTTTGAGACTGAGAAGTCCGTAGTACGATTCTTCTGAGGACCGTAGAGAGTCCACAACGGCAGACATTTCCCCGAGAGTCAAGGATGGCGGGTAGAATGCAGCCCTTTAAAATTTCTGAGAGTTGACTTTGACTTTTCTTCGTCACTGTCACACCCTGAGATCTTAACCAATCACACACAACTGATTGTAGCGGTCTACTCCCTGGCCCTGAACTACTGGATGAACCTATCAGCTCGGGAGACTTTGAAACTGGTTCTCCTTCAATGTTGTGATGTCTTGAAGATACTTTTGGCTCAACCACGACTACGTTGAAAGATCTAGACCGGCAGAAAACTAAACTGAATAGAGCAATGTCAGATGCAATGGATTCACTGCTTAAGATATCACTCGAAGAAACGTACAGGAGGTCCTTGGAAGCAACGCCTTCCTCGACGTTAGAAGATTGTACACTGTTCATTCTGGCTACAGCATGGCAACTCTAGATCCCTTCGAAAAGCTGGATTTAAATCTGAAATACGAGAAGAAACAAACAGTTAGAAGAGTGAGACCTAGATTTAATATTTTCACAGGAAAGCTGATTGCACAATCAACATAATTAAAGGATAAATATCATGATATTGAGTCCATCACTCACCATATTAACTATTGTTTAAATTTACGGTTCACAAACTATTGGCACCACCCAAAAGTGGGTCCTGAAACAGTTTTGGTGGGTCTCAGGATAATGCACATTTAAACACAAAGCAAATCAAACTTTTTTCAAATTTTTGCCTTTTTCTTCATTATTTGAAGGCAACACTTGATTCACTTCAGTCAAACTGTAGAACTTTATTATTATGGCAATTTTAGTAACATGCAGTATGGTCAATTTACCTTAGTCAAAGCAAGCTAGAATTTGCTCATTTTTTAATGAAGACTATTTGCAAATAATTGCATTTCAACTTGAATAACAGTTATGATATTGTAAGTATAGTTCCAGCTTGATTTACTAATCAATTGACCCATATGAATGAACTCTCTATTCCACTTGCCACATCTCCCCCTCTCCCCTCCATCATTCAAACCTCACACATCTATTCAGAACGCCTGAATATTAGCTTATATTATTAGTACATCTTGTTTAAACATAATTATAGTCTAATCATACCTCAGAATGCATCATTTGACAGATCTAATTAAGGAAGAACCCCCTCCCCTAAATCATAAATGGGAGTCATTTTCAACCACCCTTGGCCACACTCCCTCCTTTATAAAAAATAATGGAGTCACGTGCTGTTGCTTTAATATGAATAAAAACTGTTTCTACAACTTGGCAAGTTGTAGTTTGAGTTTCGAGTCACTCCAAGATGAATGTATGTCGTCCAGTTTACAGAGTTGTTGACAATTGACAATTCATTTCACGGACATTAAATATGAATCTAAGAGACTGACTTTGGTTAGCTTGCGGCTTTGATAAGCCAGTGAGGCTTCTTCGGGAGTTCCTGCTTGCAGGAGGATCTAAAATACATACATAAATGTATTAACAGTTCATTCAGCCCATAGTACAACTGGTTAGGCCTATACGTAAGTTCTAAGCATGGGTTACTCTTTGTATTGGGCTAGCCTATCTATGGCCGAGCTGAGGCCAAGTTTGCCTATGAAGCCTACTTCGTTTTCGACCAAAATGAAAACCGAAAAGAAACCATAGGGTATGGTAAGAAATAAAAGCAATAACTTATAAATACGGCTTGCTTTTGCCTTTGCACATGTTTATGACAAACCTTTGATGTATTAAATAAATTCCCTTTTCTCGCTACCATTTTTGTACAGGTCACACACACACAGGTTACGTAGTATAGAGGTAAGTACGATATTATGCTTTGATAGCAGATCAGCGAAACTGGAGAGCACGTGAACAAGTAAGTAGTCGTAGGGTATTCCCCTGCTATATAGTAAACAACTCAAAGCTGCACAAAGTGTGACCGCAGATTGAAGAGTTGGATTCATTATCAATATACCAGCCCGACCGACATACGACATTTACTAAGGTATGTGAAGACCCGAAAGAACTAAGGATATGTTATTTTCTTTTATCTACAAGTGATATATTTATTGCCTGTACTGTGAGTATCGGAAAGTCAACTTGCTCTCCTTCATTCTTCTCCCTTTTGAACCCCTTTTCCCTTATTCTTTATTAAACGTGCATAAAGTTTTCTTTCTGAGATTAGGCTACATTAGTCGGGGGATGGACTAACTTTTCTAACCACAATTTTCTGTAATTGTTTTAGCTGATTAAATGCAATAATTTAATTGTTTCTCAGAATCAGAGGGTTGTGAAATGGAATGATTGCCTCAGAAGAGATCGGTTGTGCTATTGAACACTGTCGATGGATTCATATTTACTTTTGAAAAGTATAAGCTAAACTAGCTGTAAACTCCTGTAATCTCCTGACCATTCATGAGTTTGCAACATGCATGGTTGTTATATGGTTTCCTCCGTCCCAGCTGCAGGACAAATAATAAAGGGGAAAGTGAATATAGGCCCCACTCGCTCATCAGCTAGGCGAATTAAAGTTGCGGCTCCTTATTCGGGCGACTCACAGGTATGCGGACCTTTTGGGGAGCCATTCTCCATCGAGTTCAAAATCATAATATATGCGGATACCACAAACCCCTTATGCACGATTTTCTATGGCCAGGGTAGTGTGGGTTTGCTGAACTTTGGGTGGGGGGTGGAGGGTCAACTTTAGTTTAATTAACGGTGCTAGGGTGCAAAAGTGCTGTATGTTGCATTTGGGGGATTTGCGTAGGCATGTGTCACCCCACCCCCCCCCCTCCCGTTTGAAAAAATGGATACCTTGTCGCCCAATTTCTTCACGGAATGTCGAGCTTTAGCGTCCAATCAATCATACACCTAGTTATTTTAATATGATAACAGATGATTTCATCTTCGACAAATAATGAGTGATCAAACTTAAAAATTAAAATTCATTTGCATTATAAATGGAGCATCTACGTTTACTTTTGTGTCGTGAAGGAATCAATAATGACAACTCAGGGTAAGCCTATTGTTCATCTGATCTGTCAAATAATCCCACAGTACCTGATCACTTAGAACGAACACAAGAGAGACGCATTGCTTTCTGCTTTCACTGCAAGTAGTAATTTTTTTTCACCCGATCTCACCAAGCTAAATTTAAATTGGTTAATGTTTAAGTGTCTTCCATTATCCTGGTGGGTTTAGCAGATGAATACACAGGGGCGTAGCGAGCGGGGGTGTGGGGGGTGTCACACCCCCCCCCCCAATAATTTGGTCGCTGTCGGCAAATTTTGGGCCTGTCGGCAAAAGGAGAAAAGGTGAAGAGAGCGGAAGGGGAAGAAAGAAGGAAAGCTGAATAGAGAAAGGAGAACGGGAGCTTCTTCCGTGCCAAATTTGACTTAAAATATGCACCAGATTGCATCTAAGGACGTTTCAAAACTAAAAATTTTCCAAAGGGGAGGGGGACACCCCCTCCCCTTAGACCCCTCCCCCATTTCAGTCATCACTTCCAGATCCGTCTGCAAATCAAATTCTCCACACCCCCCCCCCCAACAAAAAAACCTTCGCTACGCCCCTGTGAATACAGAAGCTGATATCTAGAGTTCGAAACCCCTCCAAAGTTAGACAATCAAATGTGACTATTTTGATATTTCCACCTTTTCCCCTCTGAGACTGGTTCGCGAGATCCTGCAAGGATCCAAAAAGTCAGGCGCTAGAACTTTTATATAAATTAAAATATATCGTATAACATCTGGTAGTGTTGACAATACATCTTTGAGCAGAACACATACTGAATGTAAAGGCACCCTCTTTTTCATTCTCGACTTCAAGAATTAATAGTCATAACACAACAATATCGTACAGTACAGCGATTTCAATTATCCAGTTCATGCACACTATAAGCCATTTGTATAAAAAAGTTTTAAAAGGTTTTAAATTGGGAGAATTACTCACGGGGCAATGTGCACTGCAGAGAAGCTGCACAGGTGCATGCATGGGGGAATCGGTGATGGTCTGTGTTCATTTTGCAAAATCATATAGAGTATTCGGCACGTGTTTTGGGAGTGTACACACATGAGTCATATCCTGGGTATATAAAGTTGTTGAAAGAGTATAGTAGTTGGTAGGAATGTTTTACTCACTTGTGATGCCTTCTTACGTGGGGTTCCTAACCCTGGATTACATAAGCTGACATGGGAAAGACTAGTCTTTATATTTGGTATCGTTAAAAAGGTAGTTTGGAATAGAAGGTGTCGAATTGTGTTTGATAAGAGAATTAAGTTGATGAAAAGTAGGTAGTGAAATTGATTAAAAGAGAAATGCAAGAGCGCATTGAAACTGATTTTAGTAGATGTTCAGAAATCAAATTTATGAAAACTTGGATTCATGGTTCGTCTTTCTGTGAAATACTGTTAAACGGGAAAGTACAATTAAGTTACCGTATTGATAGAGTGTAGATCAACTTCTTAATTTATTTTTAGCTTGTATATATAGGTAATTGTTTTCTTTCTTTCTCCTTTGTATAATCCTGTACTTATCGATTTCTGGTAATATTGTAAAGTAAAAAGTCAATAAACCGGAAGAAATTAAGAATTAGTTCTGAAGTTACTTTTCTTGCTGATGTGTTGCTTGGCGCGACGGTGTAAGCGAAAGACCTTGCGTTGCTAATCGAGTAAACCGTTGCTAGGGTTCGAGACAGGTCGGAGGCGATATTACCTCCGGCTGTAGGTATGGTGCGTTTTGTGGCCTAGGATCCCCCGCCATATGTCCCTTTTTGTCAGGGTGTAAGAGCCGGGGGCAATGGGGAGACGCCCCAACTCCCCCCCCCCCAAAAAAAAGCAAATGTGTCCTACTGGCAAATAAAATGTGCTTCTTTGATGAAGAACTGTTCATTGGATATCCTAAACCTTTGTTAATTTTAATATTTTATTTAATTATTCACGTGTACCATAATAGTATTGATAGCATACTAACACATTATATATATTTAAGTAATATGGCCGGTGTGTATAGGTTTATAGCATAACGAGTGGTGGTCGGTTGTGGAATGAGAAAGTGCCCCTCTGATGTTGTGCCCCCCCCCCCCCGTTTTTTGGAAGCTTCCTACCCCCTACAGGAGGATGCGATGAGGGTCGGTTGGTTAGAGGTCGACCAGAATCGTCCAAGGTGGCTTGCGTGAAACCTTGCTTATGGCCAGAGGTCCGAAACACTCCCTGCGACCGGAATGTGTGCAGCCCATGTCCACTGAATACGCCGTGGCCCAGTGAGTCGTTATTCTCCTAAAAATGTACCTACGGAAGCTTACAAGTGCCATCTTAATATTTAATTAATTTACGAAACTATTACTTAACTAGCGCCATCTCTTTAACTTCCTGCATAAAGAAGGAAGATATTTGTTGCAATCCTGATTGGCATGTAATAGTATTTTCCCAAACAGTAAAGAGCACATAGTGCTATAACAACAACAAGTGGCTTTTCCATTATCATATATATATTAGTGTTTTATTTCTATTTGCCAATTTTTTTATTTCTATTTGCCAATTTTTTGTTGCTGTCAACGTTTCTTCCGGAAAAAGTCTGCTGTGTGTTTAGATGTGAGGGGGGGGGGGGCACTTTGCAACTGTTATTTATATATCGTCTACATATAAAAATCGGCGTGACGTCGTATGAGCCATCTTATTAATACTCATTAAGTAAATCTTTATCTATGATTGATTTGTCGATTTTGTAGATAGGTTTTACCGACTAACCTCTTATTTCATAGCATTGGAATGCCAAACATTGTCAAACTATACACATAATGTAACGTTGTAACATACAATAATGGTGACGTGGCGGTTCATCCGAATTTTGACTGCGTTTTGCCGTTGTTATGATTTTTACAACAATGCTTTACCAAAAAGTATTCATCTTTTGTTTTCTCAAGTGGTAAGATCCTCATGTGCATATTGTTCCTGCCTCCAACAGTACATATTTAAGAGACTTACTTAACAACTAATGTAAACTTGCATTGGCAATTAAGGGCACAATTACGATAGCAAATCATAGATTAATTATTACGTAGTCTATAAGTAACCTATGCAGCAGATAGATCAGTTTATCATGCTTGGAATTACACATGTAGAGTGTCGGAAGGAGTAGCCAAGGAAAGGATAAAGCATGATCCGCAATATGTTTCCGCAATGAGTCATTTGAATAGGGTCAATAGATTAAATGGTTTGAACAGATAAATTTATGATTTTACAATCCCTGTCGCGATGCATTTGGTTTTCGTACAGATGCCTGTAAAGAACACACTTCTTAATACAACAATTGTTATGACATTATTTGAAGAGGTGAAGGGGTGGGGGAGTTTCGGGGAGTTGATGGTCATTTGCGGAGTGTATAGCCTAGTGGTTAACGCCGGCGTCTCCCAGTCATGAGATCCCCGGTTCGATTCCCCGCCGACAGCAATGTGTGTCGTCTGGCAAGGGTGTTGTTCAATAACAACTTCCTGACATGGACGTTAAATGGATGTGTGCCGAGAGATTGGCTTCGGTCAGCTTGCGAGTCTACAAGCCTCCATGGCTTCTTTCGCGAGTTCCTGCTTGCGGGAAGATCACATATACATACATACATACATACATACATACATACATACATTTGCTTGTTTCAATAAGTTTCTTCTCTAACCGAATTGTTTTTCTACTATTTCTCGCTCCCGAATGGCTGTTTTATCGTTCCTCAGTGCAGCCGGTCAATTTTTAATTTAGAAATTTATAGCTTTCTACACGGAGATTGATGAGAATACTGTACAAGAGTGCATTGCAAATGATGGAGTGGCTTCCTCAAAATAACACAAGAATTGCAGTTGTGACGGGGTCTTTACTTTATTATGAAACGAATTGATTTGTGGTTCAGTTATGATATAACGTAGTATTAGGCAACGTTGTCATCAAAATAAAAATGGACTAAATGTAAAAGTTTAAATCTCAGCAATGTGACAAGTTATCAAGATGAGTCTTTAACTAATGAGTAATCATGATTTGGTACTAATTTGAGATATATATCAACAAACATACAATTGCTTTTTTTAGTTCAAATGATATTTTAGCAGGAAATTCTTTGTTCTTCTTTCACAGATCATCGTCTACCTAGATGACCTAGTTTTCTTGGACGTGGTGTTGGTGGAAGTATCTTCCGGTCTCCCTCCAGTGCCTTCCTACAACAACAACCCCATTCCACTGCCTTCAACCACCACCTTGGAGGACCAACCAACCGACCAGGAACAACAAACTGCAATAGAGTCAGCAAATGTGAGAGGAAGTTGAAAGAAATAGTTCCTATCTTACCTTTCATTCATTAAGCGTGATTTGTGCGTGTCTGTCATATATACTTATATTGTCAATCACGATGTAATCTGTACAGTGGCGGAGCGTCCATATAGTCAGGGGGCGGATGCCCCCCCCCCCTGACGGACTAAAATGGACTGCTGGCGCACTTTTCAGCTTTTTACCACTTTTTTATTGCGCTCTCATCTACCTATTGACATTTGTCACATTTTGTTGGTGTAATTTTCTGACAAAATGCTTTATCGACACTTTCGTTGTACGAATGACACTTATTTATTCTTCGTTCATCTGCAAATTAGCAAGGCCCGGAACGGGTCATTTCCGGCGATCTAGGGAGTATACTCAAAAATGTTTGTACGCTTCGCGCCAACCTGTGGTGGCGCTCCGCTTAGATGTCGAAAGCGCCCCTAGACCGTTCTCGCCCCTCTGGCCAATACCCATAGCTCCTTCACTGATACTGTACTTCTTAAATGCATTTGAAACGATATTTTATCAGTTAAGTCTGGTAGAATATCAGTAATGCTAATTGTTGAATCGTGCTCGCTGGATAAATTTGAAGTTAATGGCGACACAATCGTAATAGGAAATTACTCTTATCAAGTTATTTCTATTCTTTTCATGATAAGCATCTCACCTATCGAAGAACTGCGTGCATCAGTCGGTCTCTGCAAACCAAACCATCGCCGACCTCGTAGACAAGAAAGTGTTTAAAGCTTGAAAAAGGCTCAGCACGAAATATTTAACCAGAATGCGAAATGCATTGAGGTTTCGATGACTTCATTGCACTATACTTCTGCTGCAGACATAGCTGTCACAATACAAATGGCCCGGACCACTATTTTGATGTACAATTACACTATGGCATGCAGGGGCGTAGCGAAGGGGTTTTTGTTGGGGGGGTGTGGAGAATTTAATTTGCCGACGGATCTGGAAGTGGTGACTGAAATGGGGGAGGGGTCTAAGGGGAGGGGGTTCCCCCTCTCCTTTGGCAATTTTTTAGTTTTGAAACGTCCTTAGATGCAATCTGGTGCATATTGTAAGTCAAATTCGATTTGCCGACGGATCTGGAAGTGGTGACTGAAATGGGGGAGGGGTCTAAGGGGAGGTGGTGTCCCCCTTCCTTTTGGCAATTTTTTAGTTTTGAAACGTCCTTAGATGCAATCTGGTGCATATCTTAAGTCAATTTGATTTGCCGACGGATCTGGAAGTGGTGACTGAAATGGGGGAGGGGTCTAAGGGGAGGGGGTTCCCCCTCCCTTTGGCAATTTTTTAGTTTTGAAACGTCCTTAGATGCAATCTGGTGCAAATTTGAAGTCAAATTTGATTTGCCGACGGATCTGGAAGTGGTGACTGAAATGGGGGAGGGGTCTAAGGGTAGGGGTATACCCCTCCCCTTTGGAAAAAATTAGTTTGAACGTCCTTAGATGCAATCTGGTGCATATTTTAAGTCAAATTTGGCACGGAAGAAGCTCCCGTTCTCCTTTTTCTATTCAGCTTTCCTTCTTTCTTCCCCTTCCGCTCTCTTCACCTTTTCTCCTTTTGCCGACAGACCCAAAATTTCCCGACAGCGACCAAATTATTGGGGGGGTGTGACACCCCCCCCCACACCCCCCCCCCGCTCGCTACGCCCCTGATGGCATGGTAAACACAGGTCAGTCTACTGTACCTGGCAATACACACCTCCACCAAAGACAATAGGGGTCTTGTACTCAATTTGGTGCATCCACACATCTAGTATGAGAAGTATCCACGATTCCCATCGTTATAGGTATCATGTAAAAGGCATTCAGAGTTTGACCTCTGGTGACCTCAAATGAGATTTGACCTCACAGGCAACAGGATTCCTGTACTCAAATATGGCAATCATGTTTTAAAGGTGTTCAGGCCTTGACAAACGTTTTTAAATGTACTCCCTATTTGGCGACCGTGACTAAAAATCTACTTGCCAAAACGCAAAATTCACTCGCCACTATGGCTGCTGTTTTCAACGAATGCCCATAAGCTAATTTCCAATTGTCAACAGCCTCTCCTACTCTTATGAGTCGTAACGCACACGTTATCTTATAGGCTCGACGTTGGGAGATGAGGTATATTATGAAACAATGTTTCAACAATTTCATCCCTGGTGACTCCAAATGACCTCTGACCTTCACCAAAAACAACAGGCTTCTTGTACTTAACATGTTACAACAACATACTAAATATGAGATTGGTCCAAGCTTCCCTTCTTGAGATATCATGTTTACAAGGTTTTCACATTTTGACACCTAGTGACCCCAAATGACCTTTGACCTCCACCAAAAACAAGAGGATCCTTCCACTCAATTTGGTTCACCTACTCACCAAATATGAGATTGGTCCAAGCTTCTCTTCTTGAGATATCGTGTTTACATGCAAAGCGTCACTCACACACACACACTCATCCGCCTGCACAACCACATAGGTTACGATTATCATTGAAACCAAAAACTGATATTGCGCCCCTACTATATTTATTGGTCTTTTCGTCGCAGACTACCCTGTTCTTTACTGCATATGTACAGTTGTGTCATACAGTATGCAGTAACGTTACATGCCGTACCTAGGCAGCGTTACATATCAGTGCTTGTAGTTACCATGGTACGAATATAGCGGTCTGATATCACTGCACAGCAAATCTGCTACTTCTGTGTGAACGTGCTTGTAGAACTTCTATCGGTCCAAGCCTTTTTATGTCAGGAAACTATCAGTATTTTATAGCTGGAGACTTGAATATAAGTGTTTCTGACCTCAATTGGTATGTAACTATAAGCTTAGCAAGTAGGCCTAGGCTTATCCTGATCTAACTCCTAGCTACGTCTACTCCTACTCCGAGTCCTAGGGGCCTAGGCTAGGGTCTACATGATTAAGTAAGACTAAGTAAGATTAGGGCCTAGGCCTTCACTATACAGCTCTACATAGGCTACAGTAGGTTGTTGCCTAAGCTTTTCCCAAAATTGTTACAGTTAGCCGTAGTCTTACTCTTAGACTGCACAAAGTTGCAAGAGCGGTATCACTTTAATGAATCCAAAATAAGCAGGTTTTCAATAAAATACAACCACATTAGGCCTATCTAACCTAGGAAATTTAACAAATGGATTACAGCCCAGGCAGAACAAAACTTTAGTATAGCCTAGGCTAGGCAAACAAAATGTTTACTGTTCAGGCTAAAGGTAACATTAAAAGTAAATTTATTGTCATGATAACCTTAGCTTGAATTATTTTTTCTTGAGGCTTAAACTGGACTAATGTTACTTTGTTAAGTTAGGTTTGTTCCAGCCAGCAAATTATTTCATCCCTTTGAACAGGTCCATTGAATTCAAGAACAGGAAATCACAGCGGTATGTAGGCCTATGAAAATTTAATTCACCTAGCCTAGTTGTACATCCAGTGCATTTGGCCAAAATTACAAATAGGCTAGGAAAATTGTCCACACTATTTCATGATGTAGCATGCAGTTGCGGTATTGCATTTAGGCATAAGCCTAATGTAATTGACTGTTTTCTTATAGAATCAATATTATTTTACAAATTTATATCCATTTTCAAATTTAAAGGATAATATTTCCTACATTTTCTCATAATTTTGACTAAAAACAGCAAAACATTTTAGGCATTTGACCTACAGCACTGTGTTAGCAGCTTTTACAGTTTGCATTGTCGTTCATGGGGACTCAACATATATTTCTTTGAAATTTCAGGAAATGTAACTATTATCATTTTTGATTTTGTTGTTGTTAGGAATCATGATGTATTTATTCCTGATTTGTCAAGATATTTGCTTGTAGCTACTCCTTGATTCACATTGGCATTTAGATCCTCCTAGTACAAGACTCCTATTATTTTCTTCGTAGGTCAAAGCCAAAGGTCATTTGAGGTCAGCAGAAGTCAAAATCTGAAAAGTTTGTAATACACACAAATACGTCCAGTTACACGCATATGAACTTGATATTTGATAAGTAAGGTCCGCATTACAGTACTTCAAGAACCTTGTTGATAACTTGAAGCCATAATGGTCAGTACATAAATGTTCTGGGCACAGTGTTACCAGTGGTTGAATGTAACTTCTCATGTAAAATGTGGCAAAGAATCTCTAATCCAGTTGGTTTTCTGGTTGAACTTTGGACTTGTTAGAAGATGATCTTCAATAGATCATGTTTCATTATCAGCACTTGCAGAACCCCAACTACTGTACCGATGTGGTTAGTAGTGCACTAAAAGTCAACAACAACAACAAAATCTTTAATTAGGGAGTCTTATAATCCCAAAGTACCATGGTTACATAATGACATACATGTTGAATGTTTATGACATCATCATCATCATCATACTGCTGAATAATTCAGATGTAATAAATCTGATCTGTGTCAGACTGTGTGTCTTTCTTTACCTATTCACTGTCTTACTGATAGTAAGTCATATCAAAGATGTTTACCATGTGCAGTTACAGTATTGCCCCTGGCATCAATTAATAAGTACTATAATAATAATATCAGAAAGTTAATTGTTTCCTATTGAGAAAATTGTCTTTCTCTTGTAAAACAGAACCTATGGGCATGAATAGGCCTTCCAAGTACTACCTGATGCCCTAAATAGCAAGGCCCTACTCCTACAGTACATCATTTTATGGACTTTATAGTTTGCAAAAGTGCTAATTTAAATTGTGCTGTACATAATATAAATGTTCCAGTTCTTTTTTATTCTTTGCCAGTGGCAGGAGTAATCTATGTGATGGTGATGGAGTGTGTGTGTGTATGTGTATGAATGTGACTTGTAAAAACAGTAACTCAAAAAGTTCATGGTGGATTTACTTCATACTTGGTATGTGGTCTTATTGGGTAAAAGAAGTTTTATTGTTTTCTGTGAAGTTCAATGGTCATTTGGGGTCAACAGAGGTCAAAGTCTGAAAACTTTGTGTACACGATAACTCAAAACATACATCTTTGTTGAACTTCATACATGGTATGCAGCTGGTTGAGTACAAGATTACTATTGAAATTGGTGGAGGTCAAAGGTCGTTTGCGGTCAACATTAAAAATAAAGTCTGAAAATCTTGTAAACAGGATAACACAAGAAGTATATCTTTCTTGAACTTCATATGTAGTATGTAGATCCAGCTTGGTGAGTGCGAGAATGCTATTGAAATTGGTAGAGGTCAAAGGTCGATTGAGGTCAACAGGCATCAGTGTCTGAAAACCTTTTAATCATGATAACTCCAAAATTAAAGCTATAATTAATCTGTGAATTCTCCAGTGCTATTCAGTTCAGTTTAGGTCTGTGCAAGGGCTCTACACCTGGCATCCATATAATGAAATCTGCTTTAGAGTTCATACTCTTGCTTTAAACATGCACTTAAGCCTCCTTTCAGTTTCCCCCTCTAAGCCTCAAGGGATCAACAGGTTATCTAAAATGGGCACAAATTGGCTCAAGGGGACAACTCAAATGGTGGAAATATTGGCCAATTTCTCAGAAATATTTCACACTCAACCCTCAACAGTTATAAAGGGATTGCTAGCTCAAAGTTGGTGAAATGTGTCTATATTTCACATAGGAAGACTGTTCTTTTTGGATATTAAAAGTTGAAACTTTTTCATTTAAGTGACATGATTGATGCCCATAAGGGATTGCTACAAACCTTTTCTGGTTCTCACTTAATTCTTGGACAAATTTAACTCACTTGCTCTGCATTAGGCAGTCATTTTTAATTTTGAGGATAATGTAATGTACAGCAAGGAATCACAAAGCTAACTGGCTTCTGGTTGAACATGTAGACATGAAATTGCACAAAGCCATTCCTTAAAGCAGTAATTTATTTAATATACTACAGTAAATGTTCAATCAGAGAATGATTTGTAGTGATCAAAATTCATTGATATAAATCATTCAAGTCCTGCTTGTTAGGTTAGTTATTAGTAATGATGTTATTTAAGTACCTGACAATAACAAGAGTGCAATTAAGCTTGGTTACAGTCTCATTTGCTAATAGTAGTGATAACTAACATTGGTAGGATTGGACATGTGTGGCATATGTTGAAATATATACAACAGTTTTTTTCTTCTTATTCCTTGCAGAAGGTAAAACAAATCTATAGATGCAGTCATGATGTTATGTGTATATGCGTGTTTGTGTTTGTTTGTTTGTGACATCTCAGCTCGTAAACATGAAAAGCTCATCATATGTAGCTTGTATTAATTTCATACCTAGTACATATTCTTAATGTCAACTGGCAGAAACATTCATTTAAAAAAAAAAAAAAAAAAACTATCTACTGGCAAGCAGCGAAAACCACTTACGTATTGGCCAAAAAAATTGCTTACATTTCGAGGGCCAGTGTGCACACTGCACTTCACTGTGCTTTCTTTCAATTGCCTTTTTGATTGCTCAGTTTAAAGAGTAACAGACATGAATCATGAGATGTAGTCAATCCTCCTCCATAAATTTGACAAATACTCAATAATTAAACAGTATAGCACATTGCAATCCTGCCAGCTTTACCAGTCTTACCGGGAGTCTCAATATTCTTAAAGCAGTCACATTCTCTCTGGAATTTATGTGCTGATCTCCCATTAAATGTTCTAATTGTTTCCTAAATAATTTCTGATGGGTTTTCAAAATTGTGATCAGAAATGGGCCACACATATGTCTTTGCCTGCGGGTAGGAACGTAGAGAGAATCCACTTGAATTGGTGTGGGAGATATGCTGTACAATTTTCAATTTTTTCTCTCCCCCATGATCCTGATGCCCTATATCTATTTCAGTGAAAGACAGGTTAGACATTGTACTGCAAGGACTAATTTGTGAAGGTGGAGTGGGGGGGGAGGGGGAGGGGGAGTGAACAGCTTGATCACAAGGACACCTACAACTATCCCTCAGTTTATAAAACCTGTTAAACTAAATACTAACCACTCTCTAAGCGCTCTGCTATCTATATAGTGTACTGTAACTCTGTATTACATCTTCCCATACGGCACATATCGCACACAAGCCAAAATAACATGTGAATTAAATATATATGTTAGCAATTGATATGTGATCCAATATTTTTTGCTTGACCGACTACTGATGAGTTCTGTAGAATATTTCTGGTCAATGAGAAAGGAGTATGCACACACAAACAAGGATAAATATTGTGAGATCGATTCTTCTACTTCAAGGTCAAACAACTCTCTCTTTTGTATTGAGTTTAAGACAGCGTACCTGTACTTCTGCTTGTAATATAAATATTAATGTCATGTGACCAAGAACAGTTTGAACGCCATGGATAATTACTAAAATTACAAAAAAAAAATTGAGAATGTTATGGTCAGGAGAAAGTTTTTTTTTAAAATACAATTTTGAATATGAATGGTTGTGTTGATTAATATCACACTTCACAGTATATATGTCATAATGTAACACAGTGTGCACACCTATGTGTTAACCGCATATATGTGTTTTTTTGTGAATAAATTCATGTGTTAATCAATTAACATTAAGTTTTTGTTTACATCATTTAGTTCAAAGTTTGTTGTGGTACATACAGTAGTTCAGTACATCATGTAATGAACAGAAAACAACTTCATTTGACCTGGTAACAAAAAATAAAATAATATTATTTTTAATGCACCAGGACTAAAATTTGTCAGTGCACCTCACATTGCATGAAGGAACAACATTGTTGTATACTTGTAAAATAAACCAATACACCTCGCTTCCAGTTCAACTTCATAAAAGCACTTGATGTATGTAAAAAGCTTTTTGCTTCGAGCAAAGCAGCTGCACTTACATTTCAGACTAAAATTATACCATCATATTCACTCCAACCACATTCACTCAGGAAACTAACTGTACAGTGCAACGAAACATTTTGTGATCCATACGAACACTACATAATTATATTCCTACCTACTGTAGACTAGGCCTACCATAGGTATACTGTTCGTATGTGTTAGTCAAGTGTAAGTATGGCATATATATGCTGCACAATAATGTTTGTATTGGGAAAGTAGCTTATACAGTTCAGCACTGTATCAAGAAATTTGTTGTTGTGGTATTAAACTTTAAGGATGACCTTGTGCATTAAACATTAATTTTCATATGTTGTAGCGCACATTAATTTCCATTTTCCAGTGTTGAACAAGGAACATAATTTGTAAGTTTACGTCAAGTCGGTAACATATTTATGAGACCACTGCAAATATTGTTTCCAGTCTTCACTCCGATAATATCTGTTGAATAAGTTCATTAGCATCTGGTCATAGTAGGTGTATATCACCAGTGGCGGAGTGTCCATACAGTCAGGGGGGCGGGATGCCCCCCGACGGACTCAAATGGACTGCTGGCGCCTTTTTCAGCTTTTTACCACTTTTTACTTATTCGCGACTATTGACTTTGTTATTGCGCTCTCATCTACCTATCGACATTTGTCACATTATCTGCAAATTAGCAAGGCCCGGAAAGGGTCATTTCCGGCGATCTAGGGAGTATCTTTACTCAAGAAATTTCTGTACGCTCCACGCCAACCTGTGGTGGTGCTCCGCTTAGATAGTGTCGAAAGTGCCCCTACATACCATTCTCGCCCCCCGACCAATACCCCTAGCTCCGCCACTGTATATCAATATAGTTCATTCTAACCTTCAGTTTATGAAAGTCATTTTGTTTTGCTTCTTTCTTTTTATTTCTATCGAACATTTCCCTGACAACCATGAGAAATGACATAACTGACTCCCAACAATTACAATTGCCTTTTGCATGTTTGCAACGATCACGATGGCACCATACTTCATCATCAAAGGAAAGATAAAATGCACTGGTCCGAAAATTGAATGAGTTACTATAGTCCACCAAAATTGAACCAGGAACCAGGCCTGTATTCAGAGTTTTTTTTTTTTTTGAGGAGGGATGGGGGTTGGGGGGGCAGAACTCAGATAATAAACTTTGACCAAAGCAAGATCAAGGCCAGTTTTTTATGTGTGCACAGTTAAGAAGATGTAACTAGTTATCCATGAAGGTGAATGTACAGTACAATACAATAGGTCAGGTGGGACTTTTCCAAGATTGAGGATTACTCAACATGTTGACCAGACAACAGCACACCTATAGTGCCACTACCCCACCCCCTCCCTCCACACCTCATAGGATGTAACCCACGGGAAATTTAGATTTGATTCCGCGCCGACTTGTTTGATTGTATTGTGTATTTATGTACACTTGTCGTAGTGTAAGTATGATATATGTTGGGAGGATTCAGTGAGAGCAAATCGTGTTCCTAAGATGACGTCACATGATGTCATGAGATTAGGAAAATTTTCGGGCGAATGAACTTTTCAAGCCCGAATAGGGTAAATTAATTCTCAATTTTCGACTGGAAAAATCAAGCTTTTAACTGGCAGAATGGTTGGTATATGTTCTAGAGAACATGCTTAGATGGATCCCAAAAAAACAGGACGTTGAAATTTTGTGTCATGGCCACTTTAAAGAATTTTATGATTTTGGCTTAGTAAAAAACTGTTATGTGCCATCATGTGATTTCACACTTTCCTGACTGTTTTTCTCTTTACCTATTTATGTTGGAAAAAAACAAACTTTAAAATTTACAATATTCTGACTTGTCTGTTTCCATGCATGATATTACAAGTGCCATAGCTTTTGTGAGCTCTGAGTAAAGTTTTCCTGGTACACTTGTAAAGCAAATGCAGCTTTAAAATGCAGTTATGAAGAGAATAACTTAGTTAATGAAGCTTACAACAATGATCATCGTACTCGTATAACAAACTAAAAAGGGTGCATGATGCAGGCACAAAACACTGTTTAGTACGGTCATGTGTGATTGAATGTCATGAAATCCACTCACTTGCTCAAATTAAACTTAGTCTTTTCACTTTTGTCTCACACTTCACTGACAGTCTATTTTTGCTCCTTTTTATGTATTAAAAAAAAATGAAAGGCTCTACAATATTCTGTTTCCATGGTGATATTTTCAAGTGCCAGAGCTTCAGTGAGCTAACCTCTAGCTTTTGTACAAGGTCTATTACTGTAACTGCTTTTGTCATGCTTGTATTGCAGTGTACTACTGTAGGCTTAATTTAGAGATTTAGTGGCTTTCCTTGCATTGAAGACGTCATACTTTGGTCAATATAATATCCATTTTCCATATATAGATTCATAAGGTGCATGCATGCTACAAAATATGATGTGGAGATCAGAACAGCAGTATGTTGTCAGTACAGTAGTTGCAGTGTGTTCAGTTTCTTTTAACTTAGTACTAGTAGTATTATTAAAAATATGTAAATTAGTAAACTTGTATTTGAATTAGATACCAAGAATACAATAATGAATTGATCAAAGAATAGTATTTTGTATGATTATTTTCATTCGTTTTATTATTGATCTTCTGTTGGGGCAGGGGGAGAGGGGGGGATGGAAGGTGCAATGAGGTTCTGTTTTTTCTTACCTCACATTAAGTGTAATCTTGAATCAGTCGTGCTGTCATTATAAGTTTCTGTAGGTCTGTGATACTTTGCCCGGGGATGCTGCAGCTACAGTTGGAACTTGTCACCAAAGAGCAAGAGTCCTGTCGTGTCACTCAGTTTCCAACATACTGTACGTTGCAACAGGAATAGGTGCAGTATTGCAACAGGAACATGCATCTAGGTATAATATTACAACAGGAACATAAACAGTTACAGTATTGCAATGTTCAGGAAGATACATAGGTGCAGTATTGCAACAGGTAGTACAGGTACATACACAGGTACAGTATTGCAACAGGAACATACATAGGTACAGTATTACAACAGTAACATACACAGTTACAGTATTGCAACAGTAACATACATAGGTAGAGTATTACAGCAGTAACATACATAGGTACAGTATTGCAACAGTAACATCTATAGGTGCAGTATTACAACAGTAACATATATAGGTGCAGTATTACAAGAGTAACATACATAGGTACAGTATTACAGCAGGAATATACACAGGTAGAGTATTGCAACAGTAACATACATAGGTAAAGTATTACAAGGAAAATAAACAGTTACAGTATTTCAACAGGAATATACATAGGTACAGTGTTGCAATGGTAATATAACATAGGTAAAGTAATATACAAGGAACATAAACAGGTACCGTATTTTAACAGGAACATACATAGGTACATTGTTGCAACAGTAACATACATATAGGTACAGTATTACAACAGTAACATACATAGTATTGCAACAGGAACATACATCTAGGTTAAGTATTGCAACAGGAACATAAATTTGGAGCTTTTGTAAATAGCATTGCAAGCTTTTTTTTGAAGGTATGATTCAACAAACATCAACTTTGTTGTCTAGTCTTGTGGTTTTGTATTGTAGAATGAGTATTACTTTGCAGTGACAAACATACATTTGAAGGCAATTGCAAAAACAATATGGTGTAATACTCTAAGCTGTTTGTATTCCATGATATAGAAAGACTCAAAGAGAGAAATACAGGCTAGTTTATACTGTGTGATCTCGAAGTAAAAAATATTGAAATTATTTAAATTGAGCATGTTTGTGAAATAAATCAAGAGTGTCTGCCTTTAGATAATACTGGAGCAAATGTATTTGACTTTGAGAATTTTGAGAATCCTTCGGTAACTATTGCCTGTCATATGGAATAATTTAATATTGAAATCATTGTGTGATTGCATGTAGATATATCAGCATCTTCTGTAGACTATGTGTCAGGGTTATAGCTACTGTACAGTAGTGCTGGTTAGACTTGACCTAGTGCCGGCTACTTGTAAATCCGTGGGTCTGGCGGTGGTGTCTAAGGGGAGGGGTGTCCCTCTCCCCCTTTGGAAAATTTGTGCATAATAGTGCTAAGATGAAAAATGGTGCTGTCTTTGGCAACTTGTGGTCATGTTTCCCCTCCCACCACCCCCCACCCACCCCACCCCCTTCTTATCAATGACCCATTTACAAGGGTGAACTTTTTACTAACAAATATTAGTAGTACTGTACGGTATTACTTTACTTTAAAGTAGACAATTAGCTTTAAAATACAGTGACAGTATTCTAGTTTCATTTCAAATAGTCTATAAGTAAAATTGAAATCCATGTTTTAAGTCTTTCCATTTTCCTATAATTTCCCAGAGGGGGAGGGGGGAGATGGGGGAAGCATTTACAACCATAATAATATTAAAAATATCTGGTTGATGAAATAGTTATAATGGAATCTGATCCATTTCTTACTGACTGATTATTCATAATGCATTTGGTCTAAAAAATATCTAGGGATGGTATCTTTAATAGTTCAATCAATGGTTCATTTGAGGTCACCAGAGGTCAAATTGGTGGAAACGTTTGTAAACACGATATCATGCAGAAAAACATGTTTGGATCATATATCTTTCATGTAATGCCTAATATTTACACAAGAAGCTGATTTATGACCATGTTACCATGACATCAATCTGTTTGATCTTTCATTATTAAATTATTAGTAAAGACCTTATTGAAAATGGTGGAAATAAAGTCAAACTGTGCAAGCCTTGTTCATGATATCTTAGAGGTAAAACTTTGATGACTCATATACTGTGTGTCATAGTTCACAAAAATGTTGGTCAATGCCCATAGATCTTACACATTCTAGACCTAAGTGTGGACACAGTAACCACACTATGAAAAACTTAGTCAATTTGAAACCATAGTACTAGCTACAAAAAATATTTTCTATGGGCAAGGAATCACTAAGCCTTTTGGCTTTCTGGTTCTTTCTTGTTTGCTATGAATATGAATAATTTCTCACAATTAAGCATCCACTTTGAAGGTAAATTTAATACCGTAGTAGTCTGAATAATAAAACAGAGCGTATTTGCTGAAGCTGTTTGCATTTGGTCAACAATTCTACCCAACGTTCTGTGTGTTACAGATATTGCCATCGATCAAGCTATATTTTACTGCCAACAGTAGGTTAATGAGCCGGTGATTTATGCATTTGTTTTGATGCACACATTTCAAAGCTTTTCCTCATTTCGATATGAATCGCTTGCCAAGAGCAATTTCGAGACCATCCAAATTTGCAACTCGCTTTTAAATATGATTTGAAAATCAAACTTTTGAATGGTGATTCTAATGATTTTCCCAAATTTTTTTTAATAAATTCATCTCGGTCAATATCAAATGTCTTTTTTTCTGAGATAGAATTCTGTTAAACTTCATTTTCCACATGATATCGTCAAGGATTTTCGAACCATTTTTTTTTCTCTTTTGTGATTTCACTAAGTACCCAAGTATTTGCATTGTAGTCACTCACGCAGACCTGGAGGTTTTCCGCACGTTTCTTTGTCATTTTCACCGCTACTGCACGATAAAAACGTTTACTCTGTCATCTACGGTCTTTGTTTACATCTGGAAGCACGAAGACGCTTTCCAATTACAACGAGGTAAATTGTGATCAGTACGTACATTCTACAAGGCTACAGTATAAACAACACACGTATTGTACTGCAACGATATCATCGTCTAGAAAATTATGAACGAAAAATTGATATTCGTGCATGTTTATTTTTTGGCACTTTCTGTTGATAATAATGTATAATATATTTAGTTTACTGGATCATTGCCATACATGTCATTGTATATATTTATAGACATGTAGACCTTACAACCTTGTAGTTTACTGCTATGTAATGTCATCTATAAATCTTCTTCTCCTCCTCCATTCTTTATTCGAGGATTGATTTTTATCGATGAAAGTCAGAGATTCTGAAGAAGGCGCATCACCATATAATTCTGCGACTGATTGATAAGATTGGCGAAAGCATTTCAATGCAACTGATCGATCAAGAAAACTCGCTCGTAGTTAATTAAGCGATTTACTGCCAAAATGTACAGGCTTGTCTGGTGAAACATTTAATCATTCTGAATAACCATGTTTATATGTAGTAATTACTTAACTTAATTGTAACTACTGGTGTTGTTTCAAGATCAAGATATCCGTAGTATATGTATACATATAAATGTATGAATATACAGATATACATACACATGTATATAAATGTTACGTATATATACATCCACATAATACAGGGTTTTGAGAGCAGCTCAATAATATTTAGTGGTAATAAGTACTGTATTAATTACAAGGCTTACGTCAGGTACGGAAATCTTGCCGATTCCTTGAGTGACCTTTTTGTGTGTATTTAAGTTCTTTAAATGTTTACTGGCAGAAAATTACCAGTGGCCACTTTTTTTTCTACGGGCTAGCGGGGAAAATCCAGTGGCATTTTAGCCATAGCCACACAGCAAGTACATCGTGGATATTTTACATTGTGCGTATACTAAGGACCACTCATACAGCGAGTGAGTGGACTATTCTCAACTGTAAGTAGATGTGGCTAATTGTCGTAGGATGTATCAAGATATCGTTTGTGTGGAGGACAAGAATTGTAATGTATCCTCCGTATTGCAAATATCGCAACAACGCTACGAATGAATAACTACAGTACAGGCATTTAGCTGTAAAGTTAAAATCACGTCAAAGAGCTCAGCGGTCGGTGAAGCATGAATCAATTAGGCCAAATACTGTACCTGTCAAACACTAGTCTTGTTTGTGTACTATAAAAAAAGGGCAAAAGGATATAACTGTCACACCTGGTCGGACGAAACCCTTTTGAACTTTAGTGACAGGATCAGAAAACCTCATAGATGTCCAGTAAACATAGCTGACATGTCATGCCAATTCCATGCTATTGTTCACAAAATGGAGATTGTGTGTACATGCGAATATTGTACTTTTGCCATGCAGCCCTCCAACCAACCCTCTTCCAACCCCCTCCCATCCCTCTCCCCTCCCCCTCCCCATCCCCTCACCATCCCCATCCCTCTTACCCTCCCCATCTCCTCCATCCCTCTCTCCCTACTCCTATACCATCCTACATCTTTGTATACGACATTTGACCAATTCGTAGAAAACAATTTGACTGTGAGATTTCCCCTTGGGCACTGTACCAGTGATTATCAAATACTCATCCCCTTGTTGCCTGTTGATCGATGAAGTAATACGTCAAACCTGATGATTAGATGTGATTTAAATGGAGTGCATTAATTATGGTATCCCCTGGATCTAATGCAATGTATCTGTTTGGGCTCTTTAGCTTTTTATGCCAAGTTTAATCATGTTTGTATTCCCAGGGCTTAGTATGGTATATATCTAAGCTGATCAAGAATGCAAGTTGTGTGATTACCATGTGAGATGCCTCCAAGATTGAATTTATTGGCAATTAAATTTGTACCAGATTGAAGGTAGCATGGTATTTCTCAATGTCTTTCAAAAATAAAATATTCAGTTAAACAGCTCTGTTTCACCTTGGAGCATCTCTTAATTTGTATTCAGTTGGGCATTGAGTATTTTCCCTGTCAACCCTCAAACAGCCGTTAGTGTTAGTGTATTATTGTCTCCACCGTACAGTGTGTACTGTTCTTACACCTGACTCATATAGTGTCATACAACAATATTGTATCATAATAATGCTATATAAAACATCCACAATAATATTGTTGCATATATGGTATTACCTGTTTCACATAGTATATATCATAGAATGATATTGTTTTTGTTATATTACAGTACATTAGTATTGTATAATAGCATGTGAATCGGCTGGTTCATACATGCAGTACTGTAAATGGTAGTACAGGGTGTACAATATGCTCTTATAAATATGGTATTTTTGTGAACATATTAATATTTTCGAAAATTGGATTAAAGAAAATAAACAAACAATGCATTCCAAAGTAGTTAGAATTTTACTTGCCTTCCTGACTTAACTGTCTCATCACAAGTTACACTCTGTTGGTGTACCTCTAGCACTGTCCTTGTCCCGTGTGGAGTCAATTCTCGACTACTGCCCTCCCTGTCATTACACCACCCTTGATTGTCTGCACGTACAAGTTTGTTCGTGAACACAAACTTCGCAGCTTGGGTTTTGTGTACAGTAGTTTGTGAGTGTCTGACACACTTTATTATTATTATAAATGAGGATATAATGAGAATAAAACTAAAAATAGACATATTTCTATCTTCATATCTAAGTTGGTCTTACCCATCTCTAGAGCGTTATTGCGGACTTCGAGAGTCTTTTGATAGTAGCGCAGTTCTTCAGCGGGCTAATATATTAGTATCCTTATTGAACTTGAGTGAATTTGCATTGGCCAGGTTTTTTCTTGCTGTGGTTTGACTCTCTCTAGTGCACAGATTTTTTGAATATGTAATTGCCAGTCTATTTCACTCCTCGTTACTTCCTATTTACAGATGCATGTCCCTAATTACCTGCAATTACTATCTGGCAAATCTTGGTTAACTATTGTAGACATGAACGGAACACCTATGTATAGAAGATGTCGGCTAAGAGCGTTGTACTAGCCTTTAATAGAGTTCAAAATAAGTTCACTTTGTAAAAAGTAAGTATAGAAAATGTAGTTTAAGAAGATGACGCATTTCACCGATTGAAAGTAACAAGTCTTTGAGCTCTCTGTAACAACTTGGGTGTCAACTTAGATCCAATTCTGATATCAATTAAAAATATTGGAGTTGAGTGGGAAAAAAGTTCAAATTCTGATATCAACTGAAAATATAGAGTTGAGTGGGAACATACAGTACAGTAGTTCAAATTCTGATATCAACTAAAAATATAGAGTTGAGTGGGAACATACAGTACAGTAGTTCAAATTCTGATATCAACTAACGGCTGACATTTGGAAAAATCTACGAAACGGTAAATCCGTTAAATCTCAGAAAAACCATCACTTTTAAAATTCGATCCCAGTTCATTTCCTAAATGATTATCATGTTTACAGCACTTCCTATTCCAGGAATCGACCTGCAAAGATTCAACAAGTCTATAAAGTTGTCGACGTCGATTTCGCTCGCTGTCGCTCATCGATTGAGATTAACTACTCGTAAAGGCCACTTCAGACTTCAGAGTCATCAAGTAGCTCTCGATCTGGAGCGCTCCGAATGCCCAAATGTCATCAGATTTCTCTTTGATTCAATGTTTGTTTAGATTCAGAGAAGAGTGTTAAAAAATTTGAGTCTAATCCTTTACAGACAAAGAGAATACATTAATATTGTCCATGTCACAAAACTTATTTCTCGTTATTTCCGAATCTCCAGAAGCTTCGCTTGTAAATTTAGGTATACCGTAAGACACTTACTGTACAGTGCCACTTCTCAGTATTTATTAATTCTACCCGGCTGAAGGGTGAAACTTTATCTTCCCTATACTACATTTCCATCGGTTGTCAACTTGTCACTGGATTTAATTTCACACTAAACCTTATCAGATAAAGACTGGCTTTGTTTTTTTATTAACCCAGCTTGTCAGCTGTTTTCAAATGTGAATGGAAAGTTCTAAATTATCGATTGCATGAGACATTTTTAATAGTTAATGTCAAACTCTTTGATTGATATAAACACTGCCATCAAGAGAAATTATCTTCCCCACAATAAGTTGCCCACACACTGTGTAGATTTGGAATACTATCACTTACCTGTCCCCTCAACATTGAAGCACACTATTTTACAAACCGAAAGAAGTCCGTAATTGGACACCTTTACAGAGATGATCACCAAGGTCAAATTGAAGTGGATGATCTTGGCTGTAAAGTCTGCGATAATGTGTGTAGTTAAAAAACTAGATTAGAAAGTGAGGATGAAGTTGGTGGTTTCTCCAAGGTGGGATGTACCTATTGCTTAGGTTTAGGTCGATGGGATAGTGCTTTATATCTTGGTTCAAGGGGGCTTAGTTTCATCTCTCAATAATACCCAAACCAGTAATTATGGGGATTTAGGAAGCTCTGTTTATACGTAAAGTTGTGTTGTTATGTATTCTTATTTCTGAAACTTGGCAACTGAATTATACTATCAATTACTGAAAACCAAAACTGTAATTTAAGAAAAAGAAATGTAAAATTACCAAAATGATACATGCTTACAGTATTTCTTTATTAGTGTAAAGTCTTATTGTATATATGACAGCATGTGTTTGTGTGTGTACGTGACTTCTTTGCTTGTTAACATGATATTCTAGCAACCTCGGAGCGGGGGGGGGGGGGTTAAAATGTAGATATCCATCAGCTAGTTCATGAGCGAGCTAATCAATTCAATCATTGTGACTATGCACTCACCGATGTTTCATACTTTACAGTAACTATATATGCTGATGTAGGCCCTTAATGAGTTATTGGTGTTAAAGGTCATCGGAAGTCAACAGTGGCCAAAATTCCCAAATCTTTGTAAACTAACTTTTATGTACTAGCACTATAAGTTGATTTTCAAATGAGCATTTTCCTCCTGTTGGCACCGCAAATTTCTTTAAAAAAAAAGGGAAGTTTAATCTATGAGAAGTGGAGGCAGGAGATAACTAACTTTACAGGATGTTACCGATAACAATCCCCAATTAATATTCCTGTAAAGCCAAATTTCTCTTGAAATATCTTCCTCCTGTTTACTACTGTCCCAAGTCTATTTGGCATGTCTTAGTTTGAGAACAAGACCAAAGTTTGTACTGTAACTTGTTGTTGATGTTGTTGTTGATTTTCATATCTTGTGTGAATCCAGGCCGAGGTTAATTTGCTGTCTTCAAACTGTTCATAATTTTCAGTTTTAGATTTCAACTTTATAGATTTACGACATACCTTATATGAGAAAGCAGAATTTCTCCTCAAATTCCTTACCCGCTGCTTTCGTAGGAAACTTAATTATAATAATATTTATAAGAGACATAACATGATTCTGCCCAAGTTCAAAAAGTAAACTTTGCCTTTGAGATGTTTGCTTGGATCAAATATAGAAATTCAGATTCAGTTTCTTTTTAAAAAAAAAAGGGCATTTTAATCTATGAGAAGTGGAGGCAGAGGATATCTTACTGTATAGGATTTTACCAATTACAATCTCAAATTAATATTCCTGTAAAGTCAAATTTCTCTTGAAATATCTTCCTCCTGCTACTGTCCCAAGTCTATTTGGCAAGTCTTAGTTTGAGAACATGACCAAAATTTTGTAATTTGTTGTTGATGCTGTTGGTGTCGTCAAATTTGAATACATGTAGTGTGAAATGAATGGGAAGGGTTGCCAAGGTTACCAAGGAATAACCATATATTTTATGATGACTTTACAGGCCTAGTAATAGTATAAAAAAATATTAGAAACTATAAACATTAAAAATTAACCATAAAAAAAAATGAAGATATGGTGAGAATCATAGTGTACAGGTTAATTTTCCTTTTTTGGTTTAAATTATTTAGTATAAATGTAACTTTTTAAAGTTGAAATGTCAATTTTGCTGATGTGGACAGATACTGTATCTCATCTCAGCTTACCGCAGGCAGATAAATTGAAATTATCGAAGCAGATAAATTAGAACAATCAACGTCATCGATTACAGTTGGAGACTTTGGGATCAACGTGTGTCTTGCTCTGTATAACATATTTTACAAGCTTTCAGACTGTACTTAAAAAAATATACCCTTAAAACCCAGATGCAATGTTTCTCAAAGACTCAGGTGAAATATAGATTGGTCAATGATTAACATAGGACGGGGTCAATTTTACTCTTCTAAAATAAATGTAATTTTCTTTCTCTAAAGATCTTTCTTCTTTATTTTATTTTTTAATTTAACTTTATATTTTTGGGAAATTTTACAGGTATTGAATAACTATCACGGACATGTGTTGAGAATTGAGAATTCCTTCTAAAATGCCCAATTTACTGTGAAGATTGCGGAAAGGATTTTTGGATGTGCAACATGACCTCTATGAAGCAGGTTGGTCTTCTAGCGGCCGGCTGCCAGCCATGGAACCGAGATGTTTGCGCAGCCAACGGCAACAGATTCGCTTACTGTGCGACGTTAGCCATTTATATATACCAGGTGAGTGGCCATTAACATTTCAGGATTGTTTTTATATAAAGGAGGGTGAGGTGGGCTGGGGTGGGGTGGCTTGCCCTAAGTGGTAGAAATCATTTCATGCGGTAGTTATCTTTTGCAGGTTATCTTTTTATATAAAGGGGGGTGGGATGGGGTGGGTTGCCGTAGGTGGTAGAAACCCTTTCATGCGGCAGCTCTCTTTTGCAGGTTATCTCTTCTGTGTACAGAACTATATTGAAGACCCGACAACCAGGATTTTTATTTTTATAAAGGAGCGTGGGGTGGGGAGGGTTGACGTAAGTGGTAGAAGCCGTTTCATGCAGTAGTTCTCTTTTGCAGGTTATCTCTTCTATGTACAGAACTATATTGAAAACCTGGCCACCTTCTCAATGTTCAGGATTTTTATTTTTATAAAGGAGCGTGAGGTGGGGTGGGGAGGGTTGCCGTAGGTGGTAGAAACCGTTTCGTCCTCTTTTGCAGGTTATCTCTTCTGTGTACAGAACTATATCGAAGACCCGACCACCTTCTCAATAATTCAGCCGACTAAAACTCCCACTGTACCTCAGATACTGCACAGTACATATTGCTATGTACAGTCATATCTGAAGTTCTTGTCTTATCTTATTTCCCTTCTCTCTTTTTTTTTGGCTCTCTTCGTGTTACTTTCGTCAGAGTCTCAATCGTTGCTCTGTAGAACATTGTTCCATCAATGTACTGTAACCGTTTGCTCTCATTCAGAAACAGAAACAGAACGCATGTGAGAAGGAGCTCACACTGTTTTCTTGCTTTCTGCTCTATTTAACATTGATGTATGGAAATAGGTCTCCTTTGGAATCTAATTTCTGTAATTCCTCATGTGTGTGTGCTGGGCTGGTGTTTAATGAGAGACTTCTTCGGGGGCATGACTCAGTAATAAGATTTGGTCAGACGACAAGTCAGTCTCGTGACGTGATTGCTGACATTTGACGGTCGAGTGTTTCGGAAGAAAAGAGTAAACATATATATATATATTGAATAGCAGTTTGAGAAGAAAGAGTATGAATATTTGACATTACATCTTTACCATGGCAGGGATAATAGTATACACTGGCAGCTTAACTAAACTAACTACAAGACTGACATCTGCCACTTTATGAATTCAAGCCCTATATCATAGGAAGTAATTGTGCGTCATTCTTCTGTCATTCACTAGGCATTATGGTTTATTGTAGTACAGGGTTGTAACTAATAATTCCATCAATTGGATGATTTAAGAAGATTTATCAATTTTCACATTTTAATAGTCAAATTCATAATCATTTCATTTATCAATTTTTTTTTACTCAAATGAAATGGTTCTAAGATAAGCTCAGAGTACTGTAGTTAAAATCATTTGTCTAAGATTTCAATTTTGATCTGTTAGTTCCCACCCTTCTGCCCCATCTCAATCCTCAGAGAACAAAAAAAATTAAGAAAAAAAAATTAAGAAAAATAGAATTAATAATAAAAAAATACTAATAAAAACAATGGCAAAGTGCCAACCGTAAAGCCTGGCCAAATAAAGAACTTAGTCAGTTGTTGGCTGTTCACGATTTCACTATATAGCACTTTGATGTTTTGCCCTGAATGTATACACAGTAATCTAATTAGTATGATATGCTTGTGAGATTGTTTGACCTAAGTTTATAACAAAGGTAAATAAATGTCTTTATCTGTTCTCTCACAGATGGACAAGAATTACAAGGAATTCAAGCTCCACTCCATTATGTCCGAGCATAAAAAGTCCATCACGGCTATCTCCTGGCACCCCACAAACCCGGACCTGTTTGCTAGCACCGGAACTGACTGCAGAATACTGGTCTGGAACGTCACCGAGCAGCAGTGCATCGCAAAGCTGGAAGGGACCAAGGTGACCTCGCCGACCTGTATAGGGTGGTGCACGCATGACAACGACGCCGTGGCGTACATCAGTGGGAAAGGTCCACTGTATCTCTGGAAATGTGAAGGTCACAACCCAGCCATCCCTCACAAAGAAGCTCAAAGCTTTATATCGAACGTGACTCTGTTCAGGTGGCACCACAGAAAGTTGGGTAAAATGGTCTTTGGACATGAAGATGGCAGTTTGTCTTTCTTTAGTCCAGGTATGTACAGATTGAACCTTAATACAGGTTTAACAATAATAGTCCAAGTATGGAAGCCATTCTAAAGGTGAAATATGAATAACCCAAATAAGGATGCCTTGTGGTATAACATTGAATAATCCAAGTAAGGATGCCTTGTGGTATAATATTGAATAATCCATTTAAGGATGCCTTTTGGTATAATGTTGAATGGGTCCAAGTATTGATACCTTTAGTGTAATAGTAAACAGTCCAAGTATGAAACCCTTTAGGTGAAATATTGAATAGTTCAAGTAAGGATGCCTTTAGGTGTATAACATTCAATATTCCAAGTATGGTTGCGTTAAGTAGATGAATCATTGAATAATCCAAGTATAGATTGCCTGTAGGGTGTAACGTTGAATAAATTGAACAGTAATTCTTCATTACCTTGATAAATTTTTACGTATGTGATGAAATATTTGACTTTGTCAGGTGCAAAGAGCTTTAAACATGTGCTTCAACCTATGACCTTGGAAACGGAGGAAGATGACCCTATCGTGGCGTTGGAGTGGGATCCTCTATCCACCGAATACTTACTGACAGCAAACGAAAAGTATGGTGCGAGGCTAATCGACAGTGAGTCTAGGACAGTTCTGATGACCTTTGTGACACCGAGTGTGGCCACCTCTATCTGTACCCTTGCCTGGGTCCCCAGTGCACCTGGCATGTTTGTAACTGGAGGTGAGAATGGAAACAAATATCCCAAGAAGGAAATATGTGATTGATGTCATACTTAGTATATATATATGTTGGTCAGGGTCAGTAAATGTTTTTTGGTAGGGCTGTCTTGCATATTAATGAGTGGGCGGGGCTTAATGTAAATTCTGAAAAGGGTCGATATCTCTTCAACCGTAAATGTCCGATTTAGTTCATATTGGGTATGGTGATGTAACTACATAGAGTACATAATCTTTGCAACAACAAATTTACCTCATTAATATTCATTAGTGGCTGGGCTTAATTGGAATCTTCATAAAATAGCTTGTAAACACCATATCTCAACAATCACAAGTTGAATCAATGTCATACTTGGTAGGTAGATGACCTACAATGAGTAGATGTGCCCTGTTGTTTTTGGTTCCCACCTTATAAATATTAATGAGTGAGCAGGGCTTACCATAAAATTCTTAAAATGTCTCTATCTCTACAACTGTATGTCCTATTTAGTTTACACTTGGTATGGTGATGCAACTACATATAGACATGTTCATTTCAACAATAATTTTTACCTCATTTAAGTAGATGCCCTGTGATGAGTAGATTGGTTTTGGTTCCCATGCCATATGAATATTAATGAATGGGCAGGACTTAATGTAAAATTTGGTTCTTGCTGTTATGGTGATGCTGGTACAAAATACTCAAACTTTCCATGACATTTCTATGTTTTAGTCATCATCTAATTGTAAGAAATGGTTTTTAAACACAAGAAAAGAACCAAATGTTCCATGATTTCCATTCATGACATATTAGGTTTGTCACACTACATTCATACAATCAACATCATAAGTTTTGTGTGCATATCATGAATATTAATCAGTGAACATAAAATTTTGAATCGAACATCTCTGAAATTGTATGTCTAATTAGCTTTATACATATATGTCCTTGGATACTACAATGAAAGTACAGTATATATAGATACAGTACATGCCAATGAGATCATAAAATTTGACCTCATTAATATTCATGCATATAATTGTTTTAATATGATGTCACTAAATGGACTTTGTCAGACCACGATAACTGATCTGTGGTAACTTCCCTTTATACGTTGTCCCATTTGTCAATGCATAATCACTCTTCATTTTGGTGCCGTGTGTACAAGTTCATGAATATCGACATGTATCGCTTACCACACTATGAATATTCTTTGGGCATCGGAACCACTGAACGTTTTCGTTTTCCCGTTTGTCTTTCATTATCCTTCTTTAACCCTGTTCACAATTCTACTTTTCACTCTTCAACTTTTGTGTAATTTTACCAATGTTCTTCACCAGATGCTCACGTCGGTATCCTTCGTCTATGGAGCGTCTCCAAATCGTCTCCTATCCTTAGTTTTAAGCTGAAAAAGATGGGCTTCCACGCGCTTTGCGTTTTAAATGCTGACCCGGACGTCAACGACAACGACAGCTCAAAGTCTCTCCTTCGTGGGTCGTCGAGTCAAAGTCAGAGCTCACCGAACACCGGAGGCAGCAAACAATATCAATCTTACGCTCTTCCCCCGGGTCATGCCGTCTGCACATTCCAAGATGGAGGCGTCGGCTTGTACGATCTACGCAAGAGGAAATGGGACTTCCTTAGAGAATTGGTAAAGAAATGCCTTCCAGGTTGTTATTTTCTTCTCCTGTCGTCGGTATTAGTGTCGGTAGTGGTGGTGGTCGCAAATAAACGCAAGGACCAAGTTTCCTAGTTTACCTAATTGATTCAGCCTGGATTTTTCAGATATGATAGTATTTGATTCGGTCTGATATATGCTCGTGCCAAAATGGTTTTATCATTTTGAAATCACTGTCCCGTATGTCGGTTTGGATCAAGATTTCAACGTGGAGAATAACCATTCAAGGTTTTGCTATCATCAGTTGGCATGGCTCACTGGATAAAAATATAAATAGCTTGAAATGAAATGAAAGTTGAAATGTGGAAGGTTGAGCAATCTTTACTGTATTAAAAAATTTAAAAAATTACTGTATCTCTATTTAGTAGAAATGTTAATTGGATGCCACCTTTGATAAAGATAAAAAAAATGGATTGGCTTTATTTATGACTGAGCACTAACCACTGTAGACCAGCCAATTCCTCTAGCACCCATGCTATTCAAAGTGGAGATTGCAATCCTTTTTAGGGTCGCCAAAACATTTTTGGGAAAAAAAAAGAAATTGCAGATATTTTTAGGGATACAAATCGGAAACAAATCTTGAACATAAATTACTTTCACAATTTGACGCAGTGCTTGTTTTTGCTTAACTCTTTAATGTTCCAATTAACGAATTTGGCTTGCAAGTTTCAAACACAAGAACCTTAAAGATTTACTATTTGTCATAAATATTTGTTGATTTCCATTCTGCTTACAGGGTCACATAGAAACTATCTTTGATTGTAAGTTTAAACCTGACAACCCTGACCTTTTGGCGACAGCTTCGTTTGACGGGACAATGAAAGTGTGGGACGTGAATTCCCTCACTGCCGTAAATTCATCTCCGGGAAACGAAGGCATCATCTATTCACTTTCCTGGGCTCCAGGTAAAAAACAGCCAAATAATAAAAAATTGCTCATAATTTGAATTCTTTGATCTAAGATTTCTTTTGTACAAGATTATCTTGTGTTTGTCCTTTTAACTCAACCAAAAGTGGAAAAAAAGGTTGATATTACTCGCTAATGACTTGAGGGACATTGAAGGAAAATTTTATCAAGCGATTGACGGAGGAATTCAAAATGGTCATCTCAAAAGAAGAATGGGATGAGACGAACAAAACATTTGGAACGTGAAAAGGAATGTAGCTAAGTAATTAGATGTAAGCTTCAAATTGATCAGATGAACTTTTACTCTTTTTTGAATATGACAAATTACGTCGTAACTTGTTCTTTACAGAGTAGGTATTCAGTGACAAGTCCTTTCCCATTTAGCTGTACTTCGTTATGTTACCCTGCAGATATGCATATCTTATACAGCTGACTAGGTTGAACCGCTTTGATTTGATAACAAGAAAATATTAAAGTGGTTTAATATTTTTAAGATGTTCTTTACATATGTCTATCCCCTGTGTTTCTTTTGCTCTCTCTCTCTGATACTCTTACCACTTATCTATGTAATACTTAAATCCTGTCCATTTGTCTGTCTGTCTGTCTGTCTGTCTGTCAGACTCCTCTAAAGGGTCTAGAAGCATACACTTGACAAGCCCCTGTAATATAAATATCTAAGTTGTGAATGTTGTTAAGGCCTACTAATACATTTACAAAGAATTAAAAGTGATTATAATGCAAACCCTTCAAACCCCTTTGGGAGCTGCTAAAATTATTAACATTTATGTAAAGTAAATGGATAATGGAAAACAGACTGGGACATTATAGACAATGGATAAGAGCAACAAAATTTATGGCTAGAAGTGGGATTGGAAACAGTGACCTCTGGATTACAAGCCCAGCAGCGCTCTACCAACTGGAGCTATCCAGCCTTTAGTTAGCATCAATCCCTATATAGCCATTTCTTTGCTGGGGGCACCAGTCATAAGCCACAGTACCTTGCATACCGTGCAACCAGGAATTTCCCCCCCCCCCCAGTTTCCTTTGAGACAATCCAAAAAGTGGCAGGGAATAGATTTAATTTTATATATAATTACATATAATTATGTAAGTCGATGACTAATGGAAAACTGGACAGGAGCCCTGCAGCAAAAAATAGTTCTACAGGGATCGCTGGGCTTGTAACCCAGGGGTCACTGGATCGATTCCCATTCTCTTCACAGATTTCTTTGTTCCTTTCAAACAAAAATTATTACATGACGCATTTAGCCTGTGCAGGTGACCTAGCCGAGATGGCACCTGGTCTAAACAAGGTCTCTGAGCAAAAAGACATTTTTCAAAAGAGTTTTTCATGGATGGTTATTGACTTGTCCAATCTACAAGCACTGCAACATTATACCTCTAGATTGCATTAATGAGATGGGCAGAATGTAATAAATAGACTAGTTCAAGCTCTTTTTATTTTATTTCTATATTTTTTTTATATTTCTCACTAAAATCAGTTTGGATGACAAATTCACTTTTCTAGCAAAGGCTTCAGAAAATACATTGACAGAATCTGCTTTGATCAATAATACCCCTGTCATAAATTCCGTCATTGTTATAAACACTTCTTATATAAAAGAAAAGAAATAATATTTATATCGATGATATGAATCTCCTGCAACATGAGATCATTGTTTGATTGTGTGCAATGTTATACAAAACACAAACAAATTTCAGGCTCTGCCAGTAATGAAACTTTGGAACCGCCGAAAATACATAATTCATGTGTGGTTTACCAATTTTGGGGGATTTACATTTTGAGGGATTAATTATCATTTTCTGGATTCAAAGTGAATAAGTTACACATAGATCCCTCAGATAAGTTGATTATCTGTCCGTTGACCTTGCACAACCGCTGTTTTCCAAAATCTGCAACGGTTTTTAGCTTCTACAGAAAAGTTCTGTTTCAAATTTAAGTACATTTTCTCGATTGTATAGCTCTTGTAGTCTTTTTTGTCTTCTTTTCCATTGAATTGATCATATTGAAAGCAGGGGCAAACATTAAAATGAATGGGGAAATCTTATACCTCTTCTTTTTTTTCTGGTTTTTATATTTTTAAATAAATAGCTAGAAGCAATTTTCGATTTTGAAATATTATGCCACCAGCATCGATTTGTTTAAACCTTTTCTTTTGTTTCTTTTCTTTTATTCTTATTTTGGAAGCTGACTTAAATTGCATTGCTGCAGGAACTTCCCGAAATGGTGTCTTCATCTGGGATTTGAATAAAGGCAAGACAATTAAGAGGTTTACTGAGGTAAAATCTTTTTTAAATATCATCGTTTTATTTTTTTATATATGTTTTTTTATATCTTGCTGTGTATTTTTCTTTATTTATTTATCTTCATAAAAATGGTTTTAAGAAAGTGAGGATTTCCATCCCATTAATTTTTAGAGCTAGGTAGGTTTGTTACTGAGTGCTACATGGAGACTATTAAAATGGATCAGTAAGTAACTCCTAAAGCATTTACTTCTACCGAAAACATAAAGGCTTTCTGTTGTTACAGGAGGTTAATACTATTATGGAAAGTAACCAACAAAGTTACCCCACATGGCCAAATACTGCATGCTTCATAAATGACCCTGGGTGATATCAGACTGGTCTGGCTCCATAAATTAAGGTTTAAACTCATGCCTGTCCATAAAGGCAAAGAAATGCAAAATTTCCTCTAAAGCATATCAATTCTAAACTTACTGTGTAGGTGTTGATCAGCCTGTGTGGGTAGTGACCAGCCTGTTAGTTCTGTATGGACTTATTATTTCAATGTTAGCTTGGACAGATTGTGTGACATTAATGAATATTCTGCAGCTTATAATTCTTCTTTACCCTCTCCCCTGAACAACCCCCCCCACCAACCATCCAACCCCCCCCCTTTAATAACAAACTTTGGCCATTTTGAAGATTACATAGAAGGAAGTCACAATATAGTAGATAAACAAAATTAGAATTTCCAGTGATGAATATGACCTTCATCGAATAGTCATTATTTTTTTTATTATCTCAATACATTACATGTATAGAGATATTGTAACAGTAAGTGGGACTCTCTCCTCTCTTAAAAATTTTTCAGCGTCTTCATATAAAGTTCTTTTTCTCTGGAATTTTCAGAGCAAGCATATATCATATAGGCCAACAAAAGTTACCATTTTTTATTCGAGAATTTTATCTCATTCTATGACTTCTTCACCGATTTATGTCCAAATCGGGCCAATTTGGTCTGAAATCCAGTTTAAACAACCCATTTTTGCACACGCTCCAAAACTTATGTTTTATGAAAGAGAATAGAATAGAATTGTCTGTCAACAGTGGTATCGTCTAAGATAGGGTCCTATGTATTATATATTTTATTAACATTTTAAACTTTCATTAGTTGTTTACAGGTAGGTATTAATAAGAATTTTACCAGCTGTATATGACATTTTATGGCTTTTATTTGCTTTATTTGATGTTTAAATGATTTTTCTTTCTTAAAACAACACTGAGCTGCCGCCCCTACTTTTAGTAAAAAGGTCCGTTTTTGATGATTAAGCTCCGCCCCCAAGTCTGTTTTGTAGCAGATTGGCTATGACTCATGGCAGCTACATGTTAGATATACGAAAATGGCTACCCTCGCGACCAATTTTTGTATTTGTAGTTAGGTACGCCAGGTGTAGTGTATTGCATGCTAATTACATATAAGTGCATTTTATATCAGGCCTTCGTTTTTGTAACCTCCATTTAAGGATAGTACTGGTGTTCAGGTAGCTTTTCAGAGCAAGGGCCATGATAAGTTTGTTTGATTGCCCTTCATGTATTTTGTATAATTACGTATACACATTCTTGTATTTCTGAAGGCTACTTACTGTAGGCCTAGTGCATTTAAAACAATATATATATAGGCCTAGCCTAGGCCCCCTAGGTCTATTAGGCTTTCAGTGATAGCCACATTAGCATTGTACTGGTGTTTAGACAGCTCTTCCTAGGAAGGACCAGGGTAAGTTTGTTGATGGGTACGTATAAAAGAGGAGCCGGCCATAGCATCACAACTTTTATAAGACTATACAAATTGTATAAGGTTATGTTTTATTTATAAGGATATAAGATGTATAAGGTTATAAGAAGTATGTTTAGCTTTCTTTTGAACCTGTAATGTTTGACATCAAATGTACAAAGAATTAAAATAAAATAACAAAATGGAGAGGAACTGAGGTGGCTATTAGGGGAGGAAGAGGCCACCCATCACTTGCATATAAAAACTTGTAATCTTCTTTTACATTATTTTTCCAAGTCATAAATCCATGAAATCTTCATGTCAGAAAACTTGAGATGGAAAAACGTGGGTTGTTTTGATATCTAGAAGTGGACACAGTTTTGATGGTAGTCACCACTGCAGTCTACAGTATCATACAGTAGGTCAATAGGCCTAGCTCTCAAGGCAGGCATCAAGAATCTGGTCGAGTTGTTCGCCTCTTCTTATTTGGCCGTTGTCATTGACGTCAAACTATATGACCAAAAAGTCCAACAGAGACTGACCCAAGATGAAGGATACCACATAAAAAACAAGTTCTTAAATATTCTATGACATTACTAAACCTTGCAACGTCGTTCTTTCGACTAACAGGCAATGAGCGCTAAAGGCAAGACTAGCAGGATAAAGTGTAACCTGCAGAGACTATTCGTGGCAAAGTAGCAAAAATGCAAGTTATATATTTGTTGTACCATGATTGATAATTGTAGAGACAGAGCAAAGATTTGAAATTAGGAATCAAAATTAAAACTTCCAGTATTGAGATACTGCGTCATTGATGCTCTTGTCTTATCAATGCAGCATTCAAAAGCGAGTATTTTCTCAGTTGCTTGGAATCAGAAGGACTCGAGGAGGATTGCCTCATGTGCTGCAGATAGTTTCTGGTAAGTTATCTGTCCCTGTAACTGTTTGATGTTATAACGTGAATACATCGGGATCAATATGTGGGATGTCCTTGATTGATTAGTGAAGCTTGATAATAAACTCACACATTCTGTGATGTCTCGTCAAGGTTTTTATGTTGTTTTTTTGTGCTGTATTTTCTCTTCATACATGTTCATCTATGTTCATATACGTTCATTGTGTTCATGTTCATATATGTTTGTTAGTTTCATCTACAGTGTAACTAGAATTTGTGAAATACCGAGATTTTGTGTTGCCATTATATATTTCATGCATGAGTTACTGATCATATATATATATGTGTATATATGTATATATATATATATATATGTGTATATATGTATATATATATATATGTGTATATATGTATATATATATATATATATATATATATATATATATATATTTGGTTGAGTATTCGGATTGATTCGGTCGAACAGTGTTCATAGCATTACCGGTCACATTTGAAGTGGCATATTTCAACCAGTTGCAAAATATACAGGAAAAAAAGGAAGGAAGAAAGAAAGGCAGCAGGACCTAAAAAGGACGCTGGTGTGTTCTAGAAACATAATATTTGTATTTGGCCTGACCTGTGGTGTGTGTGGGTTTACATTGAAAATGGAATCAATCGGCTAGAATAAAGAGCGAAAAATGTTTAACTGGTAGTGAGTAGCATTTTCAACTACCCCTCCCCATCCATTCCCCCTCCTTCAACCCTTCTTTTTCCTGATCCTGTTGGCTCCCTCACCTCTCCCCCTATAGCTCCCTTACCCCCTGTCCCTAACCTATCCTTCTCTCTTAGACAATCTGATATCAAGAAACATGAATGTTGCGTTACAAACCCCTTCAAAGAATATCAAGCACAACAGTGCTAACCTTGAGGTGTTATTTAAGTGCGCATTTGCTCTAGTGTATTCATTTCTATCATTGCAGTCAGTTTTCACCTGAACAAACTGACCAAAAGTATTTACCTACTTTGTCCTCTATCAGAGTATGTGAAATGGATGAAGATGATCCACATTCGTAAACATTCTCTAACGATAAATTAAACAATGGCAAACTAACTTGCCCGATATCTCTTTTCTCCATTCTCCATTCTGCCGCAGTATCGTCCGCGAAGTCGACGGCAAGATCCTTCAGAAGTATAGACACCCTGGGTCCGTCTTCGGATGCGACTGGAGCCCAAACAACAAGTAGGTTTTATTAAGACAAACCTGGAAGGACTTCTTAACCTGACTTAAAACCTAAAAGACTGTCTCTACAGTCTTTGTGAGAGGGGGAAGGGAGGGGAAGGGAGGGGGTTGTTTGATTATAATGAGTATTTGATGATGCAAAGTTCAGTTAATTTTATTTCAATAACCACTTGGAAATATCTAGGTGCAACCAAAAAAAAAAGAGTAAGGTTATAATATATCTATTGTTTTTATATCCATTTTGTTTGGATGAAGAAAGGGGAAGGAGGAAGGGATAAGGCATGTAGAAGGGTTAAGGGAAGAAGAGGGTGGGGGGGCTAGGATGCATCAAGTAGACAAGCTTAGGGCAGATCTGTTATTTTTCAGAAAGATGTTTTCATCTAGGGAACTGGTGATCATCTACATGAGATGTAACAGAGTATTGAAGCAAAATGTGCTTTATCGACACATTTACATGTAAACATTTGATCATTCAGGTGTTTTTTTTTCCTTCTTCTCTGCTCTTCTTAAGGGATATGCTCGCTACTGGCTGTGAAGATGGTATAGTCCGAGTTTATTATATCGCCACATCAAGTGAACATCCACTGAAAACGTTCAAAGGCCACGCTGCGAAAGTATTCCATGTGAAATGGTCACCCCTCCGAGATGGGATTCTGTGTAGCGGTTCGGACGATGGGTGAGTGGTAATGTAAATTGTACTATAGTAATTAAATAGTATCCTTTTACTTTTAAGGTCCATATTAAACTGTGAATATGCCAAGGGAACGTCCACCTTAGTTTAACCTTTGCGAAACAGAAAAATCATGGATAGTCGAACAGTGTGCAAGTGCTTAAGACTACCACCAATCAAATTATTGCCAATTCTAAGGCGCGTCGGCTCCAGTGGGGTAAAACTGAACGTGTAGTGTTTTCGGCAGTCGGAGGCGTGCGGTAGTTTAGGAATAAAAACTGGACAGTCTTAACAAATGTGACCAATCACTGGGCTAATGAAGTTGCAATGTGACCTAAATAAGCTCCGAATCGTTACCAGCAAACAATCGTCTTGTGCTCTGATCAGTCAGGCAGTGTGCGGCAGGCTTGAGATCTGAGGTTGAAAGGTTTCTCTTTTTCCAGTGGTTGTTAGTGAAGGGAGGATCATGGCACATTCAGTATTTTATATTTACAAATAATTATAATTCATCTGTACCCTTGGACAACAGCCATACCCTTTGACCACAGCAATACCCTCTGACCACAGCTATACCCTCTGACCACAGCCGTACCCATTGACCACAGCTGTACCCTTTGACCACAGCCGTACCCTCTGACGACAGCCATACTATCTGACCACAGCTGTACCCTCTGACCACAGCCGTACCCTCTGACCACAGCCATACCCTCTGACCGCAACCTTACCCTTTGACCACAGCCTTACCCTCTGACCACAGCCGTACCCTCTGACCACGGCGGTACCCTCTGACCACGGCTGTACCCTCTGACCACAGCCGTACTCTTTGACCACAGCTATACCTTTGACCACTGCTAGACTGAACTTTGAGTTTATATTCATTTTTTTTATACTTTATTGCAGAACAATAAGGATATGGGACTACACCCAGGACAGCTGCGTTAATATTTTGGTTGGTCATACGGGGCATGTCCGGGGTCTTCTCTGGAACCCAGAGATCCCCTATTTACTGATGTCGGGGTCGTGGGACTATACCATCAGAGTTTGGGATGTCAGGTAAACTAAAGGCTTATTAATATGGTAATAGTAGTTTAGAATTGGGTCAGTAGTGGTCAGTCAGTACACAGCTGTTTGACATCTAACAAGACCAAAACATTGACGGTCAAGTCATAAACTATTTTTCTGATTCATTTGAAAGGTCAAGTCATAAACTATTTTTCTGATTCATTTGAAAGCTGTCTCTTTGTCAAAAGCATCCCGTTCTCATATGCTTTCTCATCTGAAGGTTTAACAAAGTTTGCAATTTAAAATATATACAATACAGAGCAAGTAAATGCATCAAACATTAGTCCAACTTAAGTCCTAATTGCTCTTGGCATCCCTGAAATGTACCATTTTGCATTTTTTTTTCCATCTATTTGGTAGATTTCATGTTTGTTTATCTTCAACAGCTATATGCCTTGCCTTCTCACTTTTTTTGCAATTTAAATCATATAAATCAGCACAAGAATTAAAATGTGTCACACAGTAGACCAACTTTAGTTTTAATTACATTTTGTATCACTGAGACATACTATTTTGGGAATTGAATATTTTAATTTGATAAGTTACAATTGTACAACAACTTGTGATGTCAAACATGGATAACGCATCAGACCATCTTTTAAGTTCTTCCATGCTTTTCATTAATTCAGTTATCATATCTCTACATTTGAACCCATTGTCTATTGTGTATCATGTCACACGGCCTCACCTTGGCAACATGAAATAACATACTGTACCATCACACATTTGGAACTGGTCGCCAAAGCATGTAGAATTGATTTCCAAGGTTATATAAAAGTTATATCACTTTTAAAGGTAATCAAATTAATTGTTGGTGTTATCCTTCGCATCATGTAAGAAGTTTATTGTATCATGCACTAATAACAAGAACAAATTTCATTCAAATGAGTACAATATTTTCACATTTTGTATCTCAACTACTCAATAAAATATACAGCTGGGAATTTGATAAATGTCATTTCATTTCACATGCTCTGTATTATAAATTTTGAAAATCTTAGATGTTTTTTCACTTTTACCAGCTGCCTCAAACATCTACCTATCTATTTAACAAAATAATCAAATGAACAGGGATGGGATCAACTTTCTGCTGATAAAAGTGTCAAAGTTAAATAAATTTTGTTTGCTTTTAATACAGCAGGGGACAAAAAGCGGAATAATTAATCATGCATGTTTTATCAGCGCTATTTCTGTCATTTAAACCCTGATCAGGCGTCGGGTGTCATAAGTTACATATTATGTTTTGCCTGAAGATGAAATCAAAGGAGTTTTTATGAAATGTTTGAAAATGGTTACATATTTACGACAATATACTTAACAGACATGTTAACCTGTAAAACATGTTGAAGAGTAACGAAACTGAAAACTTGTTTTCTGTTTTTTCCCCGGGATAGGGACGGGGCCTGCATTGATAAGATTCTAGATCACGGAGCAGATGTGTACGGACTCACCACCCATCCCCAAAGACCCTTCGTGGTGGCGTCTTGTTCAAGAGATTCAACTGTTCGTATCTGGTCTCTGTCGACGTTATTCTCCACCATTCAGATCAGGATAATAGCGGGCAAACCTATGCACGAGGTCATTGCACCGACGGGTGAGGATTAAGCTCATTGTTGTAATTCAAGGAATGTTGTATTGAAGACAAAATCAGGTTTGTGCCTCAGGTCAATTACAAATGTATATATGCTTACACTACGAGCACATTTGACAGAGAATATGTTAAACCTTATTTTTAATTGCAAGTTCAAAATATTCTTCTTCTTTTAGGGAAATTTACAACTCGGTACAAAAAGTAACCAGAAATTACAATGAAACCACTGAAACTGTTAAATTGTGAATGTGTGTTATAACACAGTTTCTGGAGTTGATATTTGTTTGTGGTGGTTAGATATGCTTGTCTGGATATGTTAATCTTTGAGAGTTAAAAACAAGTGAAAATATTCAAGATTGAATTTATTTAATTTTAAGTTCAATTATTCTTCTTCGAGGAAAATTTACAACTCGGTACGAAACATTGAATTTATTTAATTTTAAGTTCAATTATTCTTCTTCGAGGAAAATTTACAACTCGGTACGAAAAGTAACCAGAAATTACAATTAAACCACTGAAACTATAAAATTGTGAAATGTGTGTAATAACAGTTTTTTTGGAGTTGATACAGTATTTGTTTGTGGTGGTTGGATATGTTTAGCTTTAAGAGTTAAAACAAGTGAAACTTTTTAAAGATTGAAATATTGTCCAAGATGTATATGAAAGTAGGACAACACAGGTGGTTGAAATATCCTGCAGTCTACAATCAATGATGAGAATTACCGTCAGTACCATACCATTATACAGACCTAGCAGGGTGCTTCGTTCAAGCGTACAACATATGCTATCTGTTCCTACTGTTCGCACTTCCACCTATGGGGAATGTTGCTTTGCTAGATCAGCTCCACAGCGCTGGAACAGTCTCCCCTTACATCTGAAAACAATCCAGCATGTGTCAACTTTCCAGAAAGAACTCAAGACGTTCTCATTCATGAATGCGTATCCATTTGTTTAATAACTGTTGTGTCCATTTTGGGTACTTTGCTCCTGCAGCGCTTCTGAGCAGTTTTTTTTTAACTGGATAAAAGCGCTTTACAAATCTTATATTATTAATATTATTATTATTTTCTGGCAGGCATATGCAAACCTTTCTCTAAATTCTTTCTTGTTGCTATCCGCAGATCATGCACTGGCTGTTACTACCGCTCACGTCATGTCTGGCCGAATATCCAGGGACCTCAAGCAGAGGATAGATTGTTTCCGTGGCAATATTGACAAACAGCAGCTGCTCAAATGGTTCTCCGAGCTCTTCTCGGTGAGTTTTCTCCAAAATTTTTTCTTACATTCCCCTCGGATGATTCAATCTGCCGAACGCTTGCGATATGAATAACCTCTACGTTCATCAAGTATACCAGTTGCATCAATCCGAGACATTTCCTTGAATACAGTTTGTTTGCTTTTAATGAACAAACAAATGAGAGTGTAAAACATTTGTAAATTCTTCTAAAATTTTATTTCCTATTAGTTATTCTACTTTGGTATTTTTCTTCTGGTTGTTGAGAAGCCTAGAATTTTACAGTTTTTTTCTGTTGGCTTCCTGCTAAATATGCAAGTAACTTGTTGTATTTGTTTGAACTGCCAAGCCACAAAACATTAACATGTATGCAAATCTATCTTTCACTTCACCTTTTAATTATACCCCCGTCATTTCACAGCCTCCATCAGGTTTGAGAAATCTTTGGGAGCTAGTATCCGTCATCAACGGATTGGATGACTCGCAGCTGTCCGAAGACTACAGTAAAGGTATCATGCATATGAAACACATCTGCAGGTACAAAGCAGTAAGTATAGACAAGAGAGATGGCTCTACCTCTACCTTTACCTCAAGAGATGGCTCTACCTCTCATTGAATTTGTGTTGCATGAGATGCTAAATATAGAATGTTAACCATACTCGTAGCACTCAGTCAGGGAATTGCAGCTTCTATCACAGATTTTTATTTTGTCCTTGACTATCATCTCGTTAAACCTGACCCTTCGCAATTAGTTCCTGCTAGCTGTTTATAATGGCTAGAGACTTTTGATAACCTTTAAGAAGGTGAATTTTAGGCCGAATTTTTAATCTCAATATGTTATTGTCCAAGATATATAGTACAATTGGAGTGCCAGTAATGTTTCTGTAGTTACTGGGGCTTTCAAGATATTTACCGTTAGAATGTGATAAAAACTCTTCAATGCTCCTTTAAGGCTTCAGACTTGATGAGGATGTCAGTGAGGGCTTAATGATTAATCCATATTTTTTTTATAAATTCTAATCACTAAACCCACTCCCCCCCAAAAAAAAAAAAAAATTAAAATTTTTCCTTTAACTGTTTATAAACAACAGAGCAGCACTAGATGACTGACATTCAACACAATTTGTCCATGACAAAGTTGTATTGTATTGTAAATATGTCATTGAGGCCATGAAAGTCTTATTTTTGCCCTAATGCAGTTTTGTAGTGTTGTATCTGAGGAACTCACCTAATTAATGGTCTGTGTTTTAGTCTTAATAGTCTTTAATTGATGAATTCTCATTTATTTAAAGGGTCATTTACAGTAATAGAAATCCAACTTGGACTGAACATGTGTGTTTGAGGGTCAACATATATATGCCTGAAGTTAAAATCCTTTAAACTTTCCATTTACATCACCTGTCAACTTGGTTCACTCCCTTCATGTTAAATCTGTTTACCTGGTAAAACATTGAGCTGTGAATGTGGAAATCTTTGTATATAAGAAAACATTGAATGTTGTGAGAGTATTTAAATCCAAACAGTCATGTTCTAAATACCCATCAGTTTTTTCCACTGTCTTCCTAATATGATGACTGTCTTTAATATGATTTTCTCTTCTTGTTTTCCCCCCTTTTTTATTTCCACACCCCCCCCCTTCCAGTCTACAGCTCAACAACTTGAAATGGCCAAGGTACATAAGATAGGAGCGAGGAGTAGAGAGGACAGATTAAGAGAAGCAGCCAATCTTCACATTAAACTGGGCAATATTCAGAGATACTGTGAGATTATGGTTGACTTGGATGAGGTTAGTATGTTATAGAAGTCAAAGGCTCTCTCTATTCACACAGATTCATTATAGTGTGTGGAAAATGCAGATGTGTGTTGAATAGTACAGATGCCAGCCAGTACAATGGTTGCCATCAGTCGAAAAAAATAGGAGGTTGATAGATGAAGGGATGGACAAGAGGCAGAAGATGATTGGTGGTGGGGAGGAGGGGGGAGGAGGAGGTAGCAGAAACCCATAACATAACAGTGCTCGCTCAGTTAGATATTATTTACAAGTTTTTAAAAATTATTATCATAATCAAAATAATTTTGAGCTTTCATTTGGCTGCTTTTCCCCCAGAATAGACATGCATTGTTTCAATTGCATTCATTAAATGATTATTAAATTTCAACATCTTCAACCAAAATATAAGGTCATTGTTTAAAAAGTGATTGTTGTCAACAGAAAAAAAAAACTAACATGTGCTGTGATTGCTGTTCATGGGGGGGGGGGGAGGGAGGAGAACTTACAAAACTTACAAAATATATGCATCTAGTTTTATGCTTGCATGCATAATGTTGTGCTGTTTACCGATAGCTAGTCAAGGCAAGTTAAAAATGCTCGGTAGCAGTTAAAGAGCACATACCACATGAGTAAATCTGGTCAGAATTGGAATGTGTTTATAAAACTTTTAAGGATATAAAAAGCAACCAGGGCTGTTTAGTAATGGTTGTCGGTTTAGATGTACACCCAGGAAAAGAATTGTTTGTGTTTTATGTAATCACTAATATTTGCTCTCTTGACAGTGGGAGAAGGCCCTGTCTGTGGCACCGGCCGTCTCTGTAAAATACTGGAAACAGCTAAGTGTAAGGTAAGGTACCTCTCAACGATACAGCCTGAAGGCGAGTTCATTTGAGTGAACCCTTGAGAAACAGTTTCCAGGCTTCACAAAACTGACAGGAGAACAATGATTAATACGAAACTCATGATTAGGAACTTTCAAAACTGTACTGAGCAATAATTTTACTCCTTTTGTGGCTTTTGACACTGTTTTATTTGAGTCTTCATCAAGTCTTTCTTTAATATCTAGGGATACTCTCATTGTATCCTGGAATTTATCAAGATGTTGAGAGTAGCTGTACACTTCTATGACCAGAACCATTCGTTCCTTGTTTTTCAGATATTGTTAAGTCAAATGTGAGAGTATATACCATTTTGTAACCTGCGTTGACAGTTTCACAAATTGTGAGAGCATTCTGTCTGTGAATAAATCTTTTTCAATGCTTGAACTTCTCATTACAGTAAGATGGTAAGGGAGGATGGTATGGGAGGATGGTGGTAGGATGGTATGGGATGATGGTATGGGAGGTTGGTGTGGTAGGATAGTATGGTATGGGAGGATGGTGGTAGGATGGTATGGGAGGATGGTGGTAGGATGGTATAGGATGATGGTATGGGAGGATGGTATGGGAGGATGGTGTTAGGATGGTATCGGAGGATGGTGTTAGGATGGTATGGTAAAGGATGGTGGTAGGATGGTATGGGAGGATGGTGGTAGGATGGTATGGGAGGATGGTGGTAGGATGGTATGGGAGGATGGTGGTAGGATGTTGGTAGGATAGTATGGGAGGATGGTGTTAGGATGGTATCGGAGGATGGTGTTAGGATGGTATGGTAAAGGATGGTGGTAGGATGGTATGGGAGGATGGTGGTAGGATGGTATGGGAGGATGGTGGTAGGATGGTATGGGAGGATGGTGGTAGGGATGTTGGTAGGATAGTATGGGAGGATGGTGTTAGGATGGTATGGGAGGATGGTGTTAGGATAGTATGGTAAAGGATGGTGGTAGGATGGTATGGGAGAATGGTGGTAGGAATGATCTTTGTATTGGTTTATTTTCCCCTTCCCTACCATCTTTGCTGCTTCTTTATGACATTATGTAAGTACCTCAAGTGTTGCCCTCTAGTTCTCATTTTATTTTTTTTATTTTTTTGGACAAACCATATTATTACTCTTATTTTCTTTTCTCCCAGATATGCAGATTTCCTTGGATCTCAAGGATTAGATGACTGTGTGCCTCACCACCAGGCAGTGGGTAACTTGAAAGAAGTGGTCAAGTATTTTATCGACCACGGTCACCACGAAGATGCAATGCTCGTCTCTCAAACGGCCTGCGAAGGCAACTTATCGATGGAGGGCCTGGCTAAATCAGTCCGTGGAATCGAAATACCTAAAGGGAATCAAAACGGGCTGGGTCTTCCAAAACAAGAACATGTCAAGTGAGTATTTAAAGCATCTCATGATTTTAGGAGATCCAATAGGATATGAAAAGAAAAACCTTATGCCAATAATTTTATTACTAAATTTTTTTTTTGGGGGGGGGGAGGGGATTTCAATAGAAGTAAATAGCTCAAAACCAACTAAACTGTATGTGGCTAATTTTGTAAGGCCCAACTCCTTTCTGGACACGGAACAAGTTTTATAGCTTTGATTGTGTATTATATGCCACACATGCATCAGTTATCATAATAGTAATTATTTTTATTTTTTCTTTGTATTTGGTGATAGATTGTTACACTACGCCAGTCAGAAGTTAGCAGATCGCTTCTTTCTAGATGGATCTCCTGTTTTGGCCGCTTGTTGCCATCTCTCTGTCGGGGAAGTCAAAGTAAGATATCTGACATTTTTTTTTAAAATAGGGAAAGAAATTGATATTCAATCAACACAGGATAATAGTTTGTATCTTTCATCACAGTATAGCTCTGAAAGTTATTATTTTTGATAATGTTGAACTATCGGACTAAAAAATAAGACAGGCAGGATTGTGGAAGTAAGGAATAATATTGAGGAAGATATCATCACTTCTAACTTGGGTGATGTTTTATTGCAAAAATACAATATATCGAGGACGGTATCATATTTGTTAATTCAATTGATTGGCTTCTTTTCCAAAACCATGAATATCGTACAAATATATGAAATAGCATATATGGCATATATGAATCTGTTTCTTTACAGAAACAAACTGAATAATGTTGTAGTGCCACAAAAAAAAAAATGCTTCAGTTCAGACACAAATTTTCTCTGAATAAACAAAGAGCCCAGGTAATCCAAGAATATACACCCATTGTTTTGTAATCTCTGTTTATTACATTCCCTGGACTTTTTTTCCTCTACTGTAAAGCCACTTTATCGAGAAAACAAATTAAAAGATTTATTTATATGCCAAGTCGGTTTCCTAGTGGGCAGCCAATCGATTAAAAAGCATCATCGTCTGGGTGGCAAACAGCTTGATGATCAATAATAATTTTAAAAGCCTTAACAAAAGAAGAGAAAACATTTTATGGTAATCTTTTATCCCAGCTTTGCATAACATAAAGAAAAAGATATAGTGTTTGCTTCACTGACAAATGTTTTAACAAAATCTTTTTGTCACAGAGTGCTTTATAACATTAACAAAAAAGGGCTCTTTTTTCTTTTTATTTATAGAAAGCATTATCAAAACTGATCCGGGGAAATGAGTTAGAGTTGGCGATATGCATCGGCCAATCAATAGATCCCCAACAGGTACAAAATTTGATCACCATGGCAACAGAATTTTTAGCCAGAAGATGTGAGAAGTTGGGAAAATGGTAAGTTTTTCCTTTTGGTTTATTCTTTGCGGTGAACGCAGCAGGTGGCATACCGATTTTATTCTTCTCATCTTCTTTCTTGTTTTTTTTTTTGGTTATTTATGATCATTTTTTTTTTATTGCTTATCAACTTCTTGCTTTCATAAATCGCACGTCATTGTGATATGTGTGAGACATTCACAAAGACTTTTACCCAGTACAGATTCAGGAATTGTATCCCCAAGACGAGAAAGATTATATAATTGCCTTTTTTTGAGTGGTGCATTCTTATGTAACAAATATTTATTTAATTTTATATATAAATTATATATTTATGGAGGTGATATGGTACGGAGTTTTGTAGTTTTTAGGTAGTATAAAATTGCTGTGCTGTCTTCAAGCATTTGTGGTTTCATAGCATTGAATCTGTATCAGCCTTATGCTATTTTCTGTGTATCACTCTGTCCATATGTACATTCGTCTGTTTCACAGTCTTAACTGATTTTGTCTGTTGGGAGGGTCTGAAGTAATGTTTGCTCTTGATCAAAACCATCCACTCTTGTTAGTTCTCTTCGGATATGATCTGTGAATTGCTCGAAAACCACACCTCAAAAACAGGAGATTGAGTGTATAATCCGACGAGGATTTGTTCTTTTAATTTATGAATAAACGCATTAAAGTAACAATTAATGAGAAGTCCATATCCAAACAAACAAACAAACATAACCGACAACAAAACTTGACAAATTCCACTGCTTTTACTCAACGATAATCAAAACTTAAAAAGATTCAGCCACAAACTCTGCCAGGGATTAAGGATTTTACTTTGTATAGCCAAGAAAAACCCTCCACAAAAAAAACCCTTATAGGAGAGCAAGTATATTTAATGGTCGTCATTATAGGCCACATGTTTTAGCCTGGTTGTAAGGCTTGTTAAAAGTTTTCCAGAGCGCCCTCAGGGCAGTCGAGACCCTGCAAGTAAGTAGTCCCGTACGTTGAGAATTGACTGTTCTATACCAAACGAAAGTCACGATGTGGAAACATGTACTTTCAGTGAGGCTGGCGGCAGAATTCCTGTCGACGTTTGAACACCACATGACCAATAGAAGACTTTCTAGCATATTTTGAGGGCAATACTGATGGCCTTCAAGTTTGATGAATTTCTGGTCACGTATTGATGGAGAATTATTTTTAGAATGCATGTGATGAAGCCATCCATGCTGTAGTAACTGTGTTTCATAACATTTTGGTGAACTTTGACTTCATTCTTTCCGTTCTTTCTTCCCTATTTTTTAATTTTTTTTATTTATAGGGATTTATCGGTGGAACTCTTACAGACTTTACCAGATAGCAAAGAGTATCTCATACAGACCTGTGCCCGCTGTTCAGGCAGCGTGGCTGAAATAAATCATATGCACAAAAAGGTAAGTGAAAAAAAAGAAGTGTTATTCAAAGTTAAAGGTTTACAATCTTGTATCAAAGCCTTCTCACGCAACTTTATCAAACTACTCTCTTTTGATCTGTTGCAACTTTAAAGTTTTTATTTTGCTTTTTTCAGCTGAACCGACAGATCTATTTACATTTTGTGCAATATTTGGCACATTTTGTGCTCAATGGATGTCCAGAGACTGGGTGAAAGCAATAGCTAGATCTGTAGTATTCTTTATATTTTGGTGTATGTTCTCTTCTAGGCTGGTCTCCCAACTGTAGAAGAATGCTTAGTCAGAGCTGAAAGCCTTCAGGGAGTAAATATTGAAGAATCTGTACAATACTTTCTGCTCTCATCTACACCAGAAGTGGCCTTGCAGGTTGGGTTACCGCTTATCATCTGTAAGTTTTTTAGAAATATTCAGTAAAACATCCAGGAGAATTTGTTTTGTAATTTTCTTAATATTTTTTATCTGTTTTAGAATTTATTTGTACTTTTGAAAATCTTATCTATCATCTGCTTCTGGGTTTTGTTAAATTTAAGGTAAAAAACGTTATCAGTCAATCTTTGGATGACTTTTTTCGACATTTGTAGTTACATGGCAGGCAGGGTGTAGTATTTTGCATTTCAATAGCAACTGGTAGTGTTCATAGCATAATTTCTTCAATACAGGGCAAATTTATCAAGTGTCAAACGAGCAGATTTAAAAGGATTTTCTGGTGACAAACAATGTGAAACTAAGAGTGAAAAGAAAACATATTCGACGCTGCTAGGTAAAAACCCCATCTCAATATCCTGCCCTTGACTTAAGATATGTTCAGCTGAAGTGCCCTGATGACATCCCATTTCGCTATTGCCAGATGCATTAACAAAACTATCACAAGATTTAAAAAAATCATATCTTTTGTGATACAAAATGCTACAAGGATGTGATCCCCCCTGTAAACTTTCTGGAACAATTTTGCTCTGCAATCAACATCAACCACCAGTAAATTCTTAGATTTGACAATTCAACAATCACATTGGAGGCATACAGCTTTACAGTAAGCACCTTCATAGCAATTGTAACTTAGCCTAGAGACTATTTTGCGTATGACTATTGGGGCTGACAAGTTGGTTAGGTCGTCGTCAAGCGATCAGGGGTTAGGTTACTTGATTAGTTTAAGTGTTAATATATTTTATGTGAGAAGTAATGGTTTAATATTGAGGATGCACATTGCACAGTCTGCAGATCTCAATATTGGGAAAGAGTGGATCAATTTTGAAATGGAACAACCTTTTCTCAACAACATTTGATATTTTACTTTTCTGATTTTTCTTTATAGCCAAACTTGAGGATGGTAACTGGAAGTTAGATGAGCTCTTATCACTTGTAAAACTCATGAGCTGTATTAGAACAGACAAATTAATGCAGCAGTCTTGCTCAAAGTAAGTTTTTTTTCTTCCCTACTTCGTACTTCCAATCAGTTCACACAGAGTTATCAGATAGATAGATTGTTATAAATCAGGCCTCAACATTCAGGCTATTTGCCTCGAGAAAAAAAAAAAGGAACCGGCAATTTTCCGGCCAGTAGAACATATGGTAAGTTAGTTAACAATCATCAGACCAGGAATCGGTGTAATATCAGTATGTAATATAAGTCCCTGTATGACTGCTTTACGATCAGTAAATATTTATTGGGCTGTTCTGAAAAGCTTGAACTTTGCCTTCACCAGTTCCTCATTTTTGTGGTTTTTTTTGTTTCTTTCTTCAGATCAAGAAGAGAGCTTATTGCCCTGAGTGCCTACATCGGAGCTCTGTTAGCTATCAGACGAGGTTACGCTACCGTCGTGCCTGCACTGTACAATTTAGCAAAGTGAGTAATCCACAGAAAATTATACCTGCACCGTACAGGTCAGCATGAGCTCTGTACACAATGTGTCAGCTAGTGTTTCCATTGTATCCCTCCATTAACCAATTGAAAGATATATTACGCTACCGTCGTGCCTGCACTGTACAATTTAGCAAAGTGAGTACTACACAAAGTTGTACGCCAGCACTGTACAGGTTAGCATTAGCTCTGTACACAATGTGTCAGCTAGTGTTTCCATTGTATCCATCCATTAACCGATCGAAAGACATATTAAAAGTTACGTCATGCATAGAGAAGTAGTCAGAGACACTGACGTTGCCATCCCAGCAGAATCTTCTTCAGAGGCTATCGTAGATGATACTAGTTGGAGTGAAATGTTAGGCCCCTCAAACCTGTTATATATTTACAAGCACAGGCTCTTTGCAGTAGATCAGCAGTCTGTTAACAGTGCTTTTCTCGCCTTTGAAGTTAGGTATCGTCAGTAATGTGCAACATCCTGGTGATTTTAAAGGTTTTAAGATTTGTTTGTTTGCGTTTGCCGATATTTCCTATCAGCATGTAGTTTTGTAAAGTAAATCTCTAATTCCGAGAAATTACAAACTTATATGATACTTCATTTGTTGGTGATGTCTGCAACTTTCAACCAACCGACCAGATTACATTTCAAGAAGACGCTTCAAACTAATGCAAGTAGGCTTGGTACGGAGTAATCTCTACTGGCCTGACAGTTTGGGGCCGGTGGGAGGGGACATTTGTTTTCTCTCTGATGTTGTGGAGAGGAAGTTTTGAATTATCTATTATTTCACTAACAAATGCAGACATCTATGCACTAACGAGGAGATGGATCTCCCTCTTACTCCAACTGAAATAGAGCTGGAACTGGATGCCTGGTTGGCTGTAACGCAACATGAAATGAACAAGAATGAGGAGTGAGTATGAATAATAGAAATGAGTATGGGAATATGTGTCCATAGATTCTACACGGTATAATGTTTGATTCACTATGAACACATGTAGATCTCCAGAGCATGAGCAACATTAATGAGCAACATTAATACTTGTAATGTTTGATTCACTGTGAACACACCTAGGTCTCCAGAGAATGAGTCCAAAAATCCTCCATGTTAGTACTTGATGTGTTTGATAAACTGTGAACAGTGAACACATCTAGATTAATACTTGATGTGTTTGATTCACTGTGAACACATAGAAATCTCCAGACAATGTCTCCATACATCCCCCAACATTAACACTTGTTATGTTTGATTCACTGTGAACGCACGTAAATCTCCAGAGAATGAGTCAAAAGATCCTCCATGTTAATACTTGATATATTTGATTCACTGTGAACGCACGTATATATCCAGAGAATGAGTCCAAAGATCCTTCATGTTAATACTTGATATATTTGATTCACTGTGAACGCACCTAGATCTCCAGACAATGTCTCCACACATCCTTCAACATTAATAATTGTTATGATTGATTCACCATGAACACACATAAATCTCCAGAGAATGAGTCCACACATCCTCCAACATTAATACTTGATATGCTTGATTCACCGTGAATGCACCTAGATCTCCAGACAATGTCTCCATACATCCCCCCAACATTAACATCTTGTTATGTTTGATTCACCGTGAACACACCTAGATCTCCAGAAAATGTCTCCATACATCCCCCAACATTAATACTTGTAATGTTTGATTCACTGTGAACACACCTAGGTCTCCAGAGAATGAGTCCAAAAATCCTCCATGTTAGTACTTGATGTGTTTGATAAACTGTGAACAGTGAACACATCTAGATTAATACTTGATGTGTTTGATTCACTGTGAACACATAGAAATCTCCAGACAATGTCTCCATACATCCCCCAACATTAACACTTGTTATGTTTGATTCACTGTGAACGCACGTAAATCTCCAGAGAATGAGTCAAAAGATCCTCCATGTTAATACTTGATATATTTGATTCACTGTGAACGCACGTATATATCCAGAGAATGAGTCCAAAGATCCTTCATGTTAATACTTGATATATTTGATTCACTGTGAACGCACCTAGATCTCCAGACAATGTCTCCACACATCCTTCAACATTAATAATTGTTATGATTGATTCACCATGAACACACATAAATCTCCAGAGAATGAGTCCACACATCCTCCAACATTAATACTTGATATGCTTGATTCACCGTGAATGCACCTAGATCTCCAGACAATGTCTCCATACATCCCCCCAACATTAACATCTTGTTATGTTTGATTCACCGTGAACACACCTAGATCTCCAGAAAATGTCTCCATACATCCCCCAACATTAATACTTGTTATGTTTGATTCACTGTGAACACACCTAGATCTCCAGAGAATGTGCCAATTGATCCTCCGACGTTGCGCCAAGTAGCTCTGTACGAGAGTATATTACAACGAGTTGGGACAGAAACCTGCGACCTAGAACCTGGAGTAGACGTAGCTACGGGATCTCACTTACCCTGTCATTCGGATATTCACCAGTCGCTATTCTCAAAGAAACGGATTCAGGTAGACACCTTTATATTTTGTCTTCATCACCGTCTGGTTCGGGACTCGGCTCTTAAAAACCCGGTTGTATTTCTCTACCGATTTTAACTTTGTAGGAAATCATAATTCAAATTTTAATAAAAATTTAACATCAACCAAAGTGACTGAAATACATAGTCTAACTCTAAAAGGATTCCCTTCCTTGATCTCAGGTATCAGATTTTCATGGACAATCTCTCAGGAGAATCAGAGAGATTCTCTGCCTTTTTTAGGAGCAAAACTTAAACGAAAAACTATCGCTGGAGAAGTAGAGACATTTCTATATCCAGATTACTAGGTTCTCTTATTCTAATGTTCATGCACCCCATCTAGGGAACCCCTGATCTAAATAAAGACACTCCGATGTATTTTCTGTCATATTTCAGGGCCCAGCGTATTTCTTGGAGGATGCCAGCTCGGTGGTCTCGTACAACGACGCACTGATGTGGGCTAAAGTCAATCTGTTTTCACCGTTGGCCACAGGTGTCCTTATCAATCCATTTTAACCCCGTAGGTTTTTATTACATTTGTTTCCTTCTTTCAAGTATAGTTTTTACCAGCAATTTGTTCCTTTCAGTATTAATCAGTAGTCACTCAAACATAATGTACAGTTGCTTTAATAGAGAGATATAGATATATATATATATAGATATGCTATCTGATTTTACTCCGTAGCGGATTCGGCTAGGAACGTAAGCATTTCTTGTAGTGTCACCTATCGTTACATCTAGACATCTCTGTCGAAGAGAAAAATAATTTTTTACAGGGGTTAAATATATTGTTATATGTAACATACAGTTATAACATACCCGTCACATAGCTGGTATTGTAATCAAATTCTCAAACAAATATCAGACGTACTTCATTTTGTAATTCGATGGCTCGCTGCATTTTTTTTTTTTTTTGGGGGGGGGATTGTAGAAGAAAGGGAGCTATCAGTTCTCCCCCCCCCCCCTCATGGGAAACTAAATGCAAGGTATCACAAAAAAAACTACCATAAACTTGTTGATAGCGATGACTCTTGTTTAATATTGAAAAGGCAAACATTTCTTGTTCTTAAACCTCCATTTTCATCTTGACAGTTTGTTAAGAAATCGACCTTGTAAACAAATACCTTGATAATTTGTTAAGAAACCGACCTTGTAAACAAATACCTTGATAGTTTGTTAAGAAACCGACCTTGTAAACAAATAACATGATATTCATCTCTTTGTATTGTTTCCTGTGATATTTTATTTTCATGATTTCATTTTTTTTTTTTATACATTTTTTTCTTAACAGTAGCTTTAAAATTGGTTTACAAACTCTACTGTAAGTGTAAAGCTAAACTATGATTTTTGTAAATGTTATAAAAAAATTAATATTGTATGTTCTACTGAAATATTGAGATTATGCTGATAGCGTTCCTAAGCAGATATCTTTTTTCGATGGAGAGTGGAAAAATTTTGACATGGTTAAATATGTTTAGTAGAGTTTGGAATTATAAAAAATCATTTTATGAAATTCAATGATGGCTTTAAATGAAGGGAACTTTTTATACTGCCAGTAGAAATATTTTTAGTCATAAAGGTTAAATTTACATTAAATAAAAATAAATTTGCCTACGGAAAGTAAAGCATTATGTTAAATGTGTTGAACACAATAATTTCTGTATTGCCTAGTAACTGCATGGATTTCTTCAGTGGCTTAGCCAGGGGGGGGGGTGGTCTCATTGGGAGGGATGTCTTGGCCCCAAATATATGTCTGTCCCACCCTGTCAACCTAAAATTGTAAAGAAAATGTTTCTCTATATGAAATATATTCTCCCTGCCCCCTAAATAGTCAAGTTTATTCAATTATGTACTTTTTGCAATAACTTTGTTTCGTGCATACCTGGGAGAAAAAAAACAACACGTTGAACTATCTTTGTTTATTTCATTGTTCTACTGCTGAGGATTGTACTCCAGCATGTCCACAGATGGCGCTGTTCATAATTAAAAGGGGTGATCTATACTGTCGACAGATCTCTTGAGTTGAACTAAAAAACGAGTGTGAAAGCGTGTGATCTAGCATGCAAACACGCCTGATGGACTGGCCCATACAATACTCTGGGTGATTGGCTAGTTCAAGGTTCCACTCAACTGGCAAGTTTTGGTCAAGCCAAGAAAGAAAAAAGTGTTTTAGAAAACACAAGGTGCTTAAAACAATATGTCTGCCTTTTGAAACTTTATTGAAATTATGTTTCCAAAGGAATTAGAAAATGATTTTTTTTTATATTACTAACGATCAAACCATGAACCGGTATGATCTGCAGTCAGAGACTGAAGCTTGGTCAAGTTTCAGGGAATTAGATAGGTGAGAGCACCCTCTGTTTATTTCTGGGTTTGGCTGGAGAGAGTCCCATTGAAATCACTGTTGCGATGTTTTGACATAATCATACCTTACCAACAGAAAATAAGGTGTTGTCACACAGGTGAATTACTTTCTTACAACTTAAAACAAACAAAAAATCAAAGCAAATTGTTGATGTCATCCTTGTATGACATCATTGATTATTTCACAATCCGGTCATCCAAATAAATGTGACTAAACTTATAAGAAACATGTAAGAAACTTAAATAGATGAAGTAGCGTGCTTTGTTTCATAAGCTTTATATTTAATGTTACCTCATTATCACTTTACAAGCTCTTTTTGTAATTAGTTTGCTTGCAAGAGGCGTTTTCTTTATCGGTGCGTGACAGGAATAGCTGTTGGTTCACTGGCTTTAGTCTTCTCCGTTATTATGATAGGGGAGGTTACATGCACTCTGTTATATATTTATGGATTATTTAGCCCTTTTCTACTCTTTTTTGAGTTGTCATGTAAAATAATCCATAAAAGACCTTGATAATTTCTGTGCAATAATTTGAGTTTTTTCTTTTTCATTTAACTCCAATAAATTAGATATAAACACTAACCAGGAATACCCTTTCCTCGTGTCTTCTTTTATTGTTGCCACTGTTTTTGCTCATAAACTAATTTGAAAGAGGATGAATAATGGACCAACCTTTCGCATGTGACCAATAAACGCAACTGGTGGTATCGGCAAATTTTTCTTTCAAAAGGTTAAGTCTGTTATTACCCTGAATCTGATCGCAATTGATCAAAGTAAGACCCACCCCCCCTCCCACCTCCCCCCCTGTACATATTTGTCACCTACAGATCAAATATTAGCAAATGAATTAAAACTTTCAACTTTGATTCAGAACATCTGTTTTTCAGTGTTGCTATTAATTAAATACAAGTATCAACCACCTTTCATAGACTGTATAAAGTCTCATTTCATGTTAAGGTGGTTTTCTTCACTGACTTTTTTTGGAGAACTCCGCACGACAAAAAAAGACGAGTTGGAACAAAATTATGAATATGAAATGCAAATCTATTTCTGTATACTGTACATTTGGTAAAAAGAAACGAGGACAAAATGACGTGACAGCTTTATATTGCTTGTGATCGATTCCTTGACATAGATAATTTAAACTGTGGAGAGTATTCCCTGATTACTGGTCCCCTCCCAGTAAAATGCGACAGCTTTCCCTGATTACAACAGCACCCTGTAGTTTTAATAGCTCTGTTGTATCACTGCGCAACATCTCGTTATCGTTGCCACAGCTTCCTGTCGGCTCTCTAATATCAACCTCAAGATAAACACGGTTGGTAGGTCTACTCTCTAGTATTGTTTTTATGACTCTGTTATCGTTTTGTGCATGTATGGATTTGTCTCTGAATTCCGACGGTAGTTACATTCCACTGATGGGGGGAAGGACATTGTTAGGTGAAAGGGTTCCTGACGGTCTGATGATTTGTTGTACCGTGTGGTCCAACTGATTGACAACGATTTCACGGTATGGCATGCTACCGCTGCTGCTGGCCACCAAAGGACTTTCCTGACCTGTTAAAAAAAAAACAGAAATGATTTCACATTTTACCGTCAAGTTATAACAGCGTAATGGTTTCACATTCACAATGCCCCAAAAGTTTGGCTTACAGCCAGGGTTACAATATGCCCAAATTTCACCAGACAGTGACACACCCCTTACTGTTTCTCACATTGTTTTTCTCTCTATCTTTCAATTTTGTCACCCCATAAACTTTCCAGAGTTACTAAACAAACACATATAAATAGGAACTCGGAGGATTGTTCAAAACCTGTCTTCTTATTTTCTTCATAATTTGAATTGAAACTTGAGATATGAAGCTCATATGCACTGCAGTATGAGAAATTTGTTTAAAATAGTAAACTAAAAGAATTAAACCAAATTAACACAAAAATTGTTGAGGACAGGTTGCCAGGGAGCTAATGTGAGCCTCTCTCAGAAATACATTATTCTTGCAACTTTCATCTTGTTAGTTTTTGTTCTCATTTTATCGCAGTCTATTTGTCAGCAACTATTGCTGTTGTTTCGATATTACTGAAGTCCTTCAAAAGATAAGGTAGTGGACTCCCCAGTCCACCTTCACACTCTTTGGCCCACAAATAAATTGAATAGATTAGCCGGCCATTCATTTACAGACCACCAGGGCTACAACAGCATAGGTGCTTAATGAGTTTTTGATCAAAACAGAAAAAGACGGAAGAAGATAATCAAGTGAACTTACGATGAGGTGAAGGGTTCTCGGCTCTGCTAACAGATGCAACCTCGGAATTCTGATCGATCAACACCGTACTCTGGTGTTGTCCCGGTTTCCTGACACACCTCTGACCGATAGATGGACGGATATCAAACCGATCAGGATCCTCTATCCTCTCTTCCTGTCTGTGTTGGGTACGTTTATAGATGATGTCTTGCGCCTTTTGAAAAAGGGAAAATTGCTATCATTGTCTCTGAGTGAAAATGCACGCTAAACAACATGCGTTTTCCACCAAAGGGAGCATGTCAAGATATTATGACAACACCACTGTAGGTAAATGATCAAGATAATGCCACTGATGGTTACCTACCGCGGTAATGCTACTGTACATTAGATACCATGGTAATGCCACTGTACGTTACCTACCATGGTGATGCCACTGTACGTTACCTACCATGGTAATGCCACTGTAGGATACCTATCATGACAATGTCACTGTAACTTACCTACCATGGTAATGCCACTGTACTACCATGGTATTGCCACTGTACATTACCTACCATGTTACCTACCATGGCAATGCCACTGTACGTTACCCACCATTGTAACGCCACTGTAGGAAACCTATCATGACAATGTCACTGTAAGTTACCTTTGATGACAATGCAACTATAGGTTACGTATCATGATAATGTGACTAGTTTACAGATCATGACAATTTCAAAGTCATGCTTACTATCTATCAAGACAACTAGATTGTACTTAGTAATCATTTGGAGTGTCACCATGAATGCTTCAAATTTGGATTTCCAGTCGAATTGAAATCTTTTAAGATTGACAAAAGTGCATACATGTAGTGGACTCTACAATACTAACAACTTACTTTCTGCTGACATGTAATAATGTTTGGTTCGGTCTCAAGCTCTGTTATCTTGAGGTTTGTCTTGACTGCCATGGTCGCTGTATTCCTGGCATGCATCGGCAAGGTGAGTTGGTAGTGATGGTCTGTAAAGTCTATATCCCTGTTCAAAGCTAATCTTTTAATTCTGCCAAATAATGAGATAAAGCTGAGTTATGAAATTTATATAACTAAATCCAAGAACAAAGAACCCCCTCTGGCTGACACCCTCCCCTCCCACCCTACACCCCTCTCAGCTACTGGTTTAAGATTGAATAGGATACACCTGTACTTTTTATGTTGCTGTGTCTTGCTACACACAAAATGAAAAATTGCTGAATATTTTACTGTCTTTGTTAGTATCTTGAAACCATATATAGTCACATCGCCTATGAGCTACAAGTGGTAATTTCTAAGCCCTGCTATATACCATGCAATATACATTCAAGAAATCTAATGCAAAATGTTACACACGTTTGTTGTGTGGTGAGATATCCAACACACATATTCAGTCTATCGAAATTAATCGTGGCAAACATGTAGTACTTGTCCACTAAACGTTTGATAAAACCATGTACTGATGCCAACTAAGAACAAGTACAACCTTAACTGTGTGATAAAGGAAGAAGCAATATCAAAAACATCAGTCTTTGCTCAACAACACCCTATATTCTCACCTAATCGTGATAGTGTAACAAAGTCTTGCAGATAAATATACAGTGTCAGATTTGAATGTAGTACATACAAGTAAAGAACACATTAGCACCATACTCACTTCTTATTTGTAAGTTTTGAGTAAAGGAATTGAGCCAACAATTCTGCTGCATCTGGCCTACAATGGAGAGTGCCCTCAATTAGTTCCTGTGGAATGTCGATACTCCTTCTCTTAAAGAACTGTGAGAAGAAAACAAGAGAAAGTTTACAGCGATGCTTATAAATATTTCATTGAAGCATGTCTCATACTAGCCACATACAACTTTGGCAGTGAATGTCCCAATTTATCTATCCAATTTATTTGCATAAGATGACAGTGAAGAAGTTAAGTTGAAAGTGTAGGTTTGTAACTGTAAGGACTCACTGTTTGTAGCTGGCACCAATTGCCCAGTTTCCCTTGTAATCCATTACAGTTATTATAGGAGTGCATCTGGATGTCTTGAGGAAAGTACCAGGAAAATATTTCTGCAACAAGGTAACCATTGGAGAAATCTCTGGAAGGGAAAAAAGATTGAACAAGATTACGAAAACAATATTTTTTTAAAACATAGTGATCACTTCATATTACCATGAAGATTGCAATACTTTGGCTATTTAATTAGGCCTACAGATGCCTTTCTTAGCCCAAGGCTAAAATAAAGTTAGGCTACAGCCTATGATACATTAGGCCTAGGTATGGCAATAACTTGTGCTCTCACTCAGGAGTCAGTTCAACAAACTTAGGCTAGTTTAGGCTAGTATTACTTATAGTAATAAAGCCTAGTAACAGGATATTTCGGACTACAAACCAATTAATAGTAAGCGAGATCTACCTTGAAAATTCTCAGGAAATAGGCTACAGTAGCCTAAGCTAATGTGTCTTACCTTCGCACGTTCCTCACTGGAAATGTGAGGTCCAAACTTTGCAACCATTTGTGCACATCTCGTGTTAGGGACGTCATTTCATTCGGTAATCTAATTTTTGTATTTAAAGAATGTTCTTGTTTTTAGGTTTTATTTAGTTGATATGTGGTACAACACTTGAGACAAGAGAAGACTTGGATGGGCTCGTTAACATTGAAAACAATTAAGCCAGACGAACACCACAAATTATGAACTGAGTGATCTTTGGACCTGTGAGTGTGAGTCTCTCGTTGCTGTTTTGATCAAGTAGCCTACGAGATTAATACTGCAAAGGGAAGTACATATGGTTCAACGATGAACAACACACAGCTTAGGCCAAATGATCAGATTGTTTTTGCAGTCAGCTTTTGTAATTGTGTTGTTGTTGTCAAGGATGTTGCTACGAGGGCGCTATACAATATTAAATTATCAGAGGCTGGATAAACTATTCAGTTTACTCCAATGTGCAATCATAATGCATGACATAAATAGAGGGGGGGGGGTCTGTGGACACGTGTCTGGGCCCGGGTCAATTGATGAACCGGAACCCGACCCAGCGCTTTATCGACGCGCCTGGGTATTATCGACGACTGACTTCAGTTCGTGGTCTTACACCCATGACGTAAGAGTAATAAAAAAGGGATTGAAGAGAAACAAAATCGTTCTCGCTCTCCTCTGTTTCTCCCTTACGCCTAAATATCCAAGATTTTGATAATATCAGGATAACGGATTGATACAGCCTACAGCAATACACTCCTGTTAGAAATGTCGAGAAGAAGAATATCTAAACGGTGCAGGGAACGTTAGACCCCAGGTCTCACCAGGACTTGAAAAAGATTCAAGAGAACTGTAAATACCTCTTTCTAACATGTATGTCTGTGTTTAACTCGCTACGAGAGAAACTTACACAGGCTGTGTAAGTTCATTGACTTTACCCCATGGACCTGTGGTTTCACATGGAATTTCTCTTTCTCTCTCATAGGTATATTTGCGCTTCGGGGGAACAAGCAATGTCTATAAAGGCTGTAGCTTATGAGGGATTTTAACCCCTGAACCGCCAGTATTTAAATATAGTGCTCTGATATATGCTCTCCATACACTAGTAATTTGGAGCAACAACTCTTCATTGAATATCTTGAAAACCGAAATAGATACACAATCATTACATGCACGCATCTTTACTTTGTTCTTGACTATGACATTTCTCCATGAATTCAGAACCTATCAGAAATGGTGTCACTCCTTATACCACCCTCTTCTTCCGTGCTGGATTTCAGTTTGACCATGCTATTGAGTTTGATGCTGCTCATGAATGTAACTGTTTCATATACGACTGTGGTGGTGGATTTTCATGCAGCAAACGATGAGTTTTGTACCTTTTGGCGCTCCATAGGCCTGGTTCATTTGCTAGTTCAACACAGTAATGTCTAGCCAAGGTTATGATGTTAGAAATTGTACACCAAGTTAGTGACGGTCCATCGTTGATTGCGTAAGTTACAACTCTGCTGATTCCTGAAAACTGGTAAGTTTTAGACCGTTCTTGTCACTCTGGCGGTTAGTCATTTATATGATGAGGTACTGTAGTTATTTTTTTTCTCGAATTTATGTGTCATTTTAAAGCTGGTTTAATCGTAGTATGAAAGACATCGGCGAAAATTCCGAAGCGACTTAGCCTACACCAATGAGGCCTAATGTTAGCCTACAATACGCCACACTTAAAAGTGTCTAAAGTAGCCTAACGCTTAATAACAGTACGTTCGACCTACACTACTGAATCGATATCAATTTGATAAACCGTACATGAACTCCACCAAAAATTTCATTCTCATATAATTTTATGGTTGGTTGGAATTTGAGGAGTAATTATAGAATACAGGGCCACTCGATGATTCTATCTGAGCATCCGGATGCGCGGATGCTCAGTCTCACCCCAGTACGTATGTGAGCAAAAAATGTCAAAGTCCCAGTTCTTTCTTTTTGAGTGGATACGTGGATGCGAAGTCAAAAATTTCCTAAGTTCTTTCCTAGTACTTCTGTGGTGGAATTTTAGAGGGCGTCACACATGTACGGATGCCTTTTAAGAACGACACACTATTGATGTGGAATATCTTCGTACATACGGGACTTTCAGTATTGGAAATACGTGATGGTATATGTTGAAACTTTTCGAAAATTATTTAATTCCATTCCTAGTACTCCCGGGGTGGATGCGCGGATGCGGAGTCAAAATGAAATACGTGATGGAATTTTAGAGGTTGTCATACGTGTACGGACATGTACAGACACACCGCGCATCCGGATGCTGGGAAGAGTTAATGAATGGCCCTGTATTCTATAATTGTACCGAATTTGATTTTGCTAGTCTAGCTTTAGGCCAAATTCCTGTTTTTTTATTTTTTATGTTGTATTATGCAGCATTTAGGGCTAGTATGACTGGGAGTCTATGTTATTGTGTCTGAGACTCTGAATTGGTGTTTAAATTTATAAATAAGAGAAAGGTGGCAGTTATAAAAAAATAGGTGTCTACTTGTTAAGGTTTGAGGAGTAAAGAAATCACTGAATTTATAATGGATCATTAACCTAAGTAAACCTATGATAACTCAAATATGGAACTAAAATTTGATGTTTTGTTTGTACATTTTTCAGTTCATCATGGGGAAGCATTTTGGCAATATTGGACGATACAGTAATATTATCACATATTCCCTGTCACCTTTTGAGCAAAAGGCATTTGCTGGATACTTTAGAAATGGCGCTCCTAACCTCTGGCGCAGGTTTAGAGCCAAAGTCTTCATAGTGACACCACGTAAGTATTCATCTGTACCATTCCATACAACTTGCTCTAAACTATTTAACTACAATCAGACAATGAAATGAAACTGATAATTGATCAATTGAAAGGAACAATTAAAACATTGATGAAAGAGTCCTTTTCTAGTTTCAATCATACATTTTCAGTTCTGTTCGCCGAAAATAACTTAAAATCATTACCGACTAGTGACTGCTACGATCAACACGCATTCACGTGCCATAGCCTTTAGGTTTCACATTTTATGTATGTCTTTTGTAGTCCATTGTTTATTTATAGTCCGTGAGTTTCTCCCCTCACTCTACTGGGGGGAGGGTAGGGATAAGAAAATTTTGCTAACAACTGCTTTTTGTGTGAGGTTGAGTGGTGACCCCCCCCTCCCTCCCCCACACACTTACACAAACTATTCTGTTGTAACACATAAAAACCATAGTTTCTTCTTGTTCTTGGGCCAGTTATTCATCTCAATTGTTCTTTTCTCTACTCTCTCTCTTTCCCCTAAAGCTTTTATCTTGGCTTATCTTGTCTATTCGTGGGGAAACAAGGAAAATAAGAGGTTGAATAGGAAGCAACCCGGCCAGTTTGACAATGAATAACTGTTCTGAATGAATCGAGAGGGTTCCACTTTGGGAACAGTCACAGGAAGATGATGAAGAAGTTTTATTTAATGTCATTGCATCACAACTGAAACTCATTGATCAATCTACAATAGGAGGAAGAGACCCTGTTGCCAGCTAGAAAGTTATTTAATCTACCTCTTTGTGCAGCTACGAGGATGCCAACTGAAGTAACTGTACAAAGTAGTAGGATATGGAGGAGGAGAAATCTGCTCTATGGTTATTAAGGTTGATTTTGGTGTTTCATCTGAAATGAGGAATAAATAGAGATCGTTTCCTGGGAGAGTGACAGAGCTGGTCAGTTGATGCAGACTTTAAATAGTCCTTCAGTCGAGATGTATATTGTGATCAGTTATGTTTGGAATAAAGAGAGAGTTTAATAATAGCTGATTTTTCTTTGTCTTTTTCTTTCCGGGTCTATGTTAGATTAAAATGGTATCAGCAAGAATCGTTCAATTTTGTATAACAAGAGAGAAAAGAATCAAGCTGCCAATGGGCAAGGGTTACAAAATTGGTAAATGCTTGTACGCAGAGTTCTTATATGTATTAACATTGAGAAAGCATGGTATAATGCAATGATATCTTTATTGGCTAAATAGCATTGGAGGTTTGCAGTGTTTGCCTCTGAACCTCCCTTGGCAATGATATCTCCATCAATCGGTTTTTACCCATATCACCTCCCACAACCCCCCCCCCCCTCCTCCCACCCAGAAAATATTTCTTCCACACCAAGGTCAGGCCTGTGCAAAGGTCCTCTTGTAATAGTTCAAGTTGGACTTTGACTGTATGTACTAACAGTACTTTGGTTTGGGAAGCCTGGATACAGTGGGGTTAGCTGAGACCTTTAGAAATGCCTTTACAGAAGTGTGTGAATGGGTATTCTTGCAACATGTGACAGTACATAATACCAATCCCTGACAGTCTGCCAACTGGTAGAATCAAAATGATAGTTGCTCAATCACCTAGAAATGAAATATAGAAGTTGTGGCAGTTGACATATCTATATCTTCAAAAGCCAGGAAGGTCACAGGTAGGCTTAACATTGTGCTCTGCCACAGGGTCCCTGGCATGGGATACAAAGGAAAAGGTGATCTACTGGAATTTTTTCTTTAAAAATATAATAATAATAAAGCTCTTTTTTTCTTATTTGCCATTTCCTCATACTTTTGTTATAACAAGTAATAGCAAGTTATACATGGATCCAAAGCTTTTGAATGAGTCCTCCAATTAGAATTTACTGTGCAGACAATGTGCATACACATGTACACCTGTATTAAACTGTAAACAGCGCCTTTTTTGGTTGTCAGTTTTGAGGCCTCTGTGCTGGCTTAGGGGGTCCCAAAAGATAATTTCATTCCTGAGGAGGGTTTTGAATGATAGTGGAGATAAAATTTGGGACAATTTCCAATGTTGACGATTTGTTTACGCCTTCTCCAAAGTATTATCACTCAGTATTGCACGCATTAATGGTGGCCGCTCATGTGCATCCTCCACTTTCAGCTTTTATTAAAGCATTCCATTGTCTACTCTAACAACGGTCCTTAGATCTGGAAAAAACATTCCTTAGATCTGGAAAGAAAGTTGAGGGTCATACCCAGTAGGGTAACTCCTATGGGCTCAGACCGTGCTGAGCCGGGGGCCCCAACCAAAAGGGGGCACAGAAAAAGGGTACCTCTTTGGATAGGGAGGGCCTGCTTTACTGGGAAAGAAAACCTCATGCAAGACTGTTGTTTTTCACTCATACAACAAGATTTTTTATAGCTATGTTGATAGTATTGTTCTGTCATTTTCTCTTGATGTAATTTAGCATTAAGTAAACATTTTGAAAAAAAGTTAAAACGAAGTTGACATTCCAATGATTTCATCCAACCAGCACTTCTCTAGTTATGATCACTGCATACGGTCAAATTCCTAAGACAGATCTCAAAATAACAGATGTGTAAATGCAACTTGAAATGCCCGGAAAGTGTCTTTTTCCGACGATCTAGGAGTATTATTTTTTGGCAAGAACGCTCCACGCCAATCCGTGGTGGTGCTCCGCATAGATAGTATCAATAAGTGTGTTACACCTACATGACCTACTGACTCCCACCCCCCCTCCCCTTGTGAACAATTCTGCGGACGCCCTTGCTTGGACCTCCTGATAGGGGCCCCTTTGGGCCAGGAGCCGGGGCCCCCAGGCTCATCGTTACGCCACTGGTCATACCCTATGAGCTTAGGGGTCTGGGAAGTGGATGAGGGCTACTTAGGGTAGAAAAAAGGAAATTTATTCTGGAAGTTTGAGAGCAATTCCTCTTTCCGCTGTGTTTTGTGAGTAAAAATCGTTAGAAGAGAATACTTACTGTCTGAAATTGCTTCCCCGGAAATCCCGCACCCTTTGGTGCCCCCCCCCCTTCAATTTTATGCATCAGAAAAATTCAAAAAGTACATTCTAAAACAGCTCTAGCATGAAATGTAATTGCAATTGGTGGCGTAAGTTATGTAAGTAGACTCCTGCTTTTTACGATGTTCCAATTTGTATTCTTGCCAAACTAATACCAACGTACACCATCTGACGAGACTTTGACAGCCACAATAAATCGCTACTAAATTTACCATGAAATATCGCACGTCACAAATGGTGCTCAAAATGTGAACTATTTGGAGGGCTTGAGAATAAATGTTCACCCAAACGAATGATGTACGTGCGACATGGAGGAAGGAACCACAATCTATCAAAGTTAATGTTCAACTTTACGTCCATTTATTCATGACTCCCCGGGCCGTTCTGCTACCCCTTTAACATTCTCTACACGCAAAACTTTTGAAACAATATAGAATTGTTATTGCCAAACCATTCTTCATGCAGTGACGTAACAGTAAACGCTTAAATCTGCTTCCGGGTTTTGTGCACTGTATCTACAGAGAAATCATCTTCTAGATTTTCTGTGTTGCTGTTAGGTCAAACATAGACAAATAAAATGCAATGTCAAGAACAGAAATCAGACATTACTTTAAGAATAGAAAATTATTATATATTTAATAAATTTTATGGTACGTATCGCCTTTTTGTTGAACTATAAATGTATTGATGTATACGAGCCCCCATCAGTTTTAGATCACAGCGCAGAAAAGGATAATCTTGCTATACGTTATCTGTACTTGTATTCACTCGCGGAATATTGCATGCACAGTTAGTGCACAGCAACTTACATATGTGGTATTTTAATTATATGATGAAGTACAATATTGTTTATGTATAGGATAGATTGCGTATAAATTATCATTACGGATACCGTCTGCCGAACACACTACAACTGCTTACCAAGAATCTACAAGCAAGTGAGGACGTGTGACTGAACATATTGCAAATACCGCTGAGAAAAGAACGGAACATTCTTTGTTGAATTGTTAACTAGTACAGAATTTTTTCAAAAGAGGAGGTTGATTTTTCCATCAAAATGGCAAGCCCTCCACCTTACACACAAGTAAGAAATATATGCAGTTTTGTACTGGTTTAGCCGAACTAAGCTAGGCTACGCCAACGGCCTAACATAACCTAGTCGTCACTTACGTTAAGCTAGGCCTGTACTTCAGTGTACTTTTAATAATAATGGCCTAACTTTTGTTACTTGTGTGACTTCTACTTTAATGTTGTTGTAAGTTGTAACTGTAAGTAAGGCCCTATGCCAAGTGTGTTGTAGCTGTATACATGATAAGTAGGCCTTGCCCAGGCGATCAACATTTACTAAATTAGTGCCCACCTTAGGCTTTAGCCAAGAGTTTTTTGTCCATGTACTGTGAGTGATACCAATATTACCAAGTTTAGTGTGAAACAATTTAGACGAATACTTTTGTGAGTGTAACATTGTTATTTTCTAAGGTTGGTTCCTTTGATTACACAGTTAATGTGTGGAAGAATATGTGTTTTACTTAGTATTACAACTACAAGGTAGGTACCTACTTAGTACTTGATAAACCAAGCTTTCATTGCTATAATGAAGTTATTTTATTGCTGTTTGATGAATTGTAACTTGCAATTGTGTGCTGGAGTGTCTTTGGACTAAGGGAGACACCAAGAATCATTAGTTTAGTGCTGGAAATAATTTGCAAATTTGGACCATTTTTTGCCTCTTAAAATATACAGCTCCATGAGGAACAAGATGTTGAAGCTGCAATACAGCAGGTCAGACTTGCCCTTGTTGTACCAGATGAGAGATCCATGGCCCCCATCACAAATTCGTCTTCATCACAACACGGTAAGTAAAAAGGTTAGATTTAAAAATTATTTGTGGTAGTAGAAGAACACAGTTAGCAATTAGTGGAATGGTAGGCCTTCGCATAATTGTTAAAAGGGGCACTGCACTTTGCATTTAAGTGCCATTGGTGTGCTAGTGGTCTGAGTTAAAGGGTATGATAGCATTAATATTTAAATTTCAACTATAGTGGTACATGCTCCTAATTGATTTTTGAATGTGCTCAAAGAACAGTGCACAAATAAAAATTCAGAAGTTAAAGCAACCCTTGGAGCCCAATCTAAATTTTGTTTTGGAGTGGCATTGCAACATATTCCATTTTATATGATATTTTTAAAGAAAATGGGTAGCTAAAGTCATATGAGGATGTGACATTTTTTGGGAACTTTCAGTGGTGCACTGTGTAACATACCATCTTAACATTTTGTTCCTAAATCTGGAATGCTTGTTTGAAGAAAACAAGTTTAAGACAAATTTTGTAACAATGCTGGTTTGTATCTTACTTTACAAGTATTGTATGTAGAATGATCTGCACATTGGTGAAATGAACACAAGCAACAAAACTGATGAAATATGAATAATATTAGTTACATATATTATGAATGTCAAAGAATATTATTTTGGTAAATGTACTCTTTTCAACCATCAACACTTAATATATTTTCTTTATCCTGTTTCTTCTATTCCCTATTCAGAGACAAATGAGCAGTCATCACATGACGATCGCCCCCCAACCCCGACAGAAAACGATAAATTTCCAGATGAAGCCCCTCCTCCATATCAAACAGATTCAGACCTGCCCCCCTATCCTCCAGATTATCAGGAGCAGCTACAGGCATCCCTAGAGGAGAAACTCATAAGAGTTGGCCTTTTGAATGTAAGTTAATATGAATGTCCTTCTTTGCATTGGGTTGAGGTGTCCAACACCCTCACCTGTCAGCCTTTTCATATTTGTGGCTGCAATTGAAACAGTTTATAAAGTGTTTACACACAGGTGTGCACCTATGATCGCTGTACCACTTGAGTGACTTTGTTCCTATCATAACCTTGTCATTCCCCTAACCAGTGAGTTTGGGGGAATATGTACACCCTTTGATATGTTTACTCTGTGATATGTTTAATGGTACCCTTTGATGGTATGCATCAGTGTTCGCGCCAGCGATCTTGCCAAAGTCGTCAGGGGAGTCTGAGATGTTACCCCCAGTGGGATTCAAGGGGAAAGCCCCTGGTCAAGGGGTAAAGGGGCCAAAGGTCCTCTTGGGACATTCCAGCATTTTAGCGTCATTTTAGTGATAAGAAAGCTACGCAACCATGACCTGTTTCATTCTAATAGGCCTATATATCTGTATCCCAAATTTCCCAAACGAGCATTGCAAAATCTTTAGAGGTAAGGACTCTAGTGTTATAGCACACACAAATTTGCATATTAACAACTGAAATGAATAGCTTGAGACTTGATCTGTGAAGTATTTTTGATACCTTGTAGGGGAGATTCCAACCTTAGTTAGGCTGCGAGGGGCCGGGCTTAGTACCACAACCTTCAGGCTTCCAGTTGGTACATTGCCTCTAAATTTCACTTCATTTGGGGACTGCCTTAGCCTTAGCAGTCTCTTCATTATTGAATATCTCAAACATCTTTCTCTCTATCAACCAGGAAAGTGAATTCCGAAATGATGAAAACAGACTGGGAGGCGATATCGTCTTTATCCTCGCATTCATCAGTAAGTAACACGTTGGAACTTTACCGTACGGTAGTTTTATATCATTTAATCAGTAAGTCACACATCTGAACTTCTTCATGTAGTAGAACTATGTATCATTAGTAATTGCTGAACACTAGGATAACTAATCTTGCACAGACCCTTCCTTAAATCCCTCTTGGTTGCCGAGTAATCTGGAACACCTTAATCCCTATTCCATCTGTAACCTTCATCAGGGGCATCATTGTTCCATCACTGGTGATAATCTCAGAATAAATTTGCAAGCTTTTCCAACCATGTTTGCAATCAAGGGTTCATAACTATAAGTTCTCAATCAATATTCTAAAGTTTATAAAAGGAAAAAAAACACCTTAGTTGGCTAGAATGGGATTCTGACCAGTGGATTTAGAAGTACAAGTCCTATTCTCTGTCGAACCCAGTTTTCTGTGAACCATTTGTTTCCTGGTGATGGGGGAGAGGAGAGGATAGGTGCTATTCAGAATACACATTACCTTGCATGATACCTGGAATTACACCCCCTGTTTTTTCAGTTGAAGCCAAAAGCCCATCGCATCCCCAGATATTGGCTTGAGCACACTCCTCCACCCCTCTTCCCTGAGTCTGCAAATTGCAGTCACCATATGGTAGCCACAAATAACCTAGTGAGATGCTACACACAGCATTCAGGTAGTCAACACGTTTCTGATGTGATAAATTGGTCACCCAAGATGGTACTAATGAATGAATGAACCTTTTTGGGAAAGTGCCTGAATTCTATGCCATAGAGTTACAAAAGTTGAAAGTCTGTATGTATACTGCCAATGTATCTTCCCTATGAGATGGTTACTTGAAACTAATATAAGTGGATGATATATAAGTTTGCCTTTCCAGGAGTTGTTGCTGACACAATCTTCTTTCTTTTCTCTTTATTATCAGTTGCATTCATTTTTAATTGGATTGGATTCCTTTTTGCATACTGCCTGAGTATCACTGTAGCAGGAAGGTATGGCGCCCTCGCTGGGTTTGGAGCATCCATGGTCAAGTGGTCTTTAATCGCCATGGTAAGCCACATCTCTAATTGCATCATTTAATATTGCTTCAGTTCCAACAAGAAGAACGACGACAGAGCAAGGAACATGCACTGATATCAGACTCAAAGTGTAGGAAAAGGTGTGACAAAACGTATAATCTGTACAGTGCTCTATGGATAAATGGTCAATGGTCCACCTAGGTTGGATGTATTAACACACATTGAAAACATCATAGCCTTTCAATTCTTTGAAAAATAAGGATTTGCAGGTGATTTTGTTGTTATTGTTGTTGAGATATTGATGTCAAAATAAAACGAAACTGTTAGCAAACTGCTTATCCACTTAAGAGCCTGTGTAAGGGAATGTGTACAGGTAAGAGGGCCTGACATTTCCATCCTAGCAGGATCTTCTTCATAGGCTGCATGAAGAAGATCCTGCTAGGATCGAAACGTCAGGCACTCTTACTTTTACACACAAGATATTGAACTATGAGTTGAGAAATCCGTATTGTCTTCCTGTGAGAACAATGAACCATGACAGCCATAAAGGACTATAGACACTTAGCCAATTTTGTCCCATATTTAGTACATTTGTTGTGTGTGATAACCTCATTCAAAATCTGTTGAAAGTTTATCGAAAAGCTCTTTTCGTTTCCAAGATATACACATTTGAAAGGTTTGATAAATCTGGCAAACTCATGAAATATTTGCAAGCTATGATGTGGAGTGTTGTGCTCATCAAAATCCTTTTCATAGCCCTAATTAAGGTTTAAGCCATAATTACAAGCCCACATATATAATTGAATAATGTGATGTTCCTCTTTGCAAAGAAGACAAAATATTTTAAAAAGTAGCCATAGGCCACAAAGCTGTGTTCAGTGTCCTTGAAATGAAGGTTGTAAAAACAGGAATAACATCACAGAAAATTAGGCAGTCATTCCCTTTACATCATCACTCAGTTGGGACAATTTTTTCTATACTGTAGTGTTATGCCCCGCTTCAGTGTAGTCGTATTGTCAGTACGAGCAGTATGAATAATGTTTCTAACAGATCAAGGTTAGGAACTGTTTGTACTGACAATACAAGTGCTTTGAGAGCATGATATTGGAGTACAGTTTAGAGGTATTAGCATTAGGAAAATGTCCCAACTGGCTGACATCATCAATGGGCTAATGTTAATTTTCAATGAAACTAGAATTGAAAAAATATTTTGATGGGAATTGTGCAAGCTATTTTCATGGTTTCGAATGCCTATTACATTGATTAGGACAATGCTGTTCATAAGTGTCTGTAGACTTTAAGAGTTACCTGTTGGGTTATGCTCATTACAGTTTGTTGGTAGTACTCAACCATAACAGGAAAAAAAATGGGTGACCTTGAAACAATAGTGCTTTACCTTAGTGCAACAAATTGTACCAGGAAGTTTGGAAATAGATAATAGCAATCTTGTAGAGGATCAAGACATGGTGTCCCATTTGGGATCAATTATAATCTTTTGTTGAGCAATGCTCAGTAGGTTTGCTAAGTTTGTAGACTTGTCGTACCAATACAACAGCATGAATCGTTAATACGGATATGAGCATTAAGGCTAAAAGCCCCAGTACTTAATCTTGTACTGGACTCTTTATACTTAATTTCCAAAATTCCTTTGAGTACCGAATCCAACTACAAATCCTTGACAACAAGTACAAGTACAGGTAACCATGCTAGAATGTGAATCCAGGTAACAGACTCGTTAGGTGGGTGACATCCGCTTTAAGCAAAGCAGCTGCTTAAAGATCTCGGAAAAACCTCATTGTTATCATAAATACATTCCAAATACAGAATGTTGTTCTTCAAAGAGTAACAATTTTAATGAATATTCATGAATTCTTCGTCTTTGTCGTGTTCCAGTATTCTGATTGCTGTACACCATATATGCAGAGTGCCGTGTGTCTGCTAGCTGCCCTCATATTTTGTGGTACGTATCTTGTTTCAGTTCCCTTTATTTTCATTTAACATGGTACCAGCTGGTTTCACGTCGTGATGGTTTCTTGATCAACATAGCATACCGCCCAACTGGTTCAGTTGTTTTTAACCACATAAAAAAAAAAACTACAGAGTGCATTTTCTTTGAAAATTAAGTTGATTTACATATAGATACACTTTCTAATATGAATGATATCATATAAGAAATGGAATGAGATGACGTCCAGAGAGAGATGATGCAATCATACACCGAAGTGAGGGTCAATAACTCAGTTGTCAGTGTTATTTACCATATATTTTAATCGTCAGTGTCGTCCAGCACGGAAGTCATAACAAACTGTAACATTACCCATGCTTCAGCTGTGCGACATAAATGGGTCTCCTAGTTTGGTAAGCTGTCAGTGTACACCCCTGTATCTCCCCCCCCCACCCACCCTCCCCTCCAAAGCAAGTAACTTTGGTCTTCAAACGTTTGGCTGGGGCCTGTCATGAATACATCACATTTTACACACACTCAGGTCTAGTATTCTAATTTGCTAGTCATGTATTTCCAAGTTCCTAAACCAATTTAATCCCCATTCCAACGGCCGTATAGAAAACATAAACGTTCCACGTTTTATCGTCGTTCGCAGGAATCCTAATATTTTTCCGAGGAATCTTTCTGTACATGAAAGCAAAGGCCTATTTCTACAGTGGACGGAATGGTAACATCCGATTTGTGTACTGGCGCCCAGAGTAGAATGTATGTGGAGTCAATGGAGCTTTCACACACCCACACAGCTTACGGTATATAAAACACATGACAAAATGTGTGAATTCATAAAGTTGATTATGGCAGATTTGTTATGTTTTATTATTGTTCTTTTTTTTTCGCTAGAATTTTGACAGTTTTGACTAATTCATCTGTTTTGTAAACAACTCAAATTAACTCTGCACATATTAAATTTTCTCTTTTGAGAAAAACTTACAAACTTGATGTTTGTTGTTTTGCAAACCGTGTTGCCTAATTCATGCTGTTTACTGAGGGATTGGCCGTTCAATACATGTTCTCATAATATCAGTCTCTGCATTTTTTCCTTTACAAAATCTACTATTACTAATAACTGTGTGCAAAACCCGGCTGTAGAATATTTTCTCCATTTAGAAACCAAAAAAAAAAAAAATCTGTGAGTTAAATCTATTCCTTTGTAAATAGCTTTTAAAACATTTATTATTTTAGCAGGCTGGTTTGATCGCCTGGATGTGGGAAATATTTATTAAAACATATATTCAGAATGGACGCAACTGTAATTTTAAGTATAAACGAATGTTCTTTTACTTACTAAATGTCCATGCACAAATATGAAGTGTCTAATGTACATGACAAAAAAAAGGTACAGTTGTAAATTTGAGGGGGAGTTTGGGGGCCGGGGGGGGGGGGTTAATGCTTTTTATGTACTTTCTTGTAGTAATGATTTTGACCACAAACTGAATGCTGGAGCAATGTAACTAACTAATTCACATTTGTCATCTTGTAATGGAACTCTGTCTTGATAAGGAAAGGCCAAAAATTCTATACTGTTTAAAAATAGGTGTTATTATGATTCATGTAATTGCCTGGGAAACGAAATGTCTGTACTGTTTTACTTAATCTGTGTATCGTTACATGTATTGGATGAATGTGTGCAAATCGGTCAGCAAAAGGCATAAAAGGTATATGTGTTTAAGCTTCTTGTAAAGGTAAAATCGATTCTCTTACGTTTGAGAATCTGTGAGCCATGAGAAGCAGAGGAGGGAGGGGCTTACATCAGATAGTGAAAGGTGTACTGTAAGATGGAGAAGAAATGGTTGAAGTTGAAACGAAGGCATTTCAGTGACAAGGATATGGTTCTGTTATATTTTGGGGGGCTTGTTTACATTTTGAGAGCGCAAGGAGAATCGAGATCTTGTTTTCTTTTGGGTAATAAGGTAATAAATCTGACCTGAAGCGTCCACGTTTGAGAACAGTTGTTGAATCAACATCAAATCTAGTAGCTGGTCATTGTACTACATTGCGCTCACCTTTTAGACTTGCACTGATCTGTCTTTATGTGGAAGTACCCGGAAATCTCCGGTCGCCTGATCTCCCGAGTGTTTCACGCTGCAATCTTGCTCGCCCACGGTCGGGATCCACCCGGAACGCAAGATCACGACTCTAGTTGATCTCCTAGTATGAGAGCGTTCACGCTACAAAGTCTGGTAGCATGAGGGCATTCACGTTCACTACAAAGTTAAACACCCCAGTGGGTATCCGATCGCTCTTTGCCTTCTCAATCGTGAAAAAGTCAAAAATATATATATATTGATCTATTGTTCAGGTCGTGTCCTGGATGAATAAGTCGTTTGCATGTACCCTAAACAAAATACGTGTGAAGTGCCACTAAACTCGCATAGCCGCTTTAATATTGGGCATAAAATCACTGTCGTGTGTGACCGTTTATACCGTTTCAAAAACTGCTTCCCTACTGCACAGAACTTGTGTCAGTAAATAGTACTTAACGTTAATGGGCCCTGATCCTCGCTTCGATCCCTGCAGGATCTTCAACGGTGGACCGTTTTGTCATGAGCTGTTGTTGGTATCCTTCGTACAGTTACTTGGTCTTGATTACTGGAGTACAGTCTTTTCATTTTTTTTCTCTCTGCCGTTTATAGACTAGAATCTTTGAAATCGTATTTAAGTTTCTGTCAATCATGTAAAAGCTTCTATTTAGTAAAAGAAAAATGTTTTAGAGAGAGTGCTAAGAATTATGGGGTACTTTGTGAATGAATCTTTCTTTTTCCCTTTTTTTTGGGGGGGGGGGGAAGGGGTGCATACTTTACTTGCCAAAATATACATTGGTGCCTTGCTGATCTTCCCCAGTGATATAATTTAAGCTTCATTTTGATTTTAAGACTTCTGTGTTAGACTTCTGTCTGGTGTAAATGGTCAGTTCATAGTATCATCAGAGTTAACGCTGATAGGATACAACCTAAGTGATCATGGAAAGGTTTCCAAGAGGTGCATCAGAGGAGAATTGGAGGTCAATCATAGTCATCATTTGGGAAGGAACAAACACCTCCGTGGCTTCTCTGAAAGTATGGACGTCGTTCTCATGCAGAGCCGGTTAACGTTAATAATGTCATGTGAATATGGGTGGATGGTGTACTTGTAGAATCCTGTAGAATTATCAACGACATGACATTTGGTGGAAAACGTTTACTTACGGAGAACAGGAGTAATAAATTAAACATGGAGTTGGAGTGTAGATTTTGAATGTAGTTTTGATTTGAGTACACAGTTTAGTGCAGTGTTGAGTACAGGGAGTTGAGTATAGGGGTGAATTCCGTTTTGAATGTAGAGTTTGAATCGAGAGTGGAATGTACAGAGAGTTGATATTAAAAAAGTTGCGTACAGTTGATTGTATAGAGTCAAGCACAGTGTTGAGACCTGAGAATTCTATGTTGATTGTAGAGTTGAATGCAGTGTTGAGTACAGAGATGTATACAGAGTGGCTTATACGGTGTATTAATACAAATACAATGTTGACTGTTGAGTATAATGTCGATTACAGAACTTTAACATAGGGTTAAATATCAAGGAGACTAGAAGTTGAATACTCGAGTCGACAAGGAATGTGTGCAGGGTGTTCCTTCTGATGTTTGTGTGATTGACAATCCATTTACTCGGAATAATTTAATTAAGCTGATAGCTAAAACAAAACAATATGTAAGAAATGTCACAGAATGCCAATAAATGTAAGATGTTTTGAAAAAATTGATGAAAAGTATGAGACCATTTTTGGTGCTGTTTTATTATCTATTTTGTTTTTAAGGGAAAAAATATATATTTTAAAGTATGATTTCTGTTGTAATCCTGAGGCATGTTATCATGTATAAACTAAATCGATTCTCATTCAAATAGCCGTGATGTAACAAAACTGCATAAAACTAACAGTCATGTCACAAAACTTGATGAAATATATGTAGCGAGTGTTTGAACAAAAGACAATTTGTAGGAAAATTAAAAATCCTGCATGAAGAGCTCTTTGATACCAGTTTAGTGAGTTAACATTTGCTGGTGGCAGGATTCTGTTGAACCCTTAAAAGAAGATCAGAGGAAAATCATTTTTATGATTTCAGTTAGTTTAAACACATGGCCATTTCCAAAATGTCCTAATTCACTTGATCAGAAATGGGCAGGAGAGAGAATACGAACACTAACACTTCTGTTATAGCCAAGTTTCATATCCTTGACAAAATTGATGAGTTATCTTTATTTCTGAAAGTTAGAAATATTGTAACTTGCGGGCAGCATCACAGATAACTGGTTGTTCCTGATAAATATATTGTTATGTTTTGGTACATATACAACAGATTGATATGTTCAGTTTTATCTTTTGATAGTGAGAGCACAAGTTTGTTTGTGGTTGTAATGGTATTTAACCGTGATAACCATGAAGTTTCTCAAATTCTTCTGAACAAGTGTTAAAAGGGGTGCAGACAAATAGAGGGGTGAAAGAGGGATGGATGGGATGGAAAGGGGGAGGGTGGATACAGGACACCACATGTACATGTAGGATAATTGGAAGTTGCACAGATAGTCTTGGGGAGAAAAAGGTGAATGTTTCCTATTACCTTTGACTATATTGATATTGTTTCATTTGGGCATGAGGGGGTGGGATTGGGTGCAGTGAGGTGTTTCTCAATTACCACACTACCTGTAACTTCTAGGTGAGTTTGAACTTCACTAAATTCACTGTCATATGTAGACCAATATTTGTGAACCTTTCAATTTTAAGTCTATGTAGTTTTCTTTTCTCGCAGTATTTTTAGCAGCCATTGTCAGCCATATATCGGTGGTATTTTAAAATTCTACAACAATTATTTTTATTTTTCTCTTTCTTTATTTGTTTGTCTGTATTATGTTGTGTTAGCATCAGTGCATGTTTGTAACCTCATTACACAGTCATCTCTAACAGAATTCCTTGTTTTTCGTTCTCTTTCGTGTTTTACTTTTGGAAAAAGCAAACTAATAGCATTTCTTTAAAGGGATATTTTCATAGATAATGTCATACAGCTATGTACATTCCATACAGTTAGTCGAAAAACCCCATCTCAGTATCTTATCCCGAACTCAAGATACGGTTGATTGAATGTAACCTATTTTGACTGACTAAACCCTTCGATTCTTCCCTGGAGTTGGTCACAGTAGGTGGTGTGTGATATCAGGAGGGGTACATATTCTTCAAAAGCTTTACTCTCCTAAGATAATCTTCTTGCTGAATTATCCTCGAAACCTGGTAAATTTGGAATGTTTACCTAGCTGTCGAGGTTCTCTATTTTGAGAATTTCATCCAAATGTAACCTTTTGTAGATGTGCCCTATTGTTTTTGGGACCCAGTTAGGACAATTTTTTTTCTATACATGTCCCAAGCTTCAAAGCACTTGTATCGTCAGTATGAGCAGTTTGAATATCATGTTTCTTTCAGATAAAGGTTAGGAATACGAGTGCTTTGAAGCATAATATGGGTGGCCAGTTTAGGGAGACATTAGAATCAGATGAAGGTTGGGAACTGTTTATACTGTCAGTATGAATGCTTTGAAGCATGATATGGGAGGACAGTTTAGAGAGATGTGAGTATTTGAAAACTGTCCCAACTGGCCGGTGTTTGGTTCCCATGCCATGCATTTTAACGAGTGGGTGGGGCTTAACATAAATTTCTAAAACTCAGTGTATCTTCAACTATATGTCTGATTTAGTTCATACTTGGTATAGTGATGTAACTACATAGTAAGTATTTGTTCTTTCCAGCACCATGCATGCACCTCTAAGATCCCCCAGTGTCTGGTAGACCATGCACCTATCAGATCCCTAGAAGTTACCGCAGACCCATACACCTGTCAGAACCGAAAAGGTAAGCACATATCAGATCAAAAATAAAATGTGCACCACAGATTCTGCATCTCTTAGACCCCTAACCCAATAAAGACCCTGAACAGTAACCACAGACCTTGTACTTTTTCAGATCCCTGAGTGGTTAGCACAAAACCCTGCCCCTAGCTATCCCCAAACAGTAACCCAGTAAAGCCCCAGAATCTATAAGACCCTGAACAGTAACTGCACACAATGTACTTAGATCCTGCAAGTGTAACCAGAGCCCCTGCACCTTTCTGATACCTAATTAGTAACTACAGTTTTCGGAACACAACGATGACCTCTTTTCAGTAACACACCATAAAACTTTATTCTTGATGAATTATTACTTAACAACTATTCCTATGATGCTATATTTGGCAAATCTCCCCTTAAAGCCTACCACACACTGTACAACTGACCCAACTCGACATCGTTACATGAAAAATCCTGAATTGTGATTACTATTAGACTTATATGACTGACACCCCCCCCCCGCACACTAAGTTCAATGTTACAGAGAAAACCAAAACAATTTTTTCTGCTGCAATGCTGTGATGACATCTTTTCTTGTGCTGTTGCTAGATGCAAATATTGGCAAAATTCATATCTTTGAAGCATAAAATTTCTAGCAATTTATTTAAGCAATCAACTACAGCCACTGGCTTATCTCTTTACTATTAATTACAGACCCTGTTATAGTCAGCCTTCAAAATTGTAACTACGGACTCTGCATTTATCACAAAGCTAACTGGGTGAGCGCAGTCACAGCTTTTACATTCCTAAGCTGTATTGTACTTTTTTACAGTAATATGTGCATGCCTCCCCTCCCCCTCCCCCCCCCTTTATTCTGCCATCATCAGTCGAGGGAAATGGTTAAGCTTTTTGTCAGAGAAATATTTGATATTTCTTTGACTACCCCCTCTACTTGTCATCTCGCTGCTAGTTGAGATTACAGGTTATACTAAAATAGCGCCACCACTTTCTAATGCTGTCCTTATTCTTTGAAATCATCTGTCTGCCAATTAAGTTTGGAATGGAATGAATAAAAAAAAAGAGATAAATTTGTGCACATCATTCAGTTAAAGTCTACAAAAAATCAATAGTAATGCAACAAAAACACAAAAATTTTCCTACATAAAAAAATAAATAAATAAAACTGAAATACCATTAGTGGAATGGATCCCTTTCCACACTCCCCCCCCCCACTCTCCCCTCCAGTAAAGTAAAACAAAAAGAAGTTTGTTTTCAAATATTTGTACTGCAGACATTGCAGTTTGCAGAGGTCATAGACCTTTCGATAAAATGAAACTTTACAGAATGTCATTATTTCTTCTCCCCTTTTGTTGTTGTTGTTGTTGTTGTAGTAGACATGGAAAGATTCCAATGTAACTCATTGTTGAACTGTCTCTATATGTTTTGAACGTAACTCGGTATAAACTACATCACACTCTTGAATGCTCTGTCTGCTTTTCGAGAAAGTCATTCCAACCGAAGTCTGCTTAATGCATGGCTTTTCATTTCCATCGATTTTTCATCCACGGGGAGAAAAGAAAAGTGTAGTTTATGTCTAGTAAAGAATGGCCCCAAGCAGTGAAACTGTTGGTCTGTTCTGAGGTTTTTGTTATTTGTTTTTTCTGCTGGGAGAACTTCCTTCACTGCCACCCTTGATTTTTTTTTCTCCCAGTTTTTTTTAATATATTTTTTTTAGTTACACCAGAAGGTAAGGATGTGGTTGCAAAGAAACCAACTTAGGTAAACCCTAGCCAAAAACATGAAAACCAACCATTCTTTATTGCTTATTTACGTGAAGAAATTAAACAATGTATGAAATACTGTGGAAAATATCAGTCACAAATAAAAAAAAGACAATGTTTGCTTTCAAATTTGTAGTTTTTAGAAGACACAAATGGAGTGTAACTTGGTTACAGTTTTTTTTTATCTCTTTTTTTTCTGTTATTTTGTATAAGGGTGCAGTGCATTGAATGGGCATGTAGAAATAGTACTTCTAACATGCACAGACAATCACTTGCTTAACCAGTTTTCCTTTAATGAAAAAGCTGCAAAATATTATAGAAAATTAGGAAAACTCCATAAAACTCTTGTGGAAGTTTAAAATTTGTTAAATAATTTAAGATTTTAGCCTAAGATTTTTACCAAAAGTGTTTTAAAATCACTTCCCTTGAGGTTAAGACGATACAAGGTATATTCTCGGACATTGAGAAGTTTACCACTAAAGACATTTTTAGAGTTACTTATATTTAAGAGTTTTATAATTTACTTTAATTGTGAGACTCCTGGTTGTCTTCTGCCGAAGTGCGCTTTAACCATCGGAACCTGAGGAATTAGCCGAAAAGATTTAGACAAATAACCTTGTGTCAAGGGGGAGGGGGAAGGCAAGGTGGACTGGGGATGGTAGTGGGAGTTTGTGATCAAATAAGTCACCTTCTAGAGATCTTGAAATTATGGATTTGTGGGACACTTTCATCTTTATATAGATTTAAGATATGTGACATTCATAAATTATATACTATTAAAATCACATCAAAGCTATGGAGTTCATTTGCGGGACTTGTCTAGAGTTTATTTTCAAATAGTCAAACTTTTAAAAATTCTCACTTACAGTAGTATATATGCTAAGAATTGTCTTGGGTGACCAAATATTTTTAAGTCTACCAGGGTGTCAGTAGCACATTCTACAATCTCGCTTGATAAATACTTGCTAGATAAGTTGTTGAAAATTGGTTTGATCGAATGCAGAAGAGCTCCTTCAAGAATTGTTTGCTTTAGATAAAATAGTTGAGATGTCCTTATCTGTTAAGTATGCCTCAAAGAACAAGTTTAAACCTGGTGAAAGATGTTAAGCAGGACAGTTAGAATTCTACATTGAAATATTTCAGTTGCAACCTGGTTATATGATTTTCCAGTTCTTTCTCCAGTTTTCTTCTGGAAACTGAAACTCGAAAATATTTACTGTTGTACATTTTCATAATTGATATACAGTAATTTTTTCTGCAGCGTTTCTTCCTAAATTTATCAGTTGAGCACAAGTGCTCCGAGAGTGCATGGCAATAAAGTGGACTGGCAGTCAAATTGACATCTGAGCCTCACTGACCATTATTTGACTTTTCTAGCATATTGGTGATACCTATAACCTTTAAAGGTAGTCAGCATAGGCCCCAAATTATAGCACACTATAATTGCTAGAAGTTTTCAAAAAGTACTTTCGTGGACTAGGTCTGTACTCTCCAAATTGTTCTCAGACACTTTTAAGGAACACACAAGATGACCGAATGTCCCACTGAGGAAAACTTCCTCGAAGGTTGTAATGAAAATGGTTCAACATTTTGACCAAAGGTCACCTAATTTGAATATCTAGCATATTTGAGACCAATACAGCATACCTTTAAGTCCTTATCTTCTCTGTTTTGTACCAAATTTCAACAAGTTTATATTTTTTCTTCATTTGACCTTTCAAAGCATTCTGGGACCAGGATGAGGAATATGACAGTAAATCTAAAACATCAAAGTTAAAGAACAAGAAAAACAAAGTGGAAAAATAATACTTCAATAAGATTAATAATTTTTTTTTACAAATGTTTGTGTCTGAGGTGACCATTTTGTGCTAATTCTAGCTTATTTATCAAGTGATGTTGTTCTGGCACTTAATCGTAGTAAGCTGTGCGGCAGTTTATACTTGAGGCTTGTGTCCTGTGTGCTGAAACCACTACTTGGGTTTATCTGGTTCATCACACAGCTGGTTATTGAAACTGCTACTGGCGGGGCCTGGCTGCTTCTCTGCCCTTTTTATATTTTGTGTTGTTTTTGTTGGCTTGTTTGTTTTCTTAACCAAACTTGCTTATTTCCCTCCAGAGTAAAACAGCCAAAGAATGGGATAGCAACCAAGTCATTTTTGGTGATCACATTAATTTAAGATTTCCTGTGGGTGAAAGGTGCCAGGTTGGTGTGGTGTCCCTACAATGAACAACCATAATGGTATTTATTCAATGGCTTGTGTAAACTGGATTAAAGGAACCCAGACACTGTCATCAGGAAAAGTCGAAAAGGTCTTGCTTCGAAAGCTCCTTTGTCCTCCAAACGAAATTCAATAAACTCTATGGCATGTTTATTCTTTTAAGGTCTCTTCCTTTGTACGGAAACCTTACCTTTCGGAGTAGAAGTGTTGTTGATACCAATAATTTGTTATTTGACATCTCAGATGCCTTATAGACGGTTGTTGTTGATGAAATCGTAGGCTAATTAACAGAGGTTCTTTAAACTGTTTTCAATAGGAATTCCTTGCCTTGGTAGCTTAGCCGAACAATATGGCATGTCCCGAAGAAAAGGTTTGCCCATTTTTGAAAGGAATCGATACCGCAGTTACCTTGGCTGTGTACGCATTCATTTTTTTTTCCAAACAAGCTTTTAGGTCAGACAAGGCCCAAGCAGAAATCTGTTTGTTGTCTGGGGTATGTTTTACAAATCAGATATTTTTTCAATGCTTTGAGAAAGAGGGAAAAACAAGAAAACATGGCTCCCTTTATATTTTCGTAAAATGGCGATATATTTTAAGAAGAGACTCCGATATGCAGCGACTTGGTGTCAAATTCATGTAAAAATAGGACAGACATATTTTTCAAAATAGTCATATAACTTGTTTTCAAAAATTGTCAGACAGTTATTTAAAATTAGACTATTTTTAGTTTTGATTAGGCTGCAAATCCAGAGAAAGCTGATCAGTGATTAGCAATGTGCTAGATACACAAGCTTACAAAATTAAAGGGGACACGAATACCCAACCACCGCCCGTCTTTACCTCACATAACAGAGATGATCCCTGTGAAGAATGACTCCAACGAACAAACAGCTAAGAAAAATCTCGCTCCGTTCGGGAGATATCGTAGTTTAAGAGTCGTATATCTGGGCGTCTTTGTCAAATCTGTGATGTCATAATGCCATTAGGATCTTAAAAACCTAGCTACTCTTCTCTCTGAAATTTCTTCTTCGCATATATTCAAAGCTAGAATTTTTGCAGCAAGTATTACAACCCAAGCTGACAGCTTTAGGTAGCATTTCTACTACTAATAATATACCTCATGTTCTGGTGTGATAATTTACTACAACAACTAGTAGAATTTGAATGTCACTTTACCACTTGGGAACCATTTCTTCCATTCAGTGTACCATTTTGAGGATTTTTTTTTAAATTTTCACATTTTTCTGACCCAAACTACGCAGTAATCACTATATGTTTCGTCCTGGTGGTTGGGCTGATGATCAAATCCATTATTTTAATGTTTAGTTCCAATGACTTTCATGCCATGAACTTTGAACACAGGTGGAAGGGTTCTTGACCTATTTAGGAAGGACAAGTGACCCATTTAAAGGGGGGGGGGAGAGTGCTGATGATTCATTGAGCGAGCATCGACTAAGCAGCTGGCAGTAAAATGGATTGTAGCTACTTCATGACGGCAATCATTTCCTGTTCTTTGGGCCATAAATTTTAAAAATGTTTAGAATTTTTTCTTGCATGATTGGCAATCCATAGTCCATCATTCTCTGCACTGCCTGTCATGAATTTACACACACACAAAAAATAAAAAAAATCCAACCAGTTGTTTATTACACATTCTAAGGATGTCATGGATAACCATATTTCTTCAGACTATTAGATATAAGGAATTTTTTGCATACAACAACAGACTGCCATATCAAATGATTCGATCAAAAGAATTGATTGATGTTGTAAAATTTCATTACAGCTTTAGTAAAATAATAGATGTTTGAGGATTTGTAAGGTTAAAGCTGTTTGTAAATTCACTTGTGTATGCTCAATACAGATTGATAATGTCACAGTTTTTTATTCCTTGGCCTAAATATAATTCTTTATATAACGTTTGGCATAATTTAGTGTTAAATTTAGCTATTAACAAACATTTTATTATTATTATTGCTGTGAAGATAGAAGATTATGTATACCTACTATTAGATATTAATTTAATGACCCTACTAAGAATTTTCTTTCCATTGGTACTATACCCCCACCCTGCACCCTCCATTTCAATAATCTATTATTTCAGAAATGTTGTCAAAGGACAAACTCATTGTGTAATGAATCCTCTCTTCCCCTCCCCTCCCCTCCCCTCCTCCCCTCCCCTCCCTTTCCTCCATATTTGGTAATAACAACTGACCAATCAAAAAAATTCTTTGACCACCACAAAAGTTTCGATGCTGTACATTTAGAATGAGATGACATAATTTGGGATATTATTTGAAAAGATTAAATACAAGAATTATCTAAAACCTTTTGAGGAAGAGGTGGAGAGGGGTGGTGGAGGGGTTGCAAATGCCAGGGTGAGACATCAAAGTAGCTAAACACATCTGCATGGTTTATATACTGTTTAGACCAGTTATGTATTTAAGACCTATAGAAATGAATTGTTACACAATTAAAAAGCTTCAGTCCATGGCTCTGATCATATATGTGCTGGAAACAGCAAAGGTTTTGACATTTTATCATAATTTAAAAATAAAACTGTAAAATTGTGTCTTAATGTCCAAGTCGTAACCACTTGGTTCCAGTGACTGCCACAGAATAACTTTTCTGTTAGCTGCTTTTGTTCGGCACGGTGGATCAGGGCTGCATAGCCATCTTGTCAGTTGGTTACATTTTATCACTCAGTAATACTAACAATGCCCCTCCTGGGCCCAGGAAATGACCCAGTTGAACTCTCAAAGACGGGTACTTTTTATGAATCCATAATTCAGCTATGTTTTAACTTTTGAAATTTCATTGAACTTCTAGAACAAGAAATCAATAATTCCCTACTTCCGGTTTTACAAAGAAGGAATGGTAAACAAAAATATCCAGAGACTTAAGAAAATGGTGATGATATTTTGTGGTGACAAAAGAATATGCAAGGATTGAAAGACTCTACTTTCTTGAATGATTTATGAGTAGATCTACTAGCTGGGGTTTACCAGCCTTTATAATAATGGGGAGGGGGGTTGGGGAGGGATGGGATAAGTCATGTGCTCACATTTGCTCTTTTGAACCAACTGGGAGTTAGGCTAGATTGATGGTTTAAATTGCTTCGCAGGTTTGGGGAGCCATGGGGGAGGGGGTGAGAGGAGGGGTGGTCTCTGTCTGCAAACCGCCAGCTAGCTCCTCTGTCCCCTCCCTTCCTCTGGTTATTCTATAGAGAACTGCTCATATGATATGCCAAATTAATACTGTGTTGCTTTAAATTCACTTGAGACCAATATTAGCATATTTCAATTAAACACTACCACCCCCCCCTCAAGTCATCTGTCGGTGTATGGCTGTCAAAACTTCTGGGAGTTTTGGGATCTCCGATGTTTGGTAGTAGGGAGTAATAACCTGGTGGTAATGTGAAGCTCGTAAACTTTGAATTCCATAGCAGTTCAAACTCCGGCACATTTTTGAATCTCACAATTTTACTGGTAAGGCGTGTGTTTATCAATCAGATAAACTCTGGAAGTAACATAGATGTGGAGGAAAGAAGAGAATGGAGATGAGGAATTAAGAAAGCAGTTTACTTTTGAAAATGTTTACTTGTTGTAGAGTAGTTCTACTTAAGATCATTGTAACAGATCAAACACCCCCCCCTCCCCCTACTTCTCTGTCCCTCCCTCAGGCCATATGAAAGGGGTCCAAGTCATATAAACTCCAGGTTCTAGGGTCAATCCGGGGGGCCATGGAAAATAGGCAATAAATAAATTAATCTTTTCTCATTTTCATAGTATTCTTAAGGAAAAATGAAAACTTAAAAAATGGGACCCTGCGACATTATTGTGCCAGAGCCTATGGCTCTCGACACTCCCCCCAACATTCCTTCCCACCACCACCCCCTCCCTCTCCTATCTGCCGCCCATTTTCTTTTCCACCGGCAAAACTGAATATGATGCCCAGTGTCATTGTTGATAATGTGCTGTGATTCATGAGCATTTTAACTTGGACTAAATGTACCAGAAAAATGCCTAAGAGGTCCATATATATACAAACTATTCCGACATTGATGAAAATTGTTTTAAACCAGCTTTAAAGCAGCATTTTGCGTTGGGTCGCTTTTTTCCACTTTTTTAACATGTGCATCGATTTTTTTACATGTATCAATCATAAAACAGCAATCTAAGATACCATCCAAGTTTCACCCTGCCAAGAGCGTTAATTAGCGAGTAATTAACGATTTATGTCGATAAATGAGAAGAGTGTCCTCGACAAATTTCACAGTTAAAATTAATCGCATACAATTCCGTCAAACCCACTAGTTTGAATTCAACCAATCAGAGATGCAGGTTTAGTTATGAGCCGTTGCTAAAAATAGATTCAAGACTTCGCGTTGGTTGTACCAGGGAGTTGTTATGCAACTCCCTGGTACAACTGCCATATAGACTGTACACAAATCAAGCGTGGTGTTATATTACGTATCTGTCAATGACGTTCGTAGTGTTTAAATATTCATATTATGGGCGAGGTTTATTGGGTTCCCAACGGAAAATATCTTGGAGAACAACAAAGTTGAAAGTTGCAAATTTTTCGACTTTTATGCCACCATTTGAAGTAAATTATAAATAGATTAGCTAGTTATGTATGTCGTTATGGCAAAGTGGAATCAGTGAGGTTGAGAAAATTCATAGAAAATGACGCAAAATGCTGCTTTAATAGGTATTGGGAGCTAGAAGTGGGGGGAAACTGAATAACTGCTTTAACAGTGCTATTTCAGCTCATAACAATTGGATTTCTGACAGAGGAAACTAAAAACAGGAAGTCTGCAGGGAGTAAAAAATGGCCATAAAGCCCAGCTAAATCGTAAATCTTTAAGTTTCTGTGTATACCCTGGGTACATACAGCTGGTGTGCTTCATCAGGCAGGTGTTTAAGTATATCCCACGGCTAGTCTTTCCGGAAATGTTACATCAAAAAATGTCAGCAGGCAAATTGACCAACCTGTGACGGGGTTTGAGTAAACCGGTTTGAATTTTTTAGTTCTGTTGGGAGTTAAACAATATTGATAATCCAAGTCTTGGTTAGGCATGACTATATATGCTTAGCTGACAGTAGTGTGTGCTGTACCCTGTGTTTGTGTGTATGACAGGGTAACATTTAACGATAGGTCTCCAGTGGGTACTAAACTTTCATGTAGGTCCAGGAAGACAGAGAGAGGGTTGATTTGGTGGAGCAGGGAGCTGCTGCCATGGTTGGAACAGATGGAGAGAAGAATGGTACAGTTAGTGTTACACAGTTTGTTACGAGCAGTTTAGAACGCTCTGAATTTATCTCTTATAAATAAAATATGGTTCCTGCAAAATGAAAGAACGAGGCCAAAAAACAAGAGATTCATCTTTGAACTTTTTTAGCCATTTAACGATTGTGCTTCTTGTCTTCACAGAGGACAGAATGCAAGTGTTATTAATCTCAGCCTCCCAAAACACCCCCCTCCCCTCCCCCGCCCACCCTCCCTTTCGCTTGCCACCCCAATTTCCTTCTAATTGAGCTCTGCCGTCCGTGAGCGTCGGACAAATATTTTGACGTAATTTACAAGGGAAATAATTTATCCAAATACTGCGCAGGATCCGTAGTCTTTTAAAAGAGAAAGTGTTACTTTCAATACAAAAGTATATCCTTGTTTAATAGATCAGGTTTGATTTGTTCTGGTCAATATAGTGTGGTATTCACAAGGAAGGGGAAAAAAAAAAAAAAAAAATGAAGATATTCCACAAATATTCAACCATTAAGGTAGAGAAAATGATTAACCCTGCCTGTGGTCCAGATATGATCCCTAGATGATCCCAAATAGAACTGTCATTTAATTCCGAGAAAAATGTGTATAAATAACACCGGTGTTTGGAAAAGGAAGCTAAGAAATCAATTTATTATGAATTTCACCTTGATAGTAAGGTGTTGAAGCTTCATCAAGTCAAATTTGGTGCTTGAAGTTTGAAGTTCTTTATTTGTGTGATTGACAGCTGTAGAACTTTTATAAATGATCAATGAAGTCAAAAAGTGTATTGACCATTTTAGGCTTTTAGGGACAGAATAATGTGTAAATCAATCAATCAATTGATCGATTCAAAAGTAAAGTACCAGATTTTGGTAATTACATTCGTCTAAATTGTAATATTATAGTCATTTTGCTAATGTCTTGTCATCGGCAGGAAAAACTTAGGGCAGGAAATTATCATCTCGCAAAGACACGGGGAAGTTTTAAAAGTTTAAACTTCAAACTACCTTGGACATGTTGGAATGGATAGAATTTAAAAAAAAAAAGGTAACTGTGTAAAAGATCATGTTGGTTAATAATTTAATTCATGAGCACAAGAAAGTTGGTAAGTTTCTCAAACTTTTCAGTTTATTACAATTTTTTATTTTATTTTTCACGATTGTAATTTAGAGAGAATCTAACTTTTCGAATACCACAAGGTCATTTATGCTAAGTTATTTCTCCGCATTGAGAGTTGGCAAAGCCATCCTAGTCGTAGTCGACGTAGTCGTCGGGTGCTTCGAGTTCGCAATACCTACGGTGACAAGTTGATTATTAATTAAAAACTCTAGCAGGGAAAAAGGAAATACCTGGTAGGGATTGGGGCAAAGTTACTTGCCAACAGGTGAGATTAGCCTCAGGGGGCTTACAAAACAAGCCTGATCCCCAGCCAAATTTCAGATGTCAGGGGATGACAATAGGCGTGTGTCTCTGCTGTCCTCCGGAAGCTGCTCAGCAGGTACGAGGAGAGGTTGGAATCTATACCTACATCTCGGCACCACAGGATCTCCACACTTTTGCCTAGAATTCCCTTCAAGATCAAGAACAGGTGTTTTCTCAAGATATTGTGCACACCACTGATATTCATGCCTGAAAAACTCGCTATTTTTAAATGATAATCAACTAGTTCATCATGTGAGAACTGCGGATCAAAGACAGGTTTCATGTTAAAGGTAAACTTTAATAACGAGGTTTTCTAGTTACTGTAAACTAAAATATCAGTTTAGTTGACAAATTTGATATTTGATGTAAAAATAATTTATATATAGTCTTCATTTTGAATAATCATTAATCTAGCCAATAGCAAGCGTGGGGGTGGGGCTGTGATGGGATCAAGAAAGATGGAAGAGGGTTATTTTTTCTCTATATTCATCCATGTGACCATGTTACTAATTTTAATAGATGGAATTGGAGCCAAAGTACTTGTAATATATACATATATATATATATATATATATATATATATATATATTTATATAATGTATTCAACATCTATTTACATATATAAAATTCAAATGAAATATTCATAGGTTCCCCACCCCCCCCCCCATCATCATTCTGCCAAACCCTATCTTATCCTTCAATTTTTAATACAGTTTTTAAATTTTTGCAGTAAAGTTGCCATAGTTTATATGAAGAAGGTGGACCGGTTGTTGTGGTCTTTAGGGGGATGGGTTCGGGGAGGGGGGAGGATAGGGGTGTGGGTACTGAGATAATTCAGCCCAGGTTACAGCCAGGCTTTACATAATCTGTACATACAACTGATACAGTATGAAGCTATTGGTGATAATTTCTCCTCATCTATTGCTTATGATAATCCAGGTAAAAGTTAGAGACTGACTATTCGCAATTTAACCGCTCCATCAAAAGATTTAGAAACGGTATTTGTCATAGTTCTGTCAAAACCCCTTCTAATCCTTCATCTTAGACTCCAGTTTTTAAATTCCTTAGCCCGAGATTGTTTGTCAGCGATTTCCTGCTTGCCAATTTTTTTCTTTTTTTGCAGCTGTTTGCTGTCTATTATTACTCGTACACACAGAGCCAGGAATGACAAAATGCCTGAGAGGCAGAAAAACATTTTGATGTCAAAATAAACAGGGCCATATAGTGATGGAAAACATTTAAAATTTCATTCCTCTGATCCGGTATAAGTTGATCAGACAGTGTGATGTATTTGGGATGGCTCTCTGGTTAAAAAGAGACAGAAAGATAGAAAGAAAGTAAGAAAGATGGTATAGTTTGTAGGTGTCTAGAAGCTATACTAAAACTACTAACTGCAAAAAAAAGCCATGAAAACCATCAAATATTTTGTAGAAAAAACAAGTTTTGTTTTTGCAGTGTCTTTTATTATTTTATGCCTTATTTCTATTCTGTTGAAGTTGGCTCATAGGTTTGGCAAGACTTGAAAGAATCGTAAATGTACAGGCTTTCAACATATTAAAACTTTTAACCTATTTTCTAAATATCAAATATTTCAATACTTCAAAGAATAATATCCTGGTGGAAGTTTTATGGTGATTATTCCATTGACTCTGTCATTGACTCTGATAATGCATAAAATCTATGCATTAACATAATTATTTCACACTAACTTATAGTGCTGCAGAACACAACGATGGAATAGACATTTTTATGGTTGCATTATTTGCCCCTAAAAAATAAAGTGGGTTTTCTCGACATTCGGAAACACAAGTAAAAACATAGGATCGGCCAAGTTCTGATCACGATACAGAAATCATGTAGAAATTGAAACATGCTTTGAGATTAGCACATAAAATCCGGAGAGCTTAAAGGGTGTGAAGACTTGCGCAAAAAGAAATGTCTAATGCCGGTACTCTGACCTAGTTTCGAATGAGGTGTACAGAAGTGTTAGACAACACCATCGATCCCAGAAATACACACACAGCTTGCTACCCTCGGTAATTAGACACTAGTGTTCAGTCAGTACATACAGCTGCGGTCAATACCCACAGCAGAGTGTACAAACGATACAGCGATGGACATCTCATGTCCAGCTAAAGATAACAAGGTATCACGTTTCAGTACTATCTGCATTTTGTAGCGTCAAGAGAAAAACTTCACTTGCAAGCAACAGAAAAGTTAACTTTTTTAAAGATGGCGGCACACTGTTTGGGGCGAGTCTTCAATGCCTTTAATAATTGACTTAAAGAACCTGGGAACTCCTGGGTGGGGATGGCATCTTGTCTGATCAGAGGGCAGTCCCCAATGGGTCATCCCTCACCAACGTGTCTTTCATGTTAGGGTCACTTTGTGACATGCCCGTCCACACATGGACACATTATTCTCAATGACGATGTTGCAATTATGCGGTGAGTGAAAAACAGATGGTGGTTTAAAAGGTCGCATTTATAGCCGCATGAGTTGGTTTGTGTGTTTGGTTGAAATAGTATATGTGGGGTGGAGTATATCTGACCATGAAAACTTTTATCTTTATTATTTTGTTATTCCAACAATACATTTAATTATCCCGTGGCATCCTTCTTCCTTCCAAAATATATGTCATCGTACGAATCAAAATATTATATATGGTGACATATGCCAAAGTAATTTCCAAGATAGATCTGTAGAATTACATTACTGACATGTGCTGTATGGTGAGTGGTGAATCACTATATCAGGGGCAGCTGTGGCATTCCTCAAAAGAAAAAAAAATAGCCCAAGATCCATTATGATCTTGCAGGACAGGAAATGCACCCTATTTGACTTGTAGGACAGAAGGGGGGGGGGGGGTGGGGGTGGCAAATGGCATATTTCGTTCTTCGGGGAGGTACACTTACAGCCAACGGTACTTTTCTCACCTTCTCTTTTGTGAATAAATTGCCCTCTGGATTAATTTCAAGGTTGTCGGGGAAGTTACATAAATACCCACAAGGTGCATGATGGTATCACCGAGCATTGTAGCCTTTAATTACCGTTCTGGCCAATGATCTACACATTCCACACCTGAGACTACCCCCGCAAGGGGAAAGTTTTGTACCTTGAACCCTGAGATGTACTTTGCCTATCAAAAAGAAAAATGCATGCAGTGAATGGTTTCCATTTCATGTCAAAAATAATCACATTTATTCTTAAACTTTGTTTGGATGTATTATTAAACTTCAACATCATGTCTGGAATTGGCAAGATTTAAAAAAAAAAAAGGGTTTTTAGGTCAATTTCACAACTTGCTATAAAAAACGCAAAAAAAAAAACAGAACAGACTTAGTTTGTCAGAGAGGACGTATGAGAATGATGCAACAGCTAATCATAAGGCTAGGCCGACTCGTATGAAGATAAAATAACATTATTTAAGATAACTGGTTAATTATTTCATGGGATAAATTTAGTTTTCACATTTTGTGAAGCAGAGCTGAAATTTCATCTTCTATATATATAACTGATATGTTTCTTACAAAGCACAAAACCTGCTACCAATCTTTGCAGTTGTGTCATTAGCGTACCCTTAGTCTTTAGACAGAAGTTTAGGCCTGAATTGGACTCGTAATGGTGATTACCAGTTAAATAAGTTTCTCTATAGGGTCTGGAATATAATTTATAATAAAAAATTAATAATGAAGATGATGGTGGATCCCCTGACACAGATTTGAGATGAGATGGGGGAGGGGGTGGATGGATGGGGGTGGGATTGTGGTAGGGCAGGAGTTGATGGCACCTCACCAATTTGAAAAACATTGGTCTGAAAATTCTTAGGGGCCATGGTCGCCCAGGACACACCTCCAGAATGGCACGTGGCCCTATAGTTCACCCGTAAGTTTAAATAAATGAAGAAGCTCCCACAAATTGAAAGTTCGCAGATGAAATCTGCTCGGGCTCACTTGTAGAAATTAATTCATTTTTTCTTTTTTTTTTGATAATAATTTAAGATACTCTCCTGAAGTTTCTGCATGATTCTCCAAATTATTCCCAGAACATTAAAAGGAAATTAAAATGTCTGAGTCACAGGATGTGGGGGGAGGGGGGTAAACTGTATCATGAAGTTTCAACATAAGTGACCATAAATTAACTTTCTAGCAGATTTGAAACTTAATAAACAAGAACCTTTAAAGGGAGTTAATTGTTACCATGGCAATTAAAATGAAACAAGCAATGATAAAACAAGAACTTGCATGTGAAGCATGGACAAAGCCAGGACAAGTTGAGTGCATGATTCTCATGTATTTCTTTCATTAACCTGACTAATTTTCATCATTATGGTCAAATGTCTAGCATTTCCCCCTTCCGATGGACATTAAGTTCTGGTTGCCTGATCAAGGGAGTGCAAGGTCGGAGAGGTATAGTTCTGGTCAATAATAGTTTTGGTCAAATAGTTCTGGTCAAAGTGAATAGCTTATAAGGAATTAGGTCAGACTCTATCATGGCAGGAAATCTTCGGCCACCTCCCACCACCCCCCCCCCCCCACTCCCACCTACCCTCCTCGGACATTGCCTTTACCACTATTCCCATTCCACCCATCTCTTTGAAAATAGTTGGGCAGTCAATAGCTTATAAGGTATTAGTTCACACTTCACCATAGAAGAGACTCTACTTCTCCCTTCCCCCAAACCCACACCCACCCGCTACCACTCCCTTACCTCTATTCCCATTCCACCACCTCATTGAAAATAGTTCTGCATTTACTAGCTTCTAAGATGTTATTTCAGAATCTTCTCAATTTTGAGTATGTTAACTTTACTCCTCCCTCCCCCCCACACACACAAATCCCATATACATCTATGCCCCCCCCCCCCCCCATCCCCTCCTGCTCCATTTTCTTTCTTTGACACAACATGGCCTCATCTCAAATAAACAGGTTTGGATCTACAAACACCTCCGGTTTCTCCCCCGTTTGATGCATTTATATGTTTTTGTTCTTCTCTTTAAAATTGGTCATGTTTTCAGGTCACATAACACCACAGTAAATTCCCTGAACCCAAAAGGAAGAAAAATTCCTAACTGAACACATCCTAGCTAGGTTTACCAACATCCATATATCCTTCATACTTGTATTTCACAGCCTGCTGTGTGTAGGAAGGAATCAATTTCCCAGGAGTCAAGTTTTATCCCCAAGGCTTCAGTAAAAAAAAAAATCAGTTCTTCACGATTTCCTCTTTTTCCCTCTTGTTTTTTTTTTTTTGTGGTGACAAAGGTGGTGCTAGAAATAAACAAAAGAAGAAGAGGGCTCTAAAACAATAGAATTAAATGAGATCTGACAAGTTCTACTCCTATGGTGATTCGATTCCTCAGGGGGGGTTTCATTTCTGGTGGTTGATGCTGCCATTTTTGGAATAAAAATGGCTGAGGCATTGGAGGGGATCCGCAGGGTGGTAAGACACAATGGTGACCCACACCAGTGGTGGGCAAAGGAACAACAGCTGTCCGTTTTAACTTAGCCCGAGATAATAGACAGATTGGATTAATGGTATCTAGATAAATATAATATAAATGATTGGACCTAGCCAAATAGAAACTCCATAATTTTGTCGATAGTCAAGAGTGGGAGAATGGACTGGCAGGATTGTTCAATAGCAGAAACATGTGCTTTTGTTTGTTTTTTTAGTTTTACAAAACTATTTTTCAAGTTCATCTACAGTTTGAGCGAGCTGATTTATTATAAATAACCTCTCATGTAAGCAGGCCTTGTTTAATACATCTTTATAGAAGAGCAAAGGACAGTACAGAAGCAAATTTTATGAGCAAAAAATTCCTCATCTGGTAGTGCAATACGATATTAGACCACTTGATGAAAGTTTGAATATAAATTCCATCATTGCTTTACAGAGATCAAATTACATGTTTCCCTGTCAGGGTCTGATCCAAGATTTTATAAAATGAAAAGAAAAAAAGTGACGTTTCAGATACTGTGCAATTTCTGAGGCATCTTTAGTCTATAAAGTAGGGGCTATTGTTGGCTATACAAGCAACCTTGTACTATTAATTACTGTGAATTTTTGTGTGAGATTGATAAGCTACCCACCCCCCCCCCCCGATCCCCCTCCCTCCCACCCCCTTGGATCCACGCCTGTCAGTTCAGATATGATTATTATTCTCTTTATTAATGAACTGATGCACAATTAGTTCTTTAAAATCATAAAGTCAAGGATAACAAAACTCCAGTATGCTTAGGCTTATAGTCTTAAGCTTAGGCTTATAGGCTTAAACAATACAAAATATTATATATTATAATAATAATCATATAAAAATAATAAATAATAATAATACGTATTATCAAAATCATATAATAATATAACAAATATATATATATATGTAACTCCATTATTTACATAGGAAAAACGATATTTCTACCAAAAAAAGTTACATTTTAATGAAATTCTATAAGACAAGTGAATTTTGACAGCTGAGCAAACTTTCCAAATGTATCAGGTCTCATGGATAAAATCAACAAGAATATTATAATAATAGGCAAGTAAAGCTATTGAAGAACATGAATGTCATTATGACATCACAGACCACCCACAAGAATCAGTTCTTAGTTAGTCAAAATCGTTTACATTCAAATCAACCGTATCTCCAGTTACGATCAAGATATTGAGAGGGGATTTTCCACTATTACAATATCTGTATATTTTTCTTCTCCATAAAATTGTGGCATTTTCTTGGAATCAATTTTTTGCTATGAATAAAAATGGTCTCAGGCTACTATTGAATACTACTGGTTAACTTAATAAAATAAATAAGATTTCAAATTTTTTCCCCACTTTTTAGTCATTTTGAAACTATAGTTAATAATGGGATTTGGCAGATAGGTGTCATCTAAATTTCTCTTAAATTTGTTTGATATTTTTTAATAAAATTGTGGCATCCCACATGGGCCATTCCATTCATCTAACCAGCATTCCAGCTGTGTCAGGTTAACAAAAGTATTTTATGGTATTTAAGCATCTTTGTAAAAATTTGATGAAAGGTTTTCACACTTACAATTAAAGCAACAAAACAAGTGCTGCGTAACTATTATTCAGAGTTATTCAAAAGCAAAACCATTTCCATCCTCCCCCCCCCCTTCCCCACACCTTCTTCTCTTTCTTCTTTAACTTTTGTCACAATTGCTCATTATGACACTTTAGATCCATTAAACTTGCTATTGAAAGAGCTAGTCGCATTGGTCAATAATAATAACCAGTGCCCAAACCCTGACCTCAATTTTAGACTTGGCCTTAAGGTTATTTGTGGTGAAAATGGAAATTTAGGCTTTTCTGATCTTATTCAAACTCCACTGGGGACAATTGTCTCAGAAAGCCTTTGCTCAGCTTCTGGATTTAGATTGTAGGTAAAACCTGTCATGTTTGACATAATCCACAAACAGAAGCTATTGTAAAATATTTTCTTTTTGGTTGAAATAAATGAATAAGTGAGACTAAATATTTGGTCCTTTTTACTCAGGACTGTGATTTGCAACTAATATATTTTTCAAAGCTGATTTCTAATATATTCAAGCATAAACATGACAACAATATGACAAAGCCCATTATCATTTCAATTTTTTGGTATTTTCTTATTAATGGGATTTCAGTGAGTGAATGGGAACAAAGTGTCCTGTCATAGAAAACCAGCCTCTAGACTGAAAACTATAGACTTGGTCCGTAGAAATTTCCTAATTAAATTTAATTCACTTTGGAAATTTCATTAGAAAGGGAAGTTAAACTAAGTTATTATCTTAATGGATGGTCCCACTCACATCCCAACATAGGTGGTGTAATGTAGAGCTGTCAGTAGGGGGGGGGGGGGGGGGACAAAGTCCTGGTACTTCACCTTTGTCATTATTAATGACTTTGACAATGTCACAGGCACCTATGACCAGATCTCCACTGCATGCAGTAAGTTGTACGGTGATACATCACCAAGTGACAAATGTATTGCTTGACTGTAATCTACACACAAGTGCATATTAACCTGTATTGTGGGAGTCACTTCATAGCAACTCATAAACTAAATCAGGCTTGATGTATTTGTAATGACCCTTTGATTTGTATGTCCACCTTTAAGCATACACAGTGACAATCAGGTACAATTAAAAATCATTTTTCAAAGGGTCCCACCTGTCTTGGCTTTTTTGTTTTAGTCAACTATTACAAAATACACAGATAAACAAAGTTAAATAAAAACACATGCTATTTTGAAAGTTGTTTATTAAGAGAATACCTATTGTCAGAGATAACAAAATTATATCTAATAGTTCATAACAGAAATCGTTGATGCTCCTTTCATCTCCCACCTCTCAACCCATCCCACCTCCAACCATCTTACCTCTCCCCTCCCCAAAATTTTATATATATAGTACTATAGTCCTACATATGGTATATACTACTATATATATATGCAGTACACATATAGTACTACATATGGTATATAGTACTATACAGTACTACATTTGGTATATAGTACGATATATATAGTACAATATATATAGTACTATATACCTATTTATATAGTTTGTAAAGAAAGTATACCAAAATGTGTATTAAGTTCTGTTTTGCTTTGTTTACTTTCTCTCATAGTCCTCTCTCTTCATTGTTTTTAACATATATTTCTGATATGGCTTCTTTTTTCAGTGCTTAGGAAATGAAACTCTTTGACAAGCCTGTGTGGTGTTTGTTATGTATTTTTTTATATTACTTCTCTCTAATTAATTAAGCTTCTTTGCTGCTCATATTATTTTTGTTATTTTGTGCACTTGTACTATTTAATGTTGTAGAAAACAAACAAAACGAAAATGAAACGAAGCAATGGACGTCATTTTTCATTTGATCTGTATATTAATGCACCATATTTATGAACACAATCATGTTTCTAAAATTTCTTAAATAAGGTGGAAAAAGGAAACAAAAAAAAACATGATAAATAATAATTTCAGTGCAGGATGAGGGAAATTTGTGTAATCCCGAAGTGAGTGGCCTTGGAATTTTTTATTTTTTGTGTCATGCTAGACTATTTCGAATCTATGCCATTATTCCATCAGGAATAAATAGGTTCCTTCAAATTCCCCATATCCAACAAACCAACACAGTCAAAAAATATTCCACACTCTCGATGAGAATTATTCCGGTGATGTGAAAGCGGTGTGGTATACCTCAACACTCTGCTGCATTAACAACAACAAAAAAAGGGAAAAAAAACAAAAAATTGTTTTTACAATCCAAGTTGAGATGAATCTGCACTTCCTGCTGATCCCATTTCTTTCCATTGATTCGATAAATTTGTTATCGCACCTTCTTCAAAGTCTGTAGAAGAGGTCAGGCAAACCTCTTTACAAGTCATCACTTCCTCTTTCTCGCCTCGCTTTTCGGATGTTTAGATTTGGTTAATTATTTGTCTGTTGGATAACATTGACACCCTTTGGTAAACTAATTACCTCTCTTTAGAAGCCAGGGATAAATTTTTATAACAGACTAATTGCTTGTTTTTCTCACATTAAAGCGGTAGAGGGATATTGGGTTTGGATAATGGATTAGTTAAAACAGGTCAGTTACCTCTGGAAATGCAGTCGTCAAGCTTTTCTGGCAACCGTCTTCAATCCGTCGTCAGAATTTCTAGAAAATTTGCTGGCTTTAATTCCACTTCGTGGTAAACTTTTCCCAAAACCAGTTTTAGAGATGTAAATGTCGGACACTTTAAGCATATTCGGTCCTCACATCAAATATGCTAAAATATCCAAATAGCGTATTTAATGGCCATCCTCACATCCTTTTCTTGCCTTAAGCATCTTGTAGTCTCATTTCACCTGAGAAAAAAATCTCCCCTTTCCCAACCTGCCACCCCCCCCCCAGCACCAAAAAGAGACTGTAACCTTTATGAGGTAAAATTTGGGAGCTATTAGGATGACCTTTATATGTGCCCTGGACATACTAGGCAATACAGTATTCTTCAAAGAAAATGCTAGAAGAGCACAAATGGTTACCAAATAGAAATATTCTTCAGCTTCTCAGATTCATCTTTATTTCCTGGTATTCAAAGTCAGGGTTGTAGTGTTTTTATGTTTGACAAAAATTTGGGGAGGGGGGGGGGGGGGCCTGACAACAAAATTAGAAGCAAAAAGAAATTCCATTGATTTTTAGGAAGAAAGTAATAAAAACATGAACATATATTAATTGTTGCGAAAAAATATTACACCATGTTGCAACTAAGCAACCTTAGTAAAGTTAGTCATTTAACAAATTTTGAAATGGGACCCCTCCCCCCCCCCTCCTCCACATAGACCCTTCCCTAGGCTGTCATATCTGTCAGTGGAGGATCGCAAAGGTGACAATTTTAAAATTGGCCTTTACCAAGCAAAGAAGTTTGAATGCCAGAGGTTATCCTTACAGTGATATTTTATTTCTCAAAGTACATTCCCCAAATTTTCAGAGAAAAAAAAAATGATAAAATTTATGAGCTTCCTAAAGATTTACCTCAGAGGCTTTCTAGTTAGAATCCCACCTTCGAGCCAATAATTGGCTTCCCAAATAATAATTTTCAATTTCTCTGTTTTTTTTTGTTTTTTTTGTTTTCTTCATGATTTGCTTTGGAGACAGTCTCAAATTGATAGACAATTAAGCAAACTAATAGGTTGCTATGGCGATACAGACGGCGTAGTTGGAGATATATGATGAACTTTTTTTAATATTTAAATATAATTGGAGACCTAAAGTATTGTTTGCGTTCTGCTTTAAGTGGTCTATAGGTCCATATTTCTCCCAGCGGAAGATTCTTATTAAGCTTAAATCAGCTCTTGGGATTGTTGGAACTTGTAAACAGGATGTCATGAAACTTTAATCTAACAAATTGAACCTAGATCTGATAATGACCATGGAAGACCCCATCATCTCATCAGCGTAAAACTAGGAATAATTAAAAACATCTCCCTAATTAGATACGTGGAAATCACATCAGACACTACGGCAATAATATCTCATCGGTAATAATAAAATTCAAAGAAATCAAAACAGAAAAATAGTAAAAATTACTGTACAAAAGTGACCATTCTGTGTAATGTATAAGAAAAGAGTTTGGTTTGTTGATTTGAAATGTTTTTGTCTGTCTGTCTGTCTGTTAATGTGTTTGTCTGTATGTTTTTTTTTCTTTCTTGAAATGGAATAAGCTTTTGCAAAGATTGTTACTTTGTTTGGCATGGTCTATCTAGTGTGATTCGTGGTTCGACAATATCATATCTGTTAAAGCAAACGATTTAAAGAGAGGTTTTTTTTTTTCTTTCTGGATATGCAGTCAGGTGTTTTATCACTTGAAGAGCTTCATACGACATGGAATGTGAAACATTCAGATTTATTGAATACCAAATGCGACTTCACAACGACACTATGGCAGTTGAGTCAATTGTGTTTTTGCGAGGTCCTTAATATTACGGTTAACTGTACAAGTACTTTCTAGTGAATAGCAACTGCTAGGGTAGAGTGAGTGACTGCTTAATATGGTGATGGAGATGCCCGAATTGAAACTTTTGAAGTCATGAGCTGTGTTCCCCCGACGCAGAACGTAGATTTCCTTTCTAATTTGTGTCGTTCCAAAATTATAAATATTCAAATGAAAAAAAAAAACTCCAAAAAATGTCTGTACTCTGTGACTTATATACTTATTAATTAAATCTTGGGTTGCCAATTGTACTCCCCTCCCCCCACCATCCCCTCCATATCTGTCCCCCTCCCTTCCCCCTTTTCATTCTCTGCTGCTACAGAATTAGTTTGACAGCAGCAGCTTTGTAAACAATTGTTCTTTGAAGTTACAAACCATGTATCTTGATTCACTGTCTCCAAAAATAATGACATAGTTTTAGATCAGGGGTCCATCCTCCCTAGGTATACATAGATAACCATGAAAAAGGGGTTCCCTGCTGCACCAAGGATACCTTGAACTTGCCCTAGTTTCTTCTCTTCTTCGAGGGCCCCCAAAACCTTAACTCACTGATATCTTTTGGCTATTTACTTCTGCAATGCTGCTCTCTTGTTTCATGCATTGCCTGGTTCCTTTGAACTCTCTAATCACACACAAGACCATCTGCGTCGGACAATCTCTCCACGCTGCGTGCCATCCACCACGAGACTAGATAGAACAAGGAGAAACTAACAGGGTTCCCCACCGGGAGGTGCAGCCGAGTGGCGGTTCTGCTTCTACCTGTTTGGTAATGTTTTCTCAGAAGGGGTAAAGGTATCGGTTTGATACTTGGTAAAGTGATATCTAAGTCGGACACTTCCTCGGACATGTAGGAGGCTTGCTACTGTATCCAATCCTGAATGATTCTCTGGAAAGATGCAAAAGCCGTCAAACGTCTCCCAAATGAGAGCTGACAGTTTGACCAGATCCACGTTATGTCGCACTGGAGCAAAGCGTTCCTTTATTCTTGACTCTGTTTTGATGTCAAATTGAATTAAAATAGAATAAGTAGGGTTTGAGATGTTTAGGGTAGGGAGGGATAAAAGAGTCAAGATATATATATATGCTGTTCTACATACCTGGGTAAACCAGTCAAGAAATAGGTCAAGGAAAAAAAAAATATGTATATTATTGCTCAGGAGGAATGCTTTTTATATGGACTGGCTACTGTATCTCTGTGTTTTGTTAAATGTGTATGTAAGGTGGCGGGCCATTGGTGCATGAACGGGGAGACTGGCTGTCACCAGCGAATGGGAGATATGGCAGTGGGGGACTCATAATGCACATGCCACCTTCATTATAGAGTGTCTGTGTGACAGAGATAAGTATGTTCATCAGTGTGCTTGGAGACAGTCGCTTAAATCTCCCCCAAAGTCTCCCCTAAGTTATGTTGACTTAACAGACAGACAGACAGAGAGAGAGACAGGGAGAGTAACTTACATTTTCAAAGCAATGTAGCTTCACTTAAAAAAAAAAATAATAATAAAAACAGCTATTGGTTTGCATTAAGCAAATTTGCAAAGGAGACATTTCTCCCTGTGATATTAATTACATGAATCCTGTTATCTCTGTGTGTCAAAACATCTTCTCTCTGGCCACCAGCTACGAACCATTATTTTGGCTTTCCCTTATTCCCACCAGCACAAGCTTCGTTTACTCCTCCCTCCTCCACCTTTGAACAATTCCTTTGGTTTTAACCTATCCCCACCACTTCAAGCTCGGGTACTCTCCTCCCTACTACACATACGAACCCTTCCTTTGGTTTTCTCCTCTTCCAACCAGAACAAGCTTGGGTACTCCTCCCTCCTCCACCTACGAACCATTCCTTTGGTTTTAACCTATCCCCACCACTACAAGCTCGGGTACTCTCCTCCCTACTCCACCTACGAACCCTTCCTTTGGTTTTAACCTATCCCCACCACTACAAGCTTGGGTTACTCCTCCCTACACCACCTACGAACCCTTTCGTTTGGTTTTCCCCTATCTCCACCAGGGATAGTTGGTACAACTTTTCACAATACATGTCAAACTATATTGTTTAGGCAGCATTTATTTGGAAACTTTTTAAGAACTTTTTTTAAGAAAAATTAGAGCAAACACTTTTTCTATACCAATATGATCATTCTTTTTCAGTTGTATCAGTTTGTGTGCGTGTGTGTGTGTTTATTATGCAAGCATCCTTAAAACTGTTCTTAGATTTTCAAATCATCTCCAAATCTATTTAAAAATATCACAAAATAGTCTACAAATATATTTCTCCACCAGAAAAAAAAAACAGACAAAAAAAGAAATGATATTTTTCCATCCATCTATCCATGTTTTCTTTTCCTTCCATTTAGCAGCTAACAAGTTCGCTTGTACAGAGTAGTCAGAACTGGGTGCCTGAGTGTCTCTCAGCCCACATTCTGTGGATTTCTTTGACTGTACCCAACACCTTTGTATTACCAACCCTTGTTACCACAAAAACCGAGCTCTGTCTAAACACTTGTCAAAGTGCCTTGGGGATAAAATCTGTTTATTTTCCATAATTATGTTCCCTTTTCCCAAGGATTGCAGATTGCATTTTTTCCCCCTTTCATATCCACTAAAATATCTCACTATAAGTAATATGCATGCAGCCCAGGCTGTTAAAACATGGTAACCTACAGTAGGTTGTGTATAGTTATAGATTAAGTAAATTTCAAATCCAGACCAAATCGTAATACAAGGTAAGGCGAATCTACGAACACTATCTGGTGTTTGAAAAGCTATCGTTTTGTGTGTTCTGTGGTATCTTGGCATCAGTTTAGTAAAGACATGCAATATTATGGGTACCAGACACAGATCCAGACTGGGTGTAGGGGGGAGGGGTAGGGGCCATGTACATGCCCCCATTTTTTCATCGCCACATAAAAATATGAACAGAAGTTATTAGCACAAACATGCGTGTATACTGTATACCGAATTATAGACCTAATTTATTGCCCAAAGACGCCCCAGATTGCACCGTCTTGCATCAAATTACCCCCTCCCCCACCTCTCTGGAAGGGTCCCCAGACTTCCCCACATGGCAGTTGGCTTAAATGATCCCCAGGGGGCCATACTACTTCCCTTTTTAATATCCTGGAACTGCCCTCTGAGAACCACTCAATCTGAGAGATTTACCGGTGTGGTAACAACCATTTCAACACTCATAATCTGGAATTAATTAATTAATGAATTGATTAATGGTTTAAGCCCAGTGGAGAAGATATGTTCCCCTTAATTTGAATGTAGTGTTAAACTCTGTTTGACTCACAAAACATCAAATTTTATGCAAACGTTTCATCATACCTGGTGTAATTTGGGTGGAAAAAAAGTGAAACAATATTGATAGGTTTCAGGCACTTGTATCTTTTGTTTTAAGGGGGGGGGGGGGGGGGGGACGCACCTCAGATTTGCATCTAGCTCAAGGAGAAATAGAAAGTGCAAGCGATAAGCAAATGTCAATATTTAAGTCTGTGATGGGTAAAAGGTAACTAAAACAACTACAACATTTATAGTGTATGTTGCTTTTCAACAACACTTTTAGACTGTTAATATTTGTGGTTGTTAATTACTGCATCAGGAGTGCATCCATGTAAGCAGCTGGCCTTAATATGTTACTTGTTGAGTTTGAGTTTATGCCTCAGAAGCATCGGAACTAACAAGAAATAAGAGAATGGATAAGAACTTGTGAAACTTGGTATTAAATTTCATTGTGAAATTGCTACACTGTCTAAGTTATTAAAGTTTTATTTAAGAAGCAGTTTAGTTGGTCATATAGAACTTTCTTAGAAAAATCAATAGGCAACATACCTAAGGAAGACAAGAAATGTGCTTTTATTACTTAAAAGGAGGACATGGGATGTAATAGAGAAACTTGACTAAGAAAAGAAGCCATGTTTGTCTTAAAATACTATGAATAGTGAAGATCATTAATGATATACCACTCATAATATCTACCATAAAGTGTTACATCCCTTCCTCTTCCCTGCTCCCCCACCCCTCCTTAACAAAAAGTGGTGATCCCTCCGCCTTCTCACACTCAGCTCTGTCATTATCGTTCACAAAAATCATTTATGACACAGCTTTCACAATGGGTTTAGTGCATCATTGTTTCTCCATTGAATCTGCCAATGTATTTCTAAGTTTTAAAATTTAATACAAATATATATTTTAACTTTGCAAATTTTCATTGGAATGGGTTGACAGAATGAGCTGTTCCCTATTCTTCAGTCAACTCTTATTTTCCTATTCTCTCCCCGTTCCACGCCCCTTTTTTCTCTCCCTTTATCCTCTCATCCTTTCCACCCACCTCCCATTCCACTTTCCCTATTCCCTTCCACGACAACACCCATAAAAAAGCCCCCCCCCCACATAATCGTTGGTATGGAATATCACTTATTCAGAATGCTGCTAATTCTTCCACCCCGTGTACCCAGAACGGATATAGGACGGAAAGTCAAACATAACCAGTTACATAGAAGAGAGGTATGTCGGCCTATATTCATTTTTTGCAGAGAACCTCGTCTCTTAAAATGACTGATGAAACAGGCAGAGAGATTTGTACTCCTCCACCACCACTCTGTCCCCCCTAAATGTCTCCAGTGGAGGAGGACCACCCATCAACTCCCACGAGTCCTCTTGAAGACTTGAACAGATGTCCTTTGAGCCATCCTACTTGGGGAGAATACTCTGATATGCAGCTGTGCAAACATAGGGTTCTCCTCCTTCTTGTCCTACACAAGGACAAGGAGTTATTTAGTTGAGGCTAGCAAAAGTGAAGTTCAGGAATCTTCAAGCCATAGCTCTCCTAAAGAGACTCTCTGATCCACCTTGCTACTAGGACATCAATCATTCTTCATCATATATTCCTCATACTCAGTGCATTGACTCATATTCTCTCGATCCTATATACCATTTTTTAATTTTTTTTTTTTAGAAAAATAGACAAAATAGTGGCCCTAAGAAATCATATGAAATGTCAGTCAGATGCTTTATATGGGGCGAGCATTTACATTTTATTTAAATTTAAATTGTTGATTGAAAAGAATTGTATTTTTATATTTCCTGCATGTTTCCTTCACATTAAACTACTAAACCCTCTTTCCTGTAGCGCACTACTTTCGTCATGCACTCAAGATCAGTGAAATATTTTATGCCTATGGTAAACAACACAACTGAAAGAAAGAAAGAAAAAACATTGAAAAATTAAAAATCAGTGAAGGTAGGGGAGGAGGGGAGAATGGATAGGTTACATTCGTTATAGATTTATCGCACGACTTACAACACTAGAGAATTACATTGGTCGAAACTGTTGATTTAATGAAGTAACGAAGTAATATATCTTTATCCTGAATCAATTCATTTATGCATGGACACATGGAACGCTCAGTTTTAACTTTTATTACGTGAGCATTGATAAATGCATGAACGTAAAGAGGATGAGCGCCCTCTAAACAGCCGCAAGGTTATGTTTGCTCTTGCTTTTTTTTTCTGTTCTCTCCCTGGAATGGAAAAAAACGTGATATAAAACACCCGCCACAGTTGAACTTACTTTCGTTCGTTTCTATACTTTTTATCCGGAAACAACAAATTAAATAATTTTTTATCGAACTAAACCTACGCAGGAGTTTGTAACGTTGCCAAGTTTTGCTTCCTTTATCATTCTCAGAAAATTCCCATGAAAGTAAAGGGAGACACGTTTTTGTAGATGTTAAAGAAGCATTAGATTAGTGCCATCAATACCACGATGGTAGGCATATTTTCTAATCAGAACCAATTGGGGGAGGGGCAGACAGAGGGGTAGGGTGAGGGTTAGATACGGTGACTATGGTTAATATCTTTCGTCGATTTTGAAATAAGCCTTCAAGCTTTATACTAAATAGACTACCAGGAGATATGTAAAATATAGTTACATACTATGTGTTGTGTATTTTTTTAAATATTTTTTTTACACAAGTTGTACAGTAATTTCTAGAGTGTGCCAGGATCGATGGAAGGAAAATGTACCTGCGTTTAGCAGGGAATAAAGGTGGCCTTGTCGTTTTGTTTCCCTAACAGGCTGGTACGGTTCCAGATCATACACTGGAATAACGTGTATCGTATGTGTCAATGTGACGTTAACGTTATCTGACGTTTGTAAATGGTCATTTATTTTGATACATCCAAACATATCATGCCTGATTAGTGGCTCCTTTGTAATCCACCAGTCAATATAACTCATTGTTCTTGCCGCTTAGCTATTTTCGATTGATGCGGGTCTCCCTTTAGATAGTGGACAAATGTTCTTTTTTGGGTGCATTCATGCAACCAATTAATCGATTTTTCGAATCGTAATAATGAAATATATATACAAAAATGCGGAAGTCGTTTCATCGATTTCAGGTCAAGATACTTTAAGAGAATGAGAGATTAATTAGTCGTGGATTAATGCTTGACAGCCCAATGCAGGCGAAAGAATAAACATGATCGGCAGAAAACCGTGTCTAAGAAACAAAAACAAACAACTCGGGTGAGGGGGGTAGGGGGAACGTGAAGATGTGTAGTGTCATTGCTATGTTTGTGGGGAGGTTGGGGAGCGGTTTTCTTTGCTTAGATTACTGTTACTATATAATATTGAGTGATATTGCTTTCTTTCTCGTCTAGTCGTGATGGTTTGGCGACACTCATACCTATATCTTCACCTGCATTTCTAATCTCTAGTGGACAACTACCTGCATGTCCTTTGAGGCTATACAATTTCGAAGTGATAATCTCGGACGCTTTATTTTAACAAATATATTTTACAAGTATAAATGCGTCAGGATGTCATAAAATCTTATGATAGACTGAAAAAAACTTAAACAGAGCCGAGGGAGAGAGAGAGGGGGAGGGGAGGGGGGTTCAATCGATGAATCGAAATCGAGGATCGATTTTGATAAATGTCAGTTTAAAACAATCCGGTCGCGTTTGGCTTACTCATATGTAATCAAAGTAAGGTAAGTTTCATATTTCACACTTTCATAGGTTGATTATGTATAGTTTAGTATATATATATACGAGATTCTGGAAATGCGACAAGATATGATCACGTCTTCATGAATTACAAAAATTTGTCAATGACAAATGGTTCTGATTGTCATCCGAGTGTTCATCTGTTGTTGATATAAAGTGAAAAGGGACATGTTTGGGTAGAGTAGGGCCTACTTACAATTTATAAAACAATCGTATTAACATGGGCATTAAGGCCTGTCGACGTAATCATTACTTTAGCCCTTAAAGGATTATTCCAGAGATTAATCATAATTTAAAGGTGAGATATATCTTAAACTATAGCACATTAATACTTTACAGTCTATATAAAGTCATCCTTTAACCAAAAGGATCGAGTATTAAACAGATTTCCTGTTATCATGATGATGAAGCCGAACGACTTTATGGACGGAGTTAAAATTTTGGAAAGTTTACAATACTAGTAAAAGGGACAAATTCCTTCACGTAGCTTTGATTACATTTTTATATAGGTATGCCACACATGATTTGGCCATGAACTCCTCATAGACGCCGTACAAAATTCAAAATGGCTTCAAACTAACATGTTTACATTGAATTAACATTTTCTTGAGGATTAAAACTGGGACAATGGGTATTCCCCCCCCCCCCTCACTTTTATTCCCTTTTGTGCTCAGTTATTTCTAGAAACTGATAAGGTTAAATATCTTCTTTTTTGGGGGGGTATCAGGTTTCCAGAAATTTGCCACTTTTATTGATTCCTAAACTCCGCCCTCATTTTGTTATTGGTTACTCATCATATAAAGCCTGCCCCCAAAATCAACATTTTTTTTTTATGACTGCCACATTTTGTAAACAGTTTGTTTATTCATTTTTCTCTTCTTTAAAATTTATGTAACAAGTAACTTAAAGCGGCTTGGATGTAGCCGCGTCCAAAATTTAATCTGTCATAAAATGAAAAATAACCTGGAAAAAAATGCTTCCCTACCTATGACCTATTAAATGAAGTTCAATACGTTTTTTTCTCCCTTTTTTCCCCCATCTTTTTGTTCTGAGCTTTCCATTTATTCAAAGGGACCAACTTATGCTGCTAGCGTAATTTTTTTTTTTAAAACCATATATGTTTGGTTTTCGCCGGGATCAAACGTTCGCCTTGGTGTAGCTAGTGGGTAGTGGCTATTCACCAGAATGGGGATAAGTCGGACCAACTTTTTTACCCTAGGGGCCAAAACTTTACTCAGCGTTGGAGAAAAAACAGTCAACAGGGGCATCCTTGCATACATAATTCGCTTGCACGCACCGCTGCCTTCGGCTCTGGAAGAGATTAAGCAAAGAATAAATTACCGGATTTGAAAGGCAGCCCGCAGAAAGTCGGGACAATAGGAAACTTGTATACCAGTTGAATGGATGTTTCCGCTTAAACAGCATGTAAAGGCGATGTAGGATAGAAGAGAGCGGTTGGTTTGCTTGAAAACGGTCGCTTTTCAATTCATATCGTGTGCAATACCTTCAAGAGAAAGACTTGTTTACAACCGTTATGCGCTGATGCCAGAGGAAAAACACAGGCTCCTGTATATAGGAGAGGGAAACCTTTCAATTCGATGCCACTTTGCCAGACTCTTCATAGTTTTTACGACGAAACTTACAGACAAACAACTATTGTTAAATGTTTTTTGTTGTTGGAATATTCTAACGGCTTACTTCCTCTTCGTGACTCTAAAGGACATAACAGCAACAACAAAAGTGAAACTTAACAAGACATACCTAACACCTACGTGACAATATAAGGAATAGTCACGTGACATCAAAATCCTGGCATCGCGTCGTCCACTCGGTCTAACCAGGGAGTTGCCAACTCCCTTCACCCCCCCCCCCCACCGGTCCATCAGTGTCGTATACGCAAAAGGAACTGTGTTGATACGAATACGGAGAACAGGGTATGCATGTCTGTTGAGAGGGGCGGTCAGGGGGACACAGCGCGGGGATCAATGAGGAGACCCGAGAGGGATCAGGGGACAATATGGATAAAGAATAATGTATTCTCAATTTTGTAACATGTTAAAGGAGGAATGAAGAATAAAAATATGGGACCCAGTGACTACATTGTCATCAGGTCCCGACACCTGGTCATCGACGCCTCTGAAGGGGGGGGGGGGGGTGGGGTGGAGGGGCGGTTCTTTCATTCCAATGCACTTGATATGTTTACGTATAATCAATGTTAAATTATATTAGATCGCACTGGAATGCGATCATTTGGCCTACATGTTGTAAACACACGTATTCTTATATAGTCACTCTCTTCCCAGCAGTATAAATTTTCAACTGATTCACTGGGGATGTCTCTGTATATTAAACTTCCCTACTATGCCAATGAGTAACTTATTTTCACATCAAGGAAGTCTGTCCTCTCATTGCATGTGAAATTGTATTTTATTCAGTAGTATAGCATTCAATTTTATCTACGTGAGGAGTCTCCTTTAAGTTAACTTATGTCCGTATGTCGACACGTTTACCATTAAACGTACATCTGGGGGTTGAAGAAGACGGGGAGGGGTGGGGGCGGGGGACGTATTCGGTGGAAGGCCGGGGTCGAGGTGGTGTTATGTAGGGGCCATTTGTCTGCAGACGACGAAAACGGTCAGGAAAATTACATTGTATGATTTATCATATCACGGTATCCTGAATAGTCATCGCATTTCATTGAAATATTGCAACAACAAAAAAATATTCAATAAAACAATACATAAAAAACTTTTAAAAGAAGACAGCAGAAAAAAAAGGACTTTTCAAGAAAGTACGTGACTCGAGAATCAATAGCGCCTTGACCTGAAGATATATACTGGTCCGTCTGATTAGCAGCAGAAAATTTCTATTAAATGAGAAAATAATTGAGCGTTTTAATCCGTGGGTGGATCAAGGTGAATTAAACCAGAAAGGTAAATTAACTCAAAAGTTGTTTAACCTTACCTTTAAAGCAATGTGTAAACTTGAAGCGGTGGTGGATATGTACGGATGTCTTAAAGCAGCATTTTTTAATTTTTATTTTTTTTCGATACTGAAATATCAGAACAATGTTGTAAAATGTGATATGAGATGTCGTATTAGACAACTATGACGGTTGGGTTTGTGTGTTCTATAAGTAATAGCCGGCATCTATGTGTATTCATCTATCTTATATTTAATTGAACGGTCAACTATACTGATTGTAACTACAGATGGCAACACAAACTGCTGCTTTAAGTATAGTATCAAAAGGAAGCCATTTCCTCGTCTTGTCATCCTCTCCCTTCTCAAAGAACATTCCGAATTACTCACCAGGAAGAACTTAGTTGTTTTCATCACGCAATTCTGATTAATGAATAATATATAAAGCTGATTGTGGTTGGAAAATCAGCGATTTAAAACTTGCTGTTAGAATTGACTGCCAAAAAAAACTAATAGTAATAAAAATAAATAAAAATTAATAAAGAATAAATTTAAAGTACAAGAGGACTTTCATGAAAAACCTGAACTTTATCGTTAAAACGAGAGCGAACCTAACAAGTTATCTTTTTCGTTGTGTGATATAGATGTTTGTGATGAGCACCTGCCTCAAACTAAGAAGTATTTGACTGTTTATTTGTGAGATAGCCTTCATAATGCTAGACTGAAGACTTGGGCAAGTCTAAACTGATGTCACGGTGCCACGTGTACTTGCATGTGTTTCTTCATATAGGATTATGTTAGACTGAAGACTTTAGCAAGTCTAAAATGCCATTTTGGTGCCATGAGTACTTGAATGTTTAAAGGTCAGTAGTACCTGTCTCAAATATGCTAGATTGTCGATTAATGGTCACTCATGCTCAAACTTGATCAAAGCATTTTACCACCACCCTCAAAGTAGTTTTCCTCTCATAAGACTTGTAATTGCCTAATGTAAAACTCGTCAATGCCTGTCATCCAATGACTTTCGTTATCCATCAGAAAACCTTTTCCAAGTGGCAAAGTGTTGTGCAGGTTAATCTCAGAAATAATAAGGATATATAATGCCAACCCTCCCCACCACCCGCGCGTCCCCAATATCAATAGAATATTGGGTATTTTTTTATATTGGGTATATTTTCTGTAGTCGTAGAAGAGACATTTGTGTGTGTGTGTGTGTGTCCAAATCAGAATGGGAAGGGGGTTGGCGGGGGACTGTGTTCCCACTAAATATTCACTTCGAAAGGACGAACCCGCCTAATGCTACCCATATGATGACAACGAGTGCTGTTTGAAAAGAACTGTGTAAAGAATCAGTATAACAGCTGGATTTGGATTTAAATTTTCATTACAATTTATGATGGACTACGGTACTACTGCAGAAGAGAAAAAACAGTACAAAACATAAGACCCTTTATTCACAGGCAGGAACTTAACCTTTTGTTCTTGAAGAGGAAAACTTTGGTCCAAAATTTGTGCCATTGTGTAGGTCGATACACAGTGGGTGATCGTGGGGTGCATATAGAGGGAAACAACCCTAACTGTATACAGCATAGGTTACTGGTATAGTTATGTAGGTTATCATCTTTGTGTAAAAGAGGACGGTTAATTACCGGAATCTCACAGACAGGTTCAAGGTTGAAGGAAAACCTTGTAAAATCTACTTTCTTGTTTTTCTTTTTTATATTTCTTTTATAAGTATTGGACGACGATATTTAGTTCCACTTGATTAGTTACTTTTAGTTCGGATGACAATGTCGCAAGTTGTTTCACTTGTAACATTGATCTTATAAATGACCTTTAATTTGAGACAGTTCATTTTTGTGGCAGGGGTTTAATTCAATTACTGGTTTAAAGTATCAGCTAGTTAGGTCAAGGTTGACATTATCAATCGATCACATTCTATCAATTACAACACTGGTTGATAATATAGCCGCTGTGCTGCATATGATCCATCATCGCCGGCGCTCTTAACCTTCATCATCTAAGATGGGTAGCAAATGTTAAACACGTGAACGTTGAGGGTTGGAGTCACCCCCCCCACTCCTCCCCCGGTATATATGGTATATGGTGATCCTACATAACAACATTGTCGACATTAAAGCAGCAGTTAGTGCTCGAAGCTGCGTCATTTTCTGCCGGAACTAAATACACTAGAACAAGGCAAAATGTGTACTATTTAACTCCATTATACTTCAAAGGCGACGCGTCGCATCGTCTGCTATACGCAGTCCACTGATGGATAAAAATTACGTAACTTGCATGCGTTCGTATTTCATGTTGTTTGGTCAATGACAACGAATGCACAGCGTGCACGTGGAAGCCGTGTAACCAGTATAGGCGGATCATGACAGTGTTAAACGTATACGCTAAAATCATGGACGTATGCTACAACGTTCTCAGAGTTTTCGTAAGATTGTCTCGAGCATGTAGCCTACGTATTGGTGCCGAAAATCAAAGCGGTCGCGCAATGGGTCCGTCTTTACACCAGGAGCTTCTGTGTGCTCAGTAAAAGGAGTGGGCCTATAGTCAGGGGATAAAGCAAATTCCCTGGCCTATCAGAGATAGCTAGCAGAACTAAGTAATACAAATTTGACCGCGCCTGTTCTAAAACATTTCGTTACCGTGTCGTTATAAACATTACAACCAGAACAAAAGTCGTTACATATCAAGGATGCACAGTCTCAACGGCGGAGGATATAAGAATGACAATAGAATAATGGGTTGTTAATCAGCCTCTTTCCTGTTCATTGTTCTCGGATATTATTCGGGTCAATGCTACAGTGTAACATCATCTATCTAATTTAATGGCATGTGATTATATCTGACCAACGGATCGGTATCGTTGGTAAAATCTATACATATTGGTCGTAAATTGAAAACAAGGTTGCTTGTTCGTTATTCTTTGCCGAAAAGGAGAAAATTGCTTGTTTTCCATACAGAGTTGGCCTGGGTAGACTTAACTGCGTTAAATAAACACATAAAGACCCCACCCCCACCCCCCCCCACCCCCACGGCCCGGTGGAAGGGGGTAAGTACACTGGCATATCATAAGAAGTACAGTTTATATTTATACAAGGGTATTTGTCTCTGCTTCAGACTCAACGTTATCAGGACTTGGTTGTGGAAGATGTTTGGGGTGGGAGGGGGGGGGGCTAGAGGGTCGGCACGAATTTACAGGAAATGGATTTAACAAATTTGTCGTTTTTGAATGGCGGTTGGGCTGGAGGGCGTGACACATATAGCTATACAGGCCTATTTTTTTATACAACGCATATGCAAGCATTACGTAATACTCTATATAACTCCCAATACAGTTTCCGTATTTACGTAACCCATGAATCCTTTGTAGCGTCCCCAACCCCAGTCTTGGCCAAGTCGTTGGTAATACTCTTTTTCTCGCGTACAAACTGTACATGCCTCAGAGTCCGTCTCTGCCACCACGAATGTGCTTGTCAACTGCATTTTATATGCCCGATGATCTTTCCGATACAAAATCAATCGAAAGCGTTGCCGCGGACGTTCTCTGGGCAGTACAGCAAATAGATACGGGATACGGGGAAATAGCTTTGTGAAAATGAAAGGTACACTATAGGCTGTACATACTAGGGTCTTAACAAGACTACCCCAACCCCATCTCACCCCGAGAAAATTTTCCGACCGCATGACGGACAACATAGCCAAGGACTATTATTATGTTTGTTGTTTTATGGAATAAACTTATCTGTCCTCACGATACAGTCAAAATGTATACAATGTTATAGCTGTGTTTGTATACATTCTGTTATACTTCACTATATATATATATTTGAAATAAAACAGAATGATTAGTCAAGCTTTATGAACCACCAAAAACCTGACATTAATTGGTTTGTATAATCTACCCATATAACTTTGTGGTCAGTCTAGACTTCATCGAATTCCATTTACATCCTCCCTCTGTCTACAGTCAGTCTGTCTCCTACCTTTGTAATGATGATGGTTGTGGTACAAAAATGACCAGTCGCCCTCCAACCTCCCCCCCCCCCCCCCCTCGAAAATACAATTGGTCAGGAAATATTCTTTACAAAATGCCCAGGTGTTAGTTTCTATTTTCTACTTCCAAAAAAAAAAAAAGTCGTCCTAAATGCTTCATCAGTTGGAGGCTGTTACATCCCTTAGAAATAATCCCATCTTTATTTGTCCTCTCTGTTTGCTCCTAAATTGCCCTAAGATTTCTAGGCATCTTTTGAAGAGGGGGTTTTGAGAGCCAAGACAAAGCCCAGCAAAAGTAAAGGCAAGCACTATCGAACTATCTCAATTGGTTTTATGTTAGAGCTTGGTAAACAGGCGCAACTATAATTGAGGAAGTGACTAAGTGAGTCAACCAATATACTCTCACAAATACCTTTATTGAGTTAGCTGTTGAAAAGTTGTTAAGTAGTTCTTAAATTGATTGCTCAGGGTCCTAGCAGGCGCTTGGCAAGTTATTCCTAGTTATACCTCTTGTTGCATTTATAAGAACGATCCACCGCCGCAAATGACAAAGTATAGGTGAAAGTGGGTGGAAACCCTATATAGCTCGCCGGTGAATAAATCGACGGAGGGCTAGACTATAGTCAATCCATTTGTAACTTACTCAAGTACCTATACGGGGATGTTGGTATTTCAAACTCTATGATGAGGAGGTATTATGCTGTTAACTGTTAGAATAGTGTTCAAGGTGTTGTTTCTTTCGTTACAGTTACAGTTATAGGCCACGCACAGAGTCTATCATGACAATCGTTATACATTCTCACATCATTTATCAGATACACTCGTTTTGGTCAAATTTACCTGTCGTTCAAACATTACTTGATGTTTGGTCAAGTTTAAGCTATAGTACGTACGTCATTTACACACGAAATATGCTAATCCATTTCCGTGTTCTCGTTTCATCAGAATTTAACTTTCCTCCTAAGCAAATAGTGAATGTAATTTGTCATACGTTACCCCACCCCGCCCTCTCTAACTGAACAACGCTTCCCCACCCCTCCACAAATCCCCACCCTCCCCAACCCCTCGCTGTCTCTGCAGTATCCAACAAACTATTGGTGACACTCCACCTGTGATGCGACTGGGGAATTTCGTCCGTTTGGAAAATTTCTTTTTAGAACAATACGGACTCGGTTAAGTTGTTCGTCAGTAACCGGTTATTGTCTCCAACATCCATGTCAACCGTTCTTCCCTCCAATAACAGAAGAATCGCTTCCCCATCCACCCCCCCCCCCCTCCCCTCGCTCTCTCAATCACCACAGCGAAAATTTCGTGACCTTCCGTCTATATATATGGTGCGACGACTGAGAACTTTTGCCTGTTTGCGGCGGATTTCTAATAGCAAGACGAACCGATTTCGATATTCGGTTTTCGACTTCGATCCCAAATGACCGACTCTTTGTTGATGATCATGTTGAGAACGGTATTTCAAGTATATGCTTCAACAGGTTGATACGCCACGCTCAATAGTAAGGATTCTGCTCATGATTATCCTGACAGGGTGCAAGACTTCCATGGCTTAACAGTGTCCTACGTCCTTTCCAGATCCCGCCCCCCCCCCACCCCACCACTTGACAGTAAGCGTTAAAAGTCATGTTTCTTGGAACAGCTAAACAAATTGTTTATTTTTTTTATTTACCATAACAATTGCTAGGATACTTGGCAGATATTCCAATAAATTCATAACTATTGTCTGAAGACACTGAAGTATTATTGCTTAAGAAGCCTGCTGTCTTTATATAGAACCGACCAATTATGTTTCGAGTAAGATAAGGCACATTGACATGGGGATTTGAAATATGAGTGGGGGATTTATTTGTTGTCTTTTCATATTATGTGCTATAGATTTAATGGTCGGTGTCTTGTCACAAAAACACGAATAGGTATTCCATATTCAAACTGTGTATCGCGGGACGACAGTAATTGCACTGTACTATTTCCACCAAAGTACACCTCGAGGTAAGATGTAACACGTTTGTTACTTAAGCTCCTGGAACTTGGCACTATATGTCAGTATCAGACCGGGGATTTGTTGAATACTGAAGAAACTTAAACTTAAACCAAGCGGATGATTTTTATAAATAAATGTCAATGAAAAAAAACAAGGGTACGAAGTTTATAGCCTATGTGATGTAGCAATATGGTTGATTCTCAACAAAAACACGTGAACTGAAAATTTACTATACTTTTGTATCGAAAACGAGAGCTACTTAAGTGTCAAACATATTGTTTGATTTTCCACTTTCCGTCGCCGTTATATTTCCGTTATTCTGTTTCCTTACCAAACAGCGGCTCGACCAGAATCGCTGCCCCCTTTGTTTGCAATGTTCTTGGCCTATTTGCCGTGGAGAGACAAACAAGTTTGCCCTAAAGGTAAAGTATGCAATGGAAGTAAACATGAATAGCTTTGAGCTAGCCTAGGTTACGTTATCCTAACAGATAAATTCCAACGGTTCGTGTAGTAAATGGTATGTGATGGGATTAAAAAACAAAATGAATGACCTTCACCGGATTTTCACTGTCAACCGTCATGAATTCGATATCATTGCGTGTTAAACGCTCGTGATTGGGTTAAAAAAAAAGAAAAAAGGAAAAAAAAGATGATATTTTTAACGCAATGTATTACCTGCATGCTAACGATGAGCGGTGAATAACAACCATCGGTACTTTGTTAACTATAACACTGCATACAACCATTCTAAAGCCAATACAATTATTATACATGTAGCACATTGAATGGGCCAACCGAATTAGGTAATGATTTTCGTTTACCCAGAAGGAAGACATGGGGCTGTAGCCCCCTCCCCCCACACCCCCACACACCCTATAACTTTTGGAAGAATTGATACACCGCTGCAGCCTGCCAACATCTCACAGTGTGTGGGTCTGTGTTTTTTTAAAGGACAACGATATATTTATGTATGCTGTTAGGCCATACAACTGCGCAGGGTTACAGTGTGTTCACTGGTCTATGCGTCTGACGTCACTGTTATGTTACGTCGCGCATTCATGAATGTTCTTGATAAATGTTGCAGTTAATTCAATAGCAAAACGAAAGGCAAAACCTAATGGAAGTTCGTGCAAAGGGGGAGGGGAGGGGGGGTGGTTTCAGTAAGCACAAGTACGAAATTCTTTACATTGCTGATGCTAAAAACAGTGAAATTCCAAGACGTAATTTACCACCACCGAAGGCTTACTGCACGGGCTAATCTATATAGGGTAATGAAGCCCGTGCTCTGGTTGAAAACATTCGTGTTAATAAGCTACTTGAGAGATTAAGATAAAGTTAAAATAAAATCATAACAAATATTTCTGACAACTTGCCACGTTACCGGTATTAAATTTAAAATTGGTATGGCCGACCTCTCATGGCATACTAGCTATAAGCCTATAGTAACTGTGTAGACTGAACGCAGTCATAGGCGACGACCATGTGACAGATGGCGGGTCACTAACCTACACACCGAGCCGGGGACAATTCCCTGCTCGCTGACAGCTGTTCATAGTGATCGTTCTCAAATGTGTCAATAGGTTTAGACCGTAAAATCCAGTTATGCTCTTAGCATTTCGCACCATTTTATGACGCCATATATGAAGAGGTTACGGTATATAAGTAGAACGTGGTATGGGAAACCCATTCCCTGACATGGTCAACCAAAAGATTGAATGAATACTGCCAAAGTAAATTATATAGGCTACGTTTCTGAATGCACGGCGATGGTTCTTGACGATATATAGCGTACCAGGCGGCAAGGGTTATGAAACCTCGAGTAATTTGAACATTGCGTAATGTCGACCGCCGACGATGTGAGGCCCGCGAGTTTGCCATGCCTTTGTACCATATAAATCCCGTGAGATAGTTCCCTGTAATCTGACAAATACCATATATGTATGTATGTATGTATGTATATATTTATATATTTAAATATATATGTATATATATATATATATATATATATATATATATATATATATATATATATATATATATATATATATAAATATACATATATATATATATATATATATATACATATATATATATATATATATATATATATATATATATATATATATATATATACACATACATACATACATATATCCATACTTGACCAAAATGTGACCTTTTTTTGATCAGCGTAGTAACGCCAATTATAGCGTTCACTCGATGAGCGATCCCCCGCGTGCATTCAAAACTATTGTGCGAGAGTAGAGAAGCAGACCTCTCGTGTAATTAATCGGCCAATTATTGGCGGCAAACCTGGTGTAAATTGTTTACGTTTGGATTTAAACACACATAATTGAAAGGTTTTGAAGAGGTTTATTCGCACGAAATAGAAATTGAAAGTTTGTATGGAATCATATATGCATTTTTTATCATTGTCGTACAGTAAAGCCCATAGTAGTTCGCATATTGAGCAAACAACACTGTAGTTTCGGTAAATATACGTGTTGCAGTACTGTATAAAATTATATATATGTGTGTTTGTGTGTTACGAAATCTAATATCTACTGAGCGCCCTCACTTTTTGCTCTAATTGCGTAAGCACGACCAATTTAAAATGCAGAATTTATCGCAATATCGTCAAAGAAAATCAAAAAGTGATTATAGACAAGTTTACAATAGAAAGACATAACGTAGGAATCATTCACGAAGTCAGTTTTCATATTTCGTAATTTTTATTTGTACTCTCTGTGCAAAAAAAAAACAAACTTATAACAAATTTTGAAACAGCAAACAATTGATTGAAGGCTTGATAACTCAGTTGTTTGAACAGAGGATTTATTTTGCTGAGGTCTCACGTTTGAATCACGTTTAAGCCTCCAGTAAGCGTCCCGAGGCCCAAAAACTGATATCTATCAGTATTTGATCTTGAAAAATTTCTAACTTATTTGTAAACATGCTACTTGAAACAATTGAAAGTTCGATGCTTTCCGTTTTTCATTATAATCTGTGGCTGTTCCTGGGCAGCTGACGTCATCATTTAGGTATGTATGATATATGACAAGCTCCCCTGGAGATACAAGAAAATCTTGCAGTGAATATGAAACAAATTTGAAAGTTATCCATATATAAGTGTAACTTTGGCGTTCCACAGAAACACCATTTAACATGCCAATGGTGTTGTATCCCCAACGAGAATTGTGGATCAACACGGCAAACACCTGCTAGTATAAAGTAGGTCACATTGATGGAAGGTCACCCACCAAATTCCCCTGTGTCGATGGATCCTAAACTGCAGTGTACCCTTCGGCAACGCGACCAAACGTATTGAAAATAAAATGGAAAAAAGAGAAGCCTCGGTCGAAAGTTAAGGATTCGCCGGTTACTGACCGATTCTGTACGCTATGCCATTGGCTCATTAAAGAGATATATCCGATTTGAGGTCAGGGTACTTTGCCTTAAAGTTTTCGATCAAGACCAGACACTATAAAAGGGCTTAGTTGGAGATCGAATTTGTGCTTTGTTTATTCTGCGTTATTGGTTGATTCTTATGTCGCACAATACATAGAGCTGACTGTATTGATCACAAGAGCATGAGTAATGCTGCGTGTGATAGAGTTAAGTCATGAATATTTATGAATTATGTCATCATTGTACTGGAGCGAGGGCGAAGCTGAAAATGGACACGGAGTATCAGTCGAAAAAAAATTTGCCCACATACCGAGTTTTTATAACATTTTATTGGTTCAGGGGTTTTCATCTTTCTGTTGTTTTAAATTTAAATTGTGTTACAATAACACCAAAGCAATATAAAACAGAACGATGGTTGAATGCCCATCAGTCGTCAGTTTGAAAATTCAGTAAACTCACACCTAAAGCACCTGTGTAAACGTACAGTGTGATGGGACTTATATATGCCGAGGTTCATATACAACAACGTGCGACAACTGCTTGGTACCATGGTACGTTCTTAACCCTGCTTGGCTATATATCGCTTTAATTACTTGACCAGTAAGAATCACGAGAAAATTGCCTCTTTGATTCCTAGAATTCTCACCACATGGAGGGTCATCTGTAAAGTAACTGAATGGGGACCGTGCTGAGTAGTAGCCTAATTTTAAAACAATTAAGTTATCCGGAGCCTTGGGCATGTATTTGACCATGTGTTGTAGTTGTGCAATGTGGCCGAACCCTGCTAAGCTCGGACTTGGTCATCCTTCGACACCAGGGGGAAAGTCAAGTGGCCACAGAGGTTATATATATATATACATCCGGGTAAAGTTGAAACACTCAGAATACTTTATTCCTGAATATATAACGTAAAAAACATAACAGATTCTTTAAGGAGAATATACAAATATTAACCATCATTATTGTTTATATGTATTAGAGATAACTGCCATGAACCAAGTTCCCCAAAATATATTGTAAGAAAAGTCTGCTTCCATTTGGGTCTGATATCACGGATTTACCACTCCTTCACACACGAGGGGAAAGACTTGAACAAGTCTGGATATGACATCATCTAGCTACAATTGCTTCAAATTCTTGTGTGTTGTTGTTGCTGTTGCTGTAACGTTTATATTCTGTAATGGAGGTGGGGTTTGATAAAGATGAATATTGATAGTTTAAACATAGCGTATAAGCATTGGTTGAAATTTGAATACTTATGACATTCTACCTTGAAAATACGAAAAAGAGAAAAGTTAAAGGTGTCAGATCCTAGTGGCTCGATGACATCACAGTTTTACAAAATGGCAGCTATCAGACTGTTGTACTACCAGATATTATGCAAAACCGAGCAAGATTTTGCCTATAGCTGTTTGGGGCGAAGCGGGTGTTCTTCATAAAGAGATCTGTGATATAATCTAATATTCATGGTTGGCTGTGTGTCACCTTTAAGGTAACTTTAGCTGGTTGGGTATCAGTTTTGAACTTCACGCGCATGTTTCATTACTATAAACGTCACTTAAAACAATGTGTTACATTATTACGGCATTATACATGCCATTCCCCAAGGATTAATGTCAATGTACCATAGATGTCTTATGTTCCATATACGTTTGAAAAATTTCCTTTATGTGTGAAGGAAATTTGTCAAAAGGATGTAACATAATTATAGCTGCTATATGCAACGACGACATCAAATTCTGCATTGAATGGTGTAGGCAAATTAGGCTTCATATATAGGCAGACATTACTACACAGAATCACGCAATAATTGCTGAGAGATTATTCACGTTGGCTTAATGTAGCGTTCATTCTGGTAATATATGGAATACCCAAGCTATGTTTGTTGTTTCCTTTCCGGTGTACAGTGGTCCCCCCCCCCCCCCCCCGCGTTTATGAGTTGTGACAGGGCAGTTCACTCGTTAGTTGCATATAGTTTTCCCCAGACTTCCAGTATTTGGGTAAACCTATGGTTACCCACGTTATTGTTAATTGGTACAACCTGATCGATAATCTCTCACGTCATTTTAGCTGGCCCTAGTGTATTCTTTGGTAGCCTATACATTACCCACATTGTGTAGCCTAAGTTGTCCTTTACACACAGGTTTATATATGTTAATTTGGGTAACAGATGGATTACCCACGTTTAAAGGCATTGAAGGCTCGCCCAAACCGCGTGCGCACATCTGGAAAAGTTAACTTTCTGTTGCTTGCAAGTGACGTTTTGTTTGTGTCGCTACAAAATGCAGACAGTAATGAAACGTGATACCTTGTTATCTTTAGCTGGACCTGAGATGTCCATCGCTGTATCGTTTGTACACTGTGCTGTGGGTATTGACCGCAGTTGTATGTGCTGACTGTACACATAGTGTCTAATTACCGACGGTAGCAAGCTGTATGTGTATTTTTGGGGATCGATGGTGGTGTTTAACACTTCTGTTACACCTCATTCGAAACTAGGTCAGATTACCGGCATTATACGTTTTTTTTTTTTTTGCGCGAGTCTTCACACCCTTTAGTCTTTAAGCCGTTCGATAATCGCGGTACGTCATTTCTGTTCTCCTTAGCCTACCGTGAAATATCACTCAGTCTACGAACTCGACTGAGGCAGGGAGGCTAGATTTCACAGCAACTTGATTTGTTTATTCAGACCGGATATGAATCTTTCACGCTCTGCTTATCTCCCAGTGACCGTCAAATGGCGGTATCTCCATGACGTCAGACGCATTTCATTTTCGTCGATGTAAATGAGCTGTCATGCATGGTTTTTATTGGTGAGACCCTTCCTGACAAGCGGGGACCTATTTATGAAAGGTAACAGCTGGGCTGATCCATGCTATATCCCGGAAACGGATTTGACTCAAAGTAAACATGACCGACATTTGCAAAATACTAATCGTGCGTTGAGGAACCTTCATCTTGTCAAAACAGAGGATGGGAACAAAAAACAAGGAATGCGCAAACAAGACTCATCAAAAACTGAGTGTTGACGAGACGTATGACCTTTGACCGTTGTCAAGTTTGACGCATTGACACGACGATGACGAGTCCGAATCAGAACTTCGGGTCTTATCGGTTCCATCACAAATCAGTCATGGAATTCTGCGTTCACAGGCATCTGTGGATTATTGGGGGGGGGGGGGGGGTAGCCTCACGGACCAATGTATTATATATATATATATGAAGCTATCAAAAAAAGAAGTGAGGGTTGGTTGGGAAGGAACAATACCGTTGGGGTCTGGGGTCTCCGTTGGGATTTGCCTCATTTTGGAAATGCTGTGGTGGCCCACTGGATGGTACATTGGCAATCACGACAATTTTATATCCAAATTTCTACTTTTCTTGAAACTGTACGAATTTCGGTCTGTCACCACCAATTTTTCACGTCAGAACTTTCCTTTTTTTGTTGTTGTCGAAATTCGAAACAAAAATCGAAAATTTGTCGTACTGTGAGGTACTTAAAAAAAAGGACTGTTACATTGCCTGGCGCTCCTTTGGCTAATACAAAGTACACATCTTTAGTTGAAAACAATGTCAGGGCAGAAACATGCTCATGGTCATGTGGAGGGGTGGGAGGGTGTGGGGGTGAGCTAGGGCAGGGACCCTCTTCCCCTGTTCTTACGCCTATGTAACGCAAAACATGGCATTAACATTTACCACTTGACTACTGAACTATACCAAATACCTCCAGATTTTTTTTTCTTAAATTCCAACAAACCCCTTCAAAGTTGGCCCTGAATTAAACAGGAAGTGAAAGAGTCTCCACAGGAAATTGAGTACAGCCAAACTTCTGTATAGATAACAGATAATAAAATAACAGAACATTTATGCGTGGCTAGCTTCTACCTCGATATAGACATTACTGAAACCGACGTCTGTTTCATCGATTGGAGCATGAGGGGGGGGGGGGGGGACAGGCTAGCTATTCGACGGCGGAGTCAAAGAGCATGTAATTAAGGCAAGTCGTTAGTAAAGATCTTGTAGAATAATTCTGTTTACAATTTAGATCATCATCAACTTGAAATCTTCTTCCATCTGGAAGAGCATCCTTCTGTCGTCATCAGTATGCATTTTTCCTTTCATTTCATTTTGTCGTTAAAACATTTTTTTTTCTTCTGGGATGTGCCAACATCCTAATAGGCTGATAAACATTGACTCAGGAAGGAAGTCATTCTCGTCTCAATCAAAGTCTTAACGAGTTGTTATGTAAAGGAGAAAGAAACATTTCAGTCTCCGCGCTAATTGAATAAGCTCAATTTCTTCCCCTTTGAAACAGGAAATTTTGATTTGCCGAAGTAAGTGTTGATAATTATGAAAATTAAATCTATCCGGTGAACTTTTTTAACTCACAGTGACCCAAAGGTGACTCGGTACAACAACCCTCGGGGAAGGTAAAATCATAGACACGTGGAAATAAGTATAGCCTATATTAACTCATAAAAATATACTAGAATGAGTCATTTAATGTTCACCCTGCATGTTCAAGCTTCACTCAAGCATTTTACTGCCAACCCCCTTGTATTCTAGTTGTTTTTTTTTTTGTTTTTTTTTTGGGGGGGGGGGGTGTTCTAAACTGTAAAACTCCACGGGCATGAATAATGAGACTGCTTATATATTTCAATATACAAGAGTTTTACTGATTTGAAAAGATTACCGTTGTTGTCTCTTTTATTCATGTATAACATCACACACAGTGAAATTCACCCTTCAAAATGAGGTATCATCACCAGACGCGTCGTTCAACCTCACCCCAACCCCCCCCCCCCCCCAATTAAAAAGTTAAAAATTAGGCCTACATATTAGCGCACATCTATAGCCTATAAATATGCTACAGCATGTAACAGTTTCACGATTAAAATGTTAACATTTTCGGAAAGAGAATCCCTACACCCCACCCCCACCCCTTAAAGCGAGAGTCGATTTCAAGGACGTCAGGACCACATTCCCTCCCCCTTTTTCCACCATAACTGTTCTTGGACACACACAAAGAGGGCATTGGAATTTATCAGTGCATGTTTGAGGTGCACACGTTCATAGTGTAGAGCTACGGTCAATCACAGTTCAGTATGTATTGGTATAGACGAAAATTAAACAGAGAGATATGAGGATATAAACACTTGAGTCTCTGGCAACGCAGTGGGTGCCTTCTCAGTCTAGTAAAGTGTTATGTGATTAGTCCAGATTGTGTATTCCTCTCGAACCATTTAGTTTAAATAAGCATCTTTTTCTATTAAACACCAACCACATTATTTTCTCAATTGTGGTACAACAAACCACAGGAAGGACTAAGGTCATAGTTTTGCCAAGTGAGACGGCGCAAGTATAGGGATTTTGAATATGGTATCGTATTAGTGTAGTTCATTCACCAGTTCATCCCTGTGCTAGCATATGATATGTTTGTTTCACCATGGAACTCCCTGGTTTCACCGACCGAACAACAGTCGTATGGTACGTTAATCGATGTTGTAGCATCTGCAAATGTCTACATCAGTATGTAACTGAAGATAAATTGAAATGGTTAACATTTAATTAATTAATTAATTAATTGGCAAATGGTGCCATATATAAACAATCACACAATATCGATTAAATATTGTCAGTGGGTGGACCCCGTGAGTTCCCCGGTCTCCCGATATAGCCTCACTAGTATTGCCACCAAATCTGCTAGAAAGTTTAAAAAAAATGGCCACTCATGGGCAAACTTGATTCAGAATTTTGCTGTCATTTTCAAACGCTTCTCTCTCCCTGAGACATTCATTTGTTTAATTTGACACGGTACTCTTCAATGTCTGGGTAAGCTTGAGAGGGTAAGGGAGGTAGGAAGGGATGGGTAGGGAGGGAGGGAGGGAGGGGATGGTAGAGAGGGAAGGTGGGGGTGGGTAGGGATGGAAGGAGGAGATGGGATGGGTTGGAAGGGAAGAGTTGGCTAGGGAGGCAGGGGATGGGTAGGGAGCGAGGTGATGGGTAGGGAGGAAGGGGGTGGGTAGGGAGGGAGGCAAGGAATGGGTAGGGAGGGAAGGAGGGGATGGGTAGGGAGGGAGGAGATGTCTAGGGAGGAAGCGGGATGGGTAGGGAGGAAGTGGATAGGTAGGGAGGAAGTGGATGGGTAGGGAGAGGGGGACCGGTTCGAATACCAGGAATGTTACTTTAAGAAATGCTATCACGCTACAGTTGGAGGTCTAGACTGATGTACGTTATCGTGCACCGTCACCTCAGAGAGCAGCTTAGTTGTCATCTGTATTGCCTCCGAGTTCATCTTTTAACAGGCTGAGAAATTGAAGAAAAACAAAACATTTGTCGGAAGTATAGCTTACTGGAGTACTGGAGTTTCTAAGTGGTTGAATTATATATATATATATATATATATATATATATATATATATATATATATATATATATATGTATGTATGTATATATATATATATATATATATATATATAATAAAATTGAAAGTCGTAATGAGTTGGAAAATCAAGAACAGTGAAAAAACTTCCACCCTCCACCTGGATTCGAACCCTGTACCCTGTACGCGGACACCCTAACCACTAGGCTGTGTACGCTGATTGTATGTCCAGAGGTTCGAAACCGGTAAGGAAGGTCGTAATTCCACTGTAGGCGTATATATATAGCGGTATATGTATATGTACATTTTATATAACACCCTACTGACGACCAGGTGTGATGCAAACCTAATCGAATCAGAGAACTGTCAGCTAACTCTCTGAACAAATGTAGATGTTGATGCCACTCTCTGTTAACTTAAAGTTACAAATCTTCCCAGCCTGCAAAACATATGGCCATGCTTTAGTAGGGCACAGCGAGAAGTCGCAACAAGATACGTTCTCTCGGTGACATACAGTTTTAACTTTCCCCTTGTCAATTAATTTCAAACGGTTTTAAAGATCGAACCTTAAACTTAAATTCCCACTATAATTTAACTACCGCCCAAGAAGCCCGCCGCTTCGACCCCCACGCTGCCTCCTGATGGTACACAACGTTAAGCTGTCGAGAATGACATACACAGGTGACGAGAAGTTGCACCAAAAGAAAAAAAAAAACATAAAACGTATACCAGCAGAAAGATGTACTAGATAAGCCAATTCACCCGTTGCGATGCAAATGTTATATTTAATCTAATTTTCTTAAAGTCAGCCCTGGTTTTATTCCAATTTCATCAGTTTCCCATCACATGTGTGTGTATATGTGTATACCAGAGGTTTCAACTCTCACTTTGTGCAGATCTTGGCCTGTTCTTCACTATATTACATTCCATTTCCAAAGTGTTTTTGCGCTTTGTCATAACGATATTCAAGTAAACAAGTATGAAGGAGACCAAAGATTTAAAACGAGAAGATGAATGGTACACCCATATAGAGGCGCATGGTCTACACTACCTGCCATGGTACAGCAACAGCCATTTGGTGGGGGTATTTGGCCACTAAAGTGACGGTATCAAGGTATAATATAAAGGAAGCTTGTAATAATTATATCCTATTGAACTCACACAAATTCAGGCGAGATGGTGGAGAAGATCCGGGGGGGGGGAGGGAACATTTGTAGGGTAGTGAACGTTAACCCCGCTACCCGAACCCACCCCACCACCACCCCTCTCTGAACCATGGTTTAATGACATCGCGGAAGCTAAATATATATTAAGTTAATACCAACTATACGTATAACATTTCCCCTTTGACTCTTTCCATTGCAGAGATAACGTATATTGCAAATATGGATTATGTATACTCGTATACTGCAATACTCTGCATATACTGTAACTCGGAAGAAACATTCATTACGTCACCAAGTTGGCTTCTCTGCGGTAAGTAATGATTCCCTTCGATATTTGCAAAGCCGTCGAAATTTTAATTCCCCAATATTCAAATTGGGAATCGCGACACTTCTTGCCTTTTTGGAGATTGGCCAAAAATTGACGATATTTGTAGGTAAAAAAATGTGGAAATATCTCGATCGTATAAATTAGTTCAAAATTTGCAAACTATAGTACCATCTTGAAAGTAAGCACCCTTAATCAAATAAAAAGAACTGGTCAAATGTTAGTGGGATACCTCCTCCTATATAGTGTCGGCCTCCTTCAAAGACCACAACATTCGCCATCGTAGAGAGTCGCCAAGATGATCAATATATATATATATATATATATATATATATATATATATATATATATATATATATATATATATATATATATATACATAAAACAAACAGCGAGTTGTTCCATAACAACTCCCTGATTCAAAGCAAAACCTATACTGTGTACATGCACCCCAGGTAACGTAACCTGGAGCAAATGGCGTGTCGTATACTATAACTCAGCAGGAATGAATAAATGATATATCATTTTCTGTGTGTTATCTTTATCAATCCATTGACCATGTGTGTCTTGAGCAAGTTCTCTTCTTTTCTGTTCGTCTCCCATGACTTCCGATTACCCTGTGAACTGAACTACAGTGAGTCTGGTGGAGTTTTGTTGCTGACATTTGTGAATGTCAAACTGTCAGTCACGTTTTAATGACAGCCTCGGTTTGTTTCCTATACCAACCCCCTCTCTTCACGGTTATGGTAGAAGAGTCTTTAGCGATGGCGTATAAGTGTTTCCACATGTCCCCCATGCCGATATGACTTGCATTGTTTTAGATTCTAATTGTCTGGCTGGTATGCGATCTGGCAAAGTCCATCGTATAATCTCAACGTCAAATTCAAAATGAATGACCTTCCATGTTATATATGGTCCTTGACTCGCCATATGTGACATTATTGCTTTTCACTGCATGTTCAGTTCTTTTCGGTAACTCTCTCATGATGACGGTCCCGTATCATTCTTGATGAGGCTTGTCACCTGCTCCTTTAAGGCCGCCTAGCACAGTGACTGCCGCAGTCTGCGGCGTAGGAACAACTCTGCTGCGAATACGTCCTCGATGGCTATAGAAATCCTAAGAAATGTTTATAGGAAATATATTCATCAACAATGGCTTGCATCTCCTTTACAAAAAAAAATTTTAAAAAATGTAAAATAAAAAATAAATAAAAAAATCAGAGGTAAAATTACTTTTGACTAGTAAAGGATGTACTTCACCTAAGGATCATCATATCAACTTTCACTCAATTGCTAAATGTCGTTCTTTATAATATCTTCATTTGAAGATACATATTTTGTGTCAACAGTGAACTTGAAGCAAGCAGGATATATGCCCTCATATATACGCACATTAACAGACTTATGGTTTGCTATTTTTTTTTTTTTTTATTCTTTACAATAGATTCATTTGTCCTTGAACTCTTATCAAACTTTCACTGCAGTGTATTTATATGTAAAATTGTATCAAATACAAATTAACATGAGTAGCATTCATATTCTGATATATCAACTTTTTATAGTCGAAATTTAATATAAACATTTTGAAGATATATATTCACACAAACCGTCCATGTTTAGTTACTGCGTATCTATTTTATCACATTGTGTTTGCTTCAAGTTCACTTTTGGTTAAAAACCTAAATGAAAATTATCTCGAAAACGGCATGTAGGAATTGAATGAAACTTTCAGTAGTAACGCTATAATTAAAGTTATAACAGTAAAGTCCTTTGTGTTTCCTTACGCCCGGAATATGCATTGAACGACTATACCATGCAATTACTGTAAATTCTTTGTTATTTTGCTGGTTTGCTCTACATTGTTTATACATTGTGTTTGTTGTTTATACTGCAACCATGCGGGTTACATAAGTAAGTCGGTACTTATTGTGATGATATAAAAACAGGAACACTAACCAAACTGATAAAAGCAATTCCTAAGAGGCGTGCTATGTTTTACCGTCACGTTTCAGAGATACCAACAAGAGAACGGTGAAGTTCAGACGAAACGTTTCTCTTCAACGACAGGAAGCGAATAATTACTTCTCTAGAAATTAATACCTGGAAACAATCAAGTTTTCCTCTAGAGTTTATGACTCATTAAAAGAGGTAAAGAAACGGCAATGCTGCTATTTAATGTTGTTGGCGGTGTCTTAAAAGAACGGATTTTTATTGCCCCATGCGAACGTAGTGAAAACAAAACATTAAACTGAATGAAGAGCGATAAAAGACAGTGACTCGGAAGACATTCAACGCGATCGGGAAAGTGATGAATTTGAAAATAGCTTGAGTACGTTACCCCTCGCACTGAAAACTTAAATTGGTTCACCGACTAACAAAACGTTAGTCCATCTGGTGCCTCTCCCGACTAACATAGCCTTAGTCAGTTGCTATACCGACTAATTTATTCCTTAGTCAGTTGGATTTCTTAGTCGGTCATCTTAGTCCGTCAGCTTAGTCGATCAACAATTTCTCAGTCGGTAAATGTATATTAGTCAGTTACATTAGTTGGTGACATTAGTCGGTCTTTACCGACTAATTTATATGAGCCACCGACTAGTTTATAGCAGGTTTTACATTAGTCAGGATGGTGCCTCTCCCGACTAACCTTTCTTAGTCGGTATCGAATGACTAGTTGCACTGACTAGATTCACTGAAAGAATTAAACCCGACTAGTTTCACTGACTAGTATCACTGAAAGAAAAGAGAGCAGAAGAAGCACAAATAATGTGTACGTTGGCAGTATTTATTTCTGATAAAACTTCTGATGTCTACAAAAGGCTGACTTTCGACAGATAGAGAAGAAATCACTGTAAATAAAATCTGAAAATCTGATTTTTGTTTCCAACAAAGTTAAGACAAGTTAATAGATCAAACATGAATCGCAAAAGTATAGCACTGCACAATAATGCAAAGTTGAATCTTGGGCAAGGGTTCCTCATGACTTTCGTTTTAAAGTGGTACCCCAAATCGACACCAGTTAAGTCTTCACGAACAAAGAGTGTTTCTCTTAACTACAAATGGCCTCCCACTTGTCTTCAGGAAGCCAAAATATGCACCATTATTGACCTGTGAACAGAAAATATGATATACGTGTAAGCACAGATACAGATATAGCACATGATAACTCACATTATCATAAACATACATTTACATTAAAATTTTATAACATATTGGGAGGTATACATTTAAATCTAGGTCCCTCAAATTATAAGCCAGGAATAGCAGCTTTTACCAAATTATTATTAGCTTTGCACAGCATAACACCAAGTTATTTCTCAAAGCTTAATAATTATGTTAATTATGTTAATCATGTTAATAATGATCCCAATAGACCGGGATCCCAGAGGGTTTGGTTAGCTGGGAAGGTAACCAATTGCCTTGTACATCACAATGTTCACAGTGCATTCCTGTATATGAAACCAGACGACTGGCAAACCGACTGTGGTGGGTGTGGCTGGGAGAGCAATTTTAAAGTCACCTGATAGCTAACCTAGATCAGTTTTCATGGTAACACATCAAAGTAAGTACAATATGTCAGGTATGGCCCCAAGAGCAACAAATGGCCATTGCCAGTAATTATTGGTGGTGGGGTACCCCTGCCAGTGATCTATAATTGACCCCTCAAGGCTGACCTAGGTCAGCTCATGAGGTAACTACTTGAAACCTACTGGAAAATGTTGGTTAGGGCTTCAGATACAACTGATGGGCATTGCCAGTAATTTTTATTGGTGGGGTACCCCTGCCAGTAGACCCCCAAAATGCCCATCCCCCATTGACCTAGATGAGCTCATGATGTAACCAGTTGAAAACTACTGGAAAATGATATCACTTCATATGTAAGGGATGGGAATTTCCAGTAATTTATATTGGGGGGGGGGGGGTACCCCTGCCAGTAGACCCCCAAAATGCCCATTCCCTCATTGACTTAGGTCAGCTCATGAGATAACCAGTTGAAAAATTACTGGAAAATGATAGGTATCACTTCATATGTAAGGGATGGGCATTTCCAGTCATTTACATTGGTGGGGTAACCCTGTCAGTAGACCCCCAAAATGCCCATCCCCCATTGACCTAGATTAGCTCATGAGGTAACCAGTTGAAAACTACTGTAAACTGATTGGCAGGATTCTATATATATGTAAGGGATGGGCATTTCCAGTAATTTATATTAGTGGGGTACCCCTGCCAGTAGACCCCCAAAAAGCCCCCCCCCCCCCATTGATCTAGGTCAGCTCATGATTTAACCAGTTGAAAACTACTGGAAAATTATTGACAGGATTCTATATGTAAGGGATGGGCGGACTCTGGCAGTGGTGGCCCACCAATATAAAATACTGGAAATGCCCATCCTTACATATGAAGTGATACCTATCATTTTCCTGTAGGTTTCAACTGGTCAAATCATGAGCTCACCTAGGTCAATGAGGGGATGGGCATATTGGGGGTCTACTAGCAGGGGTACCCCACCAATAAAAATTACTGGCAATGCCCATCCCTTGTATCTGAAGTCCTAACCAACATTTTCCAGTAGGTTTCAAGTGGTTACCTCATGAGCTGACCTAGGTCAGCCATGAGGGGTCAATTATAGATCACTGGCAGGGGTACCCCACCACCAATAATTACTGGCAATGGCCATTTGTTGCTCTTGGGGCCATACCTGACACATTGTTCTTACTTTGATGTGGTTACCATGAAAGCTGCTCTAGGTTAGCTATTAGGTGACTTTAAAATTGCTCTCCCAGCCACATCCACCACAGTCGGTTTGCCAGTCATCAGGTTTCATATACAGGAATGCATTGTGAACATTGTGATGTACCAGGCAATTGGTTACCTTCCCAGCTAACCAAACCCTCTGGACTCCCGCTCTACAGATCAGTGAAAATTTGACCAAACTTATGAAGCTTGCACGTAAATGATATACTAGACTGGTTTTTTTTAAAACAGGTTATGAAAAGTATCTTAAATATCATTAAACAGTTGGGTACAATAGTTAAACTCACTCTTCCATCTTTTTTCTCTATGGTACTTGTTCCTTTGCTTTTTGGACTCTTGGATAAACTCTTTTGTTCTGCGAAGGGTACCAATATATCATCTTAAAACATGTCTTTAAGCCATATATAACACAGTTCTCCTCTTCTGTTGTTGCCTCCACACTGGTGTCGTACATCACAGGAAAGCTCACCCTTGACTTAGATATTTGGCTTTTCAATTCCTGCTGGAAGAAAGAAACAGCAAAGTATTCATCATTTGAAAAAAAAAAAAATTAATAAAGTTGTCACCACAAAGTTATGTGAGATTTGCTTCCACTATAGTCTCAAAAAACAATCCCAAAGTTTGAAGCAGACTGTATAAAGCTGAAAATTTGAACGAGAGTGTCATCACCATTGCAACCAGAATCAAATGCCCAGAATACAGAGATAATAAAACATGGTCTAAATCTTTGTTTGTTTTTATGATCTTTAAAAATATAAAATTTTAGAAACAGAAATGCACTGAGCCAACTTATTTATAGGCCTAATCGTTTTTAGTTGTTATTTTGCTTGCTCACATAACAAGCCTGTTTAGACCTAGGCTAGAGGAGAATCAGTACTTTGTTACACTAAGTTTGTCTTCGGTCGTTTTGATATAGTCTTACTAGTAGTACTAAAGTATATAATGGACCGGCGAAGACTAGAGAATACCCAGAGTTTTAGCAACTGCGTTAAACTGTATCATCTGATCTATTATTTACGCCAATGAGTTTCATTCAATCTAGGATCAAAAAGAGAAAACTAATTAATCTTAACCTTTAAACTTTGCTACTAAACAGATATGCTTGAATTACAAATAAATGTCAAAAAAACATCATAATCTAAGAATCGATGCATATACATATACATAAACAGAATAATTTGAATTCGCGCAAGTGAACCCTGCACTACATTGGACAGAAAAAAAAACGTGCAATTAGACCAAACTAAACATACTAAATTTTCCGTTACTTCTACATAAAATATCAATACAAATACAACAACTTACTCTTTTGGCAGTATACTAAAAGCACATGTTATAATAACTTCAGACTATCAAGCTTTCCTGAGAAAAAACGGTTAATACTTCTTACAGTAAGCAAGTCGACCGTGAAGGAATGTCGCAATTGTTTCCTGGGCGTGACCGGAAATTAAATACTAAAAAATGATAAATGAAAAGGTTAAATAGAACTGAAGCGTGCATCCTGACTGCTCGCAACATATAATACCGTTGACTAGCCAACATAATTTGTTCAGCCTACTGTGACTGTACGTTTGAAGGTCTAGCCTTGCTTATTCAATATCACAAAGCCTACCCATTTAGATTCACATGGGAAATTACAGGAAATCTTTACCAAATGAGTGTAGACTTCAAATAAACTATTGAGCCATATAGTTCCAGCATTTGTTTGGGAATAAATAAGAAGATTATGTGCCACTGTTCAATCTAGCCCAATACACACATAACACATTGTTAATTGGTGTTTAGGATGCACACTTTAGTGTTGAGAATGCACTGCAGTACCCAGTAGAAGCATATAGGCTACTCACTGTCATTGCACTTGTGTATTGCGAAACGCCAACGTGACAACGGTAGCGTTACACTAACCATAATACAGTACTAGTGCCAGTGGCCTAACAATTAACTTTAATTTTACCTTCAAGTTAAAGGAATAACAGGTAGGCCGATGATGCAGTTAATACCTCCATTCTTCTAAAGACCTTCTTGGGTGATTTACGGTTGAAAGTTGCTTAGAGTGATCGTATGACATGAAACTATGCCAAGCCCAGCAAGCTGCCGTTGCCTCTCGGTTTCCAAATTGAAGTGAATCGAATTGGGTTAAAATACATTAGTCCGTCGACACCGACTAAGCTACGATTATGGCGTAAATCGGGTGTCCGTATCGTTCTTAGTCCATGGGTTAAAATACCTTAGTCCGTCGCCACCGACTAAGCTGCGATTATATTTTCCTTAGTCAGTGTAAACTAACTAAGAAGCAGCGATGAAACGAAGATTTTTGCTAGTCCGTGTGCATTGACCAACGTTACAGACTAATTTAACGTTAGTCCGTGGCAATATTGACTAGTTTATTTTTTCAGTGCGGACTAGAGAGACCGAAGTAACCATTTCGTTATTGTATGTATGTATATGCATATATATATATATATATATATATATATATATTATATATTATATATATATATATTATATATATATTATATATATATATATATATATATTCGATGAATACAACGAACGTATAACACGAGTAGAAACGCTACACTGATTGGTTGTTTCAAGCACGCTTATAGTAAGCAGCCTTTATGGCCTCGTTGGCTTGCCGTGGACGTGGTGGAGATAGAAAGGAGTGGTTTTGCGAGTGACCATTTTGGGGGTTTTCTAGCTAAATGACGGCGACGATGCTTATTCGACCTCAAGCTCTGTGTACTATATAAAGGACGATACGCTTTATCTGACCTCGGTAAATAATATTCACATTTATAGGATGAGGATGTGTGTAAACCGATAAAGGAAATCACGCGTATAAGGTGAGGCTGTGTACTCAGGTATAGGCCATATAAAGACACACACTATCACCATGGCTACTTATGCCATGGTTTCTGTATAGAACGACTCACTTCATATGTCATTTAATTTAATTTATTAATAAAGATGGCGGATAACCAATAATGACCCCGTGAAATCCCTTCTTCTCCGGTCAGGGTTTAGTACCTGTGGAGTAACGCTCGGGGAAGTTCCTGTCGGTTTTTTGCTCTTTTCATTTACTCATCTCTCAGCTGCAGATGACGTCATAGAGCGAAGAGGTTTTTACATATGGATCTCAACAATATCTGCAAATTAACTTTCGAAAGCGAACTCACCCCACCCCCACCCCTGCCCGTCCCCCTTTTCTGGTTGAATTTTGTTATGAGTTATTTCCGTATTTCACCATTTGATCGCAGAAATCAAATTATAAATACAAATCGTCTTTACCTACACTATAACTTAAGCAGCCATTTTGTTTCAAAAATATTCGAATCATTTTATAGTCTTATTCCCCCCCCCCCCCTTGGCGGTGGGGGAGGGGGCTCGCCGTTTCCAGCTTATATAAAAAAATTAGTGTCTGACCTATATTGCAAACAATGCTACAACACTGTATGTATTTACACTAAACCACGCACCTCCCCTTAATGATACAAATTATTAAATAGTGCATGCTCTAAGGTCAATTTTTTTTTATTGGGGGGTTGCTATTAATTCAAAATGCAAGGCAAGGAATACGTCATTGATCTGTTGACTGTGACGGTCGACCGGAGCACGAACTCTATTCGCGGAAAGCACTAATTACTCTGGCTGACTAGGTTGTTGTACGGGGCCAATGTACTACTACTAATGACTTTCTTATATATTTTGTTATTCAAGTCCAACAACGTCTTGAAGCCAGGCTGCATTAACACTTCGTGCAAACTGCAGGGATGCGGTTTCGTTGGAATAACCATTTGGCGCCAGAGTTTCAATTTCGGTGTAAGATCTCTTGGTGATTAAGTATTTATCTCGAATATTATTACGGCTTGGTGAAGATAACCGTGCATATGGAAAGCCGTTTTAACATTTAATAAGGAATTTCAGATATCTCGAAATAATTTCAGATATCTCAAATTAAATTACAGATATCTCCAATTTATTTAAGATATCTACAAATAATTGCAGATATCTTAAAATCAATTTCAGATATCTCGAAATACCAGGGAATTTCAGATATCTGAAATTGAATTCGAGATATCTCGAATTCAATTTCAGATATCTCGAATTCAATTTCGGATATCTCGAATTCAATTTCAGATATCTGAAATAGAATTTCAGATATCTCGAATTCAATTTCAGATATCTCGAATTCAATTTCAGATATCTGAAATAAAATTTCAGATATCTCGAATTCATTTTCAGATATCTCGAATTCAATTTCAGATATCTCGAATTCAATTTCAGATATCTGAAATAGAATTTCGGATATCTCGAATTCAATTTCAGATATCTCGAATTCAATTACAGATATCTGAAATTTCCCGATTAAATGTTAAAATGACTTTCCATACGTGCCATTTTAACATTTAATCGGAAATTTATGCATATGCATTTCAGATATCTCGAATTCAATTGCAGATATCTCGAATTCAATTTCAGATATCTCGAATTCAATTTCAGATATCTCGAATTAAATTTCAGATATCTGAAATAGAATTTCAGATATCTCGAATTCAATTTCGGATATCTCGAATTCAATTTCAGATATCTCGAATTCAATTTCAGATATCTGAATTAGAATTTCAGATATCTCGAAATCTATTTTAGATATCTCGAATTCAATTTCAGATATCTCGAATTCAATTTCAGATATCTGAATTAGAATTTCAGATATCTCGAAATCTATTGAAGATATCTCGAATTCAATTTCAGATATCTGAAATAAGAAACAATTTCAGATATCTAAAATTCCCGATTAAATGTTAAAATGGCTTTCCATACGTGCACTCGTAATTGCCTATCTAGAGTAGGTTTTGATGATTTTACACGACAGGAAACGAGATGTAGGTCACCTATACTGAAGAATCAAGTAAATAACTTATTTAAGTAGGAATGAGGATGACGTGTTATAGTTGGGTAGAATTGTGATATAACCCAATATATATTCATACCTTTGCCCAATCTGCATGTCTAAGGAAAGGCGGGTCAGTCCGGTGACATAACCCATGTATCCATACCTTTACAGGTGTCACGAGAGGTGGGTTATGGTGACATATTTTCCCGAGACCCGCGACCTGGCTCTCGGACGCCTCTGTCAATCTGTGTAAAATTTAAGAAAAAAAACTGAAATTATTTCATCCGTTGTCTAGTTTGATTTAGTTAGGAATCAAATCTGCTCGCTAGTTAGCATTCATAGTAGTAGTAGTAAGCAAGGGCGTAGGAACCGGGGGGCTGGGGGCGCCAGCCCCCCCAGTGAAAAATGTGGAGGGGCGGAAGTATCATTCCGCCCCCCCCGGTTCGCAAGTCAGAAAACCCCTTTTTCATTTCCAAATGAGAAAAAAAATCTCATTTGGAGCACCAAATTGCATCTAAGGCCAGGTGAAAATACAAAATTAAGTTTACAAAATGGAGTGGGTGTTGAAGTGTGCTATATTGCACCAAATTGCATCTGAGGCCACCTGGAAATGCAAAAAATTCCAAAGGGGAGGGGGACACCCCCTCCCCTTAGACCCCTCCCCCAGGCTGGCCATCAGTCTTCAGCCCCCCCCCCCCACTCAAAAGTACCTTCCTACGCCACTGGTAGTAAGTTGAGTCTCGTCTACCCGGCACGCTCAGGGATCAACCTCCGCCACGATCTTGCGCAAGGTTTATCATTGTTATTGCTTCCTCGAAATTTTTAATGTTAACGTCCTTAAATTGCGACTTTATTTTTCCAAGCAAGGTATAGTCACGGGCCTTCCTATTGGTTTAGCAGTATATGTCTCGATGCTTCTCTTAAAGCAACCTTTGCTGGAGCGTCCTCCCGGAGTCTTGCTACATGACCGAAAAATCTCAATCTTTTATGTGCGACTATGGATGACCAAGGTGTTTGGTTGGTTCCATTGTAGAGCTCATCGTTTGATAACCAATTGTTATTGGTCCATCTAATGTTGGAGAATATTACGAAGTAGTCTCCTTTGAAAAGTGTCAATTTTGCGATCAAGATCCTTCGTTGTGCTCCACAGTTAGCATTCATGTATCGACATAATCTATGAGTTTGGTCTTAATTTGGTCATTCGTTATCTTGCTTTGAGTACCGTAGTATAGTTGGTAAAGGTTTTGTAAAACTGTCGACCAAGATCAAACCGTTGGTGTAACCTCGTGGTTCAGTTCTCTAGACCTTAGATATGTAACCCTAAATTTAGTAGATGAAAAATGTCTCTTGCAACCATGGGATGGAACTGCCTTCGAGATTAATAAAGCTTTATATAGAAACGTTTCTCAAAAGGTCATAGAATGTTTCAACATACACCTTTGTCAAAAGTGAAACAAACTTAATAAAGTAAATATAATTCTGTTATAACGAGAACGATAATTCCAGCATCGACATATAGTTGCCTTATGTAGATGTTGAACAGGTCGACCTATGTAGCCTATACTACTATCTATACTGTATAGGCTGCCTATTTTCAGATAAATATCGTTTTCATGTTAACACGGGAGAGAGTTCGAACCCTTATGGCGATTTGACCTGTCAGTAATATAAGGATGTTATAGGTTGTCCAAACAGAGATTTACAATAGTAGATAAAAACCCGTCCCTCAGGAAAATGACAAAAAAAAAAGAAACAGGTTCATTGCGATTCATGGCCGGATTACCATGGAGATTGAGTATGACGTCATCGAAGGTATGAAAAACACAGAAGCGTATGATTATTTTATACTTTTATACTTGTTTTATTTTATATTTGTTAAAAGAGCACCAGTGGCGCACAACATCAGGAAACGAGGAGATGACACAGCAAGACTCGGCGCAACAAAAAAAGAAAAAGAGAAAAATATATACAAAAAAAAAGAGATGTGAATATATCCGGTCTGAGGCCGCTAACTTCTCGATGAAGTCAACACGCAACCAGCGTGATGCATCGCAACAAGACTAACATTTCGCGGAATTGTTAACCTTTCTTTCGCAATGGATGAACCTACCCACCTAACCACCACATGATGTTGACCGCATATATCCCATGTTTCCCCGTGTACAAGGTCCGGCTGTGAACATACACCCTGTTAAATTGTAATAATTGCCGTGGTTTACGGGACAAATTACAGCTACGCGATATTCTCATTGCGTTTAACATACCTGTGACGTCAATCACTATGAAATGTAATGCCTTGCTTCCGGGTTTTTTTTCTCTCTCTCTTCACCTCTTGCTATAATACACGGAGGAGAGGAAATTATTGTGAAGATATTGTAATAAATGGGTTTTTTGGCAAGACTAATAGAACTGTGCGCAGCGGGTAGCTTTTAATTCTACCATTTCCCATTTCTCCGATCAAGGTATAGGCCTATAATGACCTTAAAACAGCGAAAGGAACACAGCAGGCTAGTTGCAATAAATATTTTATGATCGAGAGGCAATGTCATGTGGATTATTATATCACGCCATACGTTCGAAACAGTCCGCGTCAACTATAAACAATTGAAAGTTTGAAAGGAACCCCACTTTAATTGCGAGCTATTATCAAGTGGTTCAATATCACGTTACAAATGGCACGAAACATTTTAGAATTAAGTATTAATTGAACTTCAAATCGTAACTTTGAAATTAAGGCAAATTGAGAAAGGAAACTGGACTACAATGGAATTATATCACTTCACTTTATTAGTACGCTAGACATGCAATGGAAATTCAGAAGAGGATAATTTTGTTCTAAACCTACAAAATATGATAGTTCTCCTGACAGCCTCACTCTTCCCTTATTTTTACAAATTTATGCCATTTTTTACCCTACAATGACAATCTTTATGCACAAGTATTCTATTTCCTCGGTTTTTTACCCCCTTCATAAACGGAATGGACATGTTAAAAAACTTAAAATAGAGGATCGAATTATTCAGACGAGTCTGACACAATCTTTGTTTGTAAACAGTCCGTCGATGAAAAGGGAAAGCCAAGTCGAGTAAGGTTTTTTTTAGAATATCACTCATACGCATGCGCTAACTTATGATTTGCATACTACTCAATGTGATATGGCTTACAGCGAGTACCGGTAGTGGACTAAACCAAATCACGTGCATGGGGGGGGGAGGGGAGGGGGGTTAAAGACATTATGCCAGAGTACATAATCCTTGGAAGAGATAAGGAATTCCATCACTATAGGTATGAATCAAAGCCTATAGGCTCAGAATAAATATAGGCCTATTCACGCTTGCGTACTTTATACCTGCACGCAAACATCCGTTTAATGGCTCTTAAACGATATTAGCAATGGGCCATATTCATAACCGTCTTTGATCAAGAAAGAGAGAGACGCCACACATCCGTTTCTAAAAATGTTGGCTTTTCCAGAATTTTCAAACTTTTGACCGTCTTAAAGGTTCAGCTGCACCATAATTAAAAGCTATAGTTGCCGCCGACTATACTAAGCAATGGTTTTAGTATCGTGAAGTATACCGGTACTGCAAAAAAATGTACATAACAGATGCAGACCTAACCCGAATAATTGATTTAATGCACGTTTGTTCCAAGTTTTGGATGTCAACATCAACCAATATCAGCAAATATATTACACTAACATGACAGTTAAATATACTTTGTGGTAAGAATTTTTTTATCATATCGACCAAACCGGAAATATCTAAGTCAACATGGGAGCACACACCTGTTATAAAGTACTTAAATGCTTCTTCTTCTTCCGTACTATATATCTTACTCAATCGAACGGTCGCAAAATACTTTGCCTAGGTCATCGTCCTTTTTCTGATGGCGACTAAACTTTTGGTAGCGTTTCCGTTTTCAAAGTTCCTTGCCGAGCTGTCGTTGATTGTGTCACAAACCAAAATAAACTAGTGACCTTTGATGGTTTGATGGTTTGGATGTAATCTTAATATCAGAATCATAATATAAAAAAAAAAAATCTGAGCTGTGTATAGCCTTACCTTACCTGTTAAGGTCTTAATCTGAAGTTGGGTATAACCTTATAATGCCTTGCCTGGTGAAGTCTTTATCTGAAGTTGGTTACAGCCTTACCTTATACCTGGTGAGGTCTTAATCTGAAGTTGGGTATAGCCTTACCTTACCTGGTGAGGTCTTCATCTGAAGTTCAGTATAGCCTTACCTTATACCTGGTGAAGTCTTTATCTGAAGTTGGGTATAGCCTTAGCTGGTGAGGTCTTAATCTGAAGTTGGGTATAGCCTTACCTTATACCTGGTGAGGTCTTCATCTGAAGTTGGGTATAGCCTTACCTTACCTGGTGAGGTCTTCATCTGAAGTTCAGTATAGCCTTACCTTATACCTGGTGAGGTCTTTATCTGAAGTTGGGTATAGCCTTAGCTGGTGAGGTCTTAATCTGAAGTTGGGTATAGCCTTACCTTATACCTGGTGAGGTCTTCATCTGAAGTTGGGTGTAGCCTTACCTTACCTGGTGAGGTCTTCATCTGAAGTTCAGTATAGCCTTACCTTATACCTGGTGAAGTCTTTATCTGAAGTTGGGTATAGCCTTAGCTGGTGAGGTCTTAATCTGAAGTTGGGTATAGCCTTACCTTATACCTGGTGAGGTCTTCATCTGAAGTTGGGTGTAGCCTTACCTTACCTGGTGAGGTCTTCATCTGAAGTTCAGTATAGCCTTACCTTATACCTGGTGAAGTCTTTATCTGAAGTTGGGTATAGCCTTAGCTGGTGAGGTCTTAATCTGAAGTTGGGTATAGCCTTACCTTATACCTGGTGAGGTCTTCATCTGAAGTTGGGTATAGCCTTACCTTACCTGGTGAAGTCTTTATCTGAAGTTGGGTATAGCCTTACCTTATACCTGGTGAGGTCTTCATCTGAAGATCAGTATAGCCTTACCTTACCTGGTAAAGTCTTTATCTGAATTTGGGTATAGCCTTAGCTGGTGAGGTCTTAATCTGAAGTTGGGTATAGCCTTACCTTATACCTGGTGAGGTCTTCATCTGAAGTTCAGTATAGCCTTACCTGGTGAGGTCTTTATCTGTAGTTGGGTATAGCCTTAAATGGTGAGGTCTATATCTGAAGTTGGAGAGATCCCTAACTTACCTGGTGAGGTCTTAATCTGAAGTTGGGTATAGCTTTACCTTACCTGGTGATATATTGGGGATTGAAAGTAGTCATTTATCATTCGTTCTTTATGATATATTAAGTGGGTAGTTGGTGTGATCAACTACGCCCTAATTTTACAATGTTTCCAGTACTGATAAAGACACTACTAATTAATGCAAGCCTTCTACACATAGTGACGTCAGTAACAGCGGTAGCCGAGACTTAGTTATTTGGATAGTTGGATTTCACGATACCGCGTAATCACTTTTAATAAATCACGGATGAATGCACTCCCAATTTTCTATCCCAGATATATAGGGTGTAGTGAACTTTCTCAGCAGCTCTATGGTCCAACGAGACAAACATACATTTTCTGTACTGATTTTATATATTCGACTTCGCTAAGGGTATGTGGTGCCCTTGGGGATTGTTGTGGTGGCAACCCCCTCCTCTCTGTCCTTTTCAACAACGTACCATGGATATGACCGCAGTACCGTATGTGGTATGTGTATGGGTATATGGAGTACGAAGTATACGGGTTTAGGGGTTATGCGAAATTATAGATTATTCAACTTCCACCGGGTAATCATAGTTCTAAAATGTTGCACAATACCTCTCAAATGTTTTCAATCTACAGCGTTTGAACAAAGTGTGTATTCTCAAGATATTCCAATCCCCTTTATCAGGCTAGCCGCTCACGTAGGTCATGGTTACATCACTGTACCAGCGTGACATAATAAAGGCAGCCAACCTATACAGGATATCTATCATACACGAACCAATGGCTAAGACGTTAACGAACTAGACGTGTCGAAACACTGATCTAGTTCAGTTTTGTCGAAGAGTTTTCTAACCTAGTTTCCAGCACGTCTATTTCAAGCCTGTCAAAGGAATCTCTCCCCCCCCCCCAATCTTCGTTGTTTCTGCAGACAATATAGGCTTTCTAGTCATCACCGCGACAGATCAGCGCCTGTGTTTGTCCACCGGATGCCTGTTGCTGGAGGAGTAGGAAGCCTGGGCTTCAAATGGCAGACGACAGAAACGACGACGATAATCCTACAAAACTAACAACTTGACTTTCCCGCCAAGGGGCAAAAAAATAAGATAAACATAAACAGATATATATGTGATGTCAGGGTTGATATCTTTTGGTTTTTTTTTTCATTATTCATGCAATCATTTGGATCAGATTAAAATCTGAGAACTTGTTTAATTAACAAAAAGCGACAGATCCAATGCGATAGTTTTACCATAGTGACACCTATGACACGCCAAAAGACCTACGACACCACGAGATGTGATGATATGACGAAAGATATATGACACAGTCGTATACCAATCAATTAGAATATAGCAGTACTTTTCTGGTCTACTTAGCAATGATAGATTATGTAGGCCTCTCTGTAGCGGGTGAATTTATTGTCCGGTTCTTCCCATACTTTATGTCAGCTTAACTTACGTCTTTACCCAGGGTTACAGACGATAATTTCCCCTCCGGAGGCGGGTGAGGGGGCGATATCCTATCCTACATATATTCTACACTGTCATACCGGCAACGTAATGGTAGCCTTCATTCAACCCATATAAACAAAAGAGATAAGTTTGCAGGGGCCAACTTTCTGGCATTGTCTCATGCAGGTGTGCGAGAAACTGGCCCACGATTGCCGTGGTGTCGCTTATGACCCTAGTCAAGGATAACATTATAATTGGCTTAACAATAATGTTCATATGATGCAGACCGTTAGAAAGCACTGTTATAAGTCCAAGTTGTACTTACCACTGTTTGAGAAATGACCATTTAAACAGCTGAGGTTCATCAATTAAAATGACTGGACTATCTAGTCTAATACACACAGACCATTATAGGTCAGTTCCTCAGAATGGTTCAACACAAAATAAGAAACAATTAAGACTTTTATGGCCTCGAAGACATTGTTTACAGTATACATTACCAAATTTGTCAACTTGAACAAATGGTGTTGAATGTCATTCAAAAGTGTGCCCCTGTTGTTGATATGAAGTTGGAAAGGGCATCTTTTGATTAAAGGGAGTGAAGACTCGCGCACAAAGAAACGTCTGATGCTGGTAATCTGAATGTGGTGTAACAGAAGTGTTAGACACCACCATCGATCCCAGAAAATACACACACAGCTTGCTACAGCCGATAATTAGACACTAGTGTATACACTGCGGTCAATACACGGAGCTACGGTCATACCCACAACACTATAGCATCTCAGGTCCAGATAAAGATAACAAGGTATCACGTTCCATTACTGCATTTTTTAGCAACAAGAAGAAAACTTCACTTGCAAGCTACAGAAAGTTCACTTGTTTTCAGAGGGCGACACGCGGTTTGGGGCGAGTCTTTAATGCCTTTAAGTTATACAACATGAGAATATTTATACAGCAATGGATTAACATTAAAATTTTGGACTAACATTCAAACAGTTTTTTTTTTCTTGGACTACATCATATTTACAAGACTTAACATTCTGCCAATAAAATTATCCTATAAAAAAAGACGTTTTTTTCGAAAAAAAAATATCACTAAATCTTATATAGTTGACCTATAAAACTTTATTTCATTACAGTTTGATTCGTCAGGTTGTGTTTTGCAATAGTAGCATAACATTTTCTATACTGTTGAAGTGGCTCCTATGTTATACATCTCGAAGAACTTATTAAAATCGAGAATTTTCTGTTCTTTATTCTCTAAGCAAGGATTTATTAAAATATTCCTCCAGGAAGTTGTGTTAATACTTGGAACAAGAGGCAACCTGATTTGTGAGATGACTGAGCTCTATTGGTATGTAATTTTGTGCAAAATGAAATGTAAATAAATTGCTTTTAATCATGTTAATATAATACCGGATTCCAAAATTTTCCCCGAATGAGGTTTCCCATATAGGGGGTCTGGGGTCCCCCACCCCTTCCCCCGTGGAAAGTTAAATGTCACATTGTTCATTCTGTGGCAGCATATATTGAGACTATAAATTAGGTTTAAAAGCAAGTTTGGAATACTTCTGAATTTTTGCCAGATGATGAAACGGGAGATGTACCGTCTCCCACATCCTCTGCATCCCCGCACACCAACTGCACGAACTTGGCGGTATGTGTAAAGGGTCTGCCAACTTTGTCCCACTCGCAAAAAAAAGAAATCTTTGGAGACTTTTGGTCATGAGAAAGTAACGTGTGATACCTGTCTCAATATGTCAAAACGTGGACATTGTTTAGTCCCGCTTCCGTTTCCTGTACGGAGCCAACCTTTCCCTGAGATTTCGGAAACCAAACAGCCAACACGTATGTTTTCTTTGTTGTATATATGATAGCTATTATTAAAGACAAAAGCACCAAGTTTATCGCCACAGGCCAAGGAGAATCTAAACCAACACATTGTTATTTCGGTGTTTCGTGTTTTTTTTTTTGGTTAGCAAAGGAGGCGCATTATCAAACTCATTGTCATGGTCAGTATAACTTGACCGACGGAAGGAACGGTCTACATTGTGGGTAGACCGCAACATCCATGGACTATACTGTTTGTCAGCTATACGTGTCAACAATTCTTGAAGATAATGACGTAGCGGTTGTACTTCCCCCTTCTCTGTCGGTTGCCCGTTTGTACAGAGAAACCCACCAACCACTACATGGTTATAGGTCAGAGCGAAACAGGACCGCTCCTTTGATGACATCAGAATGAATGCATGAGTACACGGCCGCACCTTACCCGGGCAAGTGGATTACTTTTCTCTTTTTATTTCCCTTTTCTATTCTTTTTTTTTATTACATGTTGACGGTCGCTTTCGTTCTATTCTAAATTTCAAATCAAGTGAATGCACTTTCCCCCCGGACCGAAATCAAACAGCAAAAGATTTTTTTTTAAACCTATACGATAAAAAATTCCAAAGTAAATCAAGCGAATGTCTGTGTTATTTCTCACTGTGTTTTGAGTATTGATCAATATTGTGGAGGTTGGAGAGCGGAATTTTGCCAAAGCATTTTTTTTTTACTCTTTTTTGGGGGGCAAAGTGGTAATGTGGGAACGATTGGTGCGTTTAGAACTTATGATCTTCCGCGTGGGTTGCTGTAGCAGAATGATTCTCAAAGACTGCTGAACACTATATGGGTGCGCAGGAAGAAAAGACACGCAAGCTGGGTGAAACCACGCGGAAGGGCGAAACTTGAATAGACTCACTCTCTCATCAGTCTCTGCAAAACAGCAGATTTTAGTCGTAAAAATGGTGATATAAACCAAAGAATGTTCCTGATTTTATAAATATCAGACTTCTGTCGTCACTGATATGAACCGAGGGTATTTTCATACTGGTAACCTATACTTTCTGTCATTATTCTGTGTTATACATATCTATATATATATATTGATACATTGTGCAACTTCATGTGACGACATCTTAATTAGGGGAGGCGGAGCCTGGATGGGTGGGAGGGGGCGGGGGCGAGGCACAGGGGACTCTCCAGTATTTCCACCTCTTAAAGAGCCCCTATAGATACTTAGGAGTGTTCTTTCGTGATTTAAGAAATCGTTCCTTTGAGGAGATATAAAAATGAAACTAAAAGTATCTTTTTGTTAAAAGAGAAAAAAAATGTTAAGAGAAAAGAAATAAAGGACGACTTACACAAATATTGTAATTGTATAACAGTGTATGTTACATTTAAGTACCACTTACTGAGTATATGAAATAACTGTTACATTGGACGTTCATTACTAACGTTTATTCCAACATGTATGAAGATAATGTATTGAAAGAATTTAACGAAGACTGTAATGTTATTATATCATCATCATTATCGTCGTCGTCATCATTTTATTATTGTTATGATTATTATTATTTGCTTCACATTTTTAAGTTTATCCGAATGTCATGTTACCTCGGTTTGTGATTTTAATGACTTAAAGCGAACAGATTATGCTCTCAGGTACATTACAATCCTTCTATTTAACGGTGGAGCCAAACATGGTTACTTTGATAAAGTATGATCAACTTGTGACAGATCCAACCTTAAAAATTCTACTTGAACATTTTTTGAACGTCATAAATCCAAATTCAGTAACGAGCGTGTGATCGTCAAGCCTCCCCCAAAAAATATACGACCCATACAGGTCACGTGAGAAAACAGTTGTTATTATTTGAATCGACTTTTACGACCGCAGCCCTTCCACATATTTATCTGTCAAGGTGATGGTCATTTCTTGGTCAAAATAAACCTGGGTGGGCGAGTGGTGAAGACCCGTTCCCCGGGCTGATTGGCAGACGTTAGAGACAGGAACGGAAGTGATGAACAAACATCACATCTCATGATCGGAAGGCATTAAATTGTCACCTTGAGGGGGTCTCCCGTCGATGTTATTCCTGTCAAAATGTCAAGAGGAGTACTTAACAGTTAGCGTGTTGTCAATCGCCCGTAGCAATGAACGTGGGTTGAAGATGGCTTACAAGTTCAACCCCAGACTGACGTCACGGAATACATACTGTGAGGGCTGTTAAAGAGATGGCGTTTTTTTTTCGTTATTTTTTTTTTTTTTTGGTTAAGAGAAAAAACCAAAAGACCAAATCATACGTACACAGAATTATTTTCAATTTGTTCCTATACATGCCAAAATTAGCAGACGGTAACATTTCATGACTAAAATTTATATGTGTATTCACGAGTGTAGGCTTTACGTTTGCTTATAATCCACATATCAACTATATAGACTATTTCATCTCGTCGTGGTTAGTTAAAAAGTAAACGGTACTCTGAAGAAGTCACCTAAGATTGAGTCAGGTCACGAAGACCAAAGGTCCACTCTCACCCACATGCAGTCCCCTCCCCCACCCCCATGCACTTCCCCTTTACATCGAGCAGGGAGCTGCTAGTTAAAGTAGCATCTCCCTGCATCGAGACTGTATCCATAGGATCATGACGATGTTACGTCACATGAGTATCACGGGGTTTATTGGAAAGGGAATAATTACTACACGTCGCCGGCTTTTCAGGTAAATAGTAAGGAGTCTTCACTATAGTACTTCATGGCTGAGTAAGATCATGGTCTTTGTACTGCTATAACAGTATGTATGTGTGGTGTAGTCCTATATGCTACGTGTTGGAGTATCAATACCGATAAAGCGCGCCGAACACTCTGCTCGACTGAACTCGAGGGGGTCGATTCAACTCGCCTGTCGCTGAGTGGGAACTTCATCAAAGATAGTCGAGCAATGTGCGTGTGCTTAATCAGATTAACACGACTGATCAAAAGTTTGACTGTCTGGAAAACTGAACATGTAGCGCTTTCCCTACAACTGTCAGTCGTCGACAAGTGTTTGGTTTGTTCACGACTGAAACTGCCCAGTCTTAACAATAACAATTGTGACCAATAAACGAGAAAGTTATTTTGCATGTGGACTAAACGAGCACTGGTCGTTAACAGACAAGGGCGGCGGAACCGGGGGGGGCACAGGGGGCATGTGCCCCCCCCCACTTTTCCTCAGGTTAAAAATGTGCCCTTTTTCTACATAAAAATTGAGGTGTCTCAAGTTAGCAAGAGGCCAGGGAACCAGAATGAACACTCGGGAAGGGCCGTTTCCGGCCATCTGAGGGGTTTGTAAAACCAAAAATTTTCTTGTACGCTCCGCGCCAACCGATGGTGGCGCTCCGCTCAGATAGTCATGCATACAACTTTGCAAATCCTGGCTACGCCCCTGACTTTTTAATGAATTTCTGTGGGTCAAACTCAAAGCTATTTCGAATGGAAAAATTTGTTAAGATATTAACAAGAAATAAACTCTAATTCGGAAGATTCCTACATTAGCAACTAGCATGATTTCACCTCCTTTTGTCTCAAAAGAAAACTTGTTCCTTGTTTCCCAATTTGCACATTGGATATTGCAGTGCTAGTATGCATATTTTCCTTGAAGGGGGGGGGGGGGGCGTTGATGGAGTGATGTGTATACGCAAATAAGATAAAACAAGAGTTATAAAGGGTACTAAATATAAGGCTGCATCAGTCACATCGAATTTCTGCAAAGTGCCCTTTGATGTCGGTGCCCCCCCCCCAGATTAAAAGTGCTTCCGCCGCCCTTGTTAACAGATATATAGCAGTCGTCTGTTGTACGCGATTACCACTCGTTCTGTGCGCGGGACGGGGACAGGGGCAGTTGTAAAGACCATGGGGTCTTCATGACTATGAAAAACTAGGTCACGGCGGTCGAGTTGAGTTGGGTATACTGATCAGTCGGGCAGTGTGCGACGGACTTGAGAAGAATCCCAAAAGTTACGTAATGAACTCAGGCTAGGCTTTAGATGACAATTCTTAAATCGCCTCATGTTTTTCTGCAGAATGCCGGGTTGTCTTCTTTTTTTGGGGCGACTAGTAAGCAGGGAAGATTATGTGCGCATTATAATTAAAAAAGAAATTATTCTTGTCCGGTTGACTCCTAAACCGACTGACAGAACACTGGAATCATGTTAGAGCCCTGTGTCATAAATATGCATGAATGTACAAAACACTCGGATAGTGTTGCAACGTTCGTTACTTTACCACTGTGGCCACAGGACTGAATCGTGTGAGATCACTCAACTGCCTGGTATATAATAACATATATAAGAGACGGAAGCAGGACACTTCGCCCAACAACCATTTCGTCCAACTGCCATTTCGCCCAACCTTACCATTTCGCCCAACCAGCCTGGTCATTTCGCCAAACCAGACTAGAAAGCTAAGAGACTGGACTATCGCGTTGGAGGCCGGTGTCATTAATAATGTACAGGATATATACTTCGATGGTAGTTTGCTCTTATGATTGATTGTCCAAAGGTCCAATTAATTTGTTTGCTCGTCTGTCTATTTCAAATGTGTCCTCGATGTTAAGATCGAAACATCAAGCCCTCTTTTACTTTTAAACGATTTTGTAACTAAAAAGGGGAAAATTGTTTAGCCAGCGGAAAGTTTTATACTTACATCGCTTTAATTTCCCCCAAAACAAGACTCCGCGACAATCATTCATTGACAACTGTTTGTTGTAACGTCAAGTGGAAGGTCAAAGGTCATGACGAAAGGAAGTAATCTTTTCAGGGGCATTTATTACATAGTTTTCTTTTTCTTTTTCTTCGCAGACCCATATACAGGACGATCGATAACAAAATGCATGATTTATGAAGCTGAATTCCACCCATGACGAGCTGTGACCACGTCCTATAGCAAACGGTAACCGCAAGAACATGTAGCCCGGTACTGAATAACACTCAAAGAAAAACATTATGAGAAGAACAGGGCCATCAATCACGACAAATAGATCGCTGGAAAAATGCATCAGGGCCAACAACAAAAAAGAAGGATTTCAAAAGTTACCTGTACTGCAGAGAAGCTATATATATAGTACACAACCAACTGCAATGTACGGCAGCGTTCCAGAGAAGCGGTGTTATGAATGTCAGTCACAAGGGGAGCGGAACAGGCCGGGGAAGACCGGAGGATATGACACTAATATTGTGGAAAGGAAAATGAGAGAGGAAGATGGGGGGAGGGGCTGGGTTGAGAGATATACGGAGTTGGGTATACGGAGGGCAAAGAGAGGGCGACATTTTGTATGTATGAAGCTAGTCAGCATATGTTTTCCCCCTTCAAAGATGTTAGATCAAGGATGTCAGTTGGATGATGAAATTTACCATCAACATTTTCTATATATACCTAGATACACCTAGGCCTATACCAATTTGCAAACTATAGAATAAGTTAGACTCGAACTTTTGTCTTAATGACGCTGTTGCCAGGTTCATAATCAGATGAACGATTACCCAATAAACACCGAAACTGTCACCAAGAAAAGATGAAATTATATTCATATAGAAGGCTTGCAAATGAAACAATCACGTATTGAAAGTAAGGTTGAACATGAAGTGTTTCTGCACTTAAATTAAGATTATTATTGTTAGTTACTGCTCATTGGGATCCAGCAAATGGTTGTAATCCAATAATTATCTTAGTTATCGAAGGATCCCCCGTTATGTGGTTTAATATAACAGTTATACTGTTTAAAAAAAAGAGTCACTCTATCCAAGAGCATACGCACGAAATGCAAACACGTTTAATGTACTGATATATACTCTCATCCCCCATTTCCTTATAGCATTAGGACTCTGGTCACGTGACCATGACAGTCGGTTACGGCTTGTGTAATTTCACGAATGCGTTTTTTTTTTGTAAAAAGAACCCGGTACAGGTGGTCTACAATTTTTATGAAAATCTACCTAAAGATAGAGTCTGGGCACGAAAACCCAACAACTCGATCCACTCACAACCCTAGTCCCCTTACATCGACACTGTATGGTCATAGGTTTATACGCTACACATGATCCATAAGCCAACCGGCCAAGTATAGTGATGCTTGGACATGACAGTGCAGGCGACAATGTTACACATATTACAGCGCATAAATACTGTGCGTACATATTAACTCGGCTAGTATCAGGAATGATTACGTAACACATATATGTAAAGTATTTCACAGACTGCAAAGGGAGTGATACCACATTCCAAGCGAGCTTTCAAATCTGGCCGATTATACAACGGACTGCACAAGTCATTAATAAATATCTACCGAGCCACAGTCAGCCCGCCGCCACACAGTCATCATTCCTATACACAAAGGCCCTATATATCCTACAGTGAGTGGATCGGGGTACACCCCTCAGTCCGACAAGTTTTCAGTCCGACAAGTTTTCAGTCCGACAAGTTTTCAGTTCGACAAGTTTTCAGTCCGAAAATGAGATACACGTTTTCAGTTGGGGAATGAAAGCAGTTTTAATGCCGTAATATCACCAATAAACGGTGACAGCCCGAACTGATAGAAAAGAAATCGATTGAATCTTTCGTATTAGGCCTAATATATACATGGTTTATTTGTTTTTAATTCCATCAATGCCATTTACACTTACCTGGCGTCATACTTTCATTGTGTTACATTTGTACTTTTCATTCGACTGCCAAGTATTGCTGACGAAGGTCCCAGGGGGACCGAAAATTCCAGTATATTTTCTACAACTTTACTCCTTATTTGTCAATTATGAGTCATATATTTGGAAAAATATTGGCAATACCTTAGCTTAAAAATGGAATGGTTAATTGAGGTGGAAGAAAAAACTCGGTTCTGTAAGCAAAATATCAGTTTTGGCATAATTTTCATGCTTAGGTGTTCTTTAACTTAAGCCTATATATTGTGGTAGGTTTTATTCAAAAACGAATATTATTAACACATCTTAATTGTTGTTACGATTGCTGAACTGAATGCATGTTAATTATCTATATAGCCTTATTTCACTATGGTAAATTGCTGTTGAATATTCATAGGCTATATTCGTAAAAAAAAAAAAAAAAAAAATTGTCGGCAATGTTTCTATAGTTGCATACATGACATTACGTGTACAGGCCATCAGTGGATATACCCTTAGTATACGTATATATACGTGTGGCAGTTTCGATATTATTATTATTATTATAACATTATACACCACATATAGATATTTAACACGGTGCTTGCATATATCGCGCAGGCTATACACTCGTGTCGTATACCGTACTATATCTTATTACGGAGTGAGAACAAAACACATCTCTCTGTAACAACCTACTGCCGCAATTTTAGGTTTGACAAACATCCTAAGTAGTCTAACAATGTACTTGAACTTTATACCGGGCGCTTAAAGGGAATATTTGCCAAAATAGGACGACCTAAGTCGAACGGGATATCCAGCGCAACAACATTGATACAGCGTTGATATCGTACGGACGTGACGAAAAATCGAGCAACATATATACGATCTGATGTTTCGAATATGCAATATTTCCTTTCATATATTCTTGGTCACTCATTTAGTATATACTGAAAAAGAGAAAATAAGAGAACCATTACATGGAAATATTATCCTAGTGGTACTGGGAATTCAGGGCGCAACCTACCATTTTTTGTACTAGGGGTTCGGTGGGGCGGGGGTGGGGGTTGGGCTAAGATTTCATGTCGTCCGGGGTGAAAGGTTCTCCCTTTATGAAATTGTGGTTAAATTAAGGTGTTCAGACGCAAATAGGTGCTGCATTTCGTAACTTGTGAAATAATGTTTAAAGAAATAATGTTACAATATTGCACCATATTTGTTTTGTGACACGAGTTATGTAATGTAGGCTTCACCAGTCGCGAGGTTGTGGTAGCAAATCAGTGGCGTCGTCAGAAGGCATTTGGAAGTGAGAGTGGGGCTCAGCAGATCAATATTTGTGAGGGGCACAGAATTCCGGTAATGCAAGCTGGTGCCACAGGCCATTGCGATCTACATGGCGGCGATGAAGTTCAGCCCCCCCCCCCCCGCCCCTCACCCGTCCCGAAGCTTATACACTTTAAGTCGTTTGCATACCGTACATATCAACTTCAAATCAACTGAACTTTGGAGGTATAGACGCAAGTACATTTTACGGAGTAGAAGTCTATGAGTTGTATATCTTCCTTCCTAATTCTATTTAATTGTACGGCAAATTTCACTTTGGAAGACACCAGGGGTAAGGGGGACACCAAATATTTGGGGTATGGGCCCCTATGCCCCTCCACGGCGAACAATAAAAGTATAAATAACCTTCCGATCTGATTTTTGGTATACTAATATTTGAAGTCCAACAGTAGCATTTTCCCCCCTTCTTCATCGTAGATAAACATGACAAAAAAGCCACATTTCAGCATATGCCTACCTTTAAGGTAATCTATGTAGTTTACACCAAGTATACAAAGACGAGTTTACCCGAGAAGGGGGGTTGCTTGGCTTTATACTGTCAAACATGATAAATCGAAGTAATGATTTCCGCTGCGGTCGTCGTCAAACAGAAGGTATAATAGTAAATCCAATAAGTTACAAAAGGGTCCCTAAAGCCGAAGACAGACAGAGTTAAGAGGTTGACACTACTGTAAAGTGTAAAGTATATATCTATGGCATCATATAGGGATATAGATTAGATACCTAGACATGTTTATTATATGTTATTAACATATGGTACATAACGAGAAATATTACCTTTTTATCTCTCATCCTGTTTATATACTGTTACTGACATTTTGACAGCAGAAAAAGTGTGTAGATAATAATATGCAGCCCAGACTACTTGTATACTGAGTCAGTGTAACTCGTATGCTAGCGATGTTACCCGTAATCGCAGTTATATGGATTTGTACTCACAAGCGTACTCGAAGGCGTTTCAGAAAATCTAGTAGAGATAAACTATTTAGTACAGTATAGCGTGTACTCGTTTATTCGCGCTATAGTATAAAGCCTTGTACTAAAACACTCATATTAAGGAGAATTCCATATAGGCTAGGCCTATACTTGTACTCGTATATGCTATCATTGTAACCTGTACTCGGTACCTGTACTGAACAAAATAACACCCTACAAATAAAGGGGGGGGGGGGGAAACGTTGGGTTATATAGATATATATGCTAAAGTATAGTATTGCATTTGAAGTCATTTTCTATATACAAGTCACTCGTTCATTATTCGTAATTGGTTCTCGCACTGGAATCCAACGCAAATTAGATCCATGTTAACTTTGGGCATGCTAGTAGTAGTACAGTCACGGTATGGAATGCCCCACCGCAAATTACGTATCGTCGTACTATGCACATGTCTGTCCATATAGATGTATATCCGCCCGCAGCTCACTCGTATATACACCAAAGGAATCATTGTTTTCATTCTGGTGTGTGATATCTTTCTTACCGAATAAAAAACACAACATTCTTCGATGTACGGTGGGTAAGTCATTTATCACATATATCGATATCGTACTGTCATATATTGTAGAGACCAATCATGATGGTTGGGTTTGTGCCCCCCCCTTTTTTTTCTCGTTTTTTTCATAAATATTTTTGTAACTTCAGAAGCTGCTTGCGCAAGTTCTGCACTTCAGAGCCTGTTTTTTCGTAATTACTTCAGAAGTTGTTTATGTAATAACTTCAGATTTCTTTCCGAGTTTGTGTAGGCATACCAAACTTCATTAAAAAAAAGGTATGTTTTTTTAAAAAAAAAAACAAGCCAAAGCCGACTTCCCCATACATACTGTATATATACTTCTCGCAGATCATCCGGTGTTTGCTCTAATTTGATTGATGGATTGTTTAAACTGCTCCTTAAGTTATGCCAAGGACCCAATTTAATGACTGAACCGATGATGAGGTGAGTCATTTATTACCCAAAGTATCGATTCATAATGATCGGCGTCACATGATTAGGTCACGTGTTTCACGGGTCAAATTTCAGGGCACGTCCATGGTACGAAGCCATCGAAGTTTTTTAATGTTCATTGCAAGCGAATTAGGTTTTAATAAAGCCGTTTTGTATATATATATTTTTTTGCTTTTCCAAAAAAACCTATTCATAAGGAAGCTTAAAAGTGCCATCGACATAAGAAAACTGTGCCCCAATAAGACAACATTTTTCAGTAAATTGTTTAGAAAACAAGATAATATCTTATCAAAAATCAGATTTTTTGGGGAATGCTCTGTTGCTTTAACTGAGCAATTGAACATTTTTCTACAAAATGTTTAATAGACAACTTATCGTATCTCGTCAATTCAACATTTTTCTGCAAATGTTTAGTTGGCAACTTATCGTATCTCGTCAAATAAACATTTTTCTGAAAAATATTTAATTGTTCACTTCATTCCAATTGAGCAATTGAACAGTTTGCTGCAAAATGTTTAATTGACAACTTCATTCCAAGTGAGTAAGTGAGCAAGGTGTCAGTTAAACATTTGGCAGAGAATTGCACATACACTTCTGCTTGTTAACCAGAAGTAGCTGTTACAATATAAATGGCCCGAACCACTTTTTTGATGTACAATTACACAATGGCATGATAAACACAGGTCAGTATACTGTACGTGGCAATACACACCTCCACCAGAAACAAGTATGAGAAGTATCCACGATTCCTAACGTTAGATATCATGTATAGGGTTTGACCTTTGGTGACCTCAAATGAGATTTGACCTCACGAGCAACAGATTCTTGTACTCAATATGGCAACTCCATATACCATGTATGAAAAGTATCCATGATTTTTGCCATGAGAAATCATGTCTTAACGGTTTTCAGGCCTCGACAAATATTTTTGAAAGTACTCGCTATTTGGCGACCGTGACTAAAAATCTACTTGCCAAATTTCACTCGCCACAAGGCATATGATCGCTGTTCATGTCTCCATACAGATCTACAACAATCAATACTTTCTGTTAAGAAAGATGCAATCTGTGCTACGTAATTGCACATTGGAAAATTATGTTTCTGCGCAATACGAAATTTAACCTTTTTCAAACAAAAGTATGAACAAAGTAAAACATGACGCAGAATTATAAATAAGCAGCTAAACCTACTAAAGAATCTCAAACAGTTTAAAATAGGCCTACAAAATCTGTAAAACACCACGAAGATAGCTTGGCTTCTGTTTCATTATAGGGCTCCTCTATTTTACAAGCACGAACTAAACAGTAAAAAAGGGGGGTTCGAAATTTTGCTCAGGAGCCCAAATTTGCAACTGCCAGGTCCATATCTGCTTCCGTTCGGGAGATACGTGATCCCAAAGTACAAGATAGAAATAACTGTTCTTTATAAGTGCACAATCTGGAAAACCCCCTCTTTTCAGCCCCCTCTCTTGTCCTCTCTGAAACACCCATCGACATTAAAATTAGACGTGAAGTAGAAGACACTCTTGTCTTTGTTATACACCAATTTCGTGTGATTATCTGACCGGGAAAGGCTTTTTGTCCATATCATATCTATTTGCGCCAAATATAGGTGTTTTGTCATGGAAAGTTAAAAAAGTACCTCAATTTGGTACCCAATTCCAAAATAAACTTCAGATTCGTAATCAGCGTGTCGCGAACTACCAGAAAAGATACACATTTATCGCCTTTGCGCCCTGAAATGACACTTTTTTCGCTCAGTTTGCAACTTCAGATGAACAATAGAAAAGCGAAAAACTTTTAGGGACAACAAAAGATTTTAATCCTTTGTTCGTCGTAAAAGTTTTTCGCTCTTACTTTTTTTGACGTGAAAAAACTTGTTGTCGCAAAATCGATAAATATGGATCTTTTCTGGTAGTTCGCGACACGCTGATTACGAATCTGAACTTTTTTTTGGAATTGGGTACCAAAAAGAGGTACTTTTTTTCACTTTTCAGACAAAACACCTAGTTTTTGCGCAAATAAAAATTGCCAAAAATTCACCCCAAATCGATTTCGCCCAGAAGACGTAATAGGGAGTAATCGATGCTCAGGAGCCCAAATCTGCAACTGCCAGGTCCATATCTGCTTCCGTTCGGGAGATACGTGATCCCAAAGTACAAGATAGAAATACGTGACTGTTCTTTATAAGTGCACAATTTGGAGAACCCCCTCTTTTCAGCCCCCTCTCTTGTCCTCTCTGAAACACCCATCGACATTAAAATTAGACGTGAAGTAGAAGACACTCTTGTCTTTGTTATACACCAATTTCGTGTGATTATCTGACCGGGAAAGGCTTTTTGTCCATATCATATCTATTTGCGCCAAATATAGGTGTTTTGTCATGGAAAGTTAAAAAAGTACCTCAATTTGGTACCCAATTCCAAAATAAACTTCAGATTCGTAATCAGCGTGTCGCGAACTACCAGAAAAGATACACATTTATCGCCTTTGCGCCCTGAAATGACACTTTTTTCGCTCAGTTTGCAACTTCAGATGAACAATAGAAAAGCGAAAAACTTTTAGGGACAACAAAAGATTTTAATCCTTTGTTCGTCGTAAAAGTTTTTCGCTCTTACTTTTTTTGACGTGAAAAAACTTGTTGTCGCAAAATCGATAAATATGGATCTTTTCTGGTAGTTCGCGACACGCTGATTACGAATCTGAACTTTTTTTTGGAATTGGGTACCAAAAAGAGGTACTTTTTTCACTTTTCAGACAAAACACCTAGTTTTTGCGCAAATAAAAATTGCCAAAAATTCACCCCAAATCGATTTCGCCCAGAAGACGTAATAGGGAGTAATCGATGCTCAGGAGCCCAAATCTGCAACTGCCAGGTCCATATCTGCTTCCGTTCGGGAGATACGTGATCCCAAAGTACAAGATAGAAATACGTGACTGTTCTTTATAAGTGCACAATTTGGAAAACCCCCTCTTTTCAGCCCCCTCTCTTGTCCTCTCTGAAACACCCATCGACATTAAAATTAGACGTGAAGTAGAAGACACTCTTGTCTTTGTTATACACCAATTTCGTGTGATTATCTGACCGGGAAAGGCTTTTTGTCCATATCATATCTATTTGCGCCAAATATAGGTGTTTTGTCATGGAAAAGTTAAAAAAGTACCTCAATTTGGTACCCAATTCCAAAATAAACTTCAGATTCGTAATCAGCGTGTCGCGAACTACCAGAAAAGATACACATTTATCGCCTTTGCGCCCTGAAATGACACTTTTTTCGCTCAGTTTGCAACTTCAGATGAACAATAGAAAAGCGAAAAACTTTTAGGGACAACAAAAGATTTTAATCCTTTGTTCGTCGTAAAAGTTTTTCGCTCTTACTTTTTTTGACGTGAAAAAACTTGTTGTCGCAAAATCGATAAATATGGATCTTTTCTGGTAGTTCGCGACACGCTGATTACGAATCTGAACTTTTTTTTGGAATTGGGTACCAAAAAGAGGTACTTTTTTCACTTTTCAGACAAAACACCTAGTTTTTGCGCAAATAAAAATTGCCAAAAATTCACCCCAAATCGATTTCGCCCAGAAGACGTAATAGGGAGTAATCGATGCTCAGGAGCCCAAATCTGCAACTGCCAGGTCCATATCTGCTTCCGTTCGGGAGATACGTGATCCCAAAGTACAAGATAGAAATACGTGACTGTTCTTTATAAGTGCACAATTTGGAAAACCCCCTCTTTTCAGCCCCCTCTCTTGTCCTCTCTGAAACACCCATCGACATTAAAATTAGACGTGAAGTAGAAGACACTCTTGTCTTTGTTATACACCAATTTCGTGTGATTATCTGACCGGGAAAGGCTTTTTGTCCATATCATATCTATTTGCGCCAAATATAGGTGTTTTGTCATGGAAAAGTTAAAAAAGTACCTCAATTTGGTACCCAATTCCAAAATAAACTTCAGATTCGTAATCAGCGTGTCGCGAACTACCAGAAAAGATACACATTTATCGCCTTTGCGCCCTGAAATGACACTTTTTTCGCTCAGTTTGCAACTTCAGATGAACAATAGAAAAGCGAAAAACTTTTAGGGACAACAAAAGATTTTAATCCTTTGTTCGTCGTAAAAGTTTTTCGCTCTTACTTTTTTTGACGTGAAAAAACTTGTTGTCGCAAAATCGATAAATATGGATCTTTTCTGGTAGTTCGCGACACGCTGATTACGAATCTGAACTTTTTTTTGGAATTGGGTACCAAAAAGAGGTACTTTTTTCACTTTTCAGACAAAACACCTAGTTTTTGCGCAAATAAAAATTGCCAAAAATTCACCCCAAATCGATTTCGCCCAGAAGACGTAATAGGGAGTAATCGATGCTCAGGAGCCCAAATCTGCAACTGCCAGGTCCATATCTGCTTCCGTTCGGGAGATACGTGATCCCAAAGTACAAGATAGAAATACGTGACTGTTCTTTATAAGTGCACAATTTGGAAAAACCCCTCTTTTCAGCCCCCTCTCTTGTCCTCTCTGAAACACCCATCGACATTAAAATTAGACGTGAAGTAGAAGACACTCTTGTCTTTGTTATACACCAATTTCGTGTGATTATCTGACCGGGAAAGGCTTTTTGTCCATATCATATCTATTTGCGCCAAATATAGGTGTTTTGTCATGGAAAAGTTAAAAATGTACCTCAATTTGGTACCCAATTCCAAAATAAACTTCAGATTCGTAATCAGCGTGTCGCGAACTACCAGAAAAGATACACATTTATCGCCTTTGCGCCCTGAAATGACACTTTTTTCGCTCAGTTTGCAACTTCAGATGAACAATAGAAAAGCGAAAAACTTTTAGGGACAACAAAAGATTTTAATCCTTTGTTCGTCGTAAAAGTTTTTCGCTCTTACTTTTTTTGACGTGAAAAAACTTGTTGTCGCAAAATCGATAAATATGGATCTTTTCTGGTAGTTCGCGACACGCTGATTACGAATCTGAACTTTTTTTTGGAATTGGGTACCAAAAAGAGGTACTTTTTTCACTTTTCAGACAAAACACCTAGTTTTTGCGCAAATAAAAATTGCCAAAAATTCACCCCAAATCGATTTCGCCCAGAAGACGTAATAGGGAGTAATCGATGCTCAGGAGCCCAAATCTGCAACTGCCAGGTCCATATCTGCTTCCGTTCGGGAGATACGTGATCCCAAAGTACAAGATAGAAATACGTGACTGGTCTTTATAAGTGCACAATTTGGAAAAACCCCTCTTTTCAGCCCCCTCTCTTGTCCTCTCTGAAACACCCATCGACATTAAAATTAGACGTGAAGTAGAAGACACTCTTGTCTTTGTTATACACCAATTTCGTGTGATTATCTGACCGGGAAAGGCTTTTTGTCCATATCATATCTATTTGCGCCAAATATAGGTGTTTTGTCATGGAAAAGTTAAAAAAGTACCTCAATTTGGTACCCAATTCCAAAATAAACTTCAGATTCGTAATCAGCGTGTCGCGAACTACCAGAAAAGATACACATTTATCGCCTTTGCGCCCTGAAATGACACTTTTTTCGCTCAGTTTGCAACTTCAGATGAACAATAGAAAAGCGAAAAACTTTTAGGGACAACAAAAGATTTTAATCCTTTGTTCGTCGTAAAAGTTTTTCGCTCTTACTTTTTTTGACGTGAAAAAACTTGTTGTCGCAAAATCGATAAATATGGATCTTTTCTGGTAGTTCGCGACACGCTGATTACGAATCTGAACTTTTTTTTGGAATTGGGTACCAAAAAGAGGTACTTTTTTCACTTTTCAGACAAAACACCTAGTTTTTGCGCAAATAAAAATTGCCAAAAATTCACCCCAAATCGATTTCGCCCAGAAGACGTAATAGGGAGTAATCGATGCTCAGGAGCCCAAATCTGCAACTGCCAGGTCCATATCTGCTTCCGTTCGGGAGATACGTGATCCCAAAGTACAAGATAGAAATACGTGACTGTTCTTTATAAGTGCACAATTTGGAAAACCCCCTCTTTTCAGCCCCCTCTCTTGTCCTCTCTGAAACACCCATCGACATTAAAATTAGACGTGAAGTAGAAGACACTCTTGTCTTTGTTATACACCAATTTCGTGTGATTATCTGACCGGGAAAGGCTTTTTGTCCATATCATATCTATTTGCGCCAAATATAGGTGTTTTGTCATGGAAAGTTAAAAATGTACCTCAATTTGGTACCCAATTCCAAAATAAACTTCAGATTCGTAATCAGCGTGTCGCGAACTACCAGAAAAGATACACATTTATCGCCTTTGCGCCCTGAAATGACACTTTTTTCGCTCAGTTTGCAACTTCAGATGAACAATAGAAAAGCGAAAAACTTTTAGGGACAACAAAAGATTTTAATCCTTTGTTCGTCGTAAAAGTTTTTCGCTCTTACTTTTTTTGACGTGAAAAAACTTGTTGTCGCAAAATCGATAAATATGGATCTTTTCTGGTAGTTCGCGACACGCTGATTACGAATCTGAACTTTTTTTTGGAATTGGGTACCAAAAAGAGGTACTTTTTTCACTTTTCAGACAAAACACCTAGTTTTTGCGCAAATAAAAATTGCCAAAAATTCACCCCAAATCGATTTCGCCCAGAAGACGTAATAGGGAGTAATCGATGCTCAGGAGCCCAAATCTGCAACTGCCAGGTCCATATCTGCTTCCGTTCGGGAGATACGTGATCCCAAAGTACAAGATAGAAATACGTGACTGTTCTTTATAAGTGCACAATTTGGAAAACCCCCTCTTTTCAGCCCCCTCTCTTGTCCTCTCTGAAACACCCATCGACATTAAAATTAGACGTGAAGTAGAAGACACTCTTGTCTTTGTTATACACCAATTTCGTGTGATTATCTGACCGGGAAAGGCTTTTTGTCCATATCATATCTATTTGCGCCAAATATAGGTGTTTTGTCATGGAAAGTTAAAAATGTACCTCAATTTGGTACCCAATTCCAAAATAAACTTCAGATTCGTAATCAGCGTGTCGCGAACTACCAGAAAAGATACACATTTATCGCCTTTGCGCCCTGAAATGACACTTTTTTCGCTCAGTTTGCAACTTCAGATGAACAATAGAAAAGCGAAAAACTTTTAGGGACAACAAAAGATTTTAATCCTTTGTTCGTCGTAAAAGTTTTTCGCTCTTACTTTTTTTGACGTGAAAAAACTTGTTGTCGCAAAATCGATAAATATGGATCTTTTCTGGTAGTTCGCGACACGCTGATTACGAATCTGAACTTTTTTTTGGAATTGGGTACCAAAAAGAGGTACTTTTTTCACTTTTCAGACAAAACACCTAGTTTTTGCGCAAATAAAAATTGCCAAAAATTCACCCCAAATCGATTTCGCCCAGAAGACGTAATAGGGAGTAATCGATGCTCAGGAGCCCAAATCTGCAACTGCCAGGTCCATATCTGCTTCCGTTCGGGAGATACGTGATCCCAAAGTACAAGATAGAAATACGTGACTGTTCTTTATAAGTGCACAATTTGGAAAACCCCCTCTTTTCAGCCCCCTCTCTTGTCCTCTCTGAAACACCCATCGACATTAAAATTAGACGTGAAGTAGAAGACACTCTTGTCTTTGTTATACACCAATTTCGTGTGATTATCTGACCGGGAAAGGCTTTTTGTCCATATCATATCTATTTGCGCCAAATATAGGTGTTTTGTCATGGAAAGTTAAAAATGTACCTCAATTTGGTACCCAATTCCAAAATAAACTTCAGATTCGTAATCAGCGTGTCGCGAACTACCAGAAAAGATACACATTTATCGCCTTTGCGCCCTGAAATGACACTTTTTTCGCTCAGTTTGCAACTTCAGATGAACAATAGAAAAGCGAAAAACTTTTAGGGACAACAAAAGATTTTAATCCTTTGTTCGTCGTAAAAGTTTTTCGCTCTTACTTTTTTTGACGTGAAAAAACTTGTTGTCGCAAAATCGATAAATATGGATCTTTTCTGGTAGTTCGCGACACGCTGATTACGAATCTGAACTTTTTTTTGGAATTGGGTACCAAAAAGAGGTACTTTTTTCACTTTTCAGACAAAACACCTAGTTTTTGCGCAAATAAAAATTGCCAAAAATTCACCCCAAATCGATTTCGCCCAGAAGACGTAATAGGGAGTAATCGATGCTCAGGAGCCCAAATCTGCAACTGCCAGGTCCATATCTGCTTCCGTTCGGGAGATACGTGATCCCAAAGTACAAGATAGAAATACGTGACTGTTCTTTATAAGTGCACAATTTGGAAAACCCCCTCTTTTCAGCCCCCTCTCTTGTCCTCTCTGAAACACCCATCGACATTAAAATTAGACGTGAAGTAGAAGACACTCTTGTCTTTGTTATACACCAATTTCGTGTAATTATCTGACCGGGAAAGGCTTTTTGTCCATATCGTGTCTATTTGCGCCAAAAATAGGTGTTTTGTCATGCAAAGTTAATAAAGTACCTCAATTTGGTACCAAATTCCAAAATAAACCTCAGATTCGTGATCAGCGTGTCGCGAACTACCAGAAAAGATACACATTTATCGCCTTTGCGACAAAAAGTTTTTTCACCTAAAAAAACCGTAATGGTACGTACCCCTTGCAGTTTTTTCCCAAACTAACCTATTTATTCATAAATTTCAAGATAAACTCAAGATGACAAACAAAGGTTTGATTTGTCGGCCTTGAAATCACGTTTCACTGGCAAGATGCGTCGAGCGCACTCTTATGACACTTCTTTCGCTCAGTTTGCAACTTCAGAGGAACAATAGAAAACCGAAAAACTTTTAGGGACAACAAAAGGTTTAATATTAATGGGTGTTGTGTGGGGGCAAAAACCTAGGGAGGGGGACAGGAACCCAAGGGGTGTCCCCACAAACAAACAAGGAAAGGGCTTTGCAGAGGGGAGTTGCGTATTAGGGTTAGGGGAAACCATACCTACAGTTTCAAGACATAGTTGACGCTTAACATGCGCCCTGCAAGAGCTAGGCCCCTTCAAAGCAGACAAATCATGTTGACATGTGGTAAAAAGCCGACATTTAGCGAAATCATGTACCCGAGAGCCTAAGGGAAGTGGCCTCGGACTTGAAATTGACAATGTACCATCATATGTATTGTTGTTATATCATTTGTGTTGTTAAAATTTAGGCACAACGGTGAGTAAAAAACTTAGCGTTTTATCAAACCTTGAAAAAACTTTGAAATCACGTTTCACTGGCAAGATGCGTCGAGCGCCCTTTACACCCCTCCTCTTCGCTCAGTTTGGAACTTTCGAGGAACAATAGAAACCCGAAAAACTTTTAGGGACAACAAAAGGTTTGATATCCTTTGTTGTCCCTAAAAGTTTAGCTGGGGTTAGCTGGTGGATATGATAAGTATTGGATCAAGATAATGACACGTCTGAAAAATACGTGAGTAAACCCAGCATATAAGGTCAACAAAATGTAGTGCACGGTAGGGTAGGGGAGGGAGTTGATGTGAACACGAAGATACTATTTTGAGACCATAATCTGCTGCATCAAGATAAATGAATATAATACCCTACCCTGCGACGAGCGGTGGGGGGGGGGTGTGTGTTGTTGAGTGGGTTTTGAAACAGCGTGTTACCAGAATTGGCGTCACATGGAAACAATATAAAAAAGCAAGTTACAACGTATTGTACGATTCCTTTAAAATATGTATTCTCCTGTTTTAATATCTTCAAATACATACAATACACATGTTATACTTGTACGTTGTTTTACCTTATAATATGAATTTCAGCAGGTTTGACCTACTAAGAATAACTTTCTTAAGAAGGTTCTACTCATTTTTCGTTAACCAAAATGTATACCTTAATATATATACTGAGGCAGACTATCAACAAATAACAAACGAATAAGACTTGAGTTTTTTTTTGTCCTTTTGGGTTTTTTTTATCTCCTTTTTTCTTGGAAGTAAATTTTGCTGCGAATGATAAACTACATTTAGCCAATTATAGTTGACCATAACGTAATGAACAATAACTGCTAAATGATTTGAGAAAGTCAACTATAGGCCTATTACTGTTTCACGATTTCAAAATAATGAAAAGATAACATTTTGTTGTCACTTTTTTTCTTTCTCAAAAAGGCACATGCTTATTCCGTTTCCTCTTGTTAACCCTAACCGTTAACTCCGTTAACTCTAACCCTAACACTCCATCTGTCACGTGCTCCAAGATGTAACACTTTTATGATGATAAATTCACAGCATTTAGAAAGATAGGAAAATCAAAACTATCATGATATTTTATTTATCTGTCGAAATAAAATATCAATTAAACAATAATCGACAGGAGAGAAAACATTAAATGAAACCCCGAAAACCTTCGATATTTGTAATTACCCCCTTGATTAAGTACGTTCTCTCTTAAATGTTGCAACAAAAACCTCACCAAATTATTATATTTTTGTTTTTCTTGCTAAGCAGCGCGGCGTTCCACAGATTAATGCTTTCAACATTTTAAGACATTTTTGTAGCAACTTTCCCAAACCGCTTGACAATCTTTATGTGCTAACATTTCAGCCGTTTCATTAATTTTCTATAAAATCCTTCTTCTCCAAATTTGTTCTCAGAATATTAAAAGCAGTCTTTTGTTGGGAGATTAGGTATTTAATTTATCTCATAAATTCGTATTGGATTTATATGAAATATGTCGGGTTCCTGTTTGTTTTCCTCAGAATTCATGATTTTTTTTAAATCAAATTTTATCATGGGCAATCCTTGTCATTATTCAATGTCAATAATTCAATGTCATTATTCAATGTAATCGACCAATGAAATCAACGTTTGTTTTTAAAACGTATTTTACAAGCAACCTTTTGCATGCCCAAAAAAAAAACCCTTACATGAAATTCTTTCAAAGGATCGTAAAAATGATGAGTCTGAACCAAAATTCGCATGATTATTCTGTGAGTGTTTTCCTCAACTTAACGCCTCGAGGGACTTTCCCCATACTTGCTTAGCCCACACAGATAAAGCGACCACTTATCTTTATTTACAATGTTATAATAATCATCATCATCATCGTCAGCATCATTATTTCCACTATTACCATAATGTTTAATTGATCAAGTCGTTTCATGAGTTCATCTGCGCATGCGCATATTTGAATTGTAAGCTAATATCATATAATACTTCACTGGTGAGACTCTGCTATAACGTCAGTGCTAAATTACTCTTTTGATTCATCACTCAAAATTCATGACAAGGGTTAAAATAAGTTTGAAAGTCATTAAAATCCATCATATGAAAATCAAGAAAAATACATTCGGTTACCACGAGAAACAGAAAAACAAAATCATCACCTTATTACATTTTCCTATCTACGCGACACGGTATGTACATTACCTTGACTTATAAGCTACGACACACGCATGCGCACCTTGAATCATGTTACGAATGACTTCGTTGCTATTACCAAATGAGTTGCTCCGATCTGTTAAATAAGCTGCTTGCCTTGGAAATTTAAAAAATATATAATAAATTAAATAAATTAAACATGAAACAAAAAAACCCAAATCATTATCATGTATACCCTCTGGAACTGTTATAATAGCTCAACTTAAATTGTCATTGTTTGCTTATCCAAATTAGCAGCTTTCTATCTTTAGAATCTGGGCACCACAAAGTTTCAATTATTGGGAGTTATATGGTAGCTACTAGCTAAATAGATTACGGGATATTAAACATCGTCGAAACTATCCCGGTAACTAACTACCTATTTTATGTGGTTGGCTGGATTATTACAACATTTATTTAATGCTTTTTATTTTCACCATGAATTTTTATTCTGCCTGTATCAGAAGGGCAAATCTAGACCGAATAACTGTCGCTAGGTAACCCGTTTTACTAAACATTATGGCATAATCCGAAGCATACAATGGCGACTAAATCGCCACGATTAGCTTGAAATAGTTCGCCTCGGGGCCTCGAATTTGATCCCCACAAATAGCTTGAAATGTCAAAATATCCCAAGTTAAGAAGGTACCTTTAAGGTTTGAAACGAAAATTCAAAACGGTGTGCATAATTTGTCTGGGTGTATATCTAGCGCTGCATTTAGCTGAACTGCAGACAGACCAATGGCCACCATAAAGTCATTCCCCCTTACTGCCTTATCTTACTATAACAGATGCTCAATAGCCTACAAATAACTTATTGGTAGAAACGTCGAACAGTTACTTTTCCTTCCATACAAGAGAGAACTGTAATTGTTTGTAAGTTGACAATTCTGAAAATAACATAGGCTAACCATGAATTGTAGTTTTGTGTGTTGAGATTATTCTAATAAGAATATTTAACACACAAAACTACAATTTCAAGAGAGGCTTCTCGAAAACCCGACCATCTTTTACCCCATATAGGTAAGTACACCCCTCCCATCCAACTCACCATTCCTCACCGCCCCCCCCCCATCACCCCACCCCTCCACCGTACCAGATAGTTTCTGTCCTTCATGGATACTGGTATTTGAACGCTTTATGAACAGTACAGGAATTCGTTCAGATTGTCCATGTAAAACCCCTTGCAGTTCCTCTCTCCCAATCCATGTAGGCTTTACAGCACACATTATTTAGCATGTGTGCTGCTGAGAGTATAGCACATAGCACCATGATGACACAGTGTGTCTGCTGATGGGTGCACCACTCAGCATCGACATGATACAGTTAATGTCGTCTCCTGGTGGGTGCAAACATCATTTACCCCGTGATGATAGGTCGGTGCACACATGCTGCACCATACATCACACACCATGGTAAAATAGAAGTAGCACATGATACCATGCTTAATATATAGTATGTCCGCCGATGGGTGGTGCACACATCAAGTGTGCCAATTGGTATGGTAGCAAATACCAAATTAACACAGTATATGTTCGTTGATGACAGCAAACAACAGGCACTGTAAAATCTGCTGATGGGAGCACACGAAATCAAAACTAATCAAAACTACTTACTTAAACACGTTCTTTCCACTCGTGTCCTGTGTAATGGATTACACGAGATTTCTTAACATTGCACCTTGAAAATAGAAAATTGTAAATATGAACTATACAACGAAACCGAAAATAAAGAAAGAAAAAAAAACCGAAGAAAAAAGTGTATATAACAACGTGAACTGTTATCCTTTCTGACCGTCACTTATTTCAACGTCAAAAAGGAAAACAACGAAAAATAGTGATAAAATAATAACTGTAACAATATAAATTAATGCCTATAACTATCCAGCGTTTGAACGATACATGATAAACACAAGCATAACACGAGCCCATGAATCCACTGTGAATATCCTGAGGTCGAGTGAGTCGGTGGACTAACAAAAGAAATGTAAATTAACACACAATCACAAAACATCACGTGATAAACAAACTGATATTCCTATTGGTCAGAACTGATCGTTTGTACGTCACACACACTATGACGTGTGTGAAATATTCAAAGAGCGCTTCTACCATATAGGCCTACTGATAATTCCACTACATAGTATATCTCTGCTTTACTTGTTGGCTATTCAAGACACACGATACACATGGCGCCGACGGTCGTTACGTCATACACACATTAATGTGGTAACTTAATGTGGCTACGATATAGTGTAGGTACTTTATAACATTGTAACTATATCGCGTAACGCCATTGGTCACTATCTAGCACGTGATGAAGACGTACGCATGACAAGGGAAAATCTAAAAGTTGTTTGTCGATACACGAGCTGTAAAACTAGGACATGCTGCGTAATTACGAGGCAATATCTCCATGCCCTCACAAATAACCCTTCCAAGAAATGTAACACATCAATAAATATTTCTCAAAATGGAGGTACGCTGTAAACAGTGTGACCAAGTCCTAGCGAGAATTGGCTGTTTCAAATCTGACAAATTCCTTCTCAATTAGACGTGACTATGTGCTTCTGATTGAAAACGCACCACACCACACACCTTTTCGTCTTGAAATTTTTCATGCAAACTGACATACGTACGAAGCGGTCCCCATATTTCCTAGCTGACGTCATCTACTGCAGTATAAACGATATCCTAATTAATGTGTTATATCTTACATCATGGACACGGTATTCTTAAGCGTCTTTTTACTCTTCTGTAACTACAGGCAAAAAGGCTAACGGAAACACACACATAAAATATGTTTTAACCCCGTCATGGTACGCGCACAGTTTGTTGTTTTGATATCATAGACACTCGCGCATAACTCGTATATATCGATTTTAGCACGTTTTTGTACAATGGTCATATATATGTACATATATATACGTTTATATCTACATATACATATATATGGTGATATATACATCATTTATCTTACACAAAAAAATTTAAAACTAAAAATCATAAAAACAAACTGCTGAATACAGCGCAACTACACGTCACCTTCGACAAACATAGTGAGTTGGTACAGCCCTAGCATTAAAAACAAAATATTCTTTTAAATACATAACAGAGTAGTAGTAGTAGAAGGCAATACAATACAACATCAAGATGTACTTCTTTATACATAGCGCATACTCCACTATAGAAGAGAGAGGTTCAATATACGACTTGCTCACACAGTATAAACTTGACAGCATGCTGTTTTAGTTACCAAAGTCCAATTAACTTAATCGAGCAACACACACTTCAAATTTATCATGCCTTAGACTCTCCACATAAATAGTTGATGTGCTTATCAATTTTTTATTCGTATACCACTTCACCCCCAACCCCCCCCCCCCAACCACCACCAACCACCCTCTCTTCCTCATCTACTCACTATGAGCGATCCATGCAGCGGTTGACAACGTTGGCAAGTGTATTCAACGCAGAATAGTCAATACTCGGTATGAGCTTAGTTATCCATAACGAAACGAAGGTCAGAATTTCAGAATTGAGAAGGACCTGTTGTTTCCACATACACACAAAAGTCCGCATACACCCCCACCCCCCCCCACCCCGGACCAGTCCACCCCTTCATGAACCAAACAGAGTTAGAACATCGTCGGATCTGAGGAGTATATCGTCTAGGATTTGAAATAACAGAAATGTTTTCAGGTAGTTTAGTTCCAAGTTTTAAATTATATTCGAAATAAGTGAGAACAAAGATGTAGAAACCATTCAACAACAAAAAAATAACAACAAATATTTACTCATGCAACCTAAATGTTACTGGCTTAGCAATATATCGAACCGATGTGTTCCTGTACGTTTTCCCCCACTTGTATATATACATAAAACTGTACATGCATGGGAGTTTGTGTAGTCTCAACCACACAAGATTCAGTCCACTTGACTTTATAGGGCATTTACTTTGACTAAAATATCTCTAGAGTGTACCATTACTTAAAGAGAGGTGTGATACATCATTATTACATTCGGTTAGTTTTACCATAACCCATTCGCTTCCTCGTTTTAATATAGGCCGTCTCTCCGTAAATATTAGATCTATGCTTTACCTACGTCATTATTACGTCATTATTACTAGTCACCTCACGGGATGCGTTCGATGTACAAATGTTCTTAATGGCAAAAAGTAATAACTATAACCCTTTAGCAATGCAAACACCGTAGGTAAATTCAACAAGCTCTCTTTCAATGAAATCCCCTTCCATGCCGGTGCCGTCGACAGGACAGTTCTGTCCCCTTCTCCGCTACAGACGGTCGGAGCCGAGACCAACCGGCAGTCCACGCCAGTGATGACGGCGAGACACACCTGAAGTACCTGCGCCATTCTTGTACCAAGCACCATAATTCATGCAGATTTTCCCATGAAAACCAATACCTTATGTAACTGCTGGAGTGTTTTTTTTTTTCTTCCTCTTCCTCTTTACACTTTGACTGGTTTATCTACGCATTCGCAACCTCTCCGACCCTGCGCTCTACACAGTCGTAAACATTCCAAACAGCCTCGACCAGGCCAATAGCACCACAAACACGGTAGACACACCGATAAAAGTCCCATACAGGAAAACCGTAGACACCGCTTGTGAGGGTTGCAAGAACACGGTTCGTCCACGTACCGGTAATCGTCCTCGGTGTCTTCAGCACAATGGTAAAATATCCCTTGAACACAGCACACACATGTACAGTAATCGAGCACGCTATCCGGCGAGCAGAGACACCTAGAATTGCACAACCAACTGCGGGGTAGATTATTGCTGGCCCGACAACGCTCGCACCGACAAAGTCCGCAGTAACTACAGAGTTCAGCGCCCTTCCCTTCAACGTGCAGTGGAGTCTGACTGCCCACACTCGTCTCACTGGTCCTGCTTGGTTCCCGTTTCACAACTTTCAGCACCTTCGCCGGGGCCTTTGGCGATTTTTCGGACGACGGTACGATTATGAACTTCGCCTTATGTCTGTCCGTCGACGATCGTTGGTCAAAGGACACGACAGAATGAGTTGGCGAATGTGATGTACTTTCGTTATTGTTCTGTCCAAGATCCTTGGCAGGTGGGAGATCACAGTAGTCGTTATCAGGGGCCGTTCGCCCCGACACTGACTCCAGAGCTTGAAGATTTGAGTGGTTCTTATTCGACTTGGTTGTGTTCGTCGGTGTCGTAAAGATCGGCAGGGGCTGCCGCGAAATTATCAGGCCGTTGCGTCCATCTTCGGCCATGGATACACTTGAGACTGTCGGCGGTTTGGGTCATAGGTGAAAGGCGGCGCCGACGACGAGCCATAAATTCTGTAACAGAAAAGACAAAGATAAGTTTAAAATAATGGCATCACAATGAAAGGCTCTATTAGCTCTGCACTCCGCACAAAATGTTGGGCGCATGATGTTACCAACACTGAGTACTACTACATGAATCCAACTGCTAGTAGGTAGAAAATTGACCACATTAAAGAATGTCCATGCGATTTGCGAATATTTTCACATTATAACTTTTTCCCATTCAATTGCCTCGATCTTACTTGTATGTGGGCAGAGAGAGCTTTACCCAACATTTGGGTGGTCGTTTCTTGAAGTGCACGTACGTAATGTAAGTCAAGTGATCGCAAAATTCGGGAACAAAAAAAGGAACAAAAAATTAGAAGATCCCGAGATCTCTGTTTATGTCCATTTTTGTAGTACTGTTTGAATTTTCAAACCCCCATCCATCGTCTTTTACACATTATTGAGAGGTTTTCTTCAAGCATGATACACATAGCCTACTTTATTTTCTCTTTTTAAGTTTTATTTTATTTTATAAAACTTGATAAGGGGATCAATGAGCCTATTGACTATCTGGGTTTGTAATGCCAACAATTGGTTTGTCAATGATAGTAGCTGTCGTAACCCACAATTATACATTTTACATGTTTCTTTTTACAGTATACATGACGGTATATATACCGGTGCTATCGCGTGTTTCACTGTGCCGACCTTTGACCTTATCAGAAGCAACACGTCACAAACTATTTAACAAATAACATGTACAGATTTAAGTTCCCAGGAAATCTTGTAGATTCCTTAGGATCCCGCTGATTTACCGGTTTGAGCTTCAAGAAAGCTGAAAAAAAAGCTCAGTATAGTCCGAGTGATGAAAAATGTTGGCCGACCCATCTCTAGTTGTGCACCACCACTCAAACAAATCAATCGTCGGCTATTTTTCGTAAATAAGTGAACCAGAAAATCGCCAGTTAAAATCCACTCAAACAGTACAATTATCCGATGCAATGTACAGTTTTATACAGTCTATCTAAGGTGTGTAAGATGAAAGACACTAGTGAAAACTGTATATGCCTTGCATTAGGGAGTTGTATCACGAAGGTCTATTACATAATACCATACAGTTAACACGGGCAATGACGGCACACAGTGAGCGAGTTCATCTTTTTGAACTGTTTGGAACCAATGTTATGTTATACTAGAATCAAATTTGATGTCACACAGAGGACGGCAATGATATATGATACCGATAGCTAACCGCGTTGTTTTGCTGTGTTTACAAGTTTCATAGGAATTGGGCCGGTGCGAGTACGTCTACGCTGAAAGTAAGGGGACCTGGACGGAACATGCTGGAATAGGTTGACTAACAATTCTTCTCATGGGTTGATTTCTAATTCTCTTCTTTTGCTGATAGCGGCGTCCGGACGCAAACAACCCCTGCGATGAATTTCAGGGTCATAAGTATGCCAGGGAAGTTCACTGTGTTCCTTGGAATCGACCAACAAGGGGATTGATCGAACACGGAGATAGCCAAGTGACATGTGTTATTGTGTTTATTAAGTTATAAACAAACAGGTCCTAATAAACACCTTTTCTACATTCTTATCAAGCAAGAAATATTATCGGCCTCCAAACAAAATACAGTTCGCTGGCAGATAAGGCGCGCGTGACAGTGTCCCTAATGTAGTTTTCCTGACCCGTGCAGAAAAATGTCCAAATTGGTCATATCGAGCTGTCGAATCTTTCAGACCATGGTCTACACGATAAGGGGGTCCTCTGGTCAAGTCAAAGGCTGCGCCATCACCTACTATAATCAAAAATTTATACCAACACTGTATCAGTAAATACCCAATAATATTGCATGATAACCGTTACATTCTAAGCATTTTACATCTTGTTGAAATGCGAAGAACCGGCATGGCTCTCCACAAATTAGGCGAACATCATACATCATAACACAAGGAAGCAAGCAAGACTTCAGGAGGGATTTTTTTGATGATAAAAATGATCAAACTTTATATCATCAATGGTATATCTGCAAATACGGCACAATAGTTGGGTCCGGTAATCGCAATGAAGATCCATAGATCGAGATGTTAAGGGATGTGATCCCACGAAACATTTCTAGGATTTTAGAAAGAGTCACAAAACAGGTGTATGCACGAATGGCATACGTCAAATGGAGGTATAGGATGACGTTACATACTCCGGCGGTATAGATTTTACAAGGATGTATTTACCCTGGGTATAATACTTCCATGGTTTACACATAACAAATACATGCTATGGAATTGGGAAGTCACTGCGGGAAGTGGAGGGGGTATTGTGGACTAAGTTGACTTAATTATCTTTAGTAGGGTAAAAGAAGGTTTGTCGTAGGGAGAGAGTTTATCAGTATATTGGGTTCAGTTTCTCAGGGATGATCGCGAGGGTAAGTCGATATTCGATGCCGTGCCAAACTCTGGTGAATAAACAGACATACCCTAGACAAGAAGAGCTACCTATTCTGTCAAAGCAATTGCTAATGCTTCAAATATGCCTGCACACAGTTGGATTTGAGGGTAAGGGAAGTTAACGAACAGTGGTGTTCGTAGGACGTCTACCGTTCGACTCCGCTGGAAGTGCCGCAGTAACATCTCCCAGATGTGTGTGTTATCCCAGGAATGTGTGTAGTCCTATATAGCCCATTCTCAACAGCTCATATAAAAATAAGGTGAATGATCTTTCCACACAACATTAATAACAACAAACATGCCAGAAATCTATACGCATCATAATTCCCATGGCCTATAAATCTGCTAGAAATCAAACCAAAAACGATCGACTTTAGGCTGTCTGACCGGCCGCTTGAAATGATAATCCATTCCAAAGGTGACGACGAACTGACACGGGTAAAAAATAAATATGGAACCGAGGGCTTCTAATTCTCCCCCCTTGAGGGTACCTCAGCTATTTGCAAACTCTATTAATAAAGTTGGTAAAGAATATTCTTCTCACCTCGGTTGACCGTTTTTGTGCTTGCTACAAGATTTATTGTACCTCGCTGTCACGTTTTAAATGAGGGACAGATTGCTATATAAGCAGTTCAATAGAAGAGCATTGGCGAAACTGAATATACCACTTGAAAGACTTTTGAGACAAATCTAACTGAGATCAAAAAGGGGGGGGGGGGGGTACAAATTATAGCCAATCCATCGAAACCAAACCCTCGTGTAACCAACAGAGAAATACATCGTTAAAACAGACACACGGAAGGCGGGATGCAACCTATGAAATACACTCTATACGCCGTGGCGAAAGTAATAAGGACGGTTACGAAATCGTAAACAGACATTAACCGAAAGTGGACTGAGCTCGTCAGGATGAGCTATCGCCACCGAAGGCTTGATATATCATCATCGTCAGTGAGACATCGCCATCAAATGCTTGAGACGACATCTCCATGGAGAGACTACATGTATGACATCGAAGGTATGAGTCTTACAGATATCTTTAATATAGCAATAAGAAGCATCCTACATCATTATCAACAACTACAATGTACTCCATGTAAGCATATGCCATTTATCTATAGCTTCCCTACACCTCATCGTCCGTATATAGCAGCACTTATCCTGTACAAACAGGGATACACACTGTTCAGTATACCCTTTCAATCAGTGGTTCCCCAAAACTCACTGGTTTGGGGATTTACGAGCGACGATACTTACCTGTCTCCCACTCCACTATTGCACTTTCCTATCTACCTAACTACACATTTGGAATATTTTAGCACTGCGCCCTCGCTCCCTAGGCACCGCCCACTAACTCCTCCTTCCGAATCTATCCCAGGACACAAGCAGGCAGCTTGCCCCTCGTTCGGGTAGGGAGGGCGGGTGGCACCTAAGGGGGAGCCGAGGGCGGCGAAGAAGCGTGCGCGAGCTCCGCTGATCATCAGAGAAGCCCCCACCCGGTGACATGGAGGTGGGGTGCAAGTGATGTTATGTGCGACGGTAATCTTACACTGGAGTGCGCTCGAACTGGTGCATGTTAGAGGTATCAGTTCGAAAAGAAGCCCTGTTAGGGTATGAGCACTCACCTCAATCAGGATGGGTGTAAGAGGAGTGTCGCGATCGTCGAGCGTCTCAGGGTCCTGTTGGAAGAGTTCGTTATGAACCAGGTGAGACATGTGAGGCCTGTGCGGCCGGGAGAGGCTAGCTGACGATCCCAGGAGCTCGCGGTAAGGGCGGCGTCCTGAGTCATGTGGTGCTCAGCGGTCTAGTTGGCGTTTGTGTCGTCGGGTAGGTCCCGAGTGGTGGTGGGAGGAGGGAAAGACAGGTAAGTATCGTCGCTCGTAAATCCCCAAACCAGTGAGTTTTGGGGAATTTACTTCGCTCCTCTCTTACCTGTCTCCCACTCCACTATTGCACAGAGTGGCACTGTTACGATGGTGGGAGGCCCAACGGGCGGGACCTGCCCAAAGGAACCCCCAACACCGCACGTCCGAATGCCGCCTCCGAAGCGAGGGTGTCGGTCAGATATGTGGCGACGAAAGTTGATGGTGTCTTCCATGCCGCCGCCTTCAGGATCTCCTCCAGGGGTACCCCCGCGAATAGTGCTTTAGAGGAAGCTTGGCCCCTGAGGTCATGTGCCCGAACCCTCTCTCCCCCTGTGGTGTGAGGCTGGATGAGCTGGACCAGCCACCGGGAGATCGTGTCCTTAGACGCCGGAGTGTGAGGGGCAGACGGTAGGATGAACAGTTTTGGCGAAGTTCGGAGGTCTTTGGTTCTGTGTAAGTACCATCGGAGTGCCCTGACTGGGCACCAGAGTTTGTCCTCCCTGATCGATGAAAAATGCGAGATTTTTGGTAGGAAAATGTCGCCTGGCACAAACTCAAGAGTTTGGTTCTTCGGGAGGAAGGAGGGATCGGGGATGAGTCGTACCCCATTGACGTCAAAACGTATGTGTCCCTCCGCCACGGATAACGCGTGGAGGCAGCTTCTCCGTCTGGCCGATGCGGCTGCTATCAGGAACAGGGTCTTCTGTGTGACGTGTCGTAAGGACGCTGATGCCATCGGTTCAAAAGGATCATTCGCCATCTCCCTGAGAACACCATTTATACTCCAAGAGTGGGGGAGTTTTGGTGTTGTCGGTCTCCTGTTGGCCATGCCACGGAGGACTGCCGAGATGACCTTGTTTGACCCCATGGTGGAGCCGTCTGCGAAGCCTGTGTGGACCGCCGCTATAGCTGAGCGGTAGTTTTTGATGGTGGAGACCTGTCTGCCTTGATGGAACAGGGACATCATGAAGTCTGTTACGTGTTTTACAGAGGCTGAACGCGGATCAATCTGGGCGTTCGTGCACCATCGGTAGAAGCAGTCGAGCCTTGTAGTATAAGTTCTGATGGTGCTAGGTCTCCTTGCCGCTGCTGCCATATCGGCAACGTCTTCTGAAAATCCTCGCGTTCTGAGGTCAGACTTGATAATGGCCAGGCAGTCAGGTCCAGAGACCTGATGTTCGGGTGGAAGATCTTCCCCTTGGCTTGGGTGAGTAGGTGAGGGGAGTCTGGTAATGCGCGAGGTACTCCGCAGAGGGGGTCGAGCAGAAGGGGGAACCACGGCCTCCTGGGCCATCTGGGGGCTATGAGAAGCAGTCTCGTCCTGGATCTCCGAAGCTTCAGAAGGACCTTGTGGATGAGGCACAGGGGTGGGAAGGCGTATGCCTGCATCCCGTCCCATGAGATGGACATCGCGTCTGCTGCCCAGGCCTGTGGGTGCCATCTCCTGGAGCAGAAAGTCGGGAGTTTGGCATTCTCGGCTGAGGCAAAGAGGTCGATGTTCGGACGACCAAGGACATTGAAGAGCTGTGCGCAAGTCTGGCGTTGTAGTGACCATTCTGTGGGGCTTAATGTGCCCCTGGAGAGGGCGTCTGCCACCTGATTGTCCTCCCCAGCCAGGTGTGAGGCTCTCAGTTGTATGTCGTTTTGCCGGCACCAGTGTAGGAGGTCCCAAGTCGCTTGACAAAGTCGGGTCGATCTGGTGCCCCCCTGTCTGTTGATGTAGGAGACTGCGGTGGTATTGTCCGCGAATGCCGTCACTGTGTGGCCTCGCAATTGCTCCTGAAAATGGCGGAGTCCTCTTGCTATCGCCTCGAGTTCGAGCTCGTTGATGTGGAGGCGTTTGTAATGGTCTGACCAAGTCCCTGCGACTGTGAGGGTCTGCCAGAATGCTCCCCAGCCGACTAATGAGGCGTCGGAGGTAATTGACGTAAGGGGCCTCTCCTGGTGGAAGGGTCTCCCGTTGGCCCAGTTCTCCGGATTCGCCCACCAAGCGAGGTGTTGTGTGTCTAGGGGGGCTAGAGGTACTCGCATTTGTATGTCGGAGACCTCCGGTTTGTAGAGGCTCAGTAAGTGGAATTGGAGAGGCCTCATCCGAAGCTTGCAAAAGGGGGTGATGCCCACGAGGCTGGCTATGAGTCCGAGGAGCTGCAGCCAGGTTCTCGCAGTCGAGAATTGCCTGTTGAGCATGCGCTGGGCTAGCTGCGCCAGTTGTAATATCCTCTCTTGGGATGGTCGGACTGACCCCTCGGCTAAGTCGAGGTCGGCTCCGAGGTATTTGACTTGCTGGCTTGGGGTGAGGTTGGATTTGCCATCGTTGACCAGCCAGCCGAGACGAAAAAGGAGGTCTGTCGTAAGGGTGACGTTGCGTCGTGCCTCCTGATACGAGTCGCCTAGTATGAGCCAGTCGTCTAGGTAGACGAACAGAGGAATTCCTCTGCGACGGAGTTCCTTGACTGCTGCTCCCGCTACTCGGGTAAACACCCTTGGGGCGGTGGATAGTCCGAACGGGAGTGCTGTGAACTTGAAGTCTGTTCCCCCATAGCTGAATGCGAGGAATCGCTGGTGTTTCGGGTGGATCGGTATGTGTAAGTAGGCGTCTTTCAGATCCACCGTTGATGCCCACATCCCTTTGTTGAGGGATGGTAGGATGATGGATAGTGTTTCCATCCTGAAGCGTTTTGGTTTTATAAACGCTTTGTTTAATGGCCGCAGGTTCAGAATCGGCCTCCAGGACTTGTCTTTTTTTGGAGTGAGGAAGAATGACGAACGGAAAAGGGGTCCCTCCCTTCCTGTCGTCCTCACTACCGCGCCCTTGTCCAACAATGCCTGGATTTCTGTCTCCAGAGCGCGGCGTTGGTCTGGATCCTCGGGGATTGGGGTGATTCTCCTCCCTCCGCCTTCCGGAGGTAAGTGGGGTATATCGACGAATTCTATGCGGTACCCCGCTGAGATCACCTCCAATACCCAAGAGTCCGGACCCAGAAGTTCCCATTGCTGGGTGAATAGTCGAAGTCTCCCCCCTACCATCGGGTAGACCGTGGTAGGGTGGGCATCCCTAGGGCCGGGCACCGAAGGTGGATCTGGGTGGCTGAGCACCACGTGGGTCAGGTCCGGTCCTACCTCGTCGTGCTGCTGGCTGTCTGGGTGCGTTCCATGACCGAACCGTTCCTTGCGGTCTCCATCCCGCTCCCCGGTATTGTCTGTTTCTCGGTGGGGATGGTCTACGAGACCTGCCACGTCTGTCGCCTGAGGACGGGGCGTTGCTCCGACCGCGGCTCCTGACAGGTCTGGGGCCAGAGAACGATCTCGTGGGAGCGTTCTGTCCCTGGGGTCTCCGGGTGTTCAGCCTCGAGAACGACGTCTTGGCGAGGGAGTCTCGTTTTGTGAACTCCGACTGCACAGCGTCCGCAAACTGGCCCGCGAACAGGTCTTCGTTTGCTATTGGGAGGTGTGTTAATCTCTCGCGAGTCTCCCCGTCTGGCCACCGCATTGCTGCAAGAACGTTGTCTCGTCTTGATTCCACCAGCTTTACAGACATCCTGGCGAACTGATCATAGATGAGTCTCGCCAGTGGTCCCAACAGCCACAGGATTTGTGATGCCTCCCGGTCTGGGATCTGGTCTTTGTCCTCTGGCAGCTGCTGGTGGTGCCTCATCAGCAGTTCTGCTGCGAGCATAAAAGTAGAGGCAAACTTCATCCCGACTCTGGAGGCCTGGTCGAGGTCATAGGCCGATTGTTCCGCTTTCTTGCGCAGCGGCTCTCTGAAGTAACCCGAGCTCAGAGCTTGTTCCGCTCTGAGTCGGTCCCTGACCTCCCCTGTAATGGACGGAACCTTGAAGATTCGTTTCCAAGTATCGTCATGGATCTTTAGGGCTCTATCCTGCTTTGCTGGAAAAGCAGTCCATCTCTTTTTGGCCTGAAGCCCTTCGATCCTGTCGAAGCAGACAGCGTCCACCGGGACACAAGGTGTCGTGGACTGCGACGGCTCATTCGTGGTCCGCAGTTTCGAAGTCCGCTCTGTTGGCTTGGGGTTGGGAGGCAGCTCAAAGCCGAGTCTTGTTGTGAAGATGTGGATGGCCTTCGCGATGAGGTCTGGGGGCAGGTCAATGCCTTTGACGCTTTGCTCTTCGTCCTCCTCATCTTCCGCCTCGTCAACCTGTGACTCGTACTCGTCCAGGACTGAGGCTTCATCCCCACGTTCAGACCATGTTTCTGACGCTACTAGCTCCAGTGCGTCCAGATCGTGGTCCATGGGTGTCAGTGGAGGTCTTCCCTGGTCCAGGGTTAGCGGCCTGACTGGCAGCTGCGGAGCGGTGGATGCGTCGGTTGTGGCCGCATTCTGTGCGGGCGTCATTTGTGCGACGAGTGGTTGTAATATAGCGGACAGTTGGGAGAGAAGCCAATTCCCATCCGCTTGTGGTCGCTCCCCTCGGGGAGGGTCCCTGGCTCCTGTCGGTCTATCGCTGCCTCTGCGTCTATAGCCGCTGTCTGAGTCCTGGGAGGATTCGTCCTGGACTGGAGATGGGTCCCTTGGATGTGGGGATCTGCTCCTGGAGCGAGGTCTGGTCGGCTGTGGTGCCGGCCGTTTTCCTCTGTCCCTGGTGAGTTGTATCTCAGAGCTCAGGTCTGCAGGGACTGGCAATTCTGGTGGTCCAGTGGACCAGAGGTCTGGAGGTTCGGTGGTCTGTGGACCAGTGGACTGCAGTTGCGTCGACCCTTCTTCCGGACGTGTGGTCCGTTTGGGTCTGGGGGCTTTGCCCTTGCCCTTGTTGCTTCTCTTGCCTTTTGATTTGGCATTAGAACTCGTGCTATTCCCGGACCCAACCGGTACTGCAACGAGTGGGGAACCATCGCCAGAGGCGACTGGCTCCAAAACACTCCCTTCAGGTGCCTCCGGTTCAGAAGCCGGGGCGGGAGGTGGTGAGAGTCTTGTGAGCTTAGATTGCAATTTCTCCCTGCGAGTTGCCATCCAGGCCTCAATCTCCTGCCAATTTGCTGGAGTCAGCGTGACGCATATCGAGCATGGGTCCCGTCGTGAGCAAGACCTGCACATCGGGCATAGCTCATGGTCGTCCCAGGTCCTTCCTGGACGAAAGAGCGAGCAAGTTGCGCACTTGATCGATGTTCTGCCTTCCTTTGATGCCATCTGAAAAGATCGTTAAGGAACACACAAAAACATACAAAATGCCTTCCCCTCATGGAAGAACCACTTGGGGCAAGGGAACAATGATTCAGACCGTAAAGGTCGCAACTTTTTTTTTTTTTTTTTTTTTTGAGGCCTAGCCTCTAGCCTAACGTACAAAAGTCGTATCCTATCGTACAAAAACCGAGCCTAGTGTTAAGGCAAAAGACAAACACGTCTAGAAAAACGGGTACAAGTTTCCCCACAGCCTAGGTGGTCGCAAAAAACGGCTCAGGAGGGCCTAAGCCCTGTCTAGGCTAAACAGCAGCACCGAAGGGTGCAAGGGGAGAAAACAGCTGAGCCAAAACGGCCACTGGACGAGATTCGCGTGACTACGAAAATCGCGCATCTGGTACCCACAGTAACATGTATATGGTCTAAAAACGTGTACAGAATGGGCATGAGAAAATGGTGAAAAGATCGAATTTAAAAGGATACTTAAGCAGTGCTTCTAAGGAAGTGTTGGAAATGTCTTCTAGGATCTGCAGATCTGTGAAAAAGTCCCAAAACTTGTCCAAAAAGCGTTCGAAAAATTGAAAAGATTTCGTTCACAAAAATGTAGTGTTTCTTCCTGGCTGGTAGATTCGGAAGGGGGAGTTAGTGGGCGGTGCCTAGGGAGCGAGGGCGCAGTGCTAAAATATTCCAAATGTGTAGTTAGGTAGATAGGAAAGTGCAATAGTGGAGTGGGAGACAGGTAAGAGAGGAGCGAAGTAAATGCATTTGACACAATTTGGCTCAACATCAGTTAGCCCGTCGCTGCTGTTATTTTCTTTAATACCTGGCATTTTTACCTTCAGGGGGGTTTACATATATTGTGACCGGTGATTAGAATGACCGATTGGCCAGAAACCAAGTCAAAGGTCAGATTTGTCCGTTCAATGAAGATTCTGTTATGGAAAGGTAACCTTCTGACCTGCGTGCAAGAAAACTCAATTGAATTCAGTAATATCTCGAACCAAAGATAAAACTTCAGCTACAGAGAGAGAGGCAAAGTCTACGTACGTACGCATCCTCCAACACAACTGTTACTTTGACGATGTTGTGTTATATCACTCACTAGTATAAGTCTGGTGTTGGGCAATACCATCACCGGACAAGGACGCTACCAATTAGATGGACGCTCTGTGATTGGGGAGAAGGGATATCACACCAGGGAGTTGTTATGAAACAACTCCCTGATAGCACAGAGACAGTCTAAAACTGGCTTATTTATGCAAATATATGAAGGATGCCATCTTCAAAGAGGTATCGTGGAGTTTTGAAGCAATAGATATGTTCATTTCAGACAATTCATTTGGTGTTTCTTGGCTGGCAAACTCTCTGAATTACCTCCATGTCTACAAGACAGTCATATGGAAAAAGAACACCTCTTTCAAAGAAGTTACGAGGTATTCGATGCCTCCCTTAACCTAACATGGTCCTCCTCATTCATTTAATTCACCTACACTGGAGCACATGGTAGCATATACCAACAAGAGTGTGTTTTTGTGTGTTGGGTGGGGGGAAATCAGTGTCCTCCGGTTATGACCTAACAACACCCCTACATTTGAATTAATTCCCCTACATTTGAATTAAGTTATCGATTACATCTTGACGTTTCATCGCAAATCAGCTTGGGACCATTGGGGGGGGGGGGTAAACACTTCTGCCGGACCAAATGTAACCCGCGCCAAAAGTGACAGCTGTAGTTTACGCACGCATACGATGATAACAAATGAATGCATGGAAAATCTATGCACTGCAATATTGCGTAACAAACGCCGTCTCCACTTGATCCGGATTAATAGTCTAAACGCTAAGCAGTTAAAAGGCCTCAGGCAGGGACCTGCTCATATCAGCTCCCTGTCTCAGGGAAAAAACATCTTCCAAATGGGGTGTCTGTGGGTTTGATTCGGATCTACTGTCAACGGCGGGCCTTGTGTAAAGAAGAAATGTAAAGTTGTTATTCTCAAATCCCATGGTAAATACTGTATCACTTTAGAGCCACATTATTCCCAACGAGAAAATTCCTCCGAACAGATGCCGTCTAAAACCTCGAAGGCCATTGCTGTCAATCGCTGTCTTGTGGATACATGCTAGCGTTGCTTTTATTAGAGATAGCAAAACCTTCCTCTCACCAGGGTGGTCTCTCTGCTGTTCTTTCCTATTAGAGGGCCTCGCCATTACCGGCCGCGAACTGTCTCGTGGGAAATGTTGGCTGAGTATCTAATAAATGAATTGTAAAAATCATCTCCCAGCGAAAATAAGACCATGGACTATATGTGAACGTTTGCAGTGGCCACTTGAAAAGGGGAGCCGGAATTACCGGCTTGCTGCCATCAATATACCGTCATCGTGATTATGGGTTTATAAGAATACTTATTAATTAAACATTAATTTTTATGCAGACGATACTCTGAACATTCGAAACGTTCAAGTCGTTTGGCATTACTGTAAAGGGCGGGCGTACTTCTTGCGGTTTCAACAGAATAGGGCAATTTTGCACTGACGTCGTGTGCACGATAGGCCACCATTTTGACAGACAATTCAGTACTAACTATATAGACCTATAACTTAGCGCCTGAATGGCCGAGGAGGCCAATCAAAATAGCTAAACAAAGGGCCACGCGAGTTTAACAATACCGTATTATTAAGTTTGTAGAGCTCACAGAGTTTGCCTATTATACCGGATTTCCAGGCTGCTGCCGAAAGAGAATACTTCCCCCTCAAAATGCAAAACGCTGCACGAAGCATGCACCTTTACCGATGCTCAAAATAGCAGTATACAGAGTAGTTGGCCAGTAAAGTGTACTATATGTGGGTGTGTGTTTGCCTCTGTGTTTGAAGCAACAACAAATAAATATACTTAACAGTTTATTTACACTCATTGCACAGAAAAGTCCCCCCTTTACTTATTTCACTTCAACCTTCTAAACAAACAGGATGTTTTCAATCAATCAAGTAAAATTTCAGAACCGCAAATTACAAGTTGGGTTTCGTGGATGATGGGAATAACCCCCAGAGAGTCCAATATATCCAGTGTTCCGTTTATTTAAACACCAGAGTGCCCAGACATCATTAAAAAACCCTACCAAATGTGAAATTCAATAACATGAAATTACACTTCATGACTTTTTTTTCTGAATAAGCTACATCTATAGCAACTCTTTGGGTTAGGTGGCAGATAAAATGAAAGGTTTTATGAGTTACTTTCAATATCGAAAAGAAAATTTTGGAACTTGTATATGATACGAACGATACAAATTTATTATTACTTACTACAAAGGAAACTTTGATGACATAAAGTAAAAAGCCTGTGGCAAATTTATAATTCACTATATGGCAATATGGCAAAGGAAACTTGTTATGACTTCAAAGACTGAAACTATATAAAGAGCAGACGCCGTGACGTCAATCAATCTTAAAGTAGTTCATTGAATGAAAGCAGTCGCCCTGTTTGGCGCCTGTCGGACCAACGACCCGTGGCAACGACTAGTCCGTCCGTTGAGTAACAACGGTACGACGAACAACTAAACTATAGGTTTCTATAATCACTGCAGTCGGAAATACAAACAGTCAATTGGAATTGACAAGACTAAGAAATGTACTACTTAACATTCAAACAAAGACTAAGTAAATGAAATTAACTTCAAACAAGACTTAAAAAAAGTTAACTTGAAACCGATATTAACACTGAGTGAGTCATTCTGGTAACTGACAATAAATCGACATGAATCGATCAAAACCAAACTACCTTGATCTTCCAGCCTTGAACAAGCCGGAGGGGGGAAGGAGGGGGTGGCGGGTTGCTTGACCCAGCTAATCTAATAAGCACAAAGATGTTACTAGTAGTGACTTATCGTATAGAGGGATAAGAGCAAGTTTTTTTTTTAGTATAGACAATTTAATAACTACAGTCTACTTAAAAATTAAATATAAGTTAGGAGTATCAATAACTGTTTAATAGCAAATCATTCCCATGAATCTGTGCGAAGACACATGTTGCAGCTGCTTTTGACGTTGATTGTAGTCATTTGTTTCATTTAATATTTAAGGCAGTGATTTTGAACAGCCTGCACTACTCGCACCCCTCTGTAATTGAAATTCCGGGTGGGAAGGGGGGGGGGTATTGCATCCTATTAACCAGCTGCGGGTAAACGCTTTGCGCATAAATTTCTTCATTGTTGTCTTATTCCTTTATCTTTGCACCCCTTACTGACCCCCTGCCTCGCACCGAGATTAAGGAAAGCTGCTTTAATGTTGTTCATCGTAGCCTCTAAAAGAGCGAAACTTCCAGTTCGAATAATGAAACAACTCACACAGAACACTGGGGCAAATCTTATTGGAGAAAGTCTCAATAATGTGATCACAATTTTTACTGGGCTTAATACTTGGTAGATTGGTACTACAAAAATAGCCCCAAAGAAGAAAAAACGAACTCTTCTGGTTCTTGATCGACGGCCAAAGTACTTGAAGGGAAGAGTCCGAAATCAGTGGAAAGTGTTACTTGCGTAAGTACTTCCTGCTACATCCTGTCAGAAGGTGAAGATTCCCTGATTGTGGGTAACTAGGTATGTGTCTATGACCTGTGGCTTTCTACACCCTGGGTCTAATATCATATGCTCTTGACCGCACACTCAACGGGACAAGGCAATCATAAACAGCGTAGGAAACGTTTGTGGTATCTCTTAGCATGAACATCACACGGTGTTGCCATAGCAACTTCAAACCGGATATGTCCATCTGTTTACCTCAATTCTCATAACTTTGGAAGGAATTTATTTTTCTCAGTGGGACGGATTCATGTTGCCATATGTGCGAAATGTTTTTGGATTATTTACATGTTTAAACTCACGTAGTAAGATGTTCAAAGTCACGTCCCTTTCAGATTGAAGGCCTATATACTTACGCCTGTATTAAGTTGGTGGCAACTTTACTACCGCTATACAAACAAATTACATGTTGAGTCAGTCTGTTCAAAACTTCATACATCAAATTATGTTCAACCAAATCAAAAGAGCTCGGAACAAAACGGGCTCAACTCCGCATAACAAATATATTTCTCTTCAAAATTACTTTCAGGACGCCGTGACCAAAAGGCCATTTATCTAAGTCCATGAAGTCAAGAAATATATAAAGGAGAATAAGAATTATTCCATATTTTGCATATTAACTCGTCTATTTTCCTCTCCCCATTTCACTGTTGTAATACTGTACTTTATTCATGGTTCATAATATGCGTGCAAATTATACATAAATACATAAGCCTAATTACAAATATGCAGTGCGAATTTGACAGAACTCGTGGCAGGCATTTTCTGAGTCAGACCATGGCCACAAAAAGAATTCTAGCGACCCTACCCTTACAGAAGAATTTAAAACCGACATCCAGACATAACCGAAGAACTTACCGATGGAAGTGAGTGGTTAGCTGCAGGGTGAGTGGTATTTTTTGTATATAATAAACAGACTATTTGGCAATATTTGTCGAATGATCTGCACCTCAAATATCCACATCTTAAACTCGCCAGTATCAATAAGGAAATGTTCCCTTTCTTGTGAAGGACATTGGTGAAGGACAAGCGTCATTTTTGTTCATGGAAATGCATTTTCCTTCCGATATAACCATCGCAATTCGGCCTAAAAGTGATAATAAGATCTGTGTCACCAGAGAAGGGATGGAGCTCTAAGACTTGTACGAAAACAATTTTACAAAATCACATATTTTTCTTCTCACATGCATTTTTGCCCCGTCCTAGGTTGGTATGCTACTGGACGTGTCTTATGGAAACCAAGACGCATTGTTGTATGCTGAAGATCATCATCTTAAATTGTGTGCGATGGCATCTGTTTATGGAACATCGCTTCGGCGACGGCGACCGAAAGGAATTAGCCTGGCTTAATGAGATCGTGTGTGGTCCTTTTTTATATGAAACGTCGATCCCTATCCTACGTCCATAAATACTGAGGTTGTTTGTAATGAGCTAGTCGTTTTTGCCTTCTGATGGCGATAACAAAACAAGACTTACGAAGGTTACTGTCCGTCTAAATTACCGTGTCATTTCAACCACGAAGCCAACTACACAGCGACACTAGTATTGCAGAGCGTTACAGATGGAGCCAATCGGAAAGATGCTATATGTTATGCAACGAGTCACAACGCCGTGTATAGCCATTCTCGACGAAAGTACAGCATAGTACTGTAGTGTCCCCATGTTTGTGGCCTTTATGTGTAGCACTAGACTACAGCCCCCATATGAGTGTGGCAACTTGAATATATATATATATATATATATATATATATATATATATATATATATATATATATATATATATATATATATACATGATAGCGTGAATGTACCGATTGAAGGCAAGCTGCGCATGCCTGACAAGTTCAGCGAGTTGCTTCACTTCCTTAATCCGACAAGGACATGCGGAGAATTTCAAAGCATTTTTAACCCTGCTATTTCTTGCAATTACGAACGGTTTATCGAACCGCGTAGGCCTACTAACAATGAAGGTAGAGACGCAGTACTCGTTAGTCTATAAATGTGATTTAGCTTTGCGCATGTGCAATAAGGAGTCGTAAAATGGCTTATTCCTTCCGTGTGGCTGCTTTTCACAGTTCTATGATATCACAGTAACGCACTTAACACGATGAGGTAATAACGAACGTGCTGGTCGAGTGGGCGGCGTTGCAACGCCCCAAAAGTTAAACAATGGGTATAAAATCTTTGGTTTCTGTTCATATAGCGCTCGTATTTGTAGAATAATACACGGGTGGCTAAAGGGGATAATGAAGAAGATAACGCCCGGGTGAACCACCTATAGCTATAAATTCCCGAAAAAGTAAATGTTTCGTTTTCCCCTATAAAGCTGTGGCGATGTGATTAATCGCATTGCGTTTTCAACTTGACACAGACAGACTGACATAGTCCCGCGAGACTGTTCCACCTACAATCATTTATTTATGACGGTAACAAGCTTGTAAACACGTCACACGATATTCATAGTGATTATAGAACACGGTGAAACCATTCCTCGATAGTTACAAGTTTTACTACTACCAGGAACACCAGCAATAGTTCTGTTATTTTTGCAGCCTAACGTCATCCGCTCTATAGTGCCTTACCATTTCAGATCACAGAGGCTAAAATTATTTCCAAAACATTGTGTCGTAATATATGTAACTAAGGTCAAGGGAAGAAGGTCCCCGCGGAGTTTATGTATCTAGAGGCTTTAGTTTCATCGAGATGATGTGCGGGGAGAGGAGCATATGAACGTTATATCAAACTCTCACGGAGCACACCAAAACAGTGTCCAAATCTTAACCCACTGTCGTTTGCTAGCAACTTACAGTAGTCAAAAAATCTCTGCATACTTAAACAAAACTTGTCGTTATTACGTATTCCCCCGAATGACAAAATGAGGTATATAATGGTCATTGGGAACGCCTCTTTGCCTAATGTACAAGCGTAGACTTTTGACAGCACATTTGAATACTTATACCGGTACTGGTGGGGTATTCCCAGAAAAAAAAACTAAAAAAAACCCAAGGCGCTGAATTTATCGCATGCATGCATGGACGGCTCCACAGTATCACGCACGGCCAACGGCTTATTATACAAAAGCGTTTCCCAAGTCGGGGTGTCATTTTATACGCGTGTCAGTAGTATACCACCCCCCCCCCCCCCTTATGCAAAGTACATGCTTATAAAACGCATGCATGTACACACGCTTCTTGTTTCCAAAAACTAAATAAAACACTGAACATATTTACAATATCTTCAGTGCGGTGTGGGCTGCGTTGCACAGATCGCACAGATGTAAAACCCAGCTGGTTGTGAGCAAGACCTCATAACCGTAACCTCCCGTAGGTATATAGGTCGCCTGATGCACCGCTTTTATATTGACAAACTGGACAGTTTCCCTAGTGAGTAAAACAATAACTCACTCAAGTTCACATCAAATATAGGCCTACTGGCAGGACTTCACGAATACATGTCGGGTGAACATTGCTGAAATTATGCGCTCTGTGTGGCATCTCCTTATCACGTCTCCCTCACCACCCCCACCCTCCTCATACTTGCGAACGCCAACGTCCTTTGTCAGTACTGGAATTCGTCCCCTTTGCGTGTTCAAGAGCAATAGGCAATCGATCAATATGCAATCGATTTACAACAAAGTGTTCATAGTACACAAACTTTGTACACATATGTAAAGCGGTACATGGACATTGCTGTGCGACATAAAACCAAACATGAACCAAAGCAGTTTTCTCTCTCCACCTCTCTTTCAGTTCCTTCGCAGTATTGTGAGGGCAATGTATGAGCTAGTCTTTACAATAATTAATGAAATTTTCAAACAAACGCTTTACTTTAGTATGTACAGCAAGTACGCAATATTATAGGCCCAGCACTATAGTTCAGGCTAAAATAATGACGGGTGTCCATTAGTTTCGTTCATTACGAAATAGATCTTATTAAGCTAAACCTCGATTTTTGTTTTCTTTACAAAAAAGGAAAACTGACGTAAATAATTACCCTCAATCGATTGATAGCTAGCAATAAGCGAGAGAGACGGAGAAAGAGAAAAAATGCGTTAAGCCAGAGAGAGTTAAAAGAGGAAATTGCAGCAAATTTGATCTTATTGTCAACGGAACCTTTCATGCCCAAAGTGTTAGTTTCCTCTCCATCCAAACAAAATTATTCAAGAGAGCGTCTATTCACAAACACAGTACATTTAGTACAAACGAGTGAGTGTATATATATATAGAGAGAGAGAGAGAGAAATAATGCACTTACAGAATTGAGCCTTACACAAAGTAATTCGTGTTGCAGCTTTGCATACCGCTCGTAGGATCGGCCAACGTAACACTGTAAATATAGCTTGCCACACGCGGTACGACTACTGTGTGGTAGTAGTAGTAGTAGTATACATTTATATATATACATGTATATATGTACGTCAGGCTGCAAACAGATATACAGACGAGGTTTCGTGATAAAGAACTTTGACATATTGTCTTAACCAAATATTGTACCATGTCAATCAATCAATTCGACACGGCAGCAGCGGTATTAAAACCTGTTCTTAAAATAGATTATCAATTAAGGTAACACTAACAGGCCAAACTTCACGTAATCTACGGTTGGTATACCGCGATATTTGTGGAATTAGTGCGTCTGTTAGCATAGGTATGACGCAACCACGCGGTATATATATATAGGCTACATCATATGCAAGTAAATTCTCATTGGTTTTGAAGTCCAAGCGATTGTAACATACCAAACGCCGCGCGCTGATCGTTATAGGGCAGGACAAAACAAAAAAACCGTACTGTAAAAGGCCTGCTATTCATAATAAGCTGTACACAAACAAGTTAGTTAGAACATTGGAATGACTGGAAGAAGTTCTTGCTGGCATTATAATGTCTAATAATATGTGTCACAGCGTACATAATGTAGACTGTCCCTTATTCAGGCCCATTAAACGTCCACTCTAATGCAAACCACTACATAGTAGTATAAACGGTCAATGTAACAAAAAAAACTGAAGTTGATTGAATAGCTATCTTGATAAATAAACGATATAAGTTTGATGAGTTCACAGTTCTTATCAAAAGATATACAGACGTCACGAAGCAATTCTTCAATCGTTAGACTACTTTGTTACATTTTCCCGTTTTTTCCCTCTCTCTTTAAAAGATCTGAATACCGAAAGCAGTGTACTTCATTTCATTTATCTATTCAACATTCATTTAAATATGATTGAACTTAAAGTGAACTTCCAAGAGGTTTTCTGACTGAAGTATAAAGAGAGTCTGCAGCGACGAAATGATGAGAATGGAATCAAATATCATTAGCTTAATTTTGAGGAAGGAAACAAAACTCTAAGTGGGGTGGTGATTGGATTTCATCAATTGGCATTTTATTGCGATATGCTATCTGATGTTTCTTTGTACTATATTCGCTAGGTTAAGTATCAATAGAACGTATTAGCATCACGATAGTACTTCAATCGTTAAACCATGCAAGTGAAAAGCATATTGTCGAGCAAATTCCTCAGTCAATGTACATACAAGTCGCGTGACTGAATGAAAGAGCCATCGCGAACCGCACACAACAAACCGTCACCTTTCATTATACATCATCAAAGCAAGCGCCTGTTGAAAGTCACAACAAATGGTTAAAGTATTGCGAACGAGGAACTAATTATATGCATATAGAATGAAAGGTATGCCCTTTATTTATACGTCGTTGCTCAATGAAATTTCTCTACTGTATATGGCTGTGAACATTGACCACTGCACAATTTGCAAATTTAGGTAGCTTGACTTTTATACACGGTAGAATTATACTCTAGAAATACATAAAGCAAGTTCTTTTTTCTTTTCCTTTTTTCTTTAGTGATGACAAGATTACTTTACATACGTTCATTAGCACAACATTTTTTTTTCTTGCTTCCTCATATGAGTCTTTATGTGCGTATGTGTGTCTGTGTTTTGTGCAATCAATAAATATCAGGGAACCGATTCTGGATGTAAGATTATATTTTCTTGACAACGTTCTTGACAAAAGGATTGAAATAAGCATATATAATATGACGTCTCAACCAACCCCCTTTCCCCTCTTCCCCCTCTCCCCCCTCTCCCCTTTCCCCCCTCTCCCCTCTTCCCCCTCTCCCCTCTTCCCCCTCTCCCCTCTTCCCCCTCTCCCCTCTTCCCCCTCTCCTCTCTTCCCCCTCTCCCTCTTTAAATAACTCGAAAACGGGTGATTAGCGACTTATCGATCGCTCATACCCACACCCCCTTTAAACCACTAACCGCATACAAGCCGGATTTCCGAATTCGATCGTTCAAAACGGCCAAACAATTCACGCCTGGAACTAAATAGATTGCGAGTCGCTTGTAAACTTGCCGGGAGACATATAAATTGATTTTATCGGTTTCATCACCATTTGTGTTCAAGTTTCGAGGGTATTTAACATTTAGTGACAATCATTCCTTATCGGTAGACTGATCTCTAAGGCTTAGCCATTGTGTTTTTGACTGAATTTGACTTGTAACAAATAGATGTTACTACCGAACTGACAGCTCATTAGGGATAACGCTACAAAGCATAACACTACAAAGCATATGTATATAAAATTGTTAGATAAATTATCAATGAAAAAAAATCAATTGTGGCTGTTGATTTTACAAAAAATACTGGAATTTGATTCCTCGTTAAATTTGCTAGATTTCAAAAAGAATTAACTTATACTAAAACTTTATACTTAAACAGTATTGAGTAACAACTATAATACGAGAAAGCTTAACAAGTTCATTAAGCAAAATTGTCTTTTAAATTGGAACTGTAAAAGTAAGATATTACGTGGAATTATATATGTGCCGTCACTACCAATCTATTCACAAATCAATTCCAGCTACCCCTTCCCTCATCCCCACACAGCCCTTTTAACAAAGATACAAGCGGGTGGGTGAGTCCGCAGGTTCAACTTACTTTCTGGTTTTACAGACAGCAGGTGAAACTTAACGCAATTCGAGATAAATATTCACTCTAGGATATGACTACAGACTACTCTATCGGATAGCGTACAGGGAAATCGACAGTGATTTATGACGGGGCATCGTGTTAGCATTACCCTGAATACCTCCCATCATGGTTGCGCAGTTTTCTCACTGTACCCACCCGACCATCACTTCATAAAGGTATTTACTCTTCACGTAGTGTGCCACGCTTTTATAGAAGCAACTGTAAGCAAAGGTACACTAAATAACTGCTTTCTACCCCCACCCCGCCCCCCCCCAACCCCCGTCTTTTTCATGTCGAACATGCAGAAGAGTGAGTGAATAAGTTGTTAAGGCAATAAGCATTTCAAATCCATGAAAACTACACACAGTGCACCCAAAATCTCGGTTCTAATACAATAGTACGTTAAGGTGTACGGTATCCATAATACGACATCTCGTTAATCATCGAAATACATAAATACCTAAATAATACAGAGAAAATAAATTTATTCGGATGGGCTTTACAGGCAAGAAGACAATAAATGGAACCTGAAATTCAGCAAGGCCGTTGCTTTTTATTCTGACAATTATGCACATTAGCACCCCCCCCCCCCCCACCGGCCTTGTCAGCTATCTTCTGGTACCGACCTGCGTGGCGCTCAGTGACTGAAGTAACGATGAAAAGTCCAATATTTACAGAAATTCTCAAATAAACAGAAAAAAGGGAATATTTTCTTCTTCCTAACTATGGCTTAATATACAGATGATGGATCTGAATTAAGTACTTGGCTACATGTTGAATAGGAGAATTAATGATTTAACAATCAAGTACAAGAGTAAAATCTTCGAGTCCGTTGGCTTGCGCTGCAGAATTTTACTTTTAAGATTCATAAATTTGATCTGAACACGGTAGAAGGGAAACGTGGGTTGAATATAATGTTTTTAAATTCAAACGTGAGCATTTTGCCATTTTTTTTTCTGGGGGAGGCTTCCAATTTAAGGGAAATAGTACTGAATTTTTTTAATTCCCCTAAAGCACATTGAATTTGATTGCCACCATTTCATGATGTTCAGTTGCATAAAGGCCTATATATGCGTCAATGAAAAATTTCCCCCTCCCCATTTCACTGTGGTGTTCACTGTGGTGTTCACATATTGTTTCTTCTAAGAGAGAGCCCCTCCCCCCCCCCCCCCTATTACAACGAATTGCGAACCCACACAAGTCCTACCATATACACACTGCAGGTCCTACCCATGTACAGGGTCAATATTGCCATAAAATAAATGCAAATTCGTATTTGGCTTCTTTTTTTTTCTTCACCCGATCAGATCGCCAGTTTGGCCGGTAGCGTCCCAGGAAAATATGCAGCCCTGACAGGCTTGTAGAGTAGAATAATGGCTTTGACATAATATGCGCTAATCACCTTCACGAAAACCAAAGACAGATAACAGGATATTGCTCTTGTAAAACACAGAAAACAACGCGTTATATCCTAATACCTTTATTCCAACCATTTCCTATGTGTACCAAGAGTTATTCACGGCAGCCTGTCAAGGAATACAACGTATTAAAATGATACACCAGTTTTGACATTAAATAGTATAGAACATTACACATTTTTTTAGTTATCTCGAAGATCTTGTATGTAAGCAAAATTTGAAGTTTAAAACAATTATATTGAGACATTGAACCTTATGAAAAAAGATAACGTGATTTTTTTTTCATGTTTTTGTCTTTATAGGCTGTACAAAGGAAGGTTACAATTATAAGATAACAACATATTGAAATAACCGGTACATGATCATTACTTTAAAGTGTTTACACTCGGTTAAGGCCGTTAACCGAGTTGTAAATGACACCGATACGAACAACTAATGACATCGCTCTCCAAGTTTGTAAAAAATACCGGAAATATTCGAGACTTCATTAATATTTTTGGTTAGAAAGAGCGCGCTTTAGTACGGCATGATCTTCGCATGCACGGCGACGCACGTGTTCAAGTGTTGCTTATGAATATATGCGTTATGCGGAGTTGGGTGTAATATTTTGATAAAAAAAAATAAAGAGTTACCGGAAGGATATAGTGTGTTTCTTCACAAAAAATAATATTCGTTGCTTTTAATTCTTGCTGAAGGGCATTATTTTTCAAATTCTGTATTTTGACTTGAAACAAGCAAACTTGAGCAAGATATAATCTTTCGATAGAATTGTGTGTACAAGAATTCAAGCAGTTTGGACAATTTTTAGATATTATTTTGGTGGATTAACGTGAACATATGCCCAGAGTAAGTGTTTATGAAAAAGTGTTGTTCCTGCTAGATCATGAAGAGTGTAACTGTATGTCTGTTTTTTACTGCAAGGGCCAGAAAGATTTCTTCCTAATTAGAGAAAAATTTCTCAGGGAAGTTGTATGTGGTGTAAGATGCTGTCCCTATTTATGCTTTCAACCAGATAAAAGTGTGGGAAGGGGATAGAAATTTGTTGGTTATTCAAATTTATCAGCTTATCTTAGGCTTTACTTATTTTCAATGACAAAATTTAACACTATTTTAGTATTCTGTAGTTCATGCTACAAATAATGAATTGATTAAAAACTAAATTATTTTATCATTCCATTGACAAGAGTCGTATATCAACCATAAACATTTTTATATGGCCTCACATTAGGCTACATTTGTTTAGCATTCTCGCTTCGAGGACTTAAAACCTTCAATACGGAGGTTATTCTAACCGGTAATATCTTTATTAGTCCAATACTATACATAATAGGAGATAAAATTTGAAATACATTCAAACGAAGCTACCTGGTAACATTTCTGGTTACTACTGCAAACCTTTAAACATTGGCTATGAAATACACTGTGCCAACAAGTGCATAGGCGAGATCCGCTAACTTGTTTGCATCTGTACAGACAGTTTTAATTTATTTTAGGTTAAGTGGACGTTAGTTCTGTCAGAAGTAAATTGATACTTACGTGAGGCAAGTATAAAACCGCCTTGTAATTAAGCTCAACAATATGTACTAATAACGTGTTTCAATGTAGGCCTAAGGATGTTTTTACGTGCTGAAGATGTTTTCGTTGAACATCAAGTCAATATCATATTTACCTTTATCCCGTGCAATTTCACCCTAAATAATATGAGAGTTATATGCTTAAGCCTTCAAGTTCGCCAGTTTGCATAACTACAGAGTTGCAACTTATTCAGTACCATGTAACACATACCTACTGTCGCTTGAGCTAGCCTGTGATACTAACACAATTTTTTTTTACACTTACATTGTAAATTTAATCCGCTCGGCGGCCAAACGTGAACCAAATCGTACTCCCTGGAACACACCATATCCTCCAATAGATGAACGTTTATAATCCTTAATATTTTCCAAATCTTCGGTAGAAACAATAAGATGATAGAACCAATCCCAATCGTTAAACATGCGTACTTAAATTCCAAAATAAGATCACAGTTCTCTTGACTTCATGGTATAGCTTCGACTCACGTTTTTGTACGTGCTAAGTTATGTTTAGCGCTTCCGTTGAGTCGCGTGTACACTGGGCTATTGATGGTTCATCACACACGTACACAATATTACACAGTACAGCGCAGGCCTGCAACATTATCGGGCGGCTACGTTGGTTATTGACAGGTAAATAATAGAGAAGGCGGAGCTTAGGTCGGACAAGTCCATTATCACGCAGGTTGCGTTTCGTAGTATTACACGGTTTGTTTACCAGAGAAATTGCCTCACTCTAAGTCGCTTGTTGTGTGATTTTCTTAGAAGTTCGTATATGAAATACCTCGTTCCTAGTAAAGTCTTACCCGCCTAATCAAATTCCATTAATCTTGCCATGACTTCAAAGAATTGTAGCAAGAAATCCAAGTGAGGTAACGCAGTATACGAGAATTGAGGATTTCTATACTAAGTAATATTTATACAAAAGGACTCTCCTTCTTTTGTCTTTTTTTGTACAAAGAAAATGTCAGTATTCGCCGTCCATACGAGCCAAACTGCTTTCAGCATTCTGCCAAGAGCAGTAGCTTACCCAGCCAGCGACAGGTACAGGTCTCCAATTGCAGAACCAATTTTTTCAAAGGAGATCGGGGGACGGGGGGGGGGGTGAGCACGGAGATGCTCCCTTCTTCTGATCGCTAGATCATTTTATTCTTGTGAATAGTACGATGATTTTGGTTTGCTTACATACAAGAAAAATATGTAAAAACTATGTCAAGTGTATTGGCAACCCGCGCCTTTAGCACACCCTTCCGGAATTATATGCACGCGTTGTAAATCACCATTATTATTATTATTATTATTATTATTATTATTATTATTATTATTATTATTATTATTATTATTATTATTATTATTATTATTATTATTATTGTTATTATTATTATTATTATTATTATTATTATTATTATTATTATTATTATTATTATTATTATTATTATTATTATTATTATTATTATTATTATTATTATTATTATTATTATTATTATCATTATTATTATTATTATTATCATCCATCCATCTGGTCAGGGTAGACCTATAAACTAGGTGAAGGAATGCATACTTCTTTCAATTGATGACTGATGATTTAATTATGCAACGAACTACATTTCTATGGCTTTCTGGAGTTACATCGGATCTATATAAGAAGCCATTGCTATGCTCTCGGTGGAGGGGTGGATTAGGAAAATATCTAGTTCTCAATTTAACCAATGATCATTTCTCTATCGAGCAAACCCCATTACCCCCCCCCCCCCCCCAAGCGCAGACATGTCTCGTTCCACAGGCTCTGCGCGCACATTTTGTTTTTTATCATTTATTACTTATAAAGCACAATTCTGCAATACATATCATTACATTAGACATGATAAGTTCAAGGGTCAAACAGTGAAATCTGTATCAGGATTCCTTTTTAAAGAAACGTAATTCAAGAAAGAGACATGTACAAAGCTATAAAAAAAACGTTATTTTTTATCGAATTGATACACACCCTCACCACAGTCCCCTTCAGTTGGAATTGTTTACCATATCGTCATGACGACGGTCTATCCAGCACAGTATCACGAATTATATGTCAAAGAATATATGACAGACGACAACCATCAACAATAATCTTTCCTTAACGTGCTATAGGCTTATATTCTCAATTTAATTTCTCTATACATGTATAATATACACATATAAAATATTTCATATCCTATATTGGCCTACGTGCAATTATCTATCGAGTTAGTTAATGTTTCCGTTATGTTTTATCACTTTGTTAAACATAACCAATGTGCGATAAATTGTTAAACTATTTCCCAATAAAATGAAATATAAATATGGTCTACAAATATTAAAAATAAAATAATGGTCATCTTGGCAAAGTTCATCCTTCTGAAGTGCAAGGATGTAATACGATTTGTGGTTTGAAGTAATAATTAGTTGACTACATTGACACATTAGGTATTTCAATTTTGAGATTAGGGGGGGGGGGTCCCATGTAGCAGCGGTCCGCATACTTTTAAACGCACGATTAAGGATCTCCCATTATAACTGAGCCACGACCAACAAACCCCACACCCCTTAGAATCTTTAATCAGAATGAATATGATATAACTTGATCTAAGGACTTGTTGATAAAAAAGTAACAGAATCGATCTGCGTCGGGAAGCTCCACCGAAAACTTTTCAATAAATTTTCGATAAATCTCGCGACCCACCGACATTTCTAACGTGACCCACTTCTGAGTCACGACCGACATTCTTAAACGACAGCTACTGTTTGGGTAATCTTTGACGGTCGCTGCAGCACTCACCTTTGGTTTTTTTTTTTTTTTCCTTCTTCTTATTCCATCTAGACAAGTTTCTAGAAGAAACTTTGAAGTGCGTATCAGTAAATTAATTGCACCATTTGTTACCTTTCTCACCCTGGTACAAAAGAGCAATAACAGGTAAATAGGGAACCAACAGTTTTTAAATCTTTCAAATACTTTCGTCAAACACTAACCCATGAAACGAACCTATCAGCATTGTCATCTCAAAACAAATCCCCCTTCAACAAATGGACTATCCTTTGTCAACAGCTGATGCGCTATTGTTGAAGACCTATACAACCAACACACTTTAATCTCCAGGGATAAGACATTTCCGGTCTTATCTTGTACGTTCTTAGAGTTTATCAAAAACAAACGACATTGGGTGTAATCGTGTTTGCTCGAAGGGTCCCCCGCGGGCAAACGAGGGACCAAGCAAGGGCTCAAGTTAACGGGAAAAGAAAGGCAAAGTGGGGAGCTTCAGAAGTGGATGTATTAAAGGAGTGAAAAGAAACGTCCTGCTACATCTATACACGAGATGTTGTATTTCTGTACATAAATTTAAGAAGTCTTTAAAAAAAAAAATGAGCATCAGATGCAATAGCTCTTCTGAAGGGTAAATTACTAAAGTGAAAATTGTCTGTTTGAAAACTTAAACCACAGCCACACGAAAACAACAAACAAAAATAAAATTAAGAATTAACAATAATAATAATAACAACAAACCAAGCAAAAATTGAAAGCCAGCATTCACAAACAACGAAGCTCATTTTTCTCTACTATCCAAAAATGAACTATTATAAAATATTCACAGATGTTAATTACTGTTAGTTAGTTCACGGAGGGGGTCAAGTACATATTAGTATGAGTGAGGGTGTGATGTCGAGTGAGTGTGGGGTAGGGGAAGGGGATAGTGTTTAGAGAGCAAGGCAAGTGATACCAATTACCCATTTTAAACCTTCTATTGCAGGTAAATACAACCGGCTCTTTCTTAGCGATCGACGCTGATTTTTGTTTAACCTATATCAATGTATACATTAAACCGTGCATTCTTGCATGATAGAAAGATAACGCAATATTCATGCACTAGCTTTCACGTTCGAAGAAATTTATCATAAATTTAACGATAGCAACTACAGTTTTATAGTCCATTTTGTCGTCACCGTAAATATACAGCGTTTGTTATCAGTATGGCTTGTCATTAAGACATCACAGGGAAAGCTTCAAGAGTCGTTGCAACTGACGAAGACTATATATTTGTTTGTTATATGGCACAGTCTACCAAGTTGAGTAGCTGATAGACTCCAGAAAGACCCTAGATCCATTTATTACCCTGAATTAGTTCCTCTGTATACATTTAGTTCTTTGATGAGTACTTACGACACTAATTTGGACAAATATTTACACCAGTCTCTGTTGTCTTGTTTCACCGGAATCGAAACGGAAGACTCCTGCTGTCGATTATAACGTGCTCCAGTCGGCAGTATGTCAATGTTAAAACTCACTCAAGATAATTGGCAATTTGCCAAATAGTCTCGTACATCGTATATATATACATTGATTTATACATTAGACCTGTTTCCTACTACACATAGAAGAACATAAGACCATTCAATCGAAAATTTATGGAGTTATAAACTAAAAAATAAACTATGAGTTCATTGAAGCTTAGTTTCAGTTTTGATGAATCACACATGCATATGTATACGCGTAATTTTTTTAAGACATGCGTAACTAACCCATGCATACTATTAATGGCTATATACCGTATAGATCATCATGCACGAATGTATATCATTCTCACACATATAATCGATAGATGATCATCGATGTGCCCCCCCTCACCCCACTCTCACCCACAATCTGAATGCCCCATATATCTCCCACAATCCCATCAGAACATCCCGATATCCCGTGATTGTATTAAGGGTATAACCCACTCCTAAAAATTTCATTAGATCATAATTTATGTCACAATCTCGTCAGGCTATTTCAAAGATAAAAATAGTAAAGTAATTAAGAGTAATCCCCACTCTCACCATGTCCTGCGAGTAAATCTTTAACATCCCACTCTCACGTGACAGTCTCATTGGATCACGATTGATATCCCACAATGTCACCAGACCATCAAAGATAAGTCCCAGTGTCATCCATAAGCCAATGAGAGCTTCAGGAGTAACCCTCTCTAACCCTCACTTTCTAGACAGAGCACGGTATATCCTACAATCTCGTCTGACCATATATAGCTATCCGATATCCTCACCAACAATCTTACGGGGGTATATAACGAGAAACCCACTCTCACCTAAAACATCGTACGAGAATCATCAAAGTCCCACTCTCACCCACAATACCACTATCAATATCCCACTCTCATCAGATAATCATATACATCCTATACTCCCACTAATAATCCCATAATGCGTTCATCATGAGTAACCCACTATCATCCACAATATCATAATTAATATCCCACTCTCATCAGATAATAATTTACATCCTACTCCCACTAACAATCCCATAATTAGTTCATCATGACATACCCACTCTCAGCCACAAGTCCGCCACAGCATCAGAAGGACCCAAGCAGTCTTACCCACAACTACGTCATCATTATTCCACAATTACTCAACGTGATTCTTGCATTAGTGTTAAAGTGAGTACTTTAATCAGCTTTAAGCACTCCGAGTACCCTATACTTATGATGCTAAACAACATAGTCCAAATATTGCTTTCTGGTACCCGAGTACTAGTGTTCGACGCATTTGGGAATCCCATTTTTAGTATATATGCGACTATTTTTCGAATGCCTTATTTGACTTACTCAGTGTACACAAGAACCTTACGATGTTGTCTGCTACTTGACATTCGTGTAAGCAAATGGTATATAACAATTGAATTTGAGGAAACTACTCGGATCTCGTTACCTTCTTCGCCAAATTCAGAATGTCTCAATATCACCACGAAAGTGCTGCTTTCAGAATAACAAATTTGCGGTATAGGCTAGGTGGTAGGTTAGTAATTAGTATGTAGAATACTATATACATGTATGATGTACTATACTGTCGTATTGAGGTACAGTTATGATTAGCACTATTGGAATAACAAATTTGCGGTATAGGCTAGATGGTAGGTTAGTAATTAGTATGTAGAATACTACGTGTATGATGTACCATACTGAGATATTGAGGCATATTTATGATTAGCACTATTGAAGAGAAATACTACATGGAATGCCAAAGAGGTATAAATAAAAAATGATACTCCCTGTTGCTAGATAAGGTACTCGAATGGTACTCATCCTAATCGAGTACCGAGTATACTTAAACGGAATACGAGTAAGATGTGGCAATGCGCTTTAAAGGTTTAGATTATATCTGAACGAACTCAAATAAGTCCCGCTATAAAGGCCTAGCTGGCATGCCATGGAGGTAAATTCCAGGCTGACATATTCTCTTATCATTCATCGTCGGATACGTGGAAGTATCAGGTTTTAAAAGAGCTTATAAAAAAAGAAGAAAAAATAAAAGAGCGGAAATTTGTAACATCGCGGCGTATACGTAGCATCGGAGAACACGACCCTACTGTTTACATATCAAGTAAACATTAATAATTCAAAACGAAGAGGTGTTGGCAAACAATGGCTGTTTCAAAATAAATCAAACTTTCTTGTGGAAATGAAAAGCGGGCCAAAAGTCGAAAGGAAGTAACTTTTTTTTTTAAATTCCTCTTTGTCTCGATTAGCTGATAAAGTGACGACAAAGTAGATGTATAACGTTATATTGCAGACGTGAAAGAAACAATAAATAATATGATATCATCACCCATCTGTAGCACATAAATGATACCATGATGGCGCTTGATATTCATAAAGTTATATGCTGTTTATTCATAAACTTATAATACATAATTATCAGCCAGAATGTATTCTTTTGTTTCTAATTCGTTAACCGAACTTACCTTTGTTTTCAGTTAAATGAATGAAAGGCTAATGCCCTCGAACCACAAGGAATCATATAGTTTGTAACAAATTTGCAGGGATGGGATAGGGTAGAGCTTTGTTCAGGTCTTATGTTATCAGCGTAGGGAATATGTGTACAATTGACATGTTTGTAACTCGTTTTAGGAGGTGCAAAAAAACAAAACAAAATCGAATGAATAGTAGAACATCGCGATAGTAGACATTAATGTTGTAACCTAAGTTCTAAAGGAGATCATTAATGTGATGGGTTAAAGTTTATCCGTGTTTATGATGTATTGTGACTCGGTGATGTGACTCGGACGTATCGCTTACGGATAGTATTTCTTATGTATCGCGGTCACTGTTCAAAGTATTTTATTCACCGTTATTGGAACAATTTATATGTATTGCCCTCGTTAATATACACACACAAAATATACGGGTTTTATACCTCTCGTATGAATATATACTCGCGTGGGATGTTTCATTTTATTTTTTATGTTTTTCAGTAAACAATTACCTCCCTCATTTTAATAACCGAGCACAAATTGACATTCTATTGTTATTAATCATGTAGAGAATGTGCCTATAAACAGGAACAAAAAAGCGCAGTTACGCCCCCAACTATAATTCCCCTCCTTACGCCACGCGCAATATCTTCCGACATTGTTACCTATACTACGTTCGCTTGGTGCGCATATAGCTTGTTGTATTACTTCATATATGTTTAATATCCCTATAGCACAGTCCGCACTTATAAACATTATCCTGGGTAGCCCCCCCCCCCCAACCCCCTCAAATACAGCTTCATAGCTGATTTTACAAAACTTAGCTTTTTTATCTGTACAAGAAAATCGGACAGAGTTTGTTATTGTCGTTGAAGTAGCTGTATACGTTGGATGGCCAATTACCGAACCATACTGAGAAAGAGTCAAAGTATGAAGGTAATTGTTCCCCCTGAATATATCTTTCAAATGAACATATAGGAAGCCAAACACAAACAAATGAATAACCTTGTTACGAAAAAGACCTTTTCAGTGAATGTTGTAAGCGTTGGCTGTAACTATAGGTATACCTATATTGTATAATTAAGAGCACCCAGCTGCACCTTTAATTCAATTTGTTGTTTATGCACTACTTCGCATACATACCGATCGCGCGCTTTGACATCGTAATTCCGGCCATTTGATAACCTTACTACTCCTTGGAAAAAGGAAGTTGTTTGCCAACGTAACGATCTCATTTATGCAAAGTTGGGATACTCGTATTCAGACTTCTATTGACCTGGTGTGTGTGGTTCACTTCCAATTAAATATTGTACAAGCGAAGGACTTGTTTACTCGCGCAAATAGTTCTCACAAGCAACTCATTGATTTAGTGGAAAGCTTCGAACATACATCTTCCCAGAAATACGGACTGAATGAAAACAAACTTGGAAAAGTGTGTGAAGGTAAAATTATTGATCTGAGAATTATACCTGCAGATGAAGGTGGTGTATTATGTAAAAAAAAAGGGCCCATTTACTTCTGATGTTCGTCGAAACCGATTCCAATCTTGTAAAGATTTCAAGACAATGAACACTGTATAGTTAAAATGAAATGTGATTGTCCTGTTGTTTGTACAATAGACCCCGAGTGGATCTTAAACTTGGCTATAGGACTGATGTGTGGAAGAATAGAACTCTCATATATGTCAGATGGGGTTATGTGCACAAGAAGAGGTTGTAGTCCTAATTATTAGCTACATCGATTCGACGAGAACGAAGTATAGTATTGCTTTCAACACAAATGAATGAGATGCCTGGCTGTCTCTCTCCCTGCTCAGAGTCTTATTTTTCCTCGGGGTCGACAGAGTAAACGCAAACACAAAGATCATTGTCGCGATGGCAGGGAAGGGCAAACCTGAAAATCTTTTCTTTACAAAATTCATCCCATTTCGGCGGACTAAAGAAAAAATTAATAATAATAGAAATATATGGCCCAAAAGTTTTGTCACCAAATGTCTGATGCTCGCTGCGATGGCTGGTATATGGGGAATCAAGTTTATGGGAATATTATAACACTTTCTCAGTGTGGCAGGACAAACCAATGTATGTAATTCGTGATTATTTTACTAATAGCCAGTTTTATATAACAAGGAAGTACTGAAGTTAAACGGAGTACAATCTGTCACGTTTATACGGGAAAAACCATCTTCCTCTGGAATGCAGGAACATATTTACTCAAACTTTGGTCGCTTTGTTGCGGATAATGGTTGTTACATAGTTTTGAAACAAAATCTCCACAAAACGACCTTCTACGACATCGTGTGCGGAAATCTAGTTCAATGTGTATCGCTTTGAGATAGTGGGTATACTGGTTAGCCTGCCTCCCTGTCGGTCCAGCTTGCCATACAATCTTAAAACTAAGAAAAATAAATTAAATGGTGTTGGGTGAGGCCGCTTCGAATTGAGGCCTATAAGTGCGATAGGTATATCATATAAACTGCCGATACCATAGTTCAGTGCCCTAAGTTGATCTGACCTCTTTGATAATATAACGACACTTATACATGACAACACCCACGTGGAAACGTGTCCTACAAGCTCCATGTTACAACTTGCACGTCTATATATCGTCCATTCTTTCCGCAAAGAAAGCCCGCCAAAACACGGCCTGAGCTCTCAGTTTGTAGCAAAGCTCGAAGTTTGTAGCAGACCCACCCATACACGGGAATTTCATATACATATTAGACGTAATACTATAGAGACTAAAGTGTGACCTTGAGGAAGATATTAATTAACTTTACAGACACCCATGCAGTCTCGTGTGTCTGTATATAATAAATTGACGTAGACAGGCGGCGAGACTTAAGGACGGGCGTAAACCATCTTTGCCGATTTCTGTTAATTATCTAATCAGGGTGAAGTTTCTTCCGCTTTGTCAACTTTTCAAAACATATTTGCTTCCTTCTCATATTTTCTAATTAGGATTGTCATTTTTTGCCAAAAGCAATTACCGTTCATGAGTTAATTAACAAGTCATTGAAATTCTTGTAGTTATATTTTCGAGAAGGGTCCTTATAGCTTTATGGCCGCATTGGCGAGCCAAAGATGAATATTGTCTGCAATTTCGTTCCTGTCAAATAGTCTAAGACAGTGTAATAGTTCATGGTTTCGTTTAGGATCTTACAATAATTACAAATATCTATCAATCAGTACCGGTAACGCTCTGCTCTAGTCACACCCACAAAATTTACCGGCGTCACCAGGGCAGAAATTGAACACGAAAATCAAACCTCTCGGAACAAACATATCCAACCTGACCACATTCTGAGCCCCCAAGTTCTGCCACTTACGGCGACGTTTAGAAACAATTATGGGGCGCGACTCAAAACTACTTGGTTACATCATATGTATACGAGTAAGGAACTCTAATTTGTACATGCAGGCAGCGCCCTCGCTTATATAACGAATGTTACTCATTTCAGAATAATGTTCTGTTTTGTCTCGGTTCTCGTATGTTTCAATGTGGAGGCGTTAATTATTTGTATGTTTTATCGTCCAGTTTTCAAGTAACCCAAATTCAACAAACGGAATTAATGTGATTTATACTTCGAAGCTTTCACCAACGAGATATTGTTTCATGCACCGAAAAGAGAGATATATGGTTACTGGGAGAAATCGTTTCCCGTTATATACGGTTAAACAGCCTTGTACTATAGTGGTATATTTACTAAAGTAACCGAGATGTCCATAGTACGTATCCAAGTTCAGGAGTGCGAGTATATATATATATATATATATATATATATATATATATATATATATATATATATATATATATATATATATATATATATATATATATATATATATATATATATATATATATATATATATACATACATATATATATATATATATATAAATATATATACATATATATATATATACATACATATATATATATATATATATATATATATATATATATATACTAGTAAACTATACACGAATACACAAATCTGGCCCTATACCATCCACAATATTGATCACACCTTCAGTCTCAGCGCGGTGATATACCGTTAGCCTTCTCCACAGATTATATTGCAGTCATGAAAATTGAAGTTCAATTTCTATGACTGCAGCATACATCCCTGCCGTACATTATTATTACTATCATTATTATGTCAATCTCAACTGTATTAAAACCTACAATTCTTCACTATTGAATTACAAACAAGATCGTTTGAATATACTCTTTTGAAATCACGACATTCACATATTTTTCCCCCCTTTTCTTTTTTTCGTTTTTTTTATTCCTTCTTTTCTTTTTCTTTCTTTAATCTTTTCCATTAATTTCTTAGAACCATTATTTTCAGGTCACGAATTGTGGCCTTTAGAGCGCAGATAACAAAACAAGGTGCTGAATGGTTCCTTTCAGAACCAACGAATTGCTAATAGTATACAGGAGTGACAAGGCTGTACTTCAAATAATGGGTGGTTTCTTACCAAACCTAAATTAGTGTACACTCGGCCAATTAATAACACTGGTGACTCCAGCTAAGCAAATCTTACAGACAAATATAAGCAATGATTTTGCAGTTTTGCATTCATAAAAGAGGAAGTGCTATCCATTATCCATTGAGTCTATAGTATATATAGATAATATATATAGTTGTGTTCTCAGCCGCACTCGGTGGAATGTGTCCCTATAGAATTTTCCATGACCAGAAAGTCTATAAAATGTCGAGAAAATATGTTATAGTTCATAAAGAAGGGGAATTTATAAGAAAGAGGAAGAAAAGGGGGAAAAATAGAAAAATGAGGAGTCGTTCTTACTGTGCCTATTCCAAGTATACGGTTTGTGTACAATGCAAAAACACAGCTATATGGGGAACGAGAAAATTGAGACTTATAATAAACTCTGCCATAAACCATTGGATATAATTAAAAGGTTGCGACTGCGGGACAGAACATGTACACGGAAGTTAAAAGGTCCAGTATTAAAGCAGCGTTCTTAGTTGCTTGTTACTACTTTTATTTTATTTTATAGTAGGCTATTCGAAACTAAATCCCCATTATAATGCAGTGTATTAGCTTGACAAATATGTATATATATATATATATATATATATATATATATATATATATATATATATATATATATATATATATATATTTGTTTTCTTTTAATTCTTTTTAATAATTGCCTGTCAAGGTTTGATAAAAAACGAGAGATAATTATGGACCGTGAGAATTGGCAACGAAAGACAAAAAAAAAACTGCTTTTATATTGATCGTGACAGACACACTGTCACAGACACACAATTACTCACACAATATACCAAACGGAAACAAGAATTCCGAGCGATAAGTCCTTTATAAAGACGAAGGTAAAATTGGTGTTCTCGTTAGCTTCCTTTTCAACGTACCACCAGTCACACGTCAGCAGAACAAAAATACTGAAGAGGTGATGGAACTATGAGGGGGGAGGGGGTGGGGGGATTGTACAGAAGTAAAACTTAGACCAGGATTGCTACATACGGTTTTCACACTTAACTATACCGTCCAGTGTTTCACTACGTAAGTTGCGCAATGTTTTGTTTTTATCATAGTATTTGGTTTTTACAGTTGTAGTCAATTTAATAAGAACATCGTTCACTTTGGACTTTAAAGAGACTTTGAGATGTTTAATTAAACAAACCCACCAGGCTTGTCATCTTACCACAGGTTGTTGACATACAACACTACAAAGACGCCATTAACAACACAGATATATAGTGCAATGTTCAGACAGATCTGTTGATTGCATTGGCGGGCGTGTCTTTGGTGACGTCAGAAATGTAAACAAGGCTTGGGCGAAGGTCAAGGTTGATCTTATATTGTAGGACCTAATTTTATACGCTTTATCTCAGCTTTCATAGTTTAGTTTGTGTGTGCATGTGTGTGTTCGGTTAGTAAAAGAAAACAACTAAATTTTTCCACACTTATACTCGACAACAAACTAACTGACAGAGATGAGTATGAGTGAGTATGAGTATGAGATGAGTGATGAGTATCCATGGTTACGGTGAGATTCCGCTCAAGCAATAAGAGGTGGTTGGGGGTGGGGGACGGGCAGTGTAGAACTAATGGCATAACATCCAACTTTGAGCATGCTGAACATTGCCAACAGCGTTAAAAAGTAGGCCAACTTTCTCTGACCATCACATGCCGCTCCAGACTTATCATAGACATAAAAGGAGAGAGAGAGGCGGGGGAAGGGGGACGGGTGGGGAGGGAGGGACGGGGTTATATTTGGCAGATGGAAAGCCTCGGTTGCGGATTGCAACAAAATACTTCTTGGAGCTTGAACTTGTGTGACCATTTATTTTACATTCTAGCATATTTACTGCTAATGTTTAATCAAAGGGTTAGAGACTACTCAGGCTAGCTGGATATGAGTCAACCAAATAGGATTAAAAGCTTTGAGCATATATTTGCTGAAACTGTTGGATATCCATTTTCTAGCATATCACCTGGTTAGTCATATGGTCGTCCGCCGCGGGCGGTTTATAAGAAACGGGTACCGACACCAATTTTCCGACACAGACCTAATTGTCGCTATACACAGTGGAAAATCATCATAGCTGGCTAAATCATCACGTTGTAAATAACTGAAGCCGATACATTCGTCAGATAATTAAAATATCATGGACTAATTTAAATAGTTCAATACCTTTGTTTCTATATTACAGCATAATCATGGAAAGAATAAATAAATACTAAATGAACATTACAACCAATGTTAAAACACAGACTAAATTTACTCTTTCAAACTTTAGGTAAACAAACATATAGCATTTTTTATAGCAAAACTATATGATTTTGAATTTAGTGTACAGTTGCCCTTTTGTTAATATTTCTAGCTGGCAACAAGAAAGTGATTGATGTCATCACCGCAAATTCAGCTGAAAATGTTTTTGCTTTTCTTTACAATGTTTAATTCATTTATTATCAGAGGATCATAATATTTGCATTTTGAGCAAATTCTAAATACAAAGAATATTGACGGCTGAGCAAATATCCCTAATGTATCAAATTTCAAGGGTAAATCAAACAAGATCCCCCCCCCCCCCCCCCGGAGGAACTATATGATTGATCCTAACATCCCCCTGTTTCAATTTAGCTTTATTTTGTGTCAGGAACAAAATATTGAGTTTGGGGTTTTCAACATAACATTGTTGAAATTTATTTCATTTCAATGTAAAAGATACGTCCCCTACCACCGGAATATTCCTTGAAAAGATTTCCTTCAAGTTGCACTTTAAATTACCGCCAATTTTCATCACTTTAGTGAGCTGTTCGTTTTAGTTGTTAATGAGATTTGTCTCACTAGACGGAAACTAATCGTTAAACAGTAATAAGTTGTCACATCTTATTGATATGAAAACTACTTAACGAGACGCTCACCGGATACAGATGGCGAGATATGCTAGGAGACTGTTTATTCTGCCGAATAAGCCCCTTTCGTTATTCAAACTGCGCATGCGCACGTCATACATACCGACATCACATATTATGTAAAATACTGCAGAACACCGACATCGAATAGCACTTTATAAGTTCTGAAGTGGGTGGAAAAATTCCTCTCTGATCCCACTACAGATTCCCACCAGAGATTTCAAAATCCCTCCCCACCCCCCCCCCCCCTGTTCACGTTGAAAGTGGTTGTTGGTGTTTGTGTTAGTGTTTGTTAGTGTTATGAACATACTACAAAAGGTATCCGCCTTCATACCCGGCGAAAGCTATCGATATTTACAATGTATTATTCCAATGGTCTTTCTCTTTCCATGCATAGTTTGGTGATATATACACATTTACCGATATTTTGTGTATCAAATTTGATGAGAACACCATTCTGTAGAGTCGAATTATAACTAGAAATTGCAAAAATGAATCCTCAGAAACTACTAGAAAGTTAATTGGAAGAGGAGTTTTTGTTACCCTTTCTCATTTTTCTGTGAAAAATTAATCCGTCTCCCCCCCCCCAACTCCCTTCACCGATATGCTTGTAAAGTCCATCTGCTTTCACAAAGTATAGTCACAAGATCGTATGTTCGAAAGAACTGTTTTTGACGGTGACTTTCCACGTGAAACGATTAATGGGTCAAAATGTTGGCGCTCGACGAAAATATCTCGACTACTTACAGTAGTACCGCGTTTCTTGTGTCTGTTATAAAAGTATTACTGTACTTTGAAATGCACATTTACACTATTTATACATGCAAGGGAGTTGTTCCATAACAACTCCCTGCTTATACAGTCGTAGCAAAACCACATTCGTTTTTGCAAGGACCGAAGGAGGTGGGTGGGTGGATGGGTGGGTGGGTGTGGTGGTGGTGTTGGGATGGGGGTGAGGGAAGGTACGCCGACAACTCCTAAAAGAAGGGGAATTGACTTGGAGTAGCATTTCAATAACATTACAATCTAACTTGGAGTTAAATTAAACACATATAGCCTATAGGGGTGCAGAATCTCAATTAATATACGAACTTATGGATGGTCATAGCGAGAACGATAAAAAATAAATAAATGAAAACGGGAGACCAGATTAATTTACATTTGATTAGATACATCCCACTTGCCTATTGCAGTCTTATCTAGCATATGCATACGTGGTTGGTTGAATGATGATATTTCGTCGGCTAAGACAATTTATATGCAAGTTTGAATGATATTTTAAAAGGAACTTGGAATATTTCTATATTAATCTCATGTATATTCCTTTGATGTGAAGTTTGACTGGTCAAGATGTACCGGTACTGCATGCCCTACGAAGTTGGTACGGGATTTTCGTTTCAAATAACCTACAAAGATGATCAGAAAATGCGGCATTCAACGTAAAATAAACGACTATACACAGACTATACAGTGTAATGTTATAACATTTCAATACAAGCCGACATCTTGGTATCAACGACGTGTCACTTCCCACAAGTGACGTAAACAAAACCGCCGATGACGTCACATAATTTCACTTGTATATTTAGTGCAACTGAAAACGTAACTCAACCCTTTTCCTTTTTTGTCTGTACTATATTAAGCAAAGAAAAAACTTAGTAGGTTGATAATAGTTAACTGTATGCTTCATTTATAGACCTATTAAATACACATGACGTCACAAGAGTCAATTCACACCCCGTTGATAGCTTCAACACTCGTTCCGTTGTTAGTCAGTGGAAGTTACAATAGTCTGCACGCGTACATATATCGACTGTCTCAAGCCACGATACGCTGGCACGATATGGTTCCCCGGTTCCTCTCTTACGCTCATGTTAGACCAGGGTCACGTGCAGTCGGTTCGCAGCCACGGAGGGGGAGGGGGAATGGGGACACACCCCCTCAAAATATTAGACTTTCTTGGATTACACTTGATAGCACACGCTAAAATATGAAAAGGTCTACTTGCACTACACACAAATGTAGTTACTATAGTACCTATATCGTTTCCATAGATATGATGGAAACGATACTATATTAGGCCTATACATCTAATCCCCTTTACCCAAACAGAATAAAATGTCGAAATGGAGACGACAACCCTCCCCTTCGACCATCCCCAGGGCGGGCATTATCCAACATTTGTGCCCTCCCCCCCCCCCTCCCTCCCTCCACGCACCACAATCACCTCCAACTTCGAACTCTAGCCTATACGGGCCTGACGTGCAATATCTGTTCCGTTTTGAAAAAGGGATTCGAGATATACTTCAGTAGAAGAAACAATGTCATGATCACACTGTTACAGGTATATGGGCACTAAGGTTGAGGTATACCAGGCATTCCCGTTGTTGTGTTTTTCGTGCCCAAACCCCATCCTGTGTGACCTTTCTTTAACAGTATCTTCATGTTTAGATCACATTGATACATGCAATAAGCTAAGCCTGGAAATAAGTACAAGCAATCTATATGCATAACATGAACTAATTCTAGAAACAACCCTACTGGCATTTTCGGTTGTCGGTATGTTAAAAAGGGGATAGGCAGGGACGACATGTTTAAAAAAAAAACATTTGTATGTACGTTTGAAAATGAATGAGCCATTATTTGATTTTCTTGCATATTAATTGACAGCACTGTTAAACTTTGAAAATATCTCTGAATGGCATTGAAAGAATGGCAGTATTGCTCATATACAGTCTGAGGGCAACTCTCTGGTACTATGTGCAGTATCGTATGTAGTAGGATATTTCCATCCTTCCATGAAGCATGAGACTATTAGTCAGAGAGGGCTGTTTTGGGGTCCTATAATTCCGCCGGTGACAGGCCGATGACAGGTACAAACGACAAGAGTCCCCTGTCGACTTAGCACAAGATTACGTAACCTGTCATCGTGTATACGACGCGGGTCTTTGATTTATGCTATTAATTTAACCTCGAATAATGATTAGAAACAGGGCATCTATCAATACCCACAGATTAATCAAAACACAGGTAGGAAACCGCCACAAATCAACGTCAGATGGTGCCATCTATATATACTTGTTCGAAATTGAAAGAATATTTCGGCGCATGGATAAAGTTGACTGCCATTTTCAAAAATACTTCTTTTTTGTACTAGGCAGTGAAAAATGCACATTCAGACAGCATGTTTAATGGCGAAGATATGATTTTTTTTCTTCTTTTTAAAAATCTATAGTTTGATGAAGTGGTAAGAATGTATCTGGCAACAGTTTATAGTGACATCATTATAATAATAGCAAATGGGTCTTCTTAATAATGCACAAGTCATTTATCGATAGAAGAAAATATCATATTCTTCAAATGTTTTTGCTAAAACATTTGTTCGCAGAACATATCAACAATATTATTAAGGGAACATGCCAATCGCATCATACATTTGTGACGAAAACGATAACAGACAGATCACGGAAGGAAGATGTAAAACCTATTTAAGAACCACTGGCTTTGATGACCACACAAAACCAATATTGTGATCCGTTCACTGTATTATAATGAATTAAAGCATAGCTTGCCTATTGTGTGTTTTCTATATCCTTGACATGCCAAGTGTAAATTAAAATCATAAAATGTCAAAATTGTATCATAAACTTACATTTTCCAACTTGCTTCTTAACGTAGTGTGTCATTAATGCCTTGGAAACTGTTCGGACCGGACGAAATATTTAGGAATAGTGGACAAAATTCATTAACTACTAACTCAAAAAAGCAGCATTTGTTTTGATGTGGTAATTGTACCTTTTTTTTTTTAGTCCGACATGTCTGCAAATAAACGACGTATTGACTTTATTGTTATAATTGGAAGAATTATTTTAGGCTTAGGGAAAAGGAAAGGACCTATATGGTACTGTTCAAAGAGGGCGAGTATAGCCCATTAAGGCCCACAACATGACCTCATGTATACTAAAAATTAATTCCGATATGATCCCTTAGTAATGCAGGGGCGTACCACTTTACATCAATTTTAATATGTTAATTGCTGAAGAAAAGAGTCCACAATATCACAAGGGCTCGTCAATCAAAGTGACTGACTTGCGTAGTCTAACACACAGAGACCAATATAGCTGAGGTTTACCCCCTCAGTTCATGAGCAATGTAAAACTCAGCTGGAAAATACACGACTTCCATGGCCTCAAATAACAAACAGCAGTGCCTGACAACTTCGTCAAGGACAAATATAGTGATTCGAAATCAATCATAGCTACCAGTTTGTTCACATGAGGTGAGGTGATAAGGATGTTTAGTTGAAAAGGTTTTATCAATTTATGAAACAATAGATTAACAAATAACAATTAATCGTGGATTTAGGGCGGAGGGGGTGGGGATTGGTTTGGGGGAGCGGTGCGTCGCCTATACTTTTCTTTCTTTTCGTTGGACAGGAGATGACAATGGATGAGGTGGGGGCGGGGAGGGTGCATGCAGGGGGGGGGGGGGGGAGATGTATAACATGTAGTTATTTACGGAAGAGAAACTCAAGTTAGGAAACACTTTTAAGAAAGTGACATCTATTGCCGAAAGGCTAGAGCTATAATCTATTGTCACCACATCGTAAACAGGTGTCTTATAAATCTACGCAAACCGGTCAAATAAGCTTTATTATGTTTCTCTATTCTTCTTTGTATAAAGAGCAGTTATCCGCGGAGGCAGAGAGAGAGTTTACGAAACAATTCTTGACAGCAGTTTCTTTTTGCCTCTCCTAAACGGAGTATAATCACTGGAGCAAAACATCCGGTGATAAGTTAAAGGGTTGAAACCTTAGAACAATCATGCCCCCCCCCCCCCCATTGAAATGTAATGGAGCGATAGACAACACAACAATTTTGTTTTGCATCGAGGATTCCTTATAACATCTATACACGGTCCGACTCTAGAGAACCAAATAGGTCTAATATATACCTTCTCAGACAAGAAGCATGCAATGTCCAGGAAGCCATTTGGAAAAGGTTCTTAATTTTTTTCCCCTCATTTCTTTCTGGATTTTTATATGATTCTGTAGTGACAATCACACGACAATCAGCAGCCTATAGCAGATTCGATGACCTCCGTTTAGGCGGGCAGACATTTACAAACAATTTCGTTGCCTTCTTGCCTAGAGCAGCAATAAACGTTTGTATCCTGTGTACAGGCAAAATGCTATTATCAAACATACTCAATGACAGCATACATAAATCATACATATATGACACATGGCCGCTCCTTGTATACGTGTACAAGTATACTACCATGCAGGGTAATATATACATATATACCTGCATGCATGGACGATGTTTCCTTACTATGCTTAATTAATATGCGGAATAGTTTCTTATACGTTCGAATCATGTTGCTTAATTTCATTTGGCGTTAACTCAGTGGTTAACCTTCAACGATAGGGACTCATGATAGGGATGGTGGTGAGGAGGGAGTGGTTGGGGGGGGGGGGTGGTGACACCGCTCCTCAGATTTCGACCAATGAAGACGAAAAATTGTTGAACACAATATCACCACTAGACCTCCGCTCCTCTTACACAATGTTGCAAACCCTCATTAGCTTCTTATGATATAACCATACCCATCGGAACTTGATGAAAGAGTTGGCTGGTAATACCTTACTTTTCTTGTCCGAAGAGTATAAACTGAAAGAAGTTGTCTTTGTTTGACTGACCGTCTGGACGTTTTATCTAAACGTTTCATCATTTAACCGTTCCTGTTCACTAATTACGAATAGTTTCTTGAAGATTTAAAGTTGAATCAAAATACTTTCGAATTAACCCGTCAATCGAAATCTACTTAAAGGTCTACATCACAACGCCCCCCCCCCCCCCCCCATATATATATTTTTTATAACGGCTCGGATATTTCCTAAAGTCACCTATAGCTTCCTCGTGCATGGTTCTTACTCTTCACAAAATATTTCCGACACGGCGAGAAACGTTACATTAGCTATTTAAATGTTTCCATATACCAGCAGTAATGTTTTAAAGGGGTAGTGGTGTATGCATGGTGCATGTTAAGTGGGCGGTGGACCAATCTAGCCCATTTTTTTCTTCATGTTAGAAAACAAAATATTTGCAAGCATTACAGATAACCTTTAAGTATAAAGATACCATGCACATATAGTATAGCATGTGTTGTGTAATTCAGACTTATTTTGTCACCAAAGTTTATTGAAGTTCTATCCTTCTTCTCATTGTGTTTTTGTATCTTATCTCCATTGTATTAGCAAGGATGTCCGGTGTATATATGTCACACTTGACTACTTAAAATACGGCTGAAAAGAACTGTCCAACCGTGCTGTTTCGCAAATCAGCGATTCACTAAATAAAGGTTGGGATCTTAAAGCGATACGCGAAAGAAAACTCCACGTGTGTACTTCAAAAGGAAACAGTATCATTAGGCAAAAGCAGAGAGATAAGATATGACAGATAATTGAAAATAAGGAGCACTGTTTGAGAAATTATGTCAAATTTATTTGTCCTTGAGAATACTGTAGCGTGTATTTGCATGGTTTATGTACGAGTCATTTTGATGTATTATTAAGTACAAAGTTAAAGTGGTTTCGTCTACTGCACACATTCTTCTTAGTCTGAAGCCATGCACGACATTTTAAAGGTTGTCAGCCAAAAATCGGGTTTTGCTCAGTGGGCTGTGACATGGCCTCAAATAGGATTACCTTACACTGCAAGCACACACGCTGTGTATCTTGTAAATAGAAATAGGCCTTTACACAAGACTGGCACTGATATGGTGTTAAAGTTTCAGCAGCCGTTTTGTAACCATGGTTATTATCTCCAAGGCTGATGTTTTAGTTTTTTTTCTGCTAATGCAGATTTTCATTTACTTGGTGACTCTACCGTCCTGTTATTAAATTTACCACAGCATTTGCGCTGGATTCTTAATTTAGAACTGTTCACTGTAGTGTGGTCTGTATATATGCCATGCTACGAACCATGGGCTGTACTATACTTGCGTAAAAAAACAATCATATGTCCCAGACACTCATGTAACTTTTACAGTGGCAGACTTTTGAACGATTCGGTGGGATGTTCCAAAGTTGCAGATTACGACCCCCCCCTCCCCTTCCCAAATTGGGCCCTGATTTTATTCTGCAGGGAATGGGGCCCATAACCCCTGGAGGGATAAGTGATGCGACCCTGATTAAGGTGGCATTGCATGTTACATACTGTATTATTCGTCTAATGGTACTAGTCCAGTTTCCAACATACATGGAAACGATTCAAGGTTATGGGTAAATGTATGTGTTCTACGATGTCACATCTCAATGTAGGCCCATCTCTGCCTTCGTTGGAGAACTCCAATTACAAACAGCCACAAAGCTAACAGATACCCCCCCCCCCCCTATCAGCAAAGAAATATGGCTTCGCCACCTACTAAAGGCTAGATGGATAGCTCAGCTCAGTACGACACAGGTCTTTTAATCATGAGGTCACTGATTGGAGTCTCCTTCTATAGCCCCCCCCCCCCCCCAAATAAAAAAATAGTTTCTCAAATTGTTTATTATTTTCCAGTTAGCCTCCGACGAAAAGGAAGTGAACTTTTGAGCTATAAACACGTATATACTACCACAATGACTTAAAGCTCAACTTGATGGTTTCTTCTCGTACACACCTGACCTTGAGAACAAAAGCTATAACACTTGTCATTCATTTCTTGAACGGAAAACCAAAGTCATCGCAGCAGGTAATTTGTCAAATGTGGACTTATTAAGCAAGGTTATCCAGAGGAAGTTGGTTTCCATTTATCAGTCATCGGCGAAGCTTATTACATGGTCCGATCACTTATAAGGTGATGAAAATGTCAACGGGGGTGTAAATTCTATCTATGTAAATTTGTCATCACCAAGCGTATAGTGGAAACACGTCTTACCGGACTTTGCTATGGTTATAACATGTTAAGATAATTGCTAGCCTATACACAGTTTATATGGTAGTATCATTAAGCCTATACCGGCTAGACAGATGTCTCTCCACATACATAGCCTTAGCGTATCATAATCTATAAAGAGCTACGAACTGCCAAAGGTCAGTAGTAATACATACATTAATTCTGTCCATTCAATGCATGTTATATCAAATTATAACTAACACATCAAAATATCGAGTCGATATATTCTTCTGACATTTTTCTTTACTTTTGACTGTTGTTAAATCTTGTGAAATGGATATTATTTTAGTTTTACGACCGAACGTCTCGGTTTCTGGCTTCGAGAGGGATGACGGGTCTTGGATAAAGCGGTGAAAAGGTGTACAATACGTGAATGATCCTCACAATGAACGCAATAATGATGTGCTTTTCAAATGTTCATTATTTTTCTCTCTGCTTTTATAAATATAGTCAACCACTGCTTCTGGCATCGACAGAGGGGATGGAATATGGGGAAGAGGTGTGGGGGAAAGTTGTGTAATACGTGGATGAGCCTCGTAATGAACGCAATTAATGGTACCCCCTTCGTCTATTTGTGATCTGGGCATTCCCGGTTTTGCCAACCACGTGGTCATTTGCCTTAATATTTTCATCTCTTTTCAGCCTTTCATCTGTTTTATTAGCTTCCTCAGTTCTGATTTTACCTCCATGGTTCAATGTACGGAAAACTGACTGATGTTAACTTGCCGAAAGACACATAAAATCTTAATCGGTTGTTTATAACTTGTATGATGCAAGACATTGTTTCCGCCACTTTTATTTTGGGTATTTATTATCTCGTTTTTGCTTTTTTGCTTTTATTGCCCTATTGTGGTAAGCAGGTGTTCCGGGCGCAAAGGCCGCCGATACCTGCGGTGACCAATGAGAAATTCAAGGCCTCTTGACAAATGGAATGGGATAATTAAATCGGGCTACGAAAATAGCTACCGACGGAGCACTATTTGCGCCATAACGAGAAAGGTTATTCAATCATGACATCACGATCCAAGTTAGAAGCCAATGACCGCGCAGACTCGGACGCGGATTGACGTGAAGAAATGAGAAACACGTACTATTTTCATTCAAGATATTAATATAATTCTATTACATTTTAGAAGCTTTCATAGTGCCACCGAACACAGCATGTATACCGGTATACACTGTGACAACGGTTACCATTGCTCTAAAGTTGGAAATGTTCCTCGTCGTCGTTTGACGCATGTTTGGGCAACAGGCAAAATGAAGAATATTAAAAAGTGACTCTTGGATCATCTTGATCTTAACACAAATATTGAAATATGTCTAAAGGCCATTGCTTCTCTACAGGGGTCCATGTGGACCCCCCAGGGGGAGTTGAAAAATCTTGGGGTGAATTGAGAAGAATGGGGCAATGGGGGGGAGGGGGTGGGTGGCCTTCTTCCTATCTAGTTCATTACGAATTCAGAGCTGCACGTAACACATCGCAGTGGTTTACGACGCACATTAACCAAGCTAAATTCTGATATTAAGGCCCTTGTTCAAGAGCATCAAACTCAGGGGTCCCTTTTTATTTAATTTTGTGAATTGTAGAGCGAATCGTTACAGATAACATGAACATTGATTGAATCGTAATATTCGCCGTTTAAACTTTATAGGGACGTGAAGTTAGCAAGTATACCGTTGACTTTAATGTAATTATACTGAAGTAGAAAATAGACATCAAAATTCGAAGGAAAAAAAAACACATGACAGTTAATTTCTTACGTATATATGAACATCACATGTGTTTGATTTAATTGACCCTTTGACTTACAAGACGTTTAGTAATCTCGAAAATGGCACATATATATATGATATAGAAACATGGATGATATATTCCTACCGGCTGCTTAACAAATATGTTTTTTTCTTTCCTCTATCAAGAAAAAATTGACACTTGGAGTATTCTTTATACAACTTAGGCATCTCCTAAATAAATACAAAGCGCTCGTCGATGTCGAACCCTACAGATGGCACTTGGAGGCATCAGTACCTACCCTTCAAGACTATATATAATTGTTCGTTCCGAACAGATGTGGAAGGAAACATGTTCGGTCACATTACTAATCTTCATGTTTCCGGTTATCGGTTGTTTGGTAATATAATAGCGCAGTGTAACGGGTTAAAGTAAACCGTAACCTCGACAATATGGTACACAGTCAACCGTGTGTAGAATATAATCAGTTTATGAGAAGTCTCAGAGCTAGACTGTTCTTTACAATCATCGTTCCACTCACGAAACGGTCTAAAGTTTATCGTCCTGGGTAATCCTAACAAACCTTGATAAAAACTGAAATGACATCAAAACAAACGCGGGTGACATATACAACTTCCTTTAATGTCGGCATTTATAGTAGGTTAACGGGTAATCAAAAAGGCAGTACTCCTTTAATTTTACCAGGCTTAAACAGAATAATGTCAATGGTAGGGCCTACTTTAAAGGGGAAAATTATTTAATTGACCAGAGAATAGAAAGAAAGAAAAAGAAAAATAGCTTATATTGAAATAGGGATGACCAGATAGTTAGGGTTTGCAGTTATAAGTGGAGGTGGGTGGGAGTGGGGTGGGAGGAAGTGGGGTGGGAGGAAGTGGGAGGGGAGGGGAGATAGTGAGAGCGAAACAGTTTATATTTGACTTGGAAGATATGCACTATATTTATTGGTCTACTGGGTACAATGGTTAATGTGCACTACTTTTTAAGAAAAAGTTGCCCAGGAAAGAACCTGGGCACGAAAACCAAACTTCCGAACGACTGATCCGCTCTCAACCCCAGTCCCCTTGCATCAGGACTGTGAATGTGTGATCATCGTCAGGTGTGTATAACCATTCCCCTCGAAAGGGAACAGTTACTTACATTATCATGCACTTGACATCTGAATTGATTGGCGCACATGGTATCCAGGACTCAGGGAGACGAGAGGTACGTGATGGTGGGTAGGAGGTGGGAGGGTGAACTTGAGAGAGTTGTGAAGAGCGTATACGATGGTTCAATTAACAATACCATGTTTGTCGTCACCATACATGAATCCAATGAAGCTAGAGGATTTCGCCATATAGTTTTAATGTAGCCTATAATTGATGGATTTCTTCGAAATAACGAAACGTGAGCATTGGCATTCCTGTATAAATGTACAGCTTCCTCCAGAAATATGACAGGAGTAAGAGGCTGAAGTCTAATCCTCAACTCCCCCACCCCACCCCATCCCTCCTGCACCCCACCATCCGTCTCACACAGGTGGGTGATACATCTTATATAGTGTATCAGGACTCATTACATAGTACATAACGCTAAAGCCTATTCATATATTGAGACGAGGGAAACTCGGTGACCTCCTTAGATTGCACCTATACTTCAGTATAAAACGCTGTATGCTAATGGTGGTTACATTGATGTATCAACGTAGTACATGCATGAACAGCAGGTAGCACCATCACGTGAGTCGCCTTGCCAACATTTTTTCCAGCTCAATGATACGTGCCTACTCACTCTCCAGGTAACACTATGTATGTCTGCTATAACTGCGTCTAAACCAATTCATACTACTGAAGACTATACCACTCGATGTGGTTACTGTATTTGTCCTAGTTTATGACAATCCGAATTCCATATGCTTACATGATATTACTATTTTAGGATTTGCCCACCATCGTAGAATTCGTAGCTATGCAGTATAGTACAGCAAAGAACGCGTCCATCAGGCTATATAAGCCCACACCGGGAATTCAACATGGCAACGTATGTTTATGAAATCAAAGAGCTACCATTTTCTCCTATAGTAATATCATGGATGTTTTGGGCATTTGAGCACCATATCAGGCAACTGAAAACCGTTTCCATGGTAATATGTCTGTATAAAACGTCAGGTTAGTACAGTTATAATGATTTCCATAACTAATGACCGAAATTAATCAGGTATGTCGGATGCAATGGACCTTTAATGATGAGTACTTAATCGAATTAGGTTGGCCGTAAGGACAGCAGGACGTGTTACGTTTCTTTAGTTAAAGCGCGCTCTCCTCTCGACTGCCTGCTTGCGCAGCGCTGTTTTGTTTGAAATATCACTTATATTTCATGAGGGACGCCGGAAGGAAAATGATGCTTGCTACACGGAATAGCCTTTTCTATAGGTCTTTCGCATCAGTCTTCTTGGGATACGCTCTTTTTTATCTTTTTTTGTTGTTGATCTAAACCGAAAGGGATCTCTCCAAATCGACTCGAGGGTTGTGTTTTCTGTTTCGCTAACTCTAAATCGCATTTGAGCAAGTAAGTGGAAAGTGCTCAAAAAGGGCTTCATCTTGAGATCAAAGAACCGTGGCAGGTTCAGTGTATAGGAATATCGTAAAAGATTTGAAATTCACGTAACAGATTCATGCAACGTGGCACGACCTATATGAGCGCAATATAATCGACATACTGGTGGCGCTATACACTTTCACACTTTCTGCTGCTAGCTCGTAATCGTTTGGGAAGCTGTGAGTAAAGGTAGTCTAGCCGTTTAAAGAGTTACCACTATTTCACCATCGCACAGTCAAAATCTTAACCAAAAATCAAGCCAAATAGATCCGTTTGTTACCTTGACGTCATTTATATAATGAGGGCGTCCCTGACTCGATGAAATACATTTGGTTCGGGACAATGATGAAGAAAAAGAACATTTGCGGCGAACAGCCACAAGAAGAATATACATGCCTTCTCCCTGCAGCTAGTTCAATACAGTTAATATATGGTATAGTAGGCTGCAGTATAGATATGCACTATACACTTCGACTCGTTGAAGACAAAATTTACCATGATAATGATAATATTATATGCACGAGGCCTACGGACCTCTTATCCTCTTTATAAACTACGTAACGATTAATCAAAACAGTGAAGGTAATAAATACTTCTTTCAATTCGTAAGATAATCCAATAACTTTTACCCTACTTGCAATTTGGGTTAAATTTGCCACTTTCCGTTGGTACCGTGACTGCTTTTCGTGATCCGTGATGTATATGAACGATCAACGGTATGTACCGAAACGTCCAAATAAACGGACGAACTAACACACAAACTGAACTGAAAACAAAATGTTTTTTTTTTTAATATAGTTTTTCTCTAGTCAAAGCAACCAGTTGGAACAATTTTGTCTATACTGTATACTTTCATGTCCCGCTTCCCAAAAGCACTTGTATTGTCAGTATGAGCAATATGAAGATCATGTTTCTATCAGATAATGGTTAGGAACTGTTTGTACTGTCAGTACGAGTGCTTTGAAGCATGACATTGGAGGACAGTTTAGAGAGGTATCATAGCATTAGCAAATGGTCCCAACTGGCTGAGTCAAAGGATATTACACACGCAATACTTGACTGTGCAGTGGAAAACGTATGACACGATAGGGTGAAGTCGGAAGGTAGCGAGAGTATACCTCATAAACTTTTTTAATTCGGAAACAATTCTTTTAAAGAGAAAAAGGGGCAAAATATAAAACTACAAATTCGTTTAAAAAAATATCTCAACTTACAACAGAAAATTGTAAATACTTTGGCTGAACTTGAACCTTTACAAGACATTAATGCTGGTGTGATCCTGAAGATTTATTTTACATTGATTTATGACTGTGCACCCCTCGATATGACAGATACGATGTTACTTTTAGCGACGCGAAACAATTGTGGTTCGCTTATTACTTTTGATCCGGAAACAAACTCATGAAAAAGTGGAAGTTATGAAAATAATTTTTCCTTTTAATTTTTCTTTCCAGTATATATATTCCTGCGAGGGCACCATCACGTGAAGTTGGTTTATTACAGATTTTTTTTAAAGCTCTCGCTGTGCAATAATTATTTATGTTAGCAAGGTCAGGGGTCGCTGGCAGCTGTCACAATAGACAACCAGATCGTACGCCTTGTTATGACAAGTTCATGTAAACTGAGGGAATTTTCGCACCAAACGTGTGAATCAGTAAACAGAGAGGTTGGCTTGGACAACGAAGGGGGAAACCTATCATAATAGATTAATCACAGAAGAGGACAAGTCAATTTGACTATGAAAAGGAAAATCTGCTCATGAATAATCATATTTGATTATATTCGTCTTTATGAATATTCATAAATTTATTATCACCTCGTTGTCATAGTTCGGGATTAATTTAAGATATATCCGCACGAATTTTCTACATATATCCTTCACAAACATGATTTTCTTATGGATGATTTCGAGCAAAGATGTGGATAATTGAGTATTATTAAATTATTATTTTAATGAATATTCATAATTTATTGTGTCTTTCGCAATGAATATGCATATTTTATCACATTCGTCATTGTTACCCATTACGTTAGGATTTCAAGTTGAAAAGACACTCCCCAGCGACTGTAATCGAGTCGCACCATATCACAATCTCCCCCCCCCCCCCCTCATTCACATGTAATCAAATCCCCTCATTTTAATCACAGTCATTCGTGATTTCTTACAATCACACCCTGTCCCCAACTGCATGTAATCACAATCTCTCTATGACGTAAATAAGTTTTAAAGGCACATTGTCTCCTGATTGTGCCCACATTTTATGTAATCATAATCTCCCCTTCGTTGCTTGTAATCATAATCTCTCATCTTACACATTCAATCGGCTTCTCGGCCTTTTGGCTAAAATCATGTGTAGTATCTGTTCCCTTTCGAGGGGAATGGTGATGCACACCCGACGATGTTCACACAGTCACAGTCCCGATGCAAGGGGACTGGGGTTGAGAGCGGATGAGTCGTTCGGTAGTTTGGTTTTCGTGCCCAGGTTCTTTCATGGGCGACTTTTTCTTAAACAGTATCTCTCATCTTACTCATCCAATCCAATTCCCGTGTTGTAATCAAAATCCGTGACTGCAATACTATTAATCACATTCTATCCCACATTACACGTAATCACAATCACTCCTCAGTACCTATAATCACACACTACACTCACTACATGTTACATGTAATCACGTTCCCTAATTCCCCCAAACTTCATATAATCAGGATCTCTCCATTATTTCTTGTGATCACATGAACTGCAATAGTAGTCTTCATTGCAAAGTACACTTGTCTATCCAATATGAAGAGCAAAAAATCCCATCTCAACCTTACTGTTTTAAGTTGTTCCTTATAGCCGAGAATCTTCCTCGACCCTTCGAAAGTATCCCTAGCAATGAGGTATTATACCCTGACAGATAATGCAGCCATACCCATATGCACGTAGGAACCAACAACTGGGGATTCTTAAGAATGTTATACTAGTTATCATTTTAAGGACACCCCCCCCCCCCCCAGTACCCTTGTGGATTCTATTCTCGGTAAGCCAGTTAGAGTTCACGCGATTTGTATCTTTGTACAGCTTCGAGTACGGCTGTACAAATTTTCCAATATACACAGACGCTTTCTACATTTTTTGTTGGTCGTTGTTTTGTTGTTGTTAGATCCAGTAAACAAACTGAATATAAACAACAACATTTGTTGTTTCTTCTTATTACCATATGAGCTCTGGGTTTTTTCTTAGAAGAATGCAGGAAAGAAATCCACACTTTATGATTTTTTTTCTTTCCAAAACATTCACAAATTACACAAAATATATTTCTTACACCGTCACGACGTGTGTGGGGTTTATTTCACGGATACTGTGTAGCTGATTATATTCACCGATCGGGATTCATAGCATAAATAGAATTCTCCCAATCCTTAGTGTTAACAACCGTTTGACTACACTATGAATTAACAGTTTAAAAACCCGTGCAGATAACTGTGTCCCACAAACCCCATGTAACGCTTTATTAATTAATAAGGCAAACCTTTGAAGTGCTAGACTAAGTAAATTGTGTTTGGTGTGATTGTGGTAAAACTAAAGTAACCGACACTGTATAACTTTTAAACTTCTGTTAAATGGTATCTCATCTAAACACGATCCTTATATGGCAGAGGTTCTCAATTCTTGGCCCTCGGCCCCAATCCGGCCGGCCCGCGAATGATATCAGTCCGGCCACGAAAATAATCGGCTCACGATCTTGCACTAATCGGGTAGGTGGACCCTTAAATATATAGTGGATATAAGGGGGCGTACTTGCGATTTAATCTACAGTTTAATGGATACACAATGCACATGTAGATATTTTATTTCCCATTTAATGTAATGTGTTCTCACGTTTTCTGTCATTCGCGTTAGAACATCATATACAGTATTGAGATCCCTCGGATTTTACGGTACCAATATTATTGTAGGACCGCCGTGATGAACACAGTCGGCTGACATTCATTAATACTGCCATCTACTTTGTACTATGTTGCGGGCGTAATTATTTTAGGGGATTTTCTCTTACATGTATGTTAGATACCATGTGATCACCATGCGTTTGATTCATGAACACTTTCTTGGTAAAAGTAAAGGTTTGACCTTTCCATTTATATTTAGTGTTTAATGTGACTGGTGTCCACGTTTGGTTGGAAAGGTAGTAGCCTATACAAACCAAAGAAGAAGCTTTGGATTGTCGTTTAAGAAAAGAAATGATGAGATTGATAGTATTCAAGTTAAGACATTCTTACAGATCTATTGTTACCAAAATGGACGTTAGTTGGTGATTCACTTATGGTTCGATTCGATGATAAAAGAAAATCGTCGCCCAGACATTTTATGATATTAGCATTGCATTCACAGTCCATTTTCTTTAAAAAAATCCTTCCAAAGTATTACTTAAATGAAACTTTACTGGTTAGGCTAACAAATTGCATGTATTAGAAACTTTATAATGACTTAATATTACAGAAATATTACCAAAATCAACTCAATGCAACGCACCAAAACCAAAACGAACCCATGAATTAGTACAGCCAAGTTTACTAAGCTTAAAATGTTTTGGGTGGTGGCCAGTGAACTCGCTTGTGACCATTATATAACTTCCCAGCATATTTGAGGTCTACAATGAGAAACTTTATAAGTTGTACGTTGAAGTTGATATATTAGCAGTGTTACTATTAAAAGGCGAAAGAACACTACTTACCATAAGAGGAAGGAAGAAAGTGGATAAGATCTAAAGTAGTACATTTGTATACCCCAGTCTGGTCACGCTCTCTTATAAAAACACACAAGGCAAGCCGTTTACGTCAAAATAGTGAGTCCCGCTTGTATAAAGATCCGGCATGCAGGTGTTCCTACCCAGCATGTGACACGCTATACGTCAATTGAGCATATCAAGTTAAATATTCCACACGGGCTGTGAGAGCTCAGGCCTAGTTTAATATGATTATAGCATGTTTAAATATACCTTCAAAACCTAGTAACAAAAAAATGCTGACATTTTGACCGACGAACGACATATTTGAGTTTTGGATTAAAAGTACAAGAAAAAATGGAAATGTTGAGGGAAAATGTTTCCCATCATCAGGGGGTGAAGATAAACTGTCGTATGTTACAATTGCTTCTAAAGTTACCAACACGGCAGTTAAGAATATTTTTGTCCCAATCAGCACAGAAGCGAGAGAGAAAAAACATGTACACCTAAGTAACGAAAACATGTAGGTATGTATAGTTCTGAAGCTACTCCCTTTCATACCTGCGGGGGCACTCAAATACAAAAACCTGTTATGTGAATTCTAAGAAATTATGATTCGCAGTTTTTTGCATGGCTAATTTGATATTGACCTATAGCGCCCTATATTTTGTAATATGACATTTAATGACAATTTCGTTTTTCATGTTTATCTGTATAGTGGGATATTTGCTCACGACTAGTAACGGAAACATGGTGTGAAATTCAACGTGAAAGTGCTTGGCAATCTATGCATCGTACAGCGAGGAAAGAAACGACCCTGGTAAAAGCATGGGAAAGATTTTAGGATTCCATGAATACAGCATGAATATTGGAGTATACGCATGCTGGTCCATATCCGTTATATTCAAACTTTCTCGCTTGTTGACCCCTATTATAACCCCCATCATCTTGGCGACCATCCAGTGGCGAATGTTATGACCCGGAGAAAGCCTGTCTACGGGAAGGAGGTATCCCCCTCCCCTTTGAGACTTTTATGTTGCTTAATTGCAACATGGTGTCATAGTTTGCCACTTTTGAAGTCATTCACATTCAAGATTTTCCATTTCTTTTGCCACAAATATCGCCAATTCTTTATTGTTCTTCCTAAGGTTTAGACAGCCATCCAGATTGCCGGCGATCCTAGAAAGGGTCGCGACCCCAATTTGAATAGCAGGAATTAATGTAGCAACCTTCTAACATGTAAATGCATGTATATGTTTGGTTCTCCATGTCTTACCAAATTATCGTAGCCTGTGTCGACGAGTTTGCGCATTACCACATTTGATTATAGAACTTTTCTCAAGTTTGACAGCTCCCCATTTATACCAGATCGCATGTACAATAACCGTTATATTTGCGTGTAAGAGAACACGAAATAAATCAACTGTTGTACACTAGCTGAGTCATCTTAGCCCACGTGTCTCACCATTTAATATTGTACTATATTATAGAGTAACCATATCTTATAAGCATATCTCCACAATGACAATAATATAATAATAATAATGATGATGATGATGATGATGATGATGATGATGATGATGATGATGATGATGATGATGATGATGATGATGATGATGATGATGATGATGATGATGATGATGATGATGATGATGATGATGATGATGATGATGATGATGATGATGATGATGATGATGATGATGATGATGATGATGATGATGATGATGATGATGATGATGATGATGATGATGATGATGATGATGATGATGATGATGATGATCATGATGATGATCATGATCATGATCATGATCATGATCATGATCATGATCATGATGATGATCATGATGATGATCATGATGATGATCATGATCATGATGATCATGATCATGATGATCATGATCATGATGATCATGATGATCATGATGATGATGATGATCATGATGATGATGATAATAATAATAATAATAATAATAATAATAATAATAATAATAATAATAATAATAATTATAATAATAATAATTATAATAATAATAATAATAATAATAATAATAATAATAACAATGGACAGAAGGAATGATACTCGGAAAGAATCAAGGCTGTTATTTTGAGCATATCTTCGTTATTTTAATGGTTTATGTTATTGCAATACTGCAGTTGAGTCGTTTTCATCTTATTCTCGAAAGGCTAGTCATTAGCAAACTCCCAGGTTACAAAGGAGGAATCACAATGTATGTCCGATTGTACGTAATCATTCTGGTATATATAGATGATAAATACAAACCAACGGCAAAACCTATATTCGAATCGAATGCCTTATCAACTAACTATTCAAACTGTGGCAATTTCAGCTATTAATTTTATCATGCATGGTTTTCTAAATTTCACCAGAATGCTTAGAAAATGTCCCTAGTAATTAGTCAAAATCTAATATTCCCCTGAAATATCCTTTTAAGGAATCAATGATATATAGGCCTACTATACAGCTACTTACTCACTGCTGCAGCTGTTCGCCATTGATTAGCCTGCACTTCTACACAGTGTGTGGTTTGATTAGTCTCTCACTGCGTATAGACCTAAAGATGAGTTACCCCGGCTGTTATTTATCACATAATATATGAAATGTCATTTAGGGGGCAAAACGGCCAGAATATTACCTAAATAATTAATATGTGACAAGTCCATTAGACCACAACAGGAGTACACTGGAGTAGGGATATATCTGATCGGCGGTGTCCCATCTGGTTCTATATACGCACGTCACAAAGAGCTTTCATTGCACAAAGTGCTTAGATCGGTGACTGAATCTCCACGCCCTTGTTATCAAAGGGTCAATGCCCCGATGCTTTAAAACTTTAGGAATCATGTTATTTTGACTCTTTGTCACGAACGACTTTATTCATTGTACGTGTATTCAGTATATGCTGGTCAGGGTGATAAGTAGGTCACTCGTACTGACAACTTGTGCGTTTTTTCTGGAAGCTACGAGAAATAATGGCGCTATTCGGTATTAACGAGTGCAAATTTCCAGAACATACGGGAAGTAATTTTTAGCAGGTGACCGGATATCGTCGACCAATGAACGATGCACTATCAGTCGTATCTTCGAGACATGGATGATTCTCGATGTTTTTCCGTCAGGATTCCTGGAAGAGAATTTTCGGGAGATTAAACCCGGCTATATAAGAAGAGATATTTTCGGTGATGAGGAGTTTAGTTCAGTTTTCCGATCTATTGTAAAAAGAAATTCATCTGAGATAAAAGATTAATCGAGGGGACGGACGGAGGAACTGGTGGACTGTTTGTTTATAAGATTGGTGCGTCGTTTAACCGGGACAGGCGTGACTTCGGCAGAGTTTTTCGGAGTTCACCCAGGAGGAAGCCATCCTTGGGATACAAACGTTGAGTCGAATTGGACCAGCGGGGAACGGTTTTGCTCCTGACCAAGTCACGAGATACCAGCCTACGAGGGAGAATCCCGACATCGTTGTTGGTGACGCAAGGAGGTCAGAACAGCTACGAAAGGAACCGAGAGCCGGCACGCGCCGCGTAAGATAAGTTAAGAAATCTTTTAAAAATTTAACGGCCGTATAATATTGTAAAATCTGTCTGTAATATTCCAAATTTCTAGTACCAATAATCCTTGTACAAATCAGTAGAGATCGTATCATTGTAAATATATCGATTTTGTTAACTTTCAGAAACCTCTCAGTAGTCTTTTGGTCCTTTGAGTTTACTTCCCTGAATCTATCTAAAATTTTATTTTTATCGGCTTTGAAGGCCAAAGGAAAAACCCGGGGTCGCAACAGAGGGGGCGCTAGAGGGTGCCATTTTGTATTATCCCACGGAAGTTGTGACACTCTTCAAAGCCTGTATATGACGTTTTAAAACGTTTCAAGAATGACCGTACATCGGTTTTTTTTATGCAATTTCTCCACATGTATAGTAAACTTTTAGTAAAGTCAAAGTTGATGAGCGCAACACTCTACGTCATAGTTTGCGCATATTTAATGAGTTTCCCCAGGTTTATCAAAACTTCAAATGTGTATATCTTGGAAACGAAAAGAGCTTATCGAAAAAGTTCAACAAATTTTTATTATTATATAATACACTATTAACTATATTCCTCCGAGTGAACCCCAGGAAACTTAAACTTCAAGGTATTTCATTCTTGATTCATATCAATTGTTGTAAATCAGCTTTGACTGTGCGTATATATAAGGCTACGTGACTTTCTGCTTATTTCTGTGAAATCTTTAAGAGAGAATTTTGTGTTTCAGTTTCCATCAATTGTATTAATGTTTGGAAATTGTTTATTCACGATTGTGTTTTACAAATTAATTGCCCGTTTTCACTTCCTCGTCTTCCGGAAACAGATTTCAAGATAGTCGGTTTAAAAGATCTAAAATATGTTATTATGTATCAATTCTTGCTTTCATAAATTCCCACTTTCATTTTATTATAAACAATATTGTGCTGCAGGAAAGAAACAAAGTCAACTGATAACATGTCAAATTCATGTTATTAAAGATCATCAGTGCCGTTGGCCCAAGACTTTTATCATGCTAAAACTTGCTAGAAGTTCTCAAAATTACATTTCTATATATAGAGGGTTTGATTATTCAAATTAATCCCAGCCACCGAGGATTATCACAAATAAACAATTAAATATGGATAACTTTACCTTTGTAGTGGTAGATAAAATGCGTGTTGATGTTTTAGCATGGGTGACCATTATCTGACTTCCTAGCATATTTACAGGCAAACGGTGTTGCCCTTTAATGGGAGCAAAACTGAGATGAAGCAACAACAGTAAACAAAAATAAGTCATAATGCAGGTTCTAAAACTTCTGGTTTGTCTAAACAAAGCTGACCTGTATACGAATAAATGTCATTTAAAGAGTGTAATTCACAACTTTGGAGTAATATACATATATATATATATATATATATATATATATATATATATATATATATATATATATATATATATATATATGTTTGTATATATGTTTATATTTTGAGCGGACTGAGCATGTAGATAACAAACAGTAAAGCTAACATTGGCTCAACCAGAGGAATATGGACACTTATTTTGCAGATTTGTTTCAGAATATTAATTTGCCTTGACTAATTTCATTACCATGCAGCAAGTCAGTGTATAATCCTATGGTCTTACATGCAAGTCGTGGAGTGCCGTACTCACTTTCGGCAAAATGGTATTAAAAGCACTTCAAAACACAAAATCATGAAAATGGGGTTTTGAAAATTGTCTTCATGATTATGAGACCAGTGCGATATTGTTCACTTTATAGGATGTCATCTCAGTACAAGACACTCCCCATCTCACAGTAAGCTAGTTGACATTTGTCCCCAATTAGGATCAATTTATTATATAAAATTAACGAGGTGCCCAAGATATTTCTGTATGCAGTTAAAACTAACACCGCCGACAGGATAAATAAGCCGCATATGTAGTAGTGAATCCCCCAGTTGTGAAATTTTGTGCAGACAGTATACTGTACGTTCATGCCATGCTTCAAATCACTTATGTGACAGTATGAGCAGTATGAACATAAGGCAAAGGTTAGGAACTGTTCATACTGCTAGTATGAGTGCTTCAAAGCATCATATGAGAGTACAAAATAGAGTGGTATTAACACCGTGGGAAGTTGTCCCCAACACTGGCTGGTCTCTACATACACACTCGTATAAGGCGTTCGATTTGATTATGAAAGGCACTGCAACAAGTTGCTATATACACTGCATAGTTGCCTATATAGCACATGTGCTATTTATATATATATTACGGTATATCTTTTAGCAGATGACTTTTGTGTATTAGTGGAAGGCTAAGGTCAATCAATTCGCGACCATCCTGTACTCATTTTGGGGAACATAATTCAGAGTAGTTTATCACGCAAAAGGATTATTTTCAGAAAGTATAACTATAGGTATATCAACAACTCAATAAAAAAAGACTTGGAAATAAACACATTTTAAAGAACATGCATACATTACAGGCTCGAATCGGGGATTCGAAGCAAATGAACGGTTTCTAAGTTCTAACCAATGGTTCCTTAACTTTCTTTGCTCTTTTCAAATTTGTTTAGATCTTTACAGTCAAGTGTTTTTGTTTCTTGAAGCCCAATCGCCCACCTCTTATTATTTTGTAATTGTTTTATCGGGTTATTGTTTTATCGATATCATGGGGTTTACAAACTAGTTCATATTCTGTGTAGGCTATATATATGCATATGTATGTATACGTTTTTGTTCATTTAGCATTTTCACATAGAGAATGCGATACAGCTAAGTATATTAAAGGACACCAGTATTCGCCCCCAATTTTAGCATGCTACTGAAATGCTATACGTTTTACTTTCCTGGAGGCTTTGATTTACTCCCCTGCAGCCTCTGAGGGTTTATTAACATAGATAATGTTCCATGTCTCAGTGTGGATAATTACCGTTCATAGTCTCAGAGAATGGCAGGTAAAATAGCAATTCTAGCATATTTGGGGGCATTACTGATGGCCTTTAAAGATAAAATCCTGAATCAGCGAGAGACAAAATAACTTACTTTGACCTTGTTTGCTTTGTAACTACTTCTGATGATGATGATGGTGATGATGAGGATGTTGCTTGATGACACAATTAAGTATTCACTTTATAATCAGCAGACGACAACAACACTATCCCATGAGTTTCCATGTAGACGCCTTCAACACGCATAAAACGCGTATACGCATAAAATCCCGAACTAAGACCAGTTTCGGAAAATATCCCATATTCATGATATAAACTAGAAACCGCTGTGTCCAAGTACAGGCAGAGACTGGATTTGACAGAACACAAACATGAAGTGGCCTGTGAAATTGTTTATTTGTCAAAAAAAAAAAGCATGCACAAAGTAAAAAAGTGTCCAACCAATCACGCTTAGTAAGGATGGGTTGTTTTATTCAAACCACTGAATACTGATATTTTGTGATATAATGTCCTGTTACGCTTTTTCCAACTTCCCAACCAACTTCAGAATTTGTATAAAAAATAAAAAACGTTTTTTTTTTCAATGTGAACGTTCCAACAAGAATTGTATAAATCCATTAAGAATGTTGATTAATCCAAAACCAAGTTTTCTTGGAAGTTTCATCCTCTAATATGTTTACGTTGCTTTCTGCATGGAAACCTTCAGTGAGTACATATAGGAAACATTCCAATCAATCAGGTATTTGACAACAATCTCGTACGGTGGTGACTTTCCAGAACGTAGAAGGAAAAAAGTAGCTACGTTTAGAGAATGATTAGCCCGGCTTCGTGTATGTCCATCCGGTAGCAGACATTTACCAAGTGCGTTACGCCTCATTAATCCTTCACACAACCATATACGAAAATCTGGGCTCTATACATTCACCCCGGCGTGAGATTATACTTTAGCCTATATTATTATGGAGGAGAACACCTGAGTGCTATACATTCACTAGGGATGAAATTCGAGGCCGCGATGTTTGCACACACCGCCGGAAGCTTTGCGCGTCATTTCCCTTTAGGTTACGACCTGTGAGATAAATTTTCGTTGGGGCTGTCACACTTTCTTGTTCCTGACAAGTGAATACATCTGTTCGGAAGGACTTTTTTTACCCCTCTTGTGTTACAGAGCCTGTCGCGGCTTGACTTTCCACACATCTTTTATATTTCTGGTTTAGGATAATGCACAGCGACAGCATATACACATAGGGCAAAGACAATGTCATAGGCGTCCACAGGGGTGGGTGAAGGGGAGAGGGGTGGGTACGGCGGGGCGCATGTGGGTCGGAGAAAGGAGAGGGGAAGAGGAGAGGGTTAATCTGCTCCATTGTGACGGTTAACGGGTTAATTGTGTTACTGTTGAGAGATTGTTTCTTGTACGGTTAACCGGTTAGCGAAAAACTGAAGTGCGATTGGCCGTCTCCCCTATTTCATTACATTTTATGTAATTACTTTACTATTTTTTTTCTATTTATTTATTTATTTATCACATTTCTATTTTCTAGTATTATTATTTCCATGATTGCATGTTAACCTATTTTGACAGGCTATACCCTCGATTCTTTCGCTGAACTGGATCACAGTGGGTGGTCTGTGATGTCATCCGGGTATATATTCTATCAAAACGTTTCTTTACCATTTCTTGTTGATCTATTCTTGAAAATGTGATACATTTGTAATATTAACATAGCTATCGACGTTCTCTGTATTTATAGAGTTTCATAATGGTGCAACTTTTGTTTTGTTTTTTGTTCAAGTATTAAGTGTCATCTGTGAATAAGTGAGGAGATTGAAATATTGAATAATTAGAGATTTCTTTCTGGAAGAAAATATGTCAGCAGAACGTGGAATATACCTACTACGGTGATATACATATTTCTCATGCCTCATCAGAGTGTACAACCTTTCAGTATTCCCATGAAATTTGAGTTACCGATCCTAGTGTTCGGATGGCATCTCCATGGTACATGGTATATGTATAGGCATAGACCCATATATCTAAATATCGCCTGTTATACCATCACTGCTATATGGGCCTAAATTGTCTCCATGCCAACAATTTTGGTTAAGAATTCATGAACTTCAGAAGACGAAGAAAGAAAAAAATCCCGCAGCTGGAAAAACATTGACTAAATGTATTGTCAGGTTGTAAGTTTGCAGGCAGTCTGTACCGGGCTGCATGTAACATGTCGCATCGAATATAAGATGGAATCTTAAACCCTGCTCCTGAGTGGGTGGTGAGGGCTCTGACAGCATATTACGATCCCAATGTGAACCACACATGCAGAGTAACAGAAAGAACATTTAAATAAGAAGCTACATTTATGCAGGGATGCCTCCTTTTTTTTTGTATTTGTTTTATTATTATTTTCTTGTTGAACCAGGCCGTTGAGTCGGTCCAGGAATTTTAACGAACCCGTTAGCATAACTTAGCCAATCAGCGGCTCCTTTAGCTCGCCTTTTGTTTTGTACCATTCATTTAAAGTTTAGAAGGACCCCCCTCTGGTGCGGTATTCTGACTTTGGTAACCGATATTGTTTTCATCTAGACTTCATTTGAGCTGAGGAAAAAGGAGAAAAAATTGGTCTTCTATTTTATCAAGATCGTGCAGGAGGGAGAGCCTAGTTTTCTTGCAGGTCACAGCCTAAATCTCAAGTGTTACGTGTCTTGTCTAGTGTATATAAAATTAGCCATATACAGTACGTGAAATATGACTGTGTTTGGTTTGAGTTTCATCGGTATGGCCCAAGTGATGTTCAGCTAATATTTCTATTTTGCAACGACTTTTGCATTCGATATTTTGCGTCCGGTGAAGAGGAAGGGAGGCGAAGGGGATTCAGGGGAGGGTAAGGGCTGGGAGCAGGAAAAAGCATTTCACAACTCCGTAGGTTTCCTAATGTATTTTACCATTTATACTTTTATTACGAATTATCCACTCCAGCCCCCCCCCCCCAAACTTGTAAATGCTTATACAAAATGGCTCTGAATTTTCGCTCGTGACACTTATACCGAAATGTAAGTAGTCTTTGTAAGCTGTTAAACTGAATATACGCTATGCAGTTAGCTATATTATTCAAGTTATATATGCAGTCGTTCATGTCATTGCACTTTCCCGGCCTAACCCAGAGTAACCTCTTCGAAATAAAAAATCGGATGTACGTAACTTACTACATTGTTTAACTGCAATATATCCTGCTGTGTCAGTCCATTTCTAGGCGATCTTTGTTTCCTATTCATTACTGAGTGTACTGCTTTACGCTAAAGGAAATACTGCACATATGATTGGTTAACGTATCTTTCACCTGGACTAACACTAGACCTATATAAAGCCTACCGTAGAAGAACATCGCGGGTTGGGAAGCTTAAGGTGTCCAGACGTCCCCGTTCCATATTCCGTCCACGGACTAAAAGTGTCCCAGGAATTTTCGTCGGAGTTCATCATGCATAGTTTCTGTGCCCGACTCATTACAAGTGGAACTTTTCCCGAAACTTGGACATTTGACCATTATTTTAAAACATATCCGACCACCAAAACTGAGATGCCCTCAAATTTCGATCCTCCTCAATTTGCTTTAACTGTATAGCGTAAATAGTACCGAAATGATGTCATCGCGAGGAGGGGGAGGGGGTCAAAAGCAATACCATGTCCACGTGGAGGTCCTAAATAAAAATATGGTCACGTAGGGTCGCTAAAGAGGGAAAATGGAGAGAACTAATGGTGGGCTACGTAGGTTACATTATCTGGCAATATGTTTGCAATTTATTGTTGCGCATGTGTAAAGCCTGTCCCGGTGAATCAGTAATACCGCAAAGTACGCTGGGCATGAACAAATGTTATCGCCTTAATGATTGAACTTTTTGGTGCCATTGATGGTCACGCTATATTTTCGTCACTGACAATTTTCTTACTTAAAATTTTCATTAATTATACAAGTCATATTCGTCAGAAAGGTACGTCAGGAGACATATAGAAGAGAAAATTGTATCAAAACGCAGATATGAGTAGTGAACAGACATACATGTGAGTGGCACGAGGTGGTTATCATGTTGGACTATTCCAACGATAGTGCAATAACTTTAACCATAACAATTGAGTAGTATAATGCCATACACTATATCATAGATTAAAACAGACGTAACAAGAAGTAGGTTTGAAGTTGGCAGACGACAGTCGCGCGCAAACTACAGTGACGTCATACACATCGCACATTTTGATAGAACGAGACTACAAAAGACAGAAGGAACAACAAATCGAGAACAAGGGAATGAGAACAGAGAAGAGACTGAAACTCACACGAAGATCTATTCGAATATATAAGAATATATAATATAACGATGGGAATTTCATTCCTTTTACGTTGTATCACTTCCGATTCATCAAGGAACGTTTCAGCCCGCACACTCCCACGACCATAGTTCAATATTTGCCCACATGATCGTTCCTGTTATCTTTACGATTCAAACTGACTTAATTTGTACCAGATTGTTGTCGTTTTATCTTGTTAATTCATTTTGGTTATTTGGGTTCAAAATATTTTCCCGGAGCCCAGTGATAAAAGACTGGGGGAGTTCTTTTGGTCAGCTGTTAAGTTAATCTGTTTGTTCTGGCCTCTCGCAGTCAGGATTAAAACTTATCGGCGGGAAGCATGAGTCGTGGCCCGTAGCAACTGGCGAGAAGACACTGTGCGATGCATCTCGAGTCGACAGGGAAAGAGCCAACCGAATTCTTGTTTTTCCAATCAGTTTTAGCGCCTTAGTCGAATTAAAGCAAACAGGTGTGAAGGTGTTCAAAGGCATTTTCCGCCCCACAGTGAGGGGGTCCGTCCGTGACCTTTGGACAGATGTAATGGAAGCAAACCTGAAGCGGAAATCACTAATCAATTCATATCTCATATAACGACTTTCGAGGTCAAATCCAAAATGGCATCGATCATCTTCACGACTTCGCATTCATCTGTTCGAAGCCAACTGTGAGAATAAAACTCAGCCAAGTGTTGAGGTTAATGTCTGAATATGAAACCGTTTTTCGACATGACGAATTCTCGGAATTAGAGTATATAAACATAAATACAAACATAGATACATACATACGTACGTACATACACACAATCATACATACATACATACATATATACATACATACATACATACATACATACATACATACATACATACATACATACATACATACATACATACATACATACATGCATACATACATACATACATACATACATACATACATACATACATACATACATACATACATACATACATACATACATACATACATACATACATACATACATACATACATACATACATACATACATACATACATACATACATACATACATACATACATACATACATACATACATACATACATACATACATACATACATACATACATACATACATACATACATACATACATACATACATACATACATACATACATACATACATACATACATACATACATACATACATACATACATACATACATACATACATACATACATACATACATACATACATACATACATACATACATACATACATACATACATACATACATACATACATACATACATACATACATACATACATACATACATACATACATACATACATACATACATACATACATACATACATACATACATACATACATACATACATACATACATACATACATACATACATACATACATACATTCATAGGACTACATACACATACATTTACCCTTCCACTAGCCATCTAGTATATAACCTCAACATTGTCTATAATTTGTTACATATTAGTTAAAATGAGCTTTTGTAATCAATTAATCTGACAAAAATTGGAATATTCAAATTTCTGAATATCGAACTATGCCTGTTTCCCAACAGAGACCATATACACCATACTAAACGGTTTTCGTATGAACTTACGCTAACTCAGGCCTCTTCATCAATATGACCATCAAAAATATCCACATATAATTGATTACCACTCATTCTAATTAACGTTTTTAGCTATCTCCATGGTTACAACAATTTTGGTTGCTCCTATAATCATGGATTTGTCATGAACGGTTTAATTCAACTTGGAATATTCTGTTCGAGTATGAATTAATATTTTTCTAAGAATTGTTTTGATTATTTATCTCATCTGCAATATACCATCATAATAAATGTAGGTCGAACGATTTCGAATTTTCGTTGTTTTTTGAAGTTGCCTAGTAACGAAAGTACAACAGGTGTTAATGTTTATGTTTACCTATTATAATTCCATTAACATCGAACATGATCAGAAAGTCTGTTTAATGTCGTCTGATACGCATTCAGATTTGAGATTTATATACCATGTATAGATGTGCAGGACAAATAAACATCGTTCTTTTAGTATATTTTTATCTTCTAGAAATGTTGAAACTGAATTCGAGATATGTTGACATTTTCGTAGAAACAAAAATAAATTATGATACCATGACATCATTATGGCATCATGACTGTTTGGCGAACAAGTCATTTGATTAAATAAAAAACGCTTGCACCGAGTTTTACTTATAACGAGAATTAAGGTAGGATGTTTATTCGGATCATAATTAATTAATTAATTGGAAGTTAATTAATCATCGTCACAAAAATAGTGTAATGTCGACCTGCAAGATTAATTCATACTTTATATGCCACAACCCTTCCCCAACCATCAATTCACCATCCACACATCCCACGCATTCTCCAACCTAGGATATTCGTAACAGCCGAATATGTTAAAGGGGGGGGGGGGGGGGAGGAGCGCACCGTTCTTAGTACACGGGGTGCATCTAGGGTTCATGTCATTGTAACGTCCTTACCTTTACATGTTTAACTTGGCAAATAATTTAACGAAACACTGAAACGGTTTCTTAGATTAATAAGCTTTTATATGGTCTTTCAAGCCTTCTCATCCACATTCCATTCTTTCCCTCCACCACGTTGCCCTTGTGACTTTGTTCCCACCAACCCTCACCCCCCTCCCCCCATTCCCACCCCATGTATTTCTTCTCTTTGTGCTTTCTCATGTAACATACAAAAACCAAAATGGAAGAACTGAGAAAGAATGTAAACCATGCTCATTGTTTAATTACATCATGGTTTGAACCGGCTTAAAAGCTCCACTTTATAGGTGTTTGTAAAGCTTAAATGGAATTCCATGAACCCTCATGGTTAGGGTAATAAATACCCGTTTCCTTCACCCAAACTACATTTGAACTGTACAAACATTGCTAACCAACCAAGAAGCATTGATCAACATAGGTGATGTTTTTCCAAATTTATATCAATAGTTTGATTGTAATTAAAACAGCTATAACGCTATTGTATTTTGGATTGTATGCGGTTAAAGAAATTCCCTATTGCTGATATAAACGCATCCGAATATTGCTTGAATGGGCTATTTACACACACTGTGTATTCTGTAAAATATGAATAGTTGCATTATAGCATGTGGATAAAATTCTGTTTGCATTTTCAATCAATTAAATGAGAATACCTTTGAAACAGAGGTTCGAGTTTGACTTGAATTGATTCTATGAAAATGTTACCTTTTGTTACAATTTTATTTCATATTATTCCGTCATAAAATGTAAACCTAGGTTTCAAATATAGATGGTGGCGCTAGTTGAGAACTCTACATAGTTTTATACACATAATGTCAAAAACGACTTTAGACTAATTTGTTGAGCTGTTTGACCTTCTCTTACCATGGAGGTAACGATCAACACATACATGTAAGTATCCACGGTCGTATCTAAGGAAAGGGCCCTTCTGCAACATGATGGCACTAAAAATTAATTAATCTTAAACAAAATATATATTGGGCATATTTTGCCACGTTTCCCGCGTGTGCACTCCTTACAGTTTACGGGAAATGTTGAAATATCCACCTAACCCCTAGTTCTATGTCGGAGAGTGGTCACTAACAATTTATTGAGGGGTAGGGTTACCAAAAATTTAAGGAGGTGGCACAATACTTATGTAACTCAGTGTGAAGTTTTTGTACACATGATAGTGGCACAGATCTGGGGGGGGGGGGGCGGTGCAGTAGCCAGCACGGGAGGGTGATTGGCCTATGTTCCGCGACCTGCCTACGGGCCTGCACACTGAAACACCTGTCCACCTTCCCATCCCATCCCCTTTTGTTTTCTCTATGCTCCTCTGATTTTCCTGTGAAAACTCGTCTCTAAGCAGTTAAAGTATATAGTTATAGGTTCAAATTCAAACTCATATTTTGCTAGAAGATACTAACAGCAGCTGTTTATTCATGTGGCATAAATGTGTACATTCAGTTACATTTTGGGGCAGGTCAGAGTACTAGATGGTATCGGCCTAGAGGTTATTACTGGGATCTCGTCGGCACCCCCAACTGAGACCCCCGTCCAGTTAAAATAACTACATAGAATTGTCACACGTACTATATAACTAATCATGCCCAATCACTTGAACCGATTAACCCAATATTCTTTCTTGTTCTCATTTAAACTTTCTCCAAACAGTTTACACCCCTGCTGTTGCCATATCAGTTTGATGTAACACAGAGAACATAAATATGATTCATGGAAATTGGATTTCGACGGAAAAACAACTTACATGAATATTTGAGATACTTTGCAGATAAAAAAAAATAACAATTATTCCCCTTTCGGCACCATGTCAATGTGACCCAGTTTCAACCATACCTTCTCTTCTTCACCACACCCTTGTCCCGAATCGAGACTGTGATTTATGCTTGGTACAGTGTTTTCTATAACCGGGAGGGCGCTAAATTGCTCTGGCGTGCCAAAGTGATATTTCTGGCCCAATCCGCGAGCCACAATTGAAGCTGCGCCCGTGAAATTGCAGTAATATTTATTATTGTTTTCAATTGAAAGATTACAAAAATCTACTTACGCATTGTTCATCTGATATGTTGAAATAAATCCTTTCACCTATAAAGGTACTACACGGCCATACAACCCCGTGACCTCTAAGTATAGGCCAATACATATTTCATGACTTAAATTGCCATCACGTTCTGCGGGACAGCATTTATATGGTTTCGAAAACCGGTCGAGGCTTAGTCATATATTGGAAGCTTCTGGGTCGCCGATCGCTGTTATAACACATTGGTCCAATCTTCTATCCCCGTAACTTGTTTCGTTATTGAGATTTAAAGTATTGACTTATATTTACATACAATGTATAAACTCTGAAGTGGTATTGGTATACGTTAGGTGCAATCAAGTATAAGCCAATGAAACTGCATCATTCATAGTAATCACGTATGACCGTGCACGCACGCACAAACGGACCGCTTACTGTTCGAAATAGAGGGCGCAGCGTATTCAGTAACGACAGAACCGTAAATACAGCAGCCGTATATAGAGATATGTAATTCTGTGTAACGATACTATACGTTCCTTGTATACATACCGGTAACGAACCACTGGAAGTATGGGCTTATGGATTACAACTTTCACGTCGGGTGGCTTCCAATTCAACATTTTAACTCAAATTTGGATTTTTTTTTTCAATTTAGAAAGTCGTTTTAGATGGGAAAACCGTAGATTGCTCTTGGATGAAAAACCCACCTTATACTATGACCCGACCGGGGATCGAATCCCCGAACCTCCAGATTGCTAAGCCTCATTGCTTCAAATGCCACCGCCTTTATCCACTCGACCACAGCACTTTAATAATGGTGTTTAATAGTGCAGTGGCACGTCCCATTGTATTAACACGGGCAGGGAGTAACTCTGCTCATTACAAGTAATATACAAATCACCTTGATACCATGTTATGACCGACACGTGGTATAATATGCTTAGTGGGTGATTTATAAACAACATCATAACTAAGGCTTTAAAATATGCTTGAAAGCCCAAAAATGGTCAATTCGGGAGTCTAAAACTTCAAGTTTCCCCTTCAAGTATTCCTCGCAAATAGAGAATTCCATGCTTTCTTACCTATACCTATAGTTACTGTTGAGATATGTAATAACGAGTTTTGAGAATAACTTTTCTTTAACCACTACAACTAGAGCCAACGTAATACTGATATATTCTATTTGTACAACATGAAACACGATATGCCTATGTAAAGTTTGAAAAGTGTTACGCTATTGTGCGACATAATGACGTCATACTGCTCTGGTGTGATTTCCTGCTTTGGTCAATTGACAATGGATTCTTTTGTGTATGGCAAGAATTGAAACAGATTAGTTTACTCCACACCTGAAATACCAAATAATTATTTGAGTAGTCTAGATTGGATATTACACACGCACATTTATGTAATTCATTGTATGCACTAAAATCAGTGGTGTGATCTCACACTTGCCAGTGCAAGAAAGCGTTTTTGTAATGTGAATGGTATTGTAAAGTGCAGATATAAACTTAGGTAGATTCTAACGGAAATCATATGTTGACAATCTCATGTGGTCTTTCCGGTCATGTAGTCTGAGCTCCGTGCACGAGAAACAACAACTTTATCACATGATAACAAAACAACGCAACTTTTCAGCTTTACTGGCCTGTATAGTTGCCCAAATAAAGTAACATACCGTTAGCCCGTTCAAAGACACACACTTCTCAAGATTTACCAACATACGAACACCAAGCTTGGTTTATCTTGATAGTGATGCTTGTCTGTATCAATAGTGCTTATGAATGTACGTTAGGGTAAAGTATTGGGGGGGGGGGGGTCACATCCACATTGAGTTTTCTGACGTTCAACTTATAACGTTAGTAAATCAAGCGCAAGGATACGACTTCGAAGGGCACTGAACTGAAAGAGCTTCTTGCATGTTTTTAATTGATATATACTTTAACATTTGGTAATGATTTTTATTCGACGAATTTCACCTCAAATCTAAACAGCCATGAAAATGATGGTACGAAAACTGAGTATTCAATGAATATGTTAGCGTGTCAATAAGCCAAGTGGTTTCACATGATGGCATGCGAAAACCAGAGCCCCAGAGTCTTACACAGACCTATACGACTCAGGCAAGTTCCTAATGTATATGGGGAATTCAAAGTAGTGTGCTACCTTATGCGTATTGCGCGATATCAAATAGACGCTGGCTTGTAAGAATTTACGATTTCATCTGCATGCCGGGAGCTGCTATTCAGTAATGTCATCACCAAGACACTACCACAACAATACTCAAGCTTAATTTAAATCTTATGCAGTTTTTGCATATTTTACAGAAACGTTGGTAAAGACGAGTGTGAGGTAATCTTCGTAAGCATAGGCTAAGCAGTATTTGATGGTTCTACAGAGTATTCGCGAAACTACTAATAAATCCTTGTCAGTATTGCAATGCCATACCTAGTGTGTTTATCTGATATTTATTCTCAAACCATCAAAATACTCCTATTCTATTCCATCAAGCAGACGTTTTCGAGTCTTCAGGGATATAGGGTGATGCTTGATACAATGAAATTGGTCAATTGTTCAAATATGTTGTGAAGCTGTAATATTATATGGCCTGGCCTAAATTAATAGTAATAACTAATAGTACTAGTAGCATGGTGGGCTCATAATTGACGCACTTAAGGATTTGATCAACGATATCTATCAAGGAAAAATCCAAATCACTCGACTGTATGTGTTTTTCATATGTGTAGTTCCTCAGAAATGTTATGATCTCAAAATATTTAAGGTTCTGTGCTTATGCACCGTACAATTGAGCAGAATTTGACCACAAAATGTCTGCCGTGTCAAGTTCTTTCATACCCCTAAATTGACACATTTGTTGTAAAGCTAACTGTAGTGTAGGCCTTAGTATACATCCATTGACTTTAGATGCTGTTTGCTATGCTCTGAGCCTCTAAGCTCAGACTGGTCAGGTTCCAGAGAGCAGTGTTATCATATTGAGGTAATGTTGGTTATTTTTAGGGAGTAAGATTTCCAAATGACCAAAAAATGTGCAAAACTGGTGGGAGGGTGTTAAAAGCTTAAAAAATACCACAATTTGGTCAGCAAATAGCTGAAATGGATTCAAACTCATGAAATATGTCATTCTGCTTGACTGCAAAAAGTTTAGGTGGCCTGCTGTATGGTTGCTAGTAATAATTGAAGGTGCGTCAATTACGGGGGTGCGTCAATTATGAAGCCTTTACTATAATACTAGTAATACCAGATGCAACATGCACTGCAACATTGCCCAGTCCTACTTAGTGATAATAGCGTTTTTCATAAATCATTGTACTTAGTCTTTAAAAGTGTCTTTTTGAATATACTGTATTAATGTATGTATATCTAAATTGTTCTTTGAAGTTTGAAGAATGGGGTGTAGATGTACTATTAATGCCCTAAAATATTCTATCTGTATTTCGTTGATTTCAGCACAAACCCAAGGAAAATGGAACCAGTAATATCACATGGAGAATCTCAAACAATGAATAGAAGTTCTGAATCAAACCAAGATTCATTCACTGCTGAACAGATCAGAGCCATGACCCCAAATGATCTTCGTAGATTTGTAGATAAAACAGTTTGCATAAAATGTGGCACCAATAACGAAGAAGTCAGCGGAACTGTTTACACAGTCGATCCAGTATCAACAAGCTTCGTCATCTCCAACTTTGCAGACAATCAGGGTCAAAACTCTAATTTAACTGTTATACCTGGACATTCATTACGGCTAGTGACAGTCACAGGGATATGTAATGAAGAACAGAAACAACTGCTAACTGAAGCATTTGGAAATTTTGTTAACTCTAACAAAACGCCCATATCCGACTTAGAAAATCGGAAAGCAGAGTTACTTCAGTGGTTTGCAAAGAACAGGATTCCAGCTCAGTTGGCAGGGGAACATGATGAATTGATACAGGTCACAGATGCGTTATTTATCGAGCCTCCTTACCAACCTGAGAATTGTTTAAGTAGGAATGAAATAATACTTGGGAAAGTACAATCGCTGGTGAAGTCCATGCCAACCTGAATATATTGACCAATATCATATACTTTATAGGTGACATCTGTTTATTCTGTACTATTAATGACTGACTTAGCCGGGATAACTTTTAGATTACAAGCTTTTGGGCTTGTAGAAGCGAGAGAATATTGCAAAGCATACTTCCACATCCAGTTTCATCCTGGAGTCAGTGTTGCATCTTCCTTAAGGAAGTCGTTGATCTTACTCTACCTGTCGGGACTTGTGCTCATTTTTTAGGAAATTTGTCAGCATTCTAAATCTAAAGGAAGATAAGAGTTACTGTGTATATGACTGGCTTTAATACCACTGTGTGTGAGTCTGTGAGAAATGGTTGATGTAGTCTTAGGATTGTACTTTGTCAAAATTTTTATATCCTATGTTTAAAAAAAAATTGCATTCTAGGATTGTATTTTATTGCAAGAATTTGTGTCAGGATTGTTTCAAAACAGCATGTACTGTAGGGTTGTAATTTGTTGAAAATTTAGAGAAACTGCCTACATATTTGACACAATAATTATCATGATTCTCTTTAAATGGTCAAAAAGTAGGTAGTTTGAAGGAAAGTCAGTAAAAATGTAATAAGTGTAACAGCTCATTAATCTCTCCTTGTACTGTGCTCCCCATTGCTACATTCTGATGTTGAAGAGCTGTGGTATCGGGAATCTTCTCACAATTTTGCCAAAAATGAAAGCAAATAATGAAAACATTTTAAAAACAGCTTTATATTTCTTAATGTATGATAGCATGATAATTTTGTTCCTTGTTGTTTATGACTAATAGCTTCCACTGCACAAATGTTGTCATTGATCTTCAGACTGAACAATGTTTGCTGAAGGGTCGCTGTTTGGAAGTAGCTGCAGGAGTGTTTGGTTGTCTGGTGAGGAAGCAGAAATTAATAACTAGGTGGAAAATAACTTGGCAATAAATTTGTTGAAAACTAGGGAAATGTTTTTTTTTTAACTGAATCAGAGATCTGTCATATGTGTCAGTAATATCAGACAAAAGTTTATGATTGAATGTTGATAGGTCAACAATGCCTTAGCTCATGTATAGATATACGTGTGCGTAATAATTGTTTTCAACACAGATTGTATATGCATTGACTAGGTTTATACCTGCAGGAAGTCAGTATTAATGGTTTACCTGGTTTTTCAAAGTGAGAAGGGTTTAATAAAAGCCATACTGTTAGATGGTAGAAAAAACTAACTGTGGTTTGTATTGATTGTTATTTGTTTTCTTGTACTTTTTTTTCACATCACAAGTCAATTTACATCATCACATGATATACTATGACGACGTCTGCTTACATCGTCACAGCATAATCTTTAATCGTCAGAGGGTTTTTTATTATCACACCCTATGTTTACATTGTCACTAGACATTATCTTATTATCACAACTAAATTTGGTGTGGTCACTGTAACAGTTGTGTCATAGTAACATAAAATTTTCCGTTTTTGGAGTTCCATAATGGTATACTTTTTGCACCCGTTTCTCTTATATGTATATAGGTGTCGCACCACAATTAATTGTTCCATCGACTTACACACTAAACTCGTCAATTTCAAGACCTGCCAAAGTTTTCAACTGGGATATCCTACCCACCACATGATAGCTGTGATCTTGGCCTGTCATGGCACTTGCAAATATCAAATCATGACCGTTTAGATTTTGAGCTAGAAGAGGAGCAATTTTAGCATACTGAACCCCAACCCTTCTGTCTGCTCACACGGAGCGATATCAACATTTAACGTAAAATTTTCTAAAATGGTTTATATCACCTTCAATCCTCCCATTTTTACACCATCTGTACTTTATATTGTGCTTTTTCATATACAGACAGAAAAGATAATGATGGTAACTGCTAAAACAAGCATTAACTTAGGTTGTTTTAGCTCTCTTTTCCAACGACGGCATAGAATTTGGAAATTGAGCTTACACAGTGTATTGCAGTGTGTTTAAGCAGTGAAGGCTTGAAAAAAGTCAGGGTGCTTTGCTTTGTACGGCAAAAAGCCAGATCATTTGAATGTTTTTTTTAAATGTACATTATACATTCAACTTTGAATTTGAATTTCATGTCACCTGTCCTTTCGAAATAGAAGGTGTACTCTACACAACAGAGACATGTAATTGTTACCAGAGTGGTAAGTTCGATCCTCCTGACTTATTAAGAACCAACTTTTTTACCCGCCTCTAATGACCTGAGCAAGTGGAATGTTTTATGCAACTTTAAATGTCTGGAAAGTGTCATTTCAAGTAATTGAGAGTCACATGTCAAACATTTTCCTTGCTTATGTTATTTAGTGCTCCACTTAGATAGTGTCATAGTTGTCCCAGGAAAATGATTTGAAAAAGCAATACTTCCTCCCCCCTTCTCACACACACCTACTTCTGAGTAATACTTCCATATCAATCTATGCATGCAGTTCTCAGTTTTTTTGCAAAGTGGTTAGTAGTTATTCCATGATAACAGATCCCACCTTTAATGAAGTGAAAGTGCAAAAAATTTGATGCATGGCTAGATTCATAGACAGGTGGCTTAGCAACAATTTTCAGGCTTAAAGTTACCGGCCGGACAAAAGTACCAAATTTGGCATGGAGTTTCTTTTCGACCTATCTATTGATTTTATCCGTGGAACCCACTTGATCCGCTCCGATTTTCCAAGATGGCGGCCAAAATCCAAGATGGCCGCCAAAAAAAAGGAAATGTCATATATCTGGCTGTAAATATCGGAGATGAACAATTGAGGGGTCAATTCAGGTGTTTCCGGGGTTCACTGAAACAGATGATGGTCATGGCATGTTGCTTGAGTAACCCACTTCCAAGATGGCGGCCAAAATCCAAAATGGCCGCCAGAAAAAAGGAAATGTCATATATCTGGCTGTAAAAATCGGAGATGAACAAATGAGGGGTCAATTAGGGTGTTTCCGGGCTCACTGAAACAGATGATGGTCATGGTATGTTGCTTGGGCCACCCATTTCCAAGATGGCGGCCAGAATCCAAGATGGCGGCCTGGAAAAAAAGGAAATTTCATATATATTCATTCCCCAGACCCCCTGTGCCCTTTACTGATCGGGACCATCAAACCGTCCGTCCTCAAACGTTTAAATGAAACCGGGCTAGCACCCTGACTATATGTTATAGCTGGTATTCTAATTGTGTCACTTTGGCTCAGGAAGCCACTTAGGACTTATTGAGGAACTTTAAGGTGTGATCGACCATGGATAGACACTATCGCAAAGCCCGTTATTATATGGGAGTAACGAGTGTCATGTAAGACTGATTACATTGAGTCAACTATATAATAGGGTAACTTGAGGGAAAACCGACCAGAAGTGAATACCGACTCATTGAGAGAGTTTGTACGATTGTGCACCCTTCATAAACACAACGTCAATTGTGCGAACAACACACGCTAAGTCAGGTCACTAAGCATCTGAGGTATTTAGGTCGTTCTTTTCGAACCTGTACTCCAGTGCTGCTGTTAGCGAGGATCTCCAGGAAGACTTGCTGTCTGGTATAGACAAGCCCCCCCCCCCCCCCTCTCAAAGTAAAACGATAGCTTGGGTTCGAATCTCTCCGTTGGTGAGCTCTGAACCGCGGTAACAGCGATGAAGAAGGGAAAGTCCCCGGTCCCGATGGCCTCCCTGCTGAGTTCCATAGGACCTTCTGGGAGGTTCTCGGTGGAGATTTGAGAGACATGTTCGCTACCGCTTTCCAGTTGAATTACATGAGCCAAAAACAGAGGGCTGGAAATATTGTTCTCCTTCCAAAGTGGGGAGACCCTTTGGACCCTAATAGGCGTACAATAACTACAAAATCCTGGCCAAAGCAGGAAATCGCTCAGCGGATGTGGTGCCGGACATTGTAGGTCCTCTCCGGACTTGTGCTGTGCGAGTCCTTCGGATTGAACTCAGTGTTTATACGTTGGGTCTCGTTACTATATAAGGACGTCACGAGCATGGTCACTATTAACGGATTTACTTCTGGTCACTTCCCGGTTCGAAGGGGAGTCCGTCGGGGTTGTCCCCTCTCCCCGTTGTTGTATGTTCTCTTCAGCGAAATGCTCAATACCTCGCTGAACAGATGCTTGGGTTTTCGACCTTTCAATGTACCGGGTGGGGCTAGAGTTAAATGCGTGCAATATGCCGATGACGTCACTTGTATTGTGTCGGACCTCGCCTCCTTCAAGCCTTTATCATAGGTTTTGGCCACCTTCCAAGAGGCTACTGGTGCCAGACTTAACAAGACCAAAGGGGTGCGTTTAGGAGGATGGCGCGGCCAAACCATCCCGTTCGATGCTACTTGGTCAGATGTTATGATCAGGGTAAATGGCATCTGGCTAGGTCATGGTGCCCCGGAGGCCACCACTTGGGCCGAGAAGGCTGATCAGGTAGAGGCAAGGCTCGGCACATTCAGTCGGAGGTGGCTCTTCCTCCCTGGGAATGTTACAGTTGTTAATCGTTTTATTGTTCCTCTCCTTTGGTATCCTGGTACGGTGATCGCTGCACCGGATTATGCCTTGGTGCGATTGGAGAGGATCATATTTTATTTCATTTGGGGAAGTGCAAACCAAACCTTGTCAAAAGGACCGTTCTGTAAAAGATCCCTTGAGCGGGTGGGCATGGTTTGGTCCACCTACCATCTTAACTGCGCTTTCTCCTTTTGAAAGGTTTTTTCGTTGCGTTTGAGAATCCCTCGTTTGCCTCTTTTGTTAGGTCCTGGGGGAGGGGGGGGGGGTTCTTTTTCGCCACCACTGGCCCGGATCCTTTTCCCTAAACCGGCCAAAGGCGACACGCCCTTCGGGGTGTATACTCAGATTGGTGACTCACTTCGTAGAATCAAAGAGGAGGGTGGGCCAGATGTTCTGCTGAACGTGACCCCCTCTGTGTTATGTTCAATGCTCGCGCCTGTGTGCCCGTCGGCTTGCCAAACCGCCATCTCTCCAGATGTGTGGCGGTCTGTGTGTTGTAAGTCACTAGAAAGCCGTCTCCGGGACTTGGCGAGGAGGATTGCACATGGGGTCCTCATCACTAACCATTTTCGCCTAGTCAGGTGGCGATTAGGTTATGGGATTTGTCCCTGTGTAGGCTGTAAAGCCATCGAGACTATATGCAACACCTTTTGCTGGCGTGTCCCTTTGTCCTGTTGGTGTGGGAATGATGGTTTCACGCCTTCGTTATTGGTGTTATTGGTTGACCTCAGATGACTAGTCACCTGACTTAGCGTGTGTTGTTCGCAGAATTGACTTTGTGCTTATGAAGGTGGGCGGCCTTGTCTATACCAAACAACAAGTCTTCCTGGAGATCCTCGCTAACAGCAGCACTGGAGTACAGGTTCGAAAAGAACGACCTAAATACCTCAGATGCCTAGTGACCTGACTTAGCGTGTGTTGTTCGCACAATTGACATTGTGTTTATGAAGGGTGCACAATCGTACAACTCTCCCAATGAGTCGGTATTCACTTCTGGTCGGTTTTCCCTCAAGTTACCCTAATATATAGTTGACTCAATGTAATCAGTCTTACATGACACTCGTAACTCCCATATAAAAACAGGCTTTGCGACAGTGTCTATCCACGGTCGATCACACCTCAAAGTTCCCCAATAAGTCCTAAGTGGCTTCCTGAGCCAAAGTGACACAATTAGAATACCAGCTATAACATATAGTCAGGGTGCTAGCCCGGTTTCATTTACACGTTTGAGGACGGACGGTTTGATGGTCCCGATCAGTAAAGGGCAGAGGGGGTCTGGGAATGAATATGAAATTTCCTATTTTTTTCAGGGGGCCATCTTGGATCCTGGCCGCCATCTTGGAAATGGGTGGCCCAAGCAACATACCATGACCATCATCTGTTTCAGTGAGCCCGGAAACACCTGAATTGACCCCTCATTTGTTCATTTCTGATTTTACAGCCATATATATGACATTTCCATTTTTTCTGGCGGCCATTTTGGATTTTGGCCGCCATCTTGAAAATAGGTGGCTCAGGCAACATGCCATGACCATCATCTTTTTTAGTGAACCCCGGAAACACCTGAATTTACCCCTCATTTGTTCATTTCTGATTTTTACAGCCAGACATATGACATTTCTTTTTTTTTCTGGCGGCCATCTTGGATTTTGGCCGACATCTTGAAAAATCGGCACCGATAAAGTGGGTTCCACGGAGAAAGTCGATAGATAGGTCGAAAAGAAACTCCATGCCAAATTTGGTACTTTTGTCCGCCGGTAACGTTAAAGTTGCTAAGCCACCTGACTATCAGTCACAGTCATCAAATGATGAGATGTAAGCATGAGTAGAGTAGTCACTTGATTGTGTCGTTTTGCCAACAATGCTTTGTCCAAACATAATTATTGAATATCATTAGGCCTTAATGTCATAGTTGAGTAAATTCTGGCAAATAGCCTTCAAAATTACTGTCCAGAACATACCTGGCTAGGCTGAGTAGGCTCTGGCCTACCTCAAAACTCAGATTACTTGCTAGGCCTATACTTTATTTGGAAATAGGTTGCAAATGGATGATTTGTTTGAACATTTTTAAAATTCTAGATATGTTAATAGACCAAACTATTTACCTAGGCTAGGCCTAGGTCAACTTAGGTTAGGCTAAGCCTAAATGCCTAGTATTGAATTGTTAGAGATAATTCAAGGACATCATAACCGTCATACCATGTTATTCTGGAATTTGGATCTATCGTTAGGGATACAGTTTTAAGTCAAATGAGGTAGTTAAAATTGTTGTCACTAGGCTTAAGTCATCATCATCACATCCGAAAGGACGGCCGTAGCCGGTCTAGAGGCGTAGGATAACTATATCCAGGGTCCAGTGTATAACAATCAGCAGCTGAGCAGACGACACTATAGTAAAGTAATTATATTCCTATGTTATTGCCTGCACTATCGCTTCCTAAGAATTATCTGTGGAGCTGCAGTCCACTGCCATATTTTTGACGATTTTGGCATCCAGATGCGGCACATGATATCATCCTTTCGAGTGATTTATGTCAACTTTATCTCTTTACTAGTTATGTCAAAGACGTAGTATAGTGTTTGTCTTACGCGCCGGTACTGTCTTGCCTTGTATGCATGATGAGTATGGAACGCGTATGGCAAGCCATGTGGGACAAACACTGCATAATATATCCGCGTATTAATTGGAATTTATACACGTATTAATTGGAATATATACGCGTATATAATATTAGCCAATCATATGGCTTAAAAATATACGCGTATTAATTCGAATATATACACGTACTAATTCGAATATATACATGTATTAATTCGAATATATACACGTATTAAATAAAATACATATGGGGATTAAATCCAATATATGCACGGATTAATTAGAATATACACGAAAAAACATTTCCGCTCTTGCTGCGTACATATACCAACGATAAATGTTTTGGCGGGCTCGCGAGATCGCTTCAAAATGCGAAACTTTACACATGTAGGCTACAACACATATATATTCGAATTAATACGCGTATATATTCGAATTAATACGCGTATATATTCGAATTAATACGCGGATATATTATGCAGTGTTTGTCCCACATGGCTTGCCATAAACGCGAACAGGGCAAACTAATTCCGTCGCTAAGTTGTTCAACGTATATGGCAAGCCATGTGGGACAAACACCGCATAATATATCCGCGTATTAATTCGAATATATACGCGTATTAATTCGAATATACATGTGTAGTACATGACTGTGTAAAGTTTCGCTTTTTGAAGCGATCTCGCGAGCCCGCCAAAACATTTATCCTTGGTAAATGTACACAGCAAGAGCGGAAATGTTTTTTTTTTCGTGTATATTCTAATTAATCCGTACATATATTGGATTTAATCCCCATATGTATTTTATTTAATACGTGTATATATTGGAATTAATACGTGTATATATTCGAATTAATACGTGACGGTGTATATATTGGAATTAATACGTGTATATATTCGAATTAATACGCGGATATATTTAAGCCATATGATTGGCTAATAATATATACGCGTATATATTCTAATTAATACGCGTATAAATTCCAATTAATACGCGGATATATTGTGCAGCGTTTGTCCCACATGGCTTGCCATAAACGTATAGTAAGTTTAGACAACCACGTAAGTTTAGACAACAATGGAATTTTAGAAATCAACATGAGTTTGTGGTACCTACAGTTCGCGTTTGGCGCCGTATGTCATATCCACATGATTGTAGACGCACTCGGTGTTTTCGTTGTTTCCCCTCAAAATATCAATGCAACTCAATGAAATTAGGCGTAAGCACATCATTTTGTTATATAATACCGTGTAAGTATGTTCAACCCGATTCCTTGTTCGTTATTTTTTGGATGAAGTGTATAATACGTAAGAGTGAGATTAATATTTGGCCGTGGCTATTCTTACGACTAGTCGTAACAATTATTTATAAACTAATCTTACGACAAAGGCGAATTCAAGCGCAGTAAAGTAAATAAAGCAACTACGCATGTAGTAGGGGTAACCCTAACTTTAACTGTAAACCCCAATCCTAACACTAACCCTAACCGGAAATTATTGTTACTTCTGGTTGTAAAAAAAGTACTCATATCATAAAAATAGCAACTGAGCATGCGTTATCGGAAATTATTCTTACGAACAGTCGTAAGAATAGCCACTTTGTTAATATTACCCTTGAGAGGTGTAGGCTAGCCCATACAGTAACATTGCGATATGGGCATTAATGTTCTTACTTAGGATAGCTGTAAAGATTCTTGATTCTGGAAAGGCTCCAACATAAGGGAGTCCTTTTGTACCCTCCAAACTTCAGAATAAAACAGATACAAAAGTTCACAAACAACAGAAATAGACTAACAGCACTGCACACTAATGATACACTGTATAACTTCAATTACCTAAAACTAGTATACACTGCCTCATCATATACTGATTCCAATTTTGTCTTGATATCATTCAATGAAGTTACAGAAACCACAACCTCAAGAAGAGTGTTCCATGTATTAACAACTTAGTATGGAAAATAGTTGAGACATGTATCTGACTTGCAATGCTTCTTGGCAAAGTTGTAGCTATGCCAATTCTCTGTGATATTTCAACATAGGGCCTACTCTGTGATATTTGATGCTGTGTAACATTAGTTCTGTCATTCAGCTATGTGATTTCATCAATGTTCTGACAGGATTCCACCAAAAATAGAGAGAATTAAGTTTGGCTATACTTGTAAAGGGTGAGAGTCAAACTGCTATTTATAACACATTGCACAAAGTTTGGAGACATACAAAGTTACTATACACCACCATATGACACAATGAAACATAGAAGGTGAACAGTTTACCTGATTTTACCGTAATAATGGAGAGAAAATCTGACTTTAAGAATGCTAGCAAATGCTTCAATGTGTTTTGCACAAAAGGAAAGCCAAACGACAGATGCTACTAGCCTTGTAGTGCCTTTATGAATGTAGACTGAAATATGTTGCCATTGTTGGTTGATGTACGTCAATTGATCGATCATTGCTGTTGTGAATGACATCATGAAACACTAGTGTACGTCATATCTGCTCGAGCATGTACACGCGAATAAACTATTTACAGTTGCTCAACATATTTAGCCCACTACAGCAGCATAAATCAGACCAGCACAGTTTAGTATACGTAGCAACATGTAAACTGATATGTTGGTCGATGTACGTCATTTGATCATCATTGCTGTTGCGAATGACATCATTAGAGCAACGTGGCCTTGAAACACTGTCATATAAGCTTGAGCATGTCCACACGAATAAACTATTTACAGTTGCTCAACATATTTAGCCCACTACAGCAGCATAAATCAGACCAGCACAGTTTAGTATACGTAGCAACATGTAAACTGATATGTTGGTCGATGTACGTCATTTGATCATCATTGCTGTTGCGAATGACATCATTAGAGCAACGTGGCCTTGAAACACTGTCATATAAGCTTGAGCATGTCCACACGAATAAACTATTTACAGTTGCTCAACATATTTAGCCCACTACAGCAGCATAAATCAGACCAGCACAGCAATGTATCAGTTTAGTATACGTAGCAATTAATGTAAACTGATATGTAGGTTGATGTACTTCATTTGATCGATCATTGCTGGCATCATTAGAGTAACATGGCCTTAAAGCACTGTCATATTAGCTTGAGCATGTACACACGAATTAAGTATTTACAGTTGCTCAAGATATTTAGCCCACTATACAGTGCGCATAATAACTTGCTTCGTCTAGCCAGCATTGATTCACTTCATATCGATCATGTGCTAAGTAGTTGCTAGGATTTATGGACTGATATTATTGATAGTGATTGTTGTCTTGATTCTAGCCCATACTGCACCCAAAGTTTTGTATATGAAGAGAATCTTTTTATTAACATCTTGCTCTTTTTTTTATCTTTTTTTTTACAGTAGCTGCCTGCAAATTGCTTTAAAATTAAACATAAACAGAGTCTATGTAGGTTTAAAGGCATTGAAGACTCCCCCCAAACTGCGTGTGGCCATCTGAAAAAGTTAACTTTCCGTTACTTGCAAGTTACGTTTTGTTTGTGTCGCTACAAAATGCAGACAGTAATGAAACGTGTTACCTTGTTATCTTGTATCTAGACCTGAGATGTTCATCGCTGCTATAAACACTGTGTTGTGGGTAGGCTGACTGTGCACTAGTGTATAATTGCCGATGGTAGCAAGCTGTGTGTGTATTTTCTGGGATCGATGGTGATGTCTAACACTTCTGTTACACCTCATTTGAAACTAGGTCAGATTACTGGCATGAGACATTTCTTTGTGCGCAAGTCTTAACACCCATAAATACTTTCACAATGTTGCATATATACTGTGCCATACCAGAATTTGAAAACAGATACTGTTGAACTATTCATCTTCCTTCTTTAAAAAAGAGACTGGCACGGAAGGAAAGATGTGGAATTCTAGTGGTAAGTTTTCTTGCCATCTATTCCAACTTACCTAATTGTAATTGTCAGGCTTTCATAGAAAAATGTTTCTATCCTTATTTTTTTCTTTTTTGCAGAGAAGGTGGTTAGTTCATGTACAGCAAGGAGCAAATTCAGGACAGGAAGACTGTTGAGGGCATGTCTTCTAGCTCTAGAGGTTGTTACTCTTACCTTGTTCAGTATAAGAATTGCAGATTACTTCGTGATCACCAGTTGGTTAGGGACGATCTCTGGGTGAGGGATGGGATCATCCAAGATCCCCGTAAACTCTTCTGGGAAGAGAAGATAGCGAGCGATAAACAGGTAGACTGCGGAGGATGCATCATTTCCCCAGGATTTATTGACACCCAAATAAATGGTAATGTAGTCTTTTTCCAAAATCAATTCAAAATGCCAGTGTTAATGTCACCTGTCATCTTGCAATAAAATATATGCTTACATCACCTCCTATTTCACCCCCATCCAATTCCCAAGCCCCCCTTCCCCCCTTCCAAACTATATTTGGCCATAACTTGAGTGTGTAATTAATTGTGAATTATGTTATGCAAGATGCTTCTATCCCCTTTCTGTGCACCCACCCCCCCCCCTCACCACCCTCTCCCGCCTTCATAGAGCATCAATACATGCTTTTGCTTCAATTTATTTTGTTTAGATTGTGGGTGCAATGGTGTTATGTACAGTATCCTGTTATCTAGTCATTTACAGTACCCGGTTGTTATGCTTTCTGTTGTCTCAAAATTGATTTGCATATTAATTTGTTCTCTCAGTGCTTGACATGTATGTGGAACTATTACTCTCTCTTTGAGGTAAGATTGATTCTGTCAACTGTTGTTGTCTGGTTTATAATTTCTTCTTCTTCTTTTTTTTAACTCTATTGTATCCCCCTTTGTACTTCACTTCAATTCCCAAATTGTTGGAGCTAGATGAAGGTTTGTCCACTCTCCAAATTTTCTTTCTGTACAAGGTACTTTCTATTTTTTTCTATTTTTTCCATTTTCAGCAGTATAGATGTTTTGTGAATCAATAGTGATGCATACTTCATTCATCCTGTTCTGTTTGTGATATTTATTTTATAAATGTGAAGCATTAACAGTCTTTGCCTAGATGTAGGGTACATTTTTTGTGGAACACAAAGCTGTGCAGAGTTCAAGTAACTGGATGTGTTTTGTCACTTGAGACCCAGGTCAGTTCCAAGGGTACGGTGTGGCAAACGGAAGACTTTCTTCAAACTTCAAATGGTTTAACACAAAGACTTTATTCTTTATCGGCAAACACATGATATAGCATAACAACTACAACTATGTTCTTTCTAAACATGATTTGTTTTTAGATATGATCTACCATATTTATGACATACAATAGTAAATCATCATTGTTAGGCGGTGACGTAAAATGGACACAAGTTTTTTTAATACACAAATATGTACGTCCAAAACTCTGTGAAGTGGCAACAGCTATCATATTGAACAGTCTCGTATTGTTTTCTGTAATGTCTTAGCTTCAATATGAACTGAAGCAGTTAAACATGAAAACAGATCATTTCTGAGCACTACTTTTCTTTTACCTGCTTTTGTCATAGTAAGGTTGATTAAAATCTTGAGATGTGAAGCAACATCAATCCAAACTACAAGGCTTGTTCCCAAAACAAAAAGAACCCATGGTGCAACAATATAACAGGAGTATGTAAAATTTGGTAGTTTACAGTTCATCAGACAGAACTCAGCTATAAAAAAATAGTAACCTCAATAGGTTCCTGGAAGTGAAAACAGCCTCGTCTGTCCATGTATGCTGCAGGCAACAATTTACTCTTCAGTGGTTGTTAACATAATTATCCTGTTTTGCCCGGATCATACAACATCCATCTTATGCCTTCTCTCTCTCTCTTTCTGCCCTCTGTCAATGTTGATAATTCCATTTCAAAGAACTTCATGCAGTTAATAAAATCCTCAAGCTTTTACATACAGATGGGCATATACTAAGAGTTTAAAAACAGTTAGATATCCCTGAGTAAAACTTTTCAAGGGGCGTGATTTCTACATTTGTATACTAGAGTGTGGAACATAGAAAGAACTAAGTACTGCAAACCTGTTAGAGTTCATTGTTATTTCTGCTTTTTAAGGATATTTTCCTGGTCGTCCTCCAGACGACGGAGTCTTTTTTTTAGGTTTTCCGAACAGCGAAATTGGATGTCTGAAAAACTGTAGCAAAATAAGAAAGAATGAGCAATATTTACACTGTAGGAGAGATGTAGAGGTATGATGATTGGAAAACCAGCTTTGGACAAATAAAACTTACCCTTTGAGTGGATCATCAGCCTACCATTGAATTATGTTACATTTCAGTGATGGAGGATGACACTACTTTATCATTTCATCATTTTTTATCATTTTGGGAATATTTTGTTTGAATGTTTTGTTATATATGTTTTGTTTTGAATATTTTGTTTCAATGTAATCAGTATTTGGACAACCACCACAGGTGCTTAGTATGCTACTCTTTTCTATGCTATGCAATGCTTTACCTGTTTCATTCCATTCTAATCTTTTTACTGTAATGTATTCTAATTTATTCCATTTTTTATTCCTGGCCCAGAGGCAGAAAGATATCTATGAGATGGTGATGGCATGTGTGTATGTGACACTAACTTGTAAATGCGGTATTACTCAAAAAGTACATGGTGGATTAAATTCATACTTGGTATATAGATCCAGCTTTGTGAGTGTAATAACCCTATTTGAAATTGGTGGAGGACAAAGGTCAATAGGGGTCAAGGTCTGAAAACCTATAAATATGAAAACTACAAACTTAAAGCTACAGTACAATTAATCTGTGAATTCTCCAATGCTATGATTTTCTTTTGGTGAACATAGTATGGTCAAATTCAGTTCTGTTAGTTTTGTGAAGGGGCTCTATAGGTCTTCAACAAAACATACCTGGCACCCAGGAAATGAAATCTGCTTCACTGAGTTGATAGTCTTGCTTTAACACACTTACCAGTCCTTATCAGTTGTCACATCTGAGCTTCAACAGGTTATCTCAAATGATCTCAAAAATTGACCATTTTTTCTATAATTTGATACCAGATGACTGCTTTGGCAGTAAGTTGTGAAAATATTTCACAGTGTATAAAACAATGTCATGTAGAGCTCTCATTCATTACTAACAATTATTAAAGGGATGGTTTCAAGGTGGTAGAGCTGATTTGCTAGCTCAAAATTGGTAACAGAAAAATTTCCTATAACCATGCAAACTATGTGTCTATATTTCACATAGGAAGACTGTTCTTTCTGGATTTTGGAACAGTTTGAATTAAAACCATATATTGTAAAATCCTTACCAGTGGATTAAAATGGTTGATGCCCACAAGGGAGTGCTATAAAAAAGAGCTGAAAATGTGTATTCTTTTCTGGTTCTCACTTAATTTTTGGACAAATTGTACTCACTTACTCTACATTGGTCAGATAAGTATTTGGCATTTGGAGCAAATGTATGGCAAGGAATCACAATAGCTAAAGTAACTGGCTTTCTGGTTTTTATCATCTAATCTATTTTATAATATAGTCTTATCTTTTCTGGTCTGTTCTTTTCTAATTTTTTCAGGTGGTTTTGGGTTTGACTTTTCTTCTGCTACAACAGACATCAATGATTCAATATGCTTAGTCGCCAAAAAGATTCTTGCCCACGGAGTGACAGCGTTCTGTCCAACAATTATTACCTCCAGTTGTGAGACTTACAAGAAGGTACAAAAATGTTTATAAAATCATATGGACAATCCCATGAACTGTGGACATGAGGCTTAACAAATAACAAAAAAAAACCATCTAAAAATAACCATGTCTCACAGAAATTGGTGTTAATTGTGTTTCAATATAACTGAATTTTAATTATCAATACCACTGTTCTTTTCAATCTTCTCACATTTTTTATGAAAAATGCACACCGCCCTCCGGTTACTAAAAACTCAAACATTGATATTTTGATATCACCGAAATGATAGCAAGTTGAATTTCTTGCTTGCTTTTAATTTAGTTTAGCAGCTGTTTTTATTTAAGGACTGTTCATATAAAGTGAAATATTTACGAACTACTCCTCATTAAATTGTTACTTTAGTTAATTGTCAGTATTGTCTTGGGGTTTAATTAGCAATGAGAATCACCAGCGCTTTAACCGTACCTTAGTCACAATACTTTCTTACAAAAGTTAAGCTGTCAAGTGTCAACTATAAAAATCCTGTAAACTGAAACTGTATGCTTTATCTGTGTTTCGATTTATTTCTTCTTCAATATAGGTAAGTACGCAATATTCAAGGCTTTGCGATGATAAACACAGTAGTGGGGCCAAAGTATTGGGTGAGTTTATAAAAACATTACAATATTTATAGGGTGACTTTTTAGGCAGAATTTTAGCCTAAGATTCAGGTCATCATTTATTGTGCAGGCTTCATACTTAAACAAAAGAGCTGTTATGATCTGGGAAAAAGTGTGAAATTTTTCATTTTGTGTAAAATACGTGGGAACCATTTATTTAGTGTGGATAAATTATCAAAAGTGCTTAAACTGGACTCTGCTTTTTTTTATTCTTTTTTTGGGCAATCTGAAGCCTAACTTGTATTGAAAAGTGTCTGAACCTCAATTTTCAACAATTGAGTGAAATCGTTGATGATCAAAGTTAGAGAAACTGTTGACAGACACGGGATGGGGTGTGTGGGTCAATAATAATGATATTATTATCGGTTAAGTTGCAGTTTATGTGTTATTAAAAAAGATGGGCTTCTAGTCTCAGTCAATAGGCAGATGTTTCAACGTCATTACACCTTAGCCTGTCTCTCTATCTCCTACACAGCCTAGCCTATTTCCATACCTCACATAATTTTCCCACTCTTTCTCCAGGCCTTCATCTGGAAGGTCCATTCATCAGCAAAGAGAAGAGGGGTGCCCATCCTTCAGATCTAATCAGATCCTTTGCTGAAGACGGCTTTAACGATGTGATGAATATGTATCACGTACTGCAGAATGTAGCTATCGTTACTCTCGCCCCTGAGATACCCCTCTCCGATCATGTGATCAGAACGTTGACTGGACAGGGCATCAGGGTCGCTCTTGGTAGGTAATACAGTCACTTGTTCCAGGGGTACCCCCCCCCTACCACCACCCTGTCTACATGTAAATGTGGCACGGAAAAGGTGACCGATACTGCACACTTTGGGTTATAAATACTTGCTGCAAGAATTTGTCAGAAGGACGAAGGAATACGTTTTCTTCACATTTATCCATCACAGACAATATCATTTCCTATTGATATTTGCAAGCTTGGATGTGTATTATTTGGTGGACCAGATATTGAGCGAATGTGTGTTTATAATACAAGGCTGGTGTAGAATTAGTAAATGTTCATTATAAGACAAAAGCTGGTCTGTAACTACAGTAGTTTGAATATTCAAAAGATAAGGCTAGTGTAGAGCACCTGATTTATATATTCCTAAGACAATGCTGGGTTAGAATTAATGTATATTCATAAGAAACAGCTGATATATGGTTGATATATATGGTTAAGGACAGAGCTGGTTTCAAGCTTATGTATATTTCCAAGACTGTTCTGGTTTCGAACTAATGTATATTCATAAGACAAAGCTGATATATGGTTGATATTTATGCATAAGGGCAGAGCTGGTTTCAAGCATATATATCTTTCCAAGATATCGCCGGTTTAGAACTAATTTGCATCTGAGAGACAGCCCTTTGTAGGGATGTTTTATATACATTAGATGCAGTGGGTGAAGATTTATAAGGCAAGGCTAGTATAGAGCTTATATGTGCCACACAATTTTTTAGTTAATTTGTCGTTACTAAGCAAGGTGGGTTAAGAGACTATTTCAAATTATGAATTATTTTATTTTCTTCCCAGGGCATTCTGTGGCTAACTTGGAGGAGAGTGAGAGAGCGGTTGAAAATGGCGCTAACTTCATCACACATTTATTTAACGCTATGTTACCAGTGAGTATTGAACCCTTTCTTGGAACTGGTTCACAGCATGTATTGATAAGCAGAATAATTATAATGTGTAGACCATATCGGCCTGTAATCAGTTCTCGTCCTCTACAAATACGTCTTGTGTCGCCCATTAAGCAGCGTGTCAAGGGTCAACAACGAAGAAATGCAACACAAAGGTTCAAACAAGCAACGAATTGATTTTAATGATTTTATTTACTAATCATATTGATATGATAAACAGTGTGCCGATCGGTTTATATTCTGTTCTCTGTCACTTTAACAACCAATGTGTACATACAGTTAGGAACTTGCATGCTACTCCCTCTTTCTCATTCCAATCATACTTGATAAGAATTTTCCTGCTTTAATATTGAGACATTCTGAGTTTGGCAGACAGTAACCAAGACCAGGCAATGTCATCACATTTAACTGTCATATTATTCACGTACAATGATTCAGGTAGCAGTTACAAGTGTACAGTTCTTGCATATTTCATAAATTTACTTTGTTCCTCGCTTACCTGTCTTCTCACAACCTTAGCACCTCATTCTACCGTGTCTAGTATGCCCTGGTAATCTTTTAACACTGTGCACCCTCCAAGACCGGCTCCTCCGGTCACCGCCCTTCTCATTCTACCATCCAAAGTGTGTAGATCTTTATTTTCGAGCGGTACTCAAAAAGTACCTCGGACACTGGCTCTCTGTACCTGGAATAGTAAAGAGCTGTACCCAGCTGTCGGTATTTCGGTACTTGGAACCTCAAGGTACTTGCAAGTTTTCCATACTCAGATATAGCAACTCGATAGTTACAACACAAACTGATTGGTTAATAACTGTTCACAGTTTCACCATAGAGATCCCGGATTGGTTGGATTACTAGGCAGTAGCAAGATACCGTCCAATAAGATCGTCTATTATGGAATCATCGCTGATGGCATCCATACCAACCCCGCTGCCCTGAGGATCGCCTATAAAGCGCACCCCGAGGGGGTGGTACTCATCACAGACGCGATACCCGCCATGGGTTTAGATCCTGGCTCGTATTCCTTTGGAAGCGTAGAAGTGGAGGTCACCGGCGATGGGAGGGCCTATGTGAAAGGCACAACTACACTGGCTGGAAGGTTTGGCACTTTGGATAATTAGGCATTGCTGTCATATCTGTAAAAGGAGCTTTTGATCACTCATTTTTTTGTCTTTTTTTTTTTTGGCCTTGAGGGTGAAACCCCTCAGAAACAGAGAGATGCCCCTTAAATAACAAGAGTACAACAAGTAAATTTAACTCTGAATTCCTTTTAGTTACAAATATTGTTGAAATAATTTTGGATTTCATAGTAAATGAAAAAATTAAACAACATATTTGTACCATCACGGTTCCGAATAGCACCCCCTGCGACGTCTTAGGCACCGTATGGTTTACTCCATCCCATTAATATGTTGTTGCAGTCATGACCCCCCCCCCCTCAAATATGGAGAGTTGCTTTGTATCGTTTCGAAGTGTTCACAGAGATCCACCCTCTCTGGGGCCTCTAGGTACTTGCCATCCATATCTGCGTATTGTTATTTTTCCTCACCGGGGGTGTTCTGATATTGAGGGGTGTGAGAGATGCATCTCAGCTGAAGGAAAGAATGTATTTTCTAGAAGAACCAGACAACATACTAATTTTTGTTCTCGATTTATGTAAAACGTTCATCCAGCTTTTTTCTTTCATTCATTCCAAAATGTCTACTTGACTGCACTGACTAGAAATTATTCATAAGAACAATGTAACTTTTCTTGTCTCTCTTCGACGCCGATGGTAGCGTTATTCCTTTTCTCTTTTGACAGCGTCGCCACGTTGGACACTTGCGTACGTATCTTTAAGGCGAGCACACGATGCTCGACTGTACAGGCCCTGGAAGCTGCATCCCTCCATCCAGCGAGGATGTTAGGCATCGAAGAGGAGCAGGGGACGTTGAACTACGGATCCAGAGCGGATTTTGTCATGTTGGACGACAATTTAAATGTGCTCGCGACGTATCTCGCAGGGGAGAAGGTATATAGTAGGACTGCAGAGGTGAGAAAAGATAAAGAACAATTCAGAGGGCTATCAACCGCGGGTGAGAAACGCTTACATAACGGCAACCGCAAAGCGGCAGTTGGAGTACATCAATGATGTATCACTAATACGAGGAACTGATAGGATGGAAACATCACGTATTATGGTAAAATTCTGGTCGATGCTGGAGAGTGGGCTGACATAACCAGACGTGTTCAAATTATGACATATTTGTGATAACGTCTTGAAGAAGTTACGCAAAAGCCAGAATTCAGAAGATTACAGGGACTGCTACAATCGAAGCAGTTAAACATATCGTTCAAATACTTGTGATAACATCTCGAAGAAGTTTCGCAAAAGCCAGAATTAAGGAAGATTACCGAACTGCTACAATGGAACTCGTATTTCAGTTCAGGTGCTCTAGAAATGTCATCATTTTATGTTTTAAACCAATTTGGGTCGTTAACAAACCGTATCTTTTAAGACTGTACAACAATAACAGCTAACTTCAGTAGACTACTCCCCAATATGTAATCTCTCAGAGACTATATGAAATGACTCAAATTTAGTTTGAGTACCCACAAACCATCTTCTTTAGACGACATAAATAACCATGAAATTACTATGAAACAAACTCTGGCAGTGTTATTAAAGTACACTGAAGACCTCATCTCTACAACTTTACAGAACTAACAGTGTAGTTTCAGTGTAGTACCCTACGCACCTACTTCTCTTATAACTACGTAAAAGTGCCTGAAATTTAGTATGATTCCCCGGAGACAAACCTTAAACTTCTTCTTAGACTATATGACATAACCATTACTCCACAAGTCCGATTACCCAAGACTATATAATGTTTTTTTAAAGTTGAATTGAGTTCCGCACAAATTTAATATCAGAAACTATATAAACCTACGTTATGTACAAACCATATCTCCTGCCAATAATACCATCTGCTATCGAGGAGATGTATTTTCTAATTGCCGAGTCAGTTTTTGATTGCCGATTAAGATATGTAGACATTCACTGTCGTCACTCTAATTTAGGTTTGTGATCGGTTTCTGTCTGGTGATCGTCACGTTTAAGTTTGTTTTTATCCATGCTTATGAATCATAAAAAATGTCTTCCATACGTTATTATAGGTAAAGTAGTGTCTTTTATTATAATTTGCTTGGTGCTTGAGTAGAAAATACCCTATTGTTTACTGAAAGTGATCTAACAGGAAACAGGGCAGTGTGCTATCTTTAAAAATTGGTCAACATGTTTTTCTTTCCATTAATTGTGATGTTAAATATATGCAACGATAAATTAGCAATCCAAACGCTTGTTGTCTGTTTCTATAGCAACATGCACAGTCAATGTTTAAACCTGGGAGGTGCTACAGAATGAAGTAACAACTTGATTTAACCTTTGTACCGTCTGCAATCTTGCAGGATCTGCTCACGCTCACAAAGTGGCAGTGCCATTGGATATGCCCTCCCCCCCCCCCCCGACTTTGTGATGTTCTCCCTGTCTGCTACAGTTCTGGAATTTGTTTAGTGAAAAAGTTATACAAAATTCATCGTTATGCATCAACCCAAGTTTTTTAAATTTTTATACAACACTCAGACACATTAGCCTCAATGGCAGCCTCAGAGATGTCAGAAACCACGCCCATTTCTAGCATTGCCCTTACGCGTCGCGCTTGGACGTTTCCAAATTGAAATTGGAATTGATTTAAGCTAACATATCTTTATTGTTTTTTTTGTGATCTTTTTGGTCATGCAGGCCTTGTGTTTAGCAACATATAAATATAAACCATTGAGCAGAAATGATTTAGAGAATGCTTAAAAATCCAGATATGTTTGCATTATAAATCCTTGATTATTATTTATTATGGTGTATTATTAACAATTTGAAAGAGCAGAGTGACTGGAACCAATGAACTCTGTAATGTAAGTCATGTGCTCAACCAACCGGGGGGGGGGGGGGGCACAACCATGTAAACACTGGACGACAGTATATTCTAAAAAATAAAAACCCCAGGGTATGGTACATAAACACACAACACTGTATTTATAGAACAAACGAAACATTTGAAATTTGTTAGTTTAAAAGATTGCAAAGAGTAACACCATCTAAGCACCCTCTATTGTAGCAAAATGTAGGCCCCTGACATCACGTGATATCAAAGCACACCCCCCCCCCCCAATACAAGGTAGCTGTTGCACCCCCTGCTACCAGCAACTATCATATGTGATGATATCGGATTTTGTGTACTGAAAGAGTGAAATGAATTATTATGTTAGCCATGGGCGTCAACAGGTGGGGGACGGGGGACATGTCCCCCCCCCCCCACTTTCAAAAGTGGAGGGGATATCATATCATTTGTCCTACCCACTTTTTAGAGCAGTTATTAAAAAAAATCACATGCATATGCGCGATTTTCTATTTAAGGTCAAGAAATCTGGGCCCCTGCTATCTATCACTTGCACCATCATTTATCTCCCAATATCCTAAATCTGCCCATTTAATTCGTTCGGGGGGGGGGGGGGGGAGAGACCATTCGAAAGTGTATTGAATCTTGCACACATGTTGTTTGTATGGGTTCCAAGGGATTAGGTAAGCCATACAGGTAGATGGTGATGAGTTACTATGTTCATATCACTACCTCCAGTCCCTTGGACTGGACGGACGAATAGGGGTACATGTATTCGCCGGATATGGTAGATCTTTATTGTTGAGTGCCGGCTAGGCGCTACACACGCTCTGCGCGCGGTGCCTTTTTCTGATTATTATTATTAAAGTACCTGGGCACATAACAACTGACGTCTCGCACCTACATGCATGTATTATATATACCACTCCACTCATCCCGGAGGTGACGGCGCAACTTTTTCAATATTTCGTTTGAGATGGACGCTGTGTAATTCGTCTCCCATGGTGTCAGAACGGCATCTTTCTACCAGTACTTTCTGTTGGAATTTAGTTTTGTGAGACAAATTTCTCCTCACAGATCTGGTTCTGATGTAACTATAAACGACTCAGGAAGGCCGTCTCCTGCGATCTAGGGGGTCTTATGTATCCAAAATTTTCTCGTACGCTACGCGCCAACCAATGGTGGCGCTCCGCTTAGATAGTATAGTGTCCCCCTCACTTTCTGAAACCTGCTGACGCCCATGATGTTAGCTATCTGTTCCCTCCTCTAACATGCCCCTCGCTATTCCCTTTCACGTTCACCACCGACGACCCAACCTTTATCCTGATAATTATGCCTTTGACCTTACAAAAAGAATTTGCTAGGCTATAAAACAAGTGATCACTTCAATGCAATGTCATATAATACAAGTTAATATCTGCTACTCATTGTTGTTAGATTGTGGGATAAATCACACATTTGTAGACTGAATTTGAGTGGTACACCCCCCCCCCTCCCCCGGCCCTCTCACTCACACATTAATCAAATCTTGATAAGACAAATGCAAGAAGCCATGCAGTTCGTCACTGAAACTAAATTGAAGTTGAATAAACCAATAACGAGCAGGACAAATATTTACAATTTACTGAATGAAAGCGAGGGCGCTGCTGGCCAAACTTGTTGAGTAGTGATATAGCGCCACCTACTTGGTATACTTTATATTCATATGCAAATACTCCTAATTTGAATGATAGTTATCTCTCAACAAGTGTCTTGGTATATTTCACTGAATATAATATTTAACGTGGTTGCGTTGTGTTAGCATATTGTGCCCTTTCTATTTTCAAAATAAAAGTAAAACAAAAACTGAAGAAGATCATGCTGGGATCGAAACGTCAGGCCCACTTACATTTACACCTTTCTATTTTCCTTAGTAATTTACTTTTATTCGACTGCGTTTGTAGATTGACAGGCTATACTGTATTCTCGGCTGAGAGTGACGCAACCAATTGACAGCAAAATAAACATGCGACAATCTAGACCCGCAAATATCTCCAACCAAACTGATTGCCAATTTCCTTACATCGTTAGCCTGCCAAAGATGCAATGGTTCATCATCGAGCTTCTGAAGTTCAAACTTTTTATCCTGCAGTATCTGAGATGCGGTATCTGACTGAGGTGAGATTCCAGCTAGGGTAAGGCGATGGCGAATAAGCTGCGTGCAACACTGAAGGGTATACTTTTAGCTTTGGTTGTGGCTTTGACGAACTCCGGAGACGTTCTATTTACGAGTGCGGCGACGGAATTTTTAACTTTTCGAGAGGTTACTGCTTTCGCTGGGATGTTGCTTTTACCTATGGTAGTCTTCATGCATCGCAAAAATGGAACGGAACTCCCACCCAACAAAGCAGAAACATTTTACATCTTATGCGCTGGATTCTTTATGGCTTTAAGCCATATCTTAGAGAACCACGGTGTAGCCATGGCAACAGCTGGTGACGTGATGGCCCTACAAGCTTCTGAAATAGTATTCTGTGGAATCTTTGGGAGTTTCTTTCTAAAGGAGCCGTTCGGTTGGGAAGAAATTGGACTTTGCGTGTTCGTATTCTTTGGTCAACAGTTGATTCTTAGGCCACCTTACCTGTTCCCAATCGAAGGAAACGCAAACGGTACTGATGCCATATTCGGCGACGTCTCTCAGGTGGCGTGGTCCGATCTTTCAAAGTCAGCGTTTTTCGGTAAACTGTATGCCCTAGCTAGTGCAGTATCAGTCGCTTTAGGGTATATTTTTATTCGAAAATTATCAGAGAAGAAAGGATATTTTTCGCTAATACTGTTGACTCACGCATTCGTACAGACGACTTTTTCTACTGCCACGTGCGCATGGTACAGCGAGTGGACAATACCGAGCTCTGCTGACGTCATAGCGGTAACTTTTCTTGCTAGCTGTTTTGGTGTCATTGCTGTTGTCTCTACCATTGAGGCATTAACTTTTGATTGTGTCCTTGTTGTCAATGTAATTGTCAACCTAGATACACCAATCACGTACGTTTTTGAGAACGTCGTCACAAATAAACCGCATCAGAAATACTATTGGTTATCTTGGGTCGGTGGAGCAATTATAACAATTACAATCATTGCTTACATAATAGTGAGAGGCTATTTTGACCAACAGGGGAATGATAAGGATGGTCAGCCTAACCGACGAGAAGATTATACAGAGATAGTACACGAGCAAAGGAAATCATAATCTACAGATGAATTGAAGAAATATACAAGTTCAAATATACGGGCCGTGGCCCATCGCTACCGTTTGCCAACATATCTGTATATATTGATTAAATCATCAGTCTTCGAAAAGTTAAAACAAAACACGCCACGAACGGACTATGTAGTACTGTTTAACCAAAATCTAAGTTTCTTTCAGTTTCGACTTTTTGTTGTTTTGCAGTGAAATTGAGTTACTATTACAAAAAGGGATCTATCACTGTCAAACGGAGAAATCTTATTTAGCTTTGGGGGCTGAGTGTTGATCGACGTTCCTAAGAAAACCGTGTCACGCGAATCTGGATGAAGCCAAAGACGTAAAAGAAGCTACCGTCCGTGTGGCATACTATGTTTCCTTTCTTCTGCTCTTAGGAAAAATAAATGGTAATACACGCAATTGTCTGAAGTTTACGGGTACAGCAAATGTACTAAGACAGTTGTATCACTTCATTTATCATTCAGCATTGTTTTGAAAGTTGTGAAATGAATCAACATATTTCATAGATTCCCTATATGTTACCAACATATCTTACTTCTAATTCAACAGCTGCCCCAAGACTACATAGCATCTTAGCCCGCCGCCCCACGATAATAACAAGAGCAGAAACGCTACAGAAGCCCACCTTAGCTTCTATTTGAAAAGAATTGTTTGACTAGCAATATGGCAAGGGGAGAGGGTTTCCCCCTCCCCTTTGAAATTTTTTGAACAATTGAAGGTCCTTAGATGCGATCTGATGCTACAATGTTTTGCCAGTTTCATCATTATCATATGATATCCTATTTTCAGCAGATTTTGTTTCCTGTTTGAATTTTTTCACATGTTCTTTTACATATTATATCAGAAAGACAAACATAGTGCTCTTTTACAATTTTTCAAGTAGGATGTTTGTTGTTATTGTCCAATGTCTGGACTTAAATATATTTGACGAACTTAACTGATGGACAATATTAACTTTCATATTTTGTAAGACAGCCAGATCTGCAGTGGCCTATAAACAAATATCGTTATCGCAGTATATTAGCAGTGTAATAATTATTTATAGGAAGCGCGTATCACGTAAGATTTGCTAGCTTAGCTTCATAACATGAAGTCTGGTAAGATATCGTCTATGGTATAGGTAGTTGGTAGTGTGCTCTCTTTAATGCTTGATTGAGGGGCCTTGGGTCTATATGCGAAACTTGCCGTTCTTTTTCTCTGCTACAACTAGTTGGCTTTCCCATCACTGTGTGGACTCTGTGACTGGCGCTGTGACGACGCCTTTGCTCAATCACTAAGTCATCTAACTCAACTTTGACTTTAGGCTTAATGGCGTGCGGGAGCCGATGTGGCGGAGGAAAGGTCGGTCGGAAGCTTTTGTCAATTTCCAGATGTACTTCACCTGGCATCTCAACTTATCATCGAATACTGCTGCGAACTGTTGTTCAGGTTGGATGCTTGATGGTAGTTCCGCTTTTATGCTAGAAACTGCTTCAACGCATTCGAACTTTCATTGATGGTTATGAAAGCCATCTGCTGGCTTACTCTGCAGCTGCCTAGTAGTGAGGTTAAATTATCATGTACTACTGTAAACTCCACTGATTATTTCCTTTCCATGTGTGGGGTTTTGTAGTTTCAGTCTACACTTTCCCAGTGCTTGCAGGGAATTTAGCATGATAAAAATCATTGCTAGATGTAACTCTCCATAATTCACAGACTGGCAAAGAAGAGGGCTCAATTAGACAAATAAATGTCTAAAAGAGGAACGGCAGTCGAATGCTCGAGTGACCAGTATTTGGTGTCTAGCATATTTAGAAGAGGAGGGAGTAGGGAGGCGGGGTGGGACATTGACGAGTTTAACCTTACTTGTATAGAAACAATCTCCATTGTGGCAATCTAAGTAGTGTCGGAGCTATGGGTATTGGTTAGAGGGGGCGAGAATGGTGTGTATGGGCGCTTTCGACTTTATCTAAGCGGAGCGTCACCACAGGTTGGCGAGGAACGTACAGAATTTTTTTGAGTAAAGATACTCCCTAGATCGCCGTAAATGACCCTTTTAGGGCCTGGCTAATTTGCAGATAAACGAAGAATAAATAGGTGTCATCGCCAACAAAATGTGACAAATGTCAATAGGTAGATGAGAGCGCAATAAAAAAGTCAATAATCGCGAATGAGTAAAAAGTGGTAAATAGCTGAAAAGGGCGCCAGAAGTCCATTTGAGTCCGTCACGGGGGGGGGGGGGGATCCACCCCCTGACTGTATGGACGCTCCGCCACTGTTGGGAGCGCAGTGTAGGAAGAGAAGGGGGGGCGGTATTTTTTAACGGTTTGGGTGAGAGTCTGCAGTGATTCGTAATGACATGTTATCGCAAGTGTATAGTGAAATGTATTTTGCGTGTTTCCGTATTGTTGTCTGTTACATAACATTTGGTAACTTTGTTTGACCATACCTCAAATTGTTCAGATTCAGCTGCATAATTATTCGCTCATGTTTGAACGAGGACCTTGCGTGATTGGCTTGTTGAACCCTCGTGATCTGGGTTACGTAATAAGTCCTTTTCAATGTCCATTGATATATACATACATATATTGGGCGCACACGGAAAAAGGACTACTGGCGTTGGTTGCGTCTAGCCAGAATACGTAAATTTATATATCTGAGATCCAAAATGGATGGAAAGTAGTGCCACGTAATGCTGTTCACGTAATGCTGTTCGTAACAGTGGTTTCTGGATGTTCTCGATGTTAAAGGGCTAAAGAGGTATTTTGGTGTTTATATACTGTATTATAAGTTAAATGCTTTCTTCGTGTGTGTTTGCTGGTTCATGTTTGTGCAAAAGTGAAATTTGTGTAGTTTTATTTGTGCCAAGAAACAAACTATAAAAATGTTGTATTTAGTACTGTAAGTTTTCTATTTTTTGCATTTCGATAGTTTTACGGAGTAATAGAGTCATGGAATCTGTGCGACTGCGGATTAATAAATTGCGGTGACTTCACAACCTTTGTTCGTAACCGTCTTAATATTTCGTCTTGCCACGACCGTTACAGCCTGCGTTCAACATGCTCAAATAAAATGAATGAATGAGGAGGAATTCATAACACTTTTTAACCGTTTTTTGAAACAAATTGAGCGAATTGATCTCTAGTAATCTTAAATTTGATTTTATCACGGTCATTGTCATGTTTCCCATATGTACCTTTCTCGTAGAAAAGGAGGGAGTGCGAATCTGTATGTAATGTAATCAGAAATACTTTTAAAATGACACCAAAGAGACTTCAAATTCTTTTCGACTTTGTTAATAATGATGTCTTTTAAGAGACACCGTAGATACGTTGCTCGGTTGGGTTTACTGCAATAGCGGCAAACGGAGACCAATATCCGCACTTAGTGGACCTAATGTTATAGAACAGAGGGGCCTACCGTGGAAAAGTACGGAAAATTCATCCTTTTATATCTCAGCGAGACAATTCCACTGGATACAATAATACGACTCAAAAGTCCTTAGATGTGGTCATTATAACAATCACAATAAAAAATATGTATGAAAAGCAGATTAAAGATATGATGGAAACTCAAATGTGGACCAAAAAACGATGTCCCTACGGATGCCGTCCAGTGACATTTACATAATTTGTGTGTAGTAGGTTCTGTAGCTCTTTTGTGAAAAACTTTGGAATATGCTTAAAGTTGAGAGTTCATCCATGCTTAAGATTAATGAGGGACATAGATCATCACGTTTTATGAGGAGGGAGGCTATTTTTAATTATTTACATAACATCTGGGTAATAGGTACTGTAACTCTTTTCTTGGAGAAAGCTTGGAATATGCGGATAAGGAAGAAAGTTTCGAGTTCCTCCCATGCATTAGATTAATGAGGGACCTAGATCATCACGCTTTACGAGGATATCTAATATATTAGGTGTAAGAGAAGCGGTGAGTGTGAGGAAGGGTAGAGGAGAATGGGGGGGGGGGGTAAATGATGTTACCAGGGGGACCTAATAATTCGTCCTAAATGAGATTTGAAAAAAATCAGTATTGTAAGTAAATATCATTACTGCCTGCTCTCGCTGATTTCTTGTAACCCTTAGTTACGCTTATCGGAAGACTAGGCCGATAATACAATGCTTTAACAAAGAGATGCTTCTAATTTATTACTTAAAACTGTGTTACTTTCACTGATCTATTTGGGGGAAAAATGCTTATAAGTTGAGAGACTCAGTAAGGATCAATTAAGTAGAACAAAGATCGTTGCGTACTGCGTGTAACGACGAAGTTTCCTACATTGGGATGGAAGGGTTATCAGGGAGTGTAGGATTGAGTGGGAAGTTAAATGACGGTGTAACTAAGAAATTTAAAAAAAATCTTAGTGATGAAATCATTATTGCTTGCTCTTTGCTGATTTAACATTAGAATAAGTGTCTCTAATCATTAGATATTCCTTTAACAAACGAGGTTCGGTTGGGGAGGGGGAATACTAGAAGGAGAATGATTGGGAGGCTCTAAGGTTGCACTTTTATCCAAAATTTTCTAAACGTGGTGACAAGAGGTTGATGGATGGGGTGGGACATTGTGTCTGCCTACCATTGTTCTTTTCTTTGAACTGGATGGGGTGGGACATTGTGTCTGCCTACCATTTTCTTTTCTTTGAACTAGCAAAACTTCCTTTTAGCACAGTGTACTAGCTGTTGCCTGATATGAAGTCCAGATTTACAGGGTGGTTAGTAGGGGGGGGGGGTGGGAGAGGGGCAAGGTTTATGGGGGTTGTGTGAGGCTTTCATCTGCTGTCAAGTACCCTCTTTCCATACTCAGCCAAACAATACAAAAAAGACAATTTTGTACATGGACAGGAGTAGTGCTATTAGTCAGCAGTATATTTATTTACACTTTTGCAATAACTGACATTTGGTAAGAGATTAAATGAAATATTGTTTACACTCTAACCAATCTATTTCTATTCATATTTTAATCAAGATAACTTATCTATTTCCAGTCCCTTCATTCCATTCCCTACTAGACACTAGTTTCCCCTTGCTCAGAGCAAACCTTCAAACATGCTTTCCTATCATGAGAAGTGGTGTGTTACTTCAATACTAAAAATTTTTTTTTAACATAATACAGATGGTGTCTACGGAAGATGACATAAGCTTAATTACAATAATTAGACATTACGATTAACGACTTACTGCCAACCATAACCTTCAATAAACCAGGTGAAATATTGGTATCATCATTAGCTCTGGTTGAGTTATAGAATAGCTGGTATGCTACACTGTGTCAAAGCTATAGTTTGATTTAGTGTTGACTGTGAACAGTGTCAAGGTCTGACACGCGTAATAGAAACCGATGACTTCCGACACAAGTTTGTTGGGAACTTTATTGAAATCACGTTATTTCTAGTGGAAAATGTAACAGGGATAAATATTCAAATTCCTGTATTTGAGACTGAATTCGTTATTGTGTAATTGTTTTTCCTTTCCTTCTTTGGCACAATTGAACAGCAATGCCTGTAATGTGATCGGTGTATCAGGTGCTGCCAAGTAGACAGTGTGGTATAAATCAAGTAGAGTGTCAAGTAGAGTGTCAAGCAGAGTGTCAAGTAGACAGTCAAGTAGACAGTCAAGTAGACAGTCAAGTAGACAGTGTGGTATAAATCAAGTAGAGTGTCAAGTAGAGTGTCAAGCAGAGTGTCAAGTAGACAGTCAAGTAGACAGTCAAGTAGACAGTCAAGTAGACAGTCAAGTAGACAGTGTGGTATAAATCAAGTAGAGTGTCAAGTAGAGTGTCAAGCAGAGTGTCAAGTAGACAGTCAAGTAGACAGTCAAGTAGACAGTCAAGTAGACAGTGTGGTATAAATCAAGTAGAGTGTCAAGTAGACAGTCAAGTAGACAGTCAAGTAGACAGTCAAGTAGACAGTCAAGTAGACAGTGTGGTACTAATCAAGTAGAAGGTCTTAGTCTTGGTTTTCTCCACAGAGATAATAGTAATGATTGGGCTGGACCATAAAATGAAGTCATTACATCTCTGCACAAAAGACGAGGATCTTACTGGCTATTCTTCTCATAAAAGGAAAGAATGGAAAAAAAAAGGAAGATGCAAATTGGTTCTAATTTATTCCAGTTTCAGTAGTAGCGTTGTACCAAGTCATGACTTGAGTCACTAACGTTTCAAGTAAAGAGACTCGAAGAAGATTGTAAAGATTTTTGGCCTCTAAAGGGACAGATAATACAGTGACTGGAGTCGAGTAACATCACTAGCAATGCTTCAACTTGACCTTATTTAAAATTAAGCCGCTCGGTGTTACACTTCTGCTCGCTATTCTCTCAATTCTTCTTATCCTCCCCCCAAAAAAGTTAATAATTTCACAATCAGTAGCAATGCTAATAACTTGAGTTCATCTCTTGAAGAAACTTCAACTGCCATAGTAAAGCGGTTCTTGGACTAGTACAAACATACGTACGAACAAGTTTGACATGCAATAGATTATACAGTAGAAGTGAGGAAGTAAAAATTGCACAAAATTTGCATGCGATGCAAGATATAACATAGATTCAACACGTTTTTAAAATGAATTCAACCTGGTGCATAATACTAATATATATACAGAACCCTCACATCGTAAAATTGTTGTTTGAAATTGCAACACGGTAACGATAACTTTTGATATTGTTCAATTAGGATGAATTTTCAGCGGGTTATATTCTGTTTTTTTATCTCCAATCATTGGAACTTGTTTCAAAACCAATATACAAATTAAGCTGATTAAAATAATGAATATATATTATAGTGAAGCACCGAGTCAATACCACTCACCCCGCCCCCCCTCCCCCAGCCCTTTCTTGTTTCTATAGCTCTCTCTTGTGTCCGGGGGGGGGGGAGAATGCAATCCTTGCCTATACCATTTCATTATCCCTGGTGCCTTTAGTCGTCCCTAGCTTATCTTGTTAAGCATTGACTGGACTGGACACCCGAGGCGGTGAACCGGAGCCAGAATCGATACCGAAATCTCTCGCTTCGATCTGTTTCTGCAGCTCTTTGACCTCTCTCTCCAAGTACTCCTTCAGTTGCACCAACTCCCTCTGTCTCTGTTGGATTGGTTCCTGTATAGGTCAAAGGTCAAATGCCATTAATACCACCGAGTGACTTACCCGAGTATTGCCCCGGAATTAAAATTTGCAGTGCATGTTGCTTTAAAGTAAATTTACAAAGGGTAGATGAGGGGGGAGGATTGATCTTATATTCAGAGCGTATCAGTAGGTCGACAAATCACCAAATTTAGTGTTTGCCTAGAAAGAGCCCTGTACACTTACCAGGGGTCTGGTCCTGGGATTCCAGCGGAGGTAATAGCCTGCCCAGAATTCAATGCGTCTCATGCTTGCGACGGGAAAGATCACATGCTGATGCGGGTAGCTGGCGTACATTGGGTTGATAAATTCGTCACGGTTACTGTTCATGTGAGACCACAGCGAAACCGTCTTCAACTTCACTTGCTGTTTAAAGAGTAAAAAGAACATGTTTCAGAAATGTTGCACACTGTCGAGAGGAAGTCAGTCACAAGATCCAAAATCTAACCTTTCTGTATCTCGTCGTTCCGATTGGAATCGTTTTGAAATTTATTCAGTAATTCTTCAGTTGGAAAGAATTTGTCTGGGGGGTTTAATCTTGAAAACTCGGGAGACGTATAAATGTTTTACAGATGGTTACGAAAAGGAACCAGACCTTCCAGACATGAGTCTGTCGTTCGTGTTTAATTTTGTTTTTCAATTTCCAAATCGCTTTTTTCATTGTCTGGACTTAGAGAACTATATTGTGCTAAAACTGTACTGTATTAGCTATTAGCCTGACTTGGGTCCGACCAGAATGATATTTGATTGCACACTCAAGTCACTTCATTGCACAGTTCAAGTCAATTACCAGTCATTTTCCTTCCTCAAGACTTGTTGAAGACTTGAGTCACTCTATCTTCATACAGGGGAAAATGGCTGCCTAAATTTATTCAAGTTGGTTCACGTTTTAAATTTCGGGATGACTTGGGTTGTGAACTATATTAGCATACATTACTGGATAGCTTTGATTCTCTCCAACTGTATGCGGACATACATGGAAAGATAGTCATGAAGAGTTAATTTCGCCTTGTTTGCACAAAAAGCTACACACTGGATATTCAATATAGCGATTAAAATTGTCTAGGCAGTTCCAGCAATATCTGTCGTCTGCATGAATCTGTTTAGAACCTTGTGCAAATATAATGTGCTGGTATCAGCCAACATGGCATAGACTGTTCTTCAAAGAATCGTTATATATTCATTGCTTGGCGTACTCCTCTGTTAATTAATATTAATTATATCAACTTTCTACCAGATGCCTTTTACAAGGATCTTTCTGACGTTGATATAAACAGTTGGCCAATTTCCATTAAAGAGATATTCAGGTGGCAGATAATATGACAATTATATGGGAAAGAAAATATATTCAACATTGTTAGTTGGAAAACCACATCGCAATAAGCTTGTCCCTAACTCCAAATATGGTTGATTGGATAGAACCATTGTTGACCGGCTAAGCCCTTGATTCGCCCCTGATGTGAATTACAGTACATTTGAAAATCCGCCCTTTAGTAAGACTGCCGTTCCTTTTTCGCCCCTGGTTACTTCTACACCGTTCAAGGTTATTAGACTGGAAAGTTAGCCTGTGTGTTAATTACCAGTCATTTTCCACCCTCAAGACTTGTTGAAGACTTGAGTCACTCTATCGTCACACAGGGAAAATGGCTGCCTAAATTTATTCAAGTCGGTTCACATTTGAAATTTAGGAACTTTTTGAGCCATGAACTGTTTAAGCATACATCACTGGATAGCTTTGATGCTCTCCGACTGTATGGAAAGATAGTCATGAAGAGTTAATTTCGCCTTGTTTACACTAAAAGCTACACACTGTATATTCAATATAGTAATAAATATTGTCTAGGCAGTTCCAACAATATCTGTCGTCTGCAGAAATCTGTTAAGAACCTTTGTGCAATATAATGTGCTGGTATCAGCCAACATGGCATAGACTGTTCTTCAAAGAGTCGTTATATATTCATTGATTGGCGTGCTCATGTGTTGATAATATTAATTATATCAACCTCCTACCAGTTATCAACCACCGTAATATGCAATACCTTTTTGTATCAGAGACTTGAGTAAATCACGAGATGCCTTTTACAAGAATCATTGTGGCGACCCAACATCAAGTATGCATAATTGTGTTAATTCTTCTTATATGCGTATTCAAGCTGTTTTAGGTTTACTATGTAGTCTGATATCATTGTGCCACCTGGGCATTAACTCTGTTCAATGCTTTTCCCTTTGATTTCTTATTTAAAACAGGGAAATAAAGTCCTTGTCTAGCTGATGTTGAAGTCTCACTATGCATTCCCATCATAAACACAACCCATCACCAACACTAACATCCTTCATTCTTTTTTTTTTTTTCTTTTTTTATCTTGTCACTACGTTCATACTTCCCTTGACCTTTCACGAGGAAGTTTGGCAAACTTAAAACAATTTAACCTTTCACACTCTTGTTCAACAACACAGGTATTCATAATGTTAGATTATTTAAATAAGATCAGAGTTTCCACACTGAAGGGGGAGGGTAAAAAAATAAAAGTAAATATAAAAAAATAAAAATCAAATCAAAAAATATGAAAAAACTTAGACAAAGTTAGCAGCTATTGATAAGTTATTAATACCTACCTCCCTTACTCTTTCACGTTCACAGTTGTACAAGAACGTTCCAAACAGACAGCTGTACAGGTGATCCAGAATCGTGATAAGGAAGTGCTCATTGAATTCAAAAGCATTTGGAAACTGTAAGCCAAACAAAATCAATTTCTTTACTCAACATACAGAGACACCAAACAGTTCAAATATGCTAGCAAAAGACTGTCCTGGACTCCACCCCACCCCCTCCCATCCTCTCCCTTTCCCACATCAAGTAAAAAAAGAAGGTAGAAAAAGTCATATTGGCCATATAAGTATATACCCAAAAAATTGATTTGAAATACTCCAATGAGAGTGAAGTTGGTCTCAAGAAAATTTACTACAAGCATTTCCGTTCTTTACAATAGCATGCAACAACTTTGCAAGCTATCAAGTATTGAAAAGAAATTTTTAATAATGACTTGTCATTTTTACATTTGTTTTTCAACATGCCAAGTCTCTGTTTTATGTACAATGTTACATTTCCTTTTCGGCTGGGATTACTTTCAACTTGCCGATAAATCTGTCTGTTAAGTCTCCACACTTGACAGACAAGCCAAACTCAAATTGAATTCAAAACCTGTCAAACATTAGCCATCCTGGAGTTTGGCTCTGAACAACCTCAACTTACATGTTAAATCAATATTTCATTGCATATAGATCTTTCATTTTAACAAACGTTTCGGAGAATTCTATTCGTCTATTAATTTTGTTTACTTTGGTAAAACTCTTGCACCTACGGAGTTATGCAAAACACGCCTCAAAGCCTGCCGTATACTGAAGACCTGATCACGACCCAACTGTTGTCATGTGTAAAGTCCGGCAGTGTGGGCCGGCTTGAAAGGTACCAAGCAAAATCTTCAATGATGTGACTATTGCTATAGCAACTAACATTGTCTTATGAATTTTTATTTTTTTTATAAAGATCTGTTTTGTGAGTAGATTATTTAAGACTATAATGTGACTCCCTTTTCAATAGGGTGGATCCCATTCTTGTACACGAACTGACCTTTGAACCCCTCAATGGATTCATTTTCTATTAGCATTGTCACTCAAAATAATGACTTTGGCCAAAGGGGTCCGCATTCACTTTGACAGAGGTAAAGCATTATCATTTAAACAATGCCCTTGTCCCCCCTTCCCCCTCCCCCCACCTCCACTAACCCATCACTTTCCTCCCGTTCCCCTTATGCATATTCATTTTCAATAAAATTTCACATTTCATTTGGTATGACACCAAGAGAGTATGTCTTAAGATATTGATTCAGATCCAACATCCCTGGAGGAGAAAATGTTCAAGCAAACCTAATCCATCCCTACCACTACCCCCCATCCCCCTCCCAAGAAAAGCAAACAACAAACACACCTTCCTAGACTAATTTCTTAGGGTTATTTATTATAAACTTGCTCACATTTTGTCACTGGGGTATATACAATATATATGTGCTGCTAGTTTGCCTGAATGTGGTCGATAGGTCACGGAATGCAATACACCCACCCACCCAATCAACCAATCAATCATCCATGAAACTGAGTGGGTTTTAATTATTTCCCGGTAGGTTCTCCAGTATTAAGGAGGAATAAATACATGGTAAGCAAATATCAATGTTTGGTTTTAATCTGTGAGTCATATAATATCAGAGTTGAGCATTACTTTATAAATCAAGCTTTAAATGAAATTTTGATAATATTTGATATGAAACTCTTGTGACAAGAGGAATGAACAGGCTCATGAAAACCTTTGTTTTTTTTTTGAAAACAAAAGATGATGGAAAAAAACAAAAAGAAACTGATAACAAGACTATTTGGCTGTGATTATTTGTTGCTACTATGGAATGTGCCAAGTTGAAACGCTTAATGTGTTAAATCTGAAGTTTGGCACCATAATTATCATTTATTAATTAACTGATTGCCATGGAATTATATCTGTAACTCTTTTATCTTTCATTTCATTTAACTGAGGAGGAAGATGTAATTATTATAAAGACATTTGTATTAAACATGACTTTTAAATATTTTTGCATTCTTTTCCTCTTTTGTTTGGTTCTACAAATAATTGAGAGGTTTAATGATATTGATGAACCAAATGAAAGCCCCTTTTTTGGGAGGTGGGGGGGATGAAAATGGTTGTTTGGTTCTACCTAAAGAGTATAGATAGTCACTGCTATATATATATGTATATCACCTGTCTAGTTATCTGCCAAACGCAATCCATAAACTGCAGAAAGTTTGGCGACCTGAAGGCATCCGCATGGTTCTTATCTCCGTGACCATGTCTCTGTTTGGATGAATCAAGATAAGAAATTGGTTGCAAAGGGAGACATGGAAAAATTGGGACTGAACTACAAGAAAGACAGGCAGAAAGAAACACCCCAAAAACAAAAAGGAAAAGGTTACAATTGAAGTCATTATTGATTAAAGTTTGACGTCAAGATGTTGTACACAACTACACCAAAAAAATGTTAAATAGATCATTGACTGTAACGTTGTCTTAAAGCAATACAAGAAAAGTCAAACTTTGAAATCGGACAGGAGGGATGGGTGTGCTTAGTCTGTCAGTACTAGATCAAATATCAGATTCTTTGATCAATCCTATCCCATATACAATCAATATCAGTCTACGGAATCAATACCAATTTATTTGACCGATACCAATCTATGGAGTCGATATTACTCTAAGCTAACAGCAATAAATTGATAGATTTTTCAGAATCAATTTGATCTGGCCAATATTGTTCTTTTCATCATTTATCAGTCTATTCGATCGATCAATATCACTTTATTGGATGGATATCGATCATACTATGGATAAAACATTGATAAAAATCAGTCTACTGGACCAAACCTGCGCAAACTTGTGTCCCATAGATATCCACTCTTTCTCTATGAGTACTTCAAAGCCGATGATTGTCCGATAGTAAGGGTCCAGCATCAACATGGCCAGAGCTGTCAGCTGGGATGTCCTGTCCCAACCATCGCTGCAATGAACCACAACGGACGTCTTTTGGTTGTCCACGATGTAAGCGATGCGGACTGCTCCAGCTAAGACGACCTGTGTACGCAAGAAGAGAAGTACTATCGTTCGGTACTGGGGCAGACTGCCTGTGATAAGATGACTGGTGTATCATAACAAACGCTATGGAGGACCGAATGTGTGTACGCCAATTTTACCTCATCTTCATATTAAGCATGTGAAGACTCCCGCAAAAAGAAACGTCTAATGTCGGTAATCTGACCTAGTTTCGAATGAGGTGTAACAGAAGTGTTACACACCACCATCGATCCCAGAAAATGCACACACAGCTTGCTACCCTCGGTAATTAGACACTAGTGTACCTTGAACCTCATTTACATATAAAGTACCTTGATTCATACCATTTAGATACTAATATTAAACACTGCTCTACTCCATTACCTTTTTGTGCTCTAACCAATCTGTCTGCTACCTGTCTTCACCAGCAGTTATGAACCCATTTAGATACAAATAATAAACACTGCTCTACTCCATTACCTTTATGTGCTCTAACCAATGAGTTGATTCCAAGTTTGACAACCAGTGTGCATCATCCACAGTGGGGTAGCAAATATCCTTCAGCTTTCTCAAGCTGTTAAAAATAATGACAGATTATTATGGATTATCTAATACAGTTTTTATTGACATAAAACATCTGACATTTTCGTTACAAAATTTTATATCTGAGAAAAGGCAGTAGCGGCAGATCTACAACTAAGTGGGGTTTGTCAATCAGGACAGGTGTAACAAAATTACTAGAGGCTTTCATTTCACATCTATTACTACCAAACACGTTTTAAGGCCGTTTAACATCCTCAAAATAGCTCTGCAACCCACCATAACCCTACCTAGCAAATTACCTGAACCCTTCAAGCTCTCTCCCCTTCTTCAAGTCGACCTTGAAAGCTTTCTGCACTGTTTTCTTGACGGATACCGGCGTATGACATAACGTTCGTTATTTCCCTTATCATTATTACTTCATGAATGCTTGTATACATACCTTTCCCTCATGACATGGATATTGTGAATATCCAAAAATATCACTTCAGCGAACGTATAAATCTCTTCACTCTCGTATCCACCGCCTCTCGCCTGGGAAACCAAGGAAACCAAAACTAAATTGTAAACCAGTCTGTAAGGATAACTGCCGAAACAACTACATGCTATATTGACTGAGTTATATGCTAAAGAAACGTATCTGTGTTAACAGCCATTGGAAAAGAAATAATCAGGGGGGCAGGGGTGGGGAAGGGAGGTAGGAAGGGGGGGAGAGTGATAATGAAGCAAGGGGTGCGTTAGTGGCAAAAAAAATCTATATGGTTCCATATAAAAGTAAAGGCAGTTAAAATGGATTGACTGACTAAGTAAGATTCAACTCATCTGGCAGAAAATCTGCTGCCTCTAGAGCTGCAAAGCCTAAATATTCTAAAAAAAAATTTCAATTTTTTACCATAGTGCTAGTTATTTTAATAGACAATAATGGATATTTTTAAAGACAAATATTCTGCTGGACTGACTCATACAAATGAAAACAACGTAAACTAATCGTTCAACAGCAGCGTTGAACAAATCGAGGTGCTATCTTTCTTCTAGGGACCTTATTTTCTCATACCTACCTTATTGGCCGTGGCGTTGACCGACGGCCTGGCATCCATAATCACGATCTTGTGAGATTCAGCGTTGGCGTCCATGATGTACTGCAGGTACTTCTCATCCTCCTTGCTTCTCTTACTCCCCATCCCGACGAGAGGTTGACTGCATCTAGTGATACTGGCTTGACTGATTGGGTGTAACCATGACAACAGCTATCAAAACAGACAGAACGTGAGGATCGTCATTCGTGTAAAATTCGAAACAAAGATTAGCTTCTTTTTTTTTTCTTTTCCTTTTCTTACCATCCGATATTTCCATTTTTGTTTGCAGCCTTAAACATCACATTTTCATGTATACTAGATATTTGAAATAATGTAATACTTGTTATTTGACTTAAAAATGGCAATTAGTATAAACTTTATCTTCACATGTGCAGAAATAAATAACTTTGGCTCTTTCACGACCTATACGATGCGGCTGATGGATTAACATCCAAGACTCAGCACCGGTAAAATACATATCTTCCTTCGATGAATCCATCTATATCCTACAGTCCCCAGACGTCAATTTTGCTGGGGAGTAACTTCCCAAAAAATCTGTGGCTTTAAACCAAACTACTTACGGGTATACGTGCCCGGCTTCTGAACTCTGCGACCTGTTTGAGATGTTCGTCTGTAGCATCTGCTGGCACTGCAAACTATCAGAGAAAAAAAAATTTATTTGGTAAATTATCTATCAATCTGTAAAGAAAATAGTTTGAAGATGAAATTTACTGAACTTGCAGGTTAAACAAAATACCTATCCATTCAATATTGCAACGCCCTTTAGTTTCTTATTTAAAGAAATGAACTTGTTTTATTGCAGAAGGAGTTAACATTTTCCCCTCCTTGTTTTTTTTTTCTTGGAGTACAAACAATACATGAACTGGAAAGGAAACTCAAATGTACGATATGAAATGAAACACCTTCCAAGTTTTATTTAAAGCAGAATGTATTGGGCTTTCATTCATCTACAGAGCCAATAAACAGATAAGGTGGAGCTAAATTCTAAAACTGATTTTTCAATCCATTTTTGATTTTTTTTTTCCTGGTCCATTTTGAGTTATCACATTAATAAGGCTTTCTAGGTTTCACCTTTATCAACTTGAAATGATCTTTGATCAGTACAAAAAAAGGGGCTATGCTTCCTGTCATCAGTATGATGGTACATCCACACTTTAACCACTTATAACTTTTAGAGTTATTTTGTTTCCAACCCAAGGCATAACATACACACGCACACATACAGTATGTGCTCACACAAACACACATACACAAACATGGGATCTACATTGCATAGGTTCCTTTTGCCTTTGGCATGGGACAAATATAGCATAACTCTTACAATTGCTGGATATGTGTCAGCAAAGTTGTGAGTTTCATTAATCTTTGAGATCTTCCAGCTCTCAGTTGGCAAGCCCTGTTGATGAAATTGAAAAGAGAAAAAGAAAATTAAGAGATAAGTCTTCTTCGAGCATTATAAATCCTATCCATCGCAGACCAAACAAAGCTAAAACTATCAATTCGTATTTCATTCATAACATGTTTTTATGTGCAATAATAGTGTACACTTGTGACAGAGGTGATTCAGAGTCTATCATGTAGATAAAGTATTAGTAAAGTTTTTGCATTTCCAGTTATTAGGCTAGGTAGATGGGAAAGTGCTATAGTAGGGATGAGACAGGTAAGAGAGGCACATTTTTAGGGAATTTTTTTTCTTGCTTGTCCCAAGGACAATCAGGCCCTACATTTTGGTTATCAGAACAGCAAATTTGGTTGTCGGAAATAACACAAATGACCGATATATACACTGTAGGAGAGTTGTATAGGTTGGTGAATAGCACGCAACCATTTTGGGATGATACCATTTTTACGTCGTAACTATTTGGGGGTATTGATTTACAATGTAATCATATTTTCGATGACAACAACTGCCGATCTGCCGGACAACCTCCAAATCTGATTCTGGTGTTGTCCAAACTGAAATTTGGTTGTCTCTGACAACCGGACTACTGTTTAAAATTTTGTCCTGGTAGTGAATCCTCATATCTGACATCAGAAGACAAACACATTGATCAGCAGCGTCTTTAACTGAGCTATCACTTAATAATGCCTTTAAATTGACAACATGTACATTTTACGTTCCATTTGTAAAGCAATGAGTTGATTAGTAATTTTTGTTCTTTCTTCAGAAATAATTTGTTTAATTGATATAGGGAATACTGACAGTTGGCAGTTGTTTGTTAGCAGACAATTTTTTTTCCAATATTCATACAGTTTAGTTATAAAAAACTCTAAATTTGCCATTCAGGGGTAGATTGAATAGATCAAGAAACAAAATACAAACTGCTTTTCATGATCCATTTCACACCTAATTTGGTAAAGGACACTGCCTACAAATAAAGACCTATTTCTGACCTGCATCCACGATAAACCCCTATGTAGGGACTATATTATGTGATATCCTATAGCAAAAATACTGCTAACATGAGCATGTTGCTACACGAATGGAAATAAGTAAAGCGGTTAGGATGCACAGGTACATATCGTTATCAGTATTTCCTGGGCGAAAAAAAACACAAACTTCATAAATTTCGAAACCTTTTTATGAGAACTAAACACTTATAGAAGATATGAGCACTAAATCATTCAGTGCAGTTTTCTGTACAGTGGTTATTTTAATAAGAGAAGCACCCACTTTCACTCTCACACAGCTCAAACAAATGGAAAGTAAATAATAATTAATTTCAACGCTATTAATAACTAAAACTTGAATAGGTTCACCTCGCCCAACTATAAAGTGATGGAGCTTTTCTAATTGAAGTAACACGTCGAAACAACGTATGCATTTACATATCAAATATTTAGAGATTATACGACTAATTTCAAAAGTAAAATAATTAAAATTGAAAGGGTGCCTGCGTGCTTAACTAAGTGATGGGGAGTTTCCTAAAAGGACTAACAAGTCATCGCACTGTACATACTATATTGGAAAATATAAATCAGCGTTCTGATTCCGTTTATTTTGGTAGGGGGGGGGGGTTTGTTGGGTTGGGGAGAGTTGGTGTCAGCCGTGGTCGGTCTGTCTTGCTGTTATTTCTGTTTTCACATCTAAATCAGTCTACTATTAAACTCAGAAAAATATTGCTTTTTCAACTGTCACAGGATGGGACTATGTGTAATTTTCTAATCATTCAATGTTTACAGGCTCTTTGACCACTGGTCATCTGCCTGGACACTCTGGAGGTAAGAGGCTTGTACTTAGAGCAATACAAAAATGGTAAAGCTCTCTACAATAGAGGTATTTGTAGTACTTAAGGTAAAACCTAATCTTACTAGATTTAAATATGTCCCCCTGTTGACTGTGTGTCTTCTCATTTTGGAAGAACAAAATGAGTCAACAACGTCAGGAATTCAACCCCCCTGCTGTACTAAGTTGTACCTGACTTCTACTTAAGTGAATAATTTCTAAAGGTCCCAGCGAGAAGCCACAGCACCTCCGATGCCACGTCGACCGGAGGACAGGAGTCACTCGGGCTCTCTGTAAATTACAATCTTCCAAAAAGAGAAGAATCATGACAGTTAATGGGTTTGTACGTACCAGTCTCTTGAGTTCTGTGACATGGTCGTAAACACTCCAGCCATCTTCGGAATAATATTCTTTATAATCGTATGCAAAGAACGGCTGAAAGAGTGAAAGGAAAAATGAGTAAACAAAAGAATTTTAATGGTTATTGGTTCTTGTAAGTTTCCATTGTTTTTGTTTTGTTTTTTGGGGGGTGAAGGGGGAGGGGGATTGGTGAGGGGGACTTGGTGAGGGGCATGTAAGATTGTTGAAATGAAATGTGGACACGCTTTTTTTATCCTTAATGTAACTTTGGGCATACCAAAGCTGTGGCACATTCTTTGTGAGATTGTTAATTCATCCTGACAAGCTTTAAATTGTTTATCTTTAGTAGTTGACGGGTTCTATCTTAACGAGCTGTCGGGCCTCAACGATTATCTGCAATTCTAAATTGGCAAGTAGAATTTTGACTTTGGGGAATAAAAGATGCACTACAGTCAACATTTTGGTGAGTGAAACATCAGTACCGTAACTAACCAACACAAGAATGCCAAGACAATCCTCGCAAACACTTTGCAGCACGGTATTTTATTTGGATTTGATAAATTCATTATCTTGACAAACATGGACACAACGGGCACAACATTTTCAAACCATGTGCTGAGAAGCAAAATCCACATTCCAACCTTGCGCACCGCCTGGATAAAATGGACTGGCCAGAACCCTGCTACCACTTAAGAACAGTTCTCGAATTATGGTTTCATTTTTGTGGTCCAAGGAATATTTGTGCAGGGATTAAGGAATGGAAAAATAATTTACAAGACTGCAAAATTATTACACTTTCTTTCTGGGTTGACAACTTACCAACTTGTGTGACAATGGAAAAGCATACATTTGTAATTTCTCATACACTTGGCGTCTGTCGTGGTTTTCTTGTTTGTGAGCAAATCTCAGATTCCTCAGGTCCTGAAAGATCAAACATATGGAATTAGTGGCATATACTGTACAAAGAGCAGACCTGTCTTTAAAACAATTTCTTCGCCCTGTAAAAGGGTACTCTTTTTACGTCTTATGGTTCACTACAAGATTCATGGGTTCCAGTTGATTTAATATGCATTTTCCTGCATTACGTATGTCTGAGTATTCCATTAACCTATTGCACACCTGGAGTGTGAATATTACAGCCAAGTTGGAATATTGTCAACACCTTATGGTCACTACAAGAGGAAATAACGGATCTTAAGATAACTGACGGTCATCTTAAGCTCGCTGATCAAGGATTCACAAATTAAAAACCCCCGTCACTTCAAATCAATAACATCGTAATGTAGAAATAGAAGTGGACCATGCAGCTTTAAACAGCAATTTCTTGCCAGCAGCACTGGGCAATTGATAACTGCTTGACAGAGTGATGCGAAATGAAACGCAATATCAGAAGTTAAAAAGAAATATATTCCAAACATAGGAAGTGTACCTTGAATCACAGGCAGCACTGAGAAAAATCCACACATACTGTACTATGGTACATCAATATAAACAGCCAAACCAGAGGGAATGGGGGGGGGGGGTATTTCATGACCAAAATGTGAGTAAAATATGTAAGGACAGCTTAAGAGAGGCTTTGTAGCACAATCTACTTATAAAGTGCTATGAGAAACCAAAGTACTTGAAGATGATTGATTTTGGCGGTACAGAAGGAGGTCACTACCACTCCTTACAATCATTACACGAGACTGTCTTAAAACTTACAAACACATAGTTTCAATCACCACTGCAATGCGGTATAACTTAGAAAGCACACAAATGATGTAATAACGATCATTATTATCGATAGATATTAAGAATGTCTGAGGTTCCTTTTCCTGCTAGTGTACAATGTCAAGATGCAGGGTGAAACTAATGGAGCGATCGCTGGTACAGAAGTTAAAGTTTGAAATAAGCGGAACGTTTGCTCACCTTGCAAAATACTTCCAGGCCGTAAGAATTCTCGCCTCGGCTCGTTTGACCTCCGACCTTCTCCACTCTGTATATGGTCCCAACGGGTACATCTAAGACAAACTTTGCATTCTGCGAGGAAAGAGCACACATGATCAATGCACAAATGGAGTCATCTGATTAAATCCACAGGACCATATATGTCAAAAGGAGAAAAGCTTTCTAGCAGTGCAAAACTGGATTGAGGAAACCTATAATAAACAAATCTAGATCACAGTTGATGATCGACATTTACTTACCCTTTCTGTGCCTTGGAAAAATAACTTGTAATTTGTCACATAGAGGTTTCCCTTCACCTTCCCCTGAAATGGACAAAGGTATGTGACATCATGTGCTGTGGAAAGGAAAAAATTTAACAATCAAGTTACAAACGAAATAGACAGTCCTTCCTAGAAAAATCTGGGAAAATTTTTGCACAAACAAATGAAGTGAATTTCCAGTGAAACACAAGTACATCACAAATTATACATGTGAAAACAATATGAACATCTCCTGATATGCTGCTTTAGAACCCACAAAAAATTGTCCCTTACCCAAGTGTACAAACTCATATATCTTCCATTCCCCAACACCCTTAACATCTTCTAGAATAGATCACTACCTCTTGTATGCACCTTCTGCACAATCAGTACTTTAAATTTCCAGAAAAAAATATATGAAATTGCCCCAACAACTACTTTAAAGGCAAATAAAGGGGGAATTTTAATCAATATAGATCTATTTACCAGCTGCAAAACAATGTTCAAGAAAAACTACTTTTGACTAGTTAAGTGTTTTGTTTCAACTATGCCACAAAGGGTTTGCCTTTCATTTACAGGCAAGTCACTAATGTAGATCACATAATCAAATCATCTTAGAAGGGTGTAAATAGACAGAGCTGATTTTCAACACTGTTTGACTGATGAGATGTTGTGGAGTAGATTGATTCATTTTACATCAACTAACCTGTTTCGACAATTTTTTCGCCAAGAAGCAGAGGAAGATTCTCTGGATAATCCAACTTATTGTTTTCTTCTTTGAGAGCCTGTGAACAAAAGAATCAGAAAATAAGATGGCGAGAACAAATATTAAATATGTCATATTTGCAGATCAATTTATAAAAGAAGGAGAAAAACCCCCAGCAAATATCAGTATAAATCAGCACAAATGGGAATAAATTGCATAAAGATCAACTAGCAATATGAGACAGGTGTAAACTGTTCTGTTAGGGTTATGCTAAAATATCTGTCACACTGTTTTCGATGGTCAACATTTACAATAATTTTATACAAAATCATGTTGTGAATGGTTTGCATATGGTCAGAGTAACACTATGCTAGATGATTTAAAGTTCAAATTGAATTTGTTGGTAAATAAATTTAGCAAATTACATTCATGGTCAGGCAATGTTCATCCCTGTTTCTCCTTAAGATGGTGTATGCTTTTTTATCACTAGATACTGCCAATTGTGTGTTTAGATCACATCTACTGCATTTACAGACTTAGAGTACAGTAGGAATACCACATACAGTATCCTAAACAATCACACAATACCACGAGTGAAATTTCTTTTAGGACTGTGCTAAGTTTAAACCACCTACAATACAGTAGGCTATTTAATAATACCATAGTATAGGACATATTACTATTAGGTCTTGTGATGGAAACCTTATGACTTTTATGTCTTCACCTACCTTCAGTGTATCTGTTGCACTTGGTTCACTAACTGTTACTGAAGTCTCCATTCTTCTACTGCCGCTAGCTGAACTATTTGTGGAATGGGACCAAGATCCTGTTGTACTTTCACTTCCACCACTTGCATTTGTTGTATCTAAGCTAGAATTACTTCCCTGTCCAGGTCTTCCAAGTCTAGCAGTGTCATCTGCACCATCCTCAATTTGCTTATCAGCCATTTGTCCTTCCCAAGGTTTGACCTAGGCTATGGATCATAAATCAGCTAGTTAGTGCAGCTAGTTAGTATACTTGAATTTCAAGGCTGGTTTAAGATGGCTTGCAGTTGCTCAAGCACATAGTAATAGGCATTCGCAAAACAGTTAATCAGTGTATGCTATATTGTATAGCCTTTGTATTATATCTGATACATCGTCTACAAATGACAATGCTGCGATGTAAGAATGAATGCATACAAAATGTTTGCCTTATTTTGATTAGGCCTGCGTACAAGAGGGTGTGTAACAATACTACTAACATACGTTAGGCCTTACATTGGCAAATCACTCTCACAGTCACCGAACAGGAACAAGATGTGCGTCTTCTCTTCAGTTTGTTCAATAATCTGTGGGAAGTATCAATGCTAAGAATTCGATAACACGAAACATGCAATGTTCACTGACAAAAGTCCTTACTTATGCTAGGCGGAAGGCCCGGTGTATGTACTACTGAAGGATATGGGTTTTGATACAAATGCTACTTAGTGAATCTTGTAACATTAGGCTTTAGTTGAGCAAAGATCTGACCTTGCTACTTCAATATTTATCCAGGCGTTTTTACCCAAAGGTATTTACGAGAAGCTCATTAGTCTATATAGATGCCACATAAATTGTAGAAGAAAATTTTATGTACGATAAAAGTATCTTCTTGAATTTTAAACCTTTTTTTCAGATATTAGGAGTAAAATATGTAGCTCAATTTTATTATAAACGACTGTATGTGACTTGCTCTGCTTTTGCTGAGATTCATGAATTTCATTTCCGGGTTTACTGTTGTAACACTGAAAGTGTCTACCGAATTGGGGAACTTGTGTAGCATTGTAAATAGTTCGTTGCTGCTACGCTATAACGGATGGGTAAGTCTTAATCTAAAATTTGTGTTACGGGGATGTCTTACTTAAAACAACCTATAATACGAGCATTTTTGAGAAGTCCTGTTCTAACTAAGGACCGAGTAGTCACACTCAGAGTCAGAGTAATAATTAGAAGCATCCACAAAGGTAAGTTAACCTGCTAAGTTAGTACTAATTTAAGGATTCTTGTACCTTTAACTACATAACCAAGACTAGTACTAACGTTAGGTCTGGTAAACTAATATAGTAGTAGGCCTACTCAGTAATACTTGTAGCACTACTAATACTATATTACTGTACTACTATAGTACAGTGTACTACTTACTAGCCCTAAAATATTTTTTTTCGGACCTAGGCCTATATGTATTTCGCCTAACGTGGACCATGTATAAGGCTAGAGGAAATTAATGTTCATTTTTAAACAGGATTTGCATTCTCCAAATGGGCAATATTGTCATAATACATTTCCATAGGGAGAAGGCAGTTTAAGAAGTTTTGGCTTTCATGCAGCCAGGCCTAGCCTAGGCCCCCTAGGCCAGGCTTAGCTACTAATGTACTAAAACTACTATCACTAGATTTTTCACTAAATTTCGCAAATTAACATCACCAATAAATAACTGAGACTTGACGACAAAGGAACTTATTGCAGCAGTAGCCTGTTACACACATGTAACTTTGATTAACATAGTTCTTCTCATACGGAATTTAAGTAAAATCAAGAGATTCAAACTTGGAATCATAAAACTAACTAGGCCTAAGGCTATATAAAATTATTTGAAGTCCTTTCCTGGAATCTCTTAGTCATTCATCCTTTCATGGTTTCTTTGTTTTAAATTTAGTTAAATTAGTTCTTTTTAAGGCTCTTGAAAACAATGTGTCTGATATTACCTAGTCAATGTCACTGATTTTACTAAACTAGCCTTTTCTGAGTGAGTATACTGTAGGCACTGCTCACAAACATCTGTAAGTTCATGTAAAATCCTTGGCAAGAACATAGCTCCCAAGTTTCCAAAAGCAAAATGATGGTCCATCACTGATCTGTTCATTTGTACATATCTGCTGCCTAGGATAGGGATATAAGGGGTGTATATTGGGTTATAAGGGTTCCCCCTCCCCTTTTTGAATTTGTTTAAATTCTGATGATGTGCATTTTCATAATGGTTGCATTTTTAGTTAGGATTTTGACTCCCACAATTGGCCTAAATTTTTCTGTGTTTTTCATGTGTTATACTGAATTTGACTGGCATATAACTTTTAACAATCATAACAAATGTGTAGCCAATCAGAGCGCATTATGACCGGTGATTTCTGCACAGGTGGGTAGTTTTAAGAAAATATGCAAAGGTGGTATGTTTGTGGTAGAATTGTGGAGAATACACTGAGAGCTAACTGCAAATTATCATGTGGACTTGCGATCGTTCACAAAAACTACATGTTGCTCGCAGGCAAGAAGGAAGAGTTGTTCACAGTGTAAACAACACTGTGTGAACAACGATGAGTGTGTGAACAAACAACAACTGAACAACAACAACACACAACAACACAACTGTGAACAACAACAACTCATGTGTAGCAAGGTCTGAAGGAGAGCCTGTGCAGCGCGACATTTTGTAGAAAACCTTGACTTGATGTCATCCGATTATCAGACTGAGCAGGAATTGTCGCACTAATGGTACAGACCAAAATTGCGGAAGTCACAATGTTGCGACTAGGGAGAAGGGTGCGTCTGTAAATCAATATACCAGGTTTACCTGGTATTTCATACATATCCATACCGACGGTATTGAAATCTGTCATCAACGAATATACTGAAAATACCAGGTATATCCGAAACAAACCTTGAATACCCTATAAAAATACCAACCCAGAAAATACATGCAAACTCAGGAAATTCCTGTTGCTAACTGTGTATCACATATAACTTACCACTCCCTGTAGTCCCAAACTGTAAACATTCTTGCTGTGCTCTTAGCCCTTATAGTGCACATGTGTTGCTTATACTGTACCAGTTGAAAGGCCAACGAAGGGACACACTGATATGATTTCTTGCGCTTTCACCCAAAAATGGTTGAAGCCTAATCGTTCCAATCACTAGCACAGATGGGTTACATTTACACACGATAATTTGTAACAGTCTATGTACGGATGGGGGAGGGGGAGGTACAGAAAACAGCATAGCACCTGTTGGAGGTTATTAAAAACATGTGTTTCGGTACGTAAGGAAAAAGATTGGATTGCATGTGTCTACATTAATAACAATACATGTTTGCATTTTTGTCTAGATAGCGTGGCAAGGAATCTTCAGGTTTTGTTAGTGGGTATACCAAAGCACCCAACTAAGGATCTGAAGGAGTTGGAAAAAGTTTAATGATCGCTAAATTTGAAGTGAAATTTTTTTTTTTGTAAAGCAAACTGAAATGCAGGGTTTTCGTGGGCTGGTGCAGGTAAGCGGGTTTGGTGCGGGGGTCACTGGGGAGTTCTGCAAGAATCAAAGAACCTTATTTACATAATTTATGTACATAGTAGACTCTCCCAGTAGTAGTAAGAAAGTTTTTCCCTGTTGGGTAACGAATGTTGCAGACATATAAGGACAGTTTTGGGTCTGCTTAAGCTAAGCTGTCACCCCATGGCCATTCAAAGGTAGGATAGTGGTTTTTTTTTTTAGGTAAGTGATGAAATTGAACAAGGGTTGCCATTTTTGCTGAAATAAACACCAGGGATACTCCAAAAGTCTCGGTTATGGATACACTAAGGCCTCTTCTACCTGTACATGAAATTACTTTAACTTGTCTGTTCCCGAATTTCTGTTAAAAAGTTCAGTTCATACTGTAATAGTGCTAAATGCTGTCATAGAAATCTTTTTAAAATGTGCTAAATATTGTCTTGAAGGTTTGGGTTCTAACAAGTCACATTAATTTGGGAAGTAATCACACCCTTTTCTTTTTTTTTTGTGCAGAATGTCTTCATGGGAACATGAAGACAAGCTTTCGTCTTCATCATACTTATGTTATTTTGATCAACTATCCCATACTCTGTAGTGCATTTTGAGTACAGTTGGTGCAGCTTGTATTTAACATCGACAATGTGAAAATCACTCTCACGATTCAGTAATTCTTTTCAAAGGATATGTCAAAAGCCTTATGTGTTCTTTAAGTATAAATGTGTGAAAATGCAGTTTTCTATATCAACACTGCTACTGCATGGATGGATTCACATTACCAATTTCACACTAGTCCGCTATTCAAGAAACTAAACTTGCTTTATAAACTCGATGATATCATCAAAATGAAGCTTGCGGCTTTGCTTACAAGTCATGGAATGGGTTACTGCCGGAAAATTTCCACAGTTTTATTAATAGTAACAAAACTATTTATCACTATCAAACGAGACATACTTATAATGCACATCGTAAATTTTTACCGTACCACTATAGGAACCTATAGCTTTCGTAACCGTATAATTAAAATATGGAATTCCCTTTCAGATAATATAAAGACCAAAAAGTTGTTGAGTTTATTTAAGAAGTATATATTTAAGAAAATACATCATCACAACATACTAATACGGTCATTATGCTATATTTATATATATTAAGTAATTACATGTATAACTAAATTCTTTATGAACTAGGACAATGTTATCCTGTCTAGTTATTACTCCTTAAAGTATCTGTATCATTCTGCTCATTCAACTTGTATTATATTTTTCTTCTTTTACCAGGGAGTCTTCTACTCTGTTAAGCCAATTCAGGCTTTATAGAACACTTCCTTTCACATTGTATTTTTTTTTTGTGATAAAACAAAAAATTAAACAAATCAAAATTTGTTTAAAAGGTTGCATTATAAGAAAATGAAAAAGTCAGACATTTCTGGAGTTCAGATATCAGCTAAGGTCAACAAGAATAAATAAAGAAAAAGAATAGAAATCCATCATTTCAACTCAAATGCTATTAGAATTTTTTTTTTTAACCAGACCTTATGGTAAAAACCATCAGATTCTTGGGATTTTGGTTGAGTACACCATAAACTTTGGGTTCAATTGCCAATATCTGGCAGCCGAAATAAACAAACCAAGTGTTCTGATATACATAGTAACATTAACACTTTCCTCTGTGAGTAGCGCCGGCCAGCCGATTCAGGGTTCTTGGCCTAAGATGTAGTATTGTAATAGGCCAGAGAATAAAGATGAACACAAAATAAATCCAGAGAGATGATTGTATTTCTAGCACAGATATATTGAAAATTTGAAATGAAAACTTCTTACAGTAAGGTTGAGTGTGTTGTACCAGATGGGTTGTACAAACTTGAGGCTACGTGGGCCCTGAAGCCTACCATCAAGAATGTTTCTTGCAACAGCAACCAGAGTAGACTGTCCTGTCCCTCCCAGGTAATGCATTTTATATAAATCCCTTAATAATACATGGAAATACCACATGTATACAAATGATGAACTTTACCCTACAATTTAGCTTAAGACAAAATACACAAATACTACAGTCTACAGTGCATTCCCACCCTCCCCAAACAATTGCACTCCTTTACAGAGATGAATGTGATCACATGAATATCCCTAGAAAATATCACATGTGTTACATCACCAATCCCAGAATAAGCCTGATACCACACGCCATCTATAGGAGCAGCCCCAAAAGCCATATTCTGCCAACAATTACAACTGGTTTACTTAATGCCAGGAGAGATAACCCCTACATAATTCCAAGGGGATTTAAACTACCACAATGGTTCCACACCGCCCCCACAGAACTTCCATTGTTCCACAACTTTACAGTAACAGTGTTACAAATATATTTATACATATGGCTTGATTATTTGTGCACATAATTCATGATGACAAGTAGACTTACAGTATTATGAACACAATGACTTTAAACTTCACACTAACAAAGACAATGTGACACACAGTAAGCAGACATTGTACTGTGCACGTATGTCTACAACTGAAACAATAATGTTAATGATAAACAAAGTAAGAATCATGAATCTGTGATTCTTTAGCCTTTTACAATCAGCCTTAGAACTATTCTCAGAAAAAAATTCACCTATTTATAAATATTGTTACTAAGTATGTTTTTACAGTCTCGACCAGGCTATTCAAATAGAGATTGAAATAAAACACATTACAGGGAATAGTTCAGGAAGGAAATAGGAAATGGCTCACAACAATGCTATCTTCGTTATATATTATATATACGTAAGTACTCTTTACTGATGCGTAGGATTATAACTGTGAGCAAGTGCTAGTAATTAGGATTGGAATATTTAACAGTCTAACAGACAATTCGTTGTTGGAATGCCGCAAATAAACAGCTCGATCTTTTTGGTTCCTTGCCGAAGGCAAAAGGAATCTATGCAATGGTGATGACCTATGTTTGCATGTGTGTGTGTGTGTGTGTGTGTGCATGTGATGCTGGTTGTGAACACGATATCTCAAGAAGTGTAATCTTGAGGAATCTCATACTTGGCAAGTGGATGCCCCATATTGAGTGCAAGAACCCTATTGTCTTTGGTGGAAGTCAAAAGGTCATTTGGGGTCACCAGAGGTCAAACTGTGAAAAGCTTGTAAACATGATATCTCCAGAAGAGAAACTTTGATGAATCTCATAAATGGTGTGTGGGTGCCTCATATTGAATAGAAGAACCTTTGTTGTGGAGGTCAAATGTCTTTTGAGGTCACCAGAGGTCAAATGGTGAAAACCTTGTAAACATGATATATATCAAGCAGGAAAACTTGCATTGATATAATATCTGGCATGCAATGCACAAAATTTACAGCAAGAAGCTGATTTATGACCATATAAACATGACATCAATCTGTTTGATCCTCTATTATTAGATTATTCATAACAACATGTGGTGAGTACAACAAACCCTATTAAAAATGGTGGAGATCAAAGGTCAAACTGTGTGAAAGCTGTGTAAACATGATATTTCAGAGGTAAAACTTCAATGATGACTCATACTGTGATTCATAGTACTAGTACTACACAATTTAACTGTTAGTCAATGCCCATGGATCTTACACAGTAACTTCACAGATGAAAAACTGTCAATTTGAAACCACAGTACTTGACAAATACTTCCTATGGACAAGGGATCACTTAGCCCCTCAGATTTCTGGTTTTCTCGAAACTGATTAGCCCGACAGTTTTACAATCCAATGACGTTGCCACACGCACTCAACTGTTCCAGGAAATGTTTAAACTCTGTGTAAGGCTGGATACAGTTACATACGTATATCCTGTATTAGGAATTCTTGACCATATTTGAGTTTATTTTATATGCCATGTTGTAATTTATTCGTTCACTAACAATGCCACATATTGTTATTTCTGTCTAAAACTGAGAGAGTGGTCATACATATACATTTACACAATCATTTCCTCAATAAGTTTTTTTGTTGTCAATAAAGTGCAATCTTTTGTGGTTCATGATATTCTCATTTCCTGGAATATTAATATAGTTCTTGAGATATCACAAATTTTCCCAGAAAATTGGACCAAGTTGTTGGCACACGTCACAAATATTATTTACCAGAAGCCAAGCACAACAAATTTGACAAAAGAACCACTATTGGAAGATAAATTCTCAAAACTTTTGTTGCACTTACAAACAGATTGAAATGTTATAGATCGTTTATTGTATGACTTTAGCAAAATCCTAATCTTTCTGGGCCCCTGACACTATGAGAGTGCGGCCAATCCCACCTCCCCCTCCCCCCCGCCCCAGCTAATATTCACAATGTTTCCCTTGTGGTGAAGCCACAGCAAGTTCAAAACCACTGAAACTTTGGTGTAGCCTCTACCCACCACCCCTCCTATTAACTCAAACCTACTGTATGTTTGGCCCTGTTTTGCAGTTACCATCGGGTCTATTCAGTTCACAAACAAAATTAGAAAATTTGGGCTGTTTAATATTTAGGACTTGTTCTGACTATCTCGACAACATTAATGGGATCTCTTTAGCTTTTACACATCCCATTTTTGGAACCGATTCCCTCTGGAACCCTTTGCGCTCATGGACCCCCAAGAGTTTTCATGGACACCCCCCGCCCCCTGCCCCCCGCCCCTTCCTAATGGTCTACGGATGCCAGGTTGGGAAAGATGAATCTAGACACACAAGTTAAAACAAGGAGAAATTACTTGACCAGTCCAAAAATCATTTCCTTTAAAGTAGGAATGAATTTCCTTCCTGTTCCAGGAATTGCTGTACTGTACGTGACCCTTTTATACATATCAGGTGCTTTACTCACTTTCGAATAACTTGTTCTGAGAAGTGACATTAACCATGTAAGTACGGTACTGACTACCGCAGGAAATAAAGGCCTGTGTATAGTGCCTATAAAAAAGGAATTAAGCATACAAATCATTGCATTAATTACTCACTTTAATTAATGAGGGGTGTCTTGTTTGAGAATTACTTAGCAGTTTTGGTTACATTACCAACTATTGTAAAAAAAAAAAAAATTCCTTTGATCCTTTGCAAACTGTATAAACCAGTCTGTAATGCAAGTTTAAATTCTTCTCTTTCAGGTTTCCAAAACGAGAGTATTTGGTGAAGATCTTGTGAAGATTTTGCCTCGGTGACGATTCCGAAGGAGAATTATTTATTTTTTACTTCAGTCGAGAGGAGAGCCAAATTGGGAACAGAAAGCCTTGTTAAGCAGAATCTATTTCTTCTGGAGTCTTTTTTTTTTTTCTTCCTCGTCCATGCTATTAAATGCCGTTTTGAGAATACTGTGTGGAAAGGACAGACATCTTTCTTACAGATAGTGAAATTATTCCACGCTTTAAAATGTCCTAGAGGGGCAGAGGACCCACAGAGTTTACGTAGGTACCATTAAAATCACCAATTTTGCAATGCCGTATAGACAAGACATTTCCAAGATGGCGACGTCAACTTCCGAGACAATCCGACAAGGCTGGCTCAAGAAGAGATCTATCAACCGGTCGAGATTCGGTCGGACTAACTACAAGCTAAGATGGTTCATACTGACGGAGAGAGAACTGAGATATTTGGACAACACTCCAGAGGTAGAGTTTTACAGTATATAATTATTAAATTTTTGGTATTTTTGTGGGACAAAATAAAATGGGGGATGGTGGATGGTGAAGTCTGGTGTAGCAGGTACAGCCTGGTCTGTTCCTGGAACATAAGATACCAGGTATGAAAACCCACCGGGTACCAGGTTTTCCATTCCACTTCTGAGAGTCCCGAGTCTTCTTCCATGGATGTTTCGTGTCTTGTTTTCAAATTTGGGCCCTGTGTGTAATTCTGTGATCGATTACAGAGAAGAGAAGGCAAGCTAGCCAAGATCGTCGAATGGATAGGGTTTCAAATAAGTAACCTATGGGCTTCATAACCCCCCCCCCCCCCCCCCGTGACTGCCGGGGTTCACAAGGCACTATTTAAACCATTCGAAAAAATAGTTACTATTAGTCCTCAAAGAGGGGAATGTTCCTTCCCTGGTGCCGACTTGAAGTTAAATTCAGATTCAGTAACCACCAGGCTGCAATAAATCAGGGTACAGTAATACTGTAATTACATGACATTGGAGGAGTGGAGCTACAGTAAAGCTGGGCTTCACTTGAAACAATACATCTTGATTGACTTTGTGGTTCCTGCCCACTATTTGAACAGTGACTACTTAGATATGCCAACTATTTCGTTGTGGTTTAGAATCAGTGGAAGGTTGAGGGAAAAAAGTTGATATCTGTCTAGTAAATTTTGATACGGTTTGACCTTTTAAGGCAGCCAGCGATAATATCTTGGGGAGAATGTTTCTGGTCTGTTAACAATAATTTATGGTTATAGTACTAGAGTAATGGTATAGGTATAAAGTATGTACAGTGTATTTGGTAAAATATAAATTTTCAGTAAAGTCAAGATCTAACATACATACTTTATTACTGCATTCCAAGAATTATGCTGGAAATAATATGTCTGGTATATTTACATAGCAAGATGCTGAAAAATGGGCAAAATGCTTTATAGTTGCAAAGATTTACAAGAATTTTGAGCACCTTTAGGGAACCGTAGTGATTTACAGGACAAAGTCAGAGCCTTCAAGACCGCTTCACAAAACATGAAAACTAGATTATTGCCAGAAGTTGTGCTTTTATAGCAAAAATATGAGATTCTGTAAACTGTGACATATTTACATGTTGGAAGTGTGCAATGGTAGCAAGTTCTCCCAATGTTTTACTTTTAAAAAAACTTTTAAAAAAAAGCCGAATAATGACGTAAATTTGCAAAGCTACGTCCAAATCATCACAATAGCTTCTTGTTTGTTTGCTTAATTAAATCTACTTAATATATATATTTATGAAATTGCAATGAGTTGGAAAATCCAGAACAGTGAAAAAAAAAATCCCAGCCTCCACTGGGATTCGAACCCTAGCCTCCCGCTTTATCTGCGGACACCCTAACCAACTAGGCAATTAAACGCTGTTTTACTGTTCAGAGGTTCGAACAGGTAAGGTTGCCAGCTGTATCGAACAATGCTAGTTCTGTTTTGGTGACATGTTCTACCCTACTCTAGAGATCAATCATGATGCTAACCAACTCGAAATCATTTGTGAGTCCTAAAGGCCGATCTCGAAAGGGATACTTTGAACAGACTTTGTTAAATAAGATGGAAATATATGACAAAGGCAAATGAATATTAGTATTTGAAATTGCAATGAGTTTTAAAGTCCAGAACAGTGAAAATCCTTAGGAAGGCTGTGTGTGTATATGTATATATATATAACACGGCGGAGGCTGGAAGTTTTTTCACTGTTCTGGATTTTCCAATTCATTATGATTTCAATTATAAATATATATTTACACACCCACACACACAATCAAATACAATATACAGAACTTTTTGTTCACTGCTAGAGCTTGAGGGTTAGTATTGCTTCCTTGTTCAAACAAGCTTCTGTAGTCCCTCCCCAAATAGAAAACAAAAATTGGCAATTTGCGCCAGATCTGCTGTATAATGCAGCAGTGGTTATTGAGCAATAGCATTGTGTTACCACCAAAGATACTGTACAATATAGGAAGGGAATTCCCATAGGTTCAAATCATGAGTCATCTACTTTCTGGTTGAGGTTACCTTAAATAAGGTAACCTTTGGAAGATTTGTTTGACCTGTAAGAACCATCAATACTGATTCACCCAAAACTTAGTGTTTCTTTGAATTGCAGTTTAATGGCCCAGTCCTGGTAAACAGTGCTGCAGCCTGCACAATGTGACCGTTAGTGCGGAGTTACCGTGGTGTCAAAAAAGGGAGTTGATTCTTTTCCAGTGGTACCAATAGCTCCACAGCTCCCTACTTGGTGAAACATGTTAAAAATGTTTAACATGTATGTACAGTAGACCGAATATGGGTGGTGTAAATAATCTATATGTGCCTGTCGTTGGGTTTAGTGGGAATGGTACCGTTTATTAACTTATTGCACACTGTCTGATCCTGTTGTGAAGCGAATGCCTTCATATTATTCACCTGTACAGTTATAACATACTCTTCTTTGTGATAAATGTTTACCCTACGCGGTATAAACTTGTGCAGTTGTAAATACGTCATGTAGCACGAACAGTTCGCCCTGTAGTCGGTAAATTATCAAATGCAGATTACAGGAATAGTTTTACCCATAGCCTACATCAAGGCCCTCTTCTTTTCTCTTTTTGTCAATTACATCTGAATATTTTCCACCATGCTAAGTTGCTAACACTTTGAATACAATATATATGCTTTTCGCTGTTTTATATATGGGATTAACTGCACTCCGACCTCTTTAAATGTGAGTTTCGACTCGGCTATTAGATCAATGCACTTTCCAATCCACCATTTACTGTACCTATGAAGTTGTAAAAAAATTAAAACATTGCACCCCCCCCCTGATCCCCTTTTGGGTAATAATAGTAAACGTACCACCTCTTTATATGAATCTGCAAATCCAGCAGTGGACAGCCAACGGCAATATTTTGGGACAGATGTTCCTTCGAAATAAGTCACATCACTATTTGTCACCAGCCCCAGTTCTTCTATCCAACCCTCTTGGAGTATGGTCAACCATGTGCACACTACTCGACTGCTGGGTAATGGTCTCCAGAGGTTGACTTTATCCGTGTTTTTCTGGCTCGTGTTTTATCTGACGTGGTGATACATTCGTGCCCTGGATGGGGGCACAGTGGGTGCACAGTAGGGGCACAGTGAGAACTAAAATAGTAATACTGAACTAATTCATAGGCTAGTTACTCATGAGAATGTGCAATACTAGGCAAGTCCAGACAGGTACTATGTATGGCGACCTGTAAATATATCCCAAAACCTAGGGACTTTCGACCGCACTTGTTGTCACATCCACACTCTCATCAAAAGTCATGTTTACATCGTCCGATACGGGACGGCATTTATACAGCGCTCATCAATTATTATGTTGCTACATGATTAAACAAATTTTTTTTTTTTTTTGTCTTTGTAGAAGCGAGGCAGAGAAAAAGGCTGCATCGCCATGATCGACGTGAAGGTAATTGAGACCGTCGATGGGAATAATTTCCAGAGCAACAATGCAATTCAAGTGAGTACGAGTTCAATATACCATTCAGCAGGAGTGTCCGTAAAATGTAAAGAGGGCCTGACGTTTTGCTTTGAGAGGCTAGCTGAATCAAAAACGAAACTACAGTAACAAACACGACACAAGGCTAACAGTCACGGATAGACAGACAGTCAGATTCCAGGACAAATGGGCAATTCGTAGAGCAATTATTTAGTAGACACAACAAAGGTGGGGGGTGGGGAGAGATGAAAGGAAAGTGTAAAGGGATCATAAAGGGATCATAAAGGGCTAGAGGGTTGTAACAATGGGAAGTAATCAGTAGGAGTGCAGTGTACTATGTTTTATTTCAAAATGAGGTCATTCGCTACGGAAGTGCAACTTTATCGTACAGTAGTATGCGTAAGAACTTGGGATGATATCGAGGGAGAATAGCATTTTAACAAAGTCTGCTATTTTTTGTTGAACTTGTTTAATTGTCTCACAGTTTATGGCACAATTAAAGGAAGTAGTAATTTATGAACAATGATACTCCCACTTGAGCTGACCCAGTGTTAACTTACTGTGTTACAAAGTTACTTCGCTCCTCGCTTATCTGTCTCCTCACAACCTTTGCACTCTGGTTCTACGGTGCCTAGAATGAATTTGGTGAGCTTTTTAACACTGTGCGCCCTCTAAGACATTCTTTTACCCTAAGTGTCTAGAACGTTTTGTCATTGTGCTTGGATTTCTTTTCGACACAATTCACTCCGAACTGTTGTGATCATTTGGTGTTTTTTTCCATAAGAAGGAATAAATTGTCATATTTTGGTGCGCAGCCCGATAAGTAGGCCTGCCCGTTTCGATCTGGGAAGGTTTTTTTGGTTATGAGTCAGTGATGTATCATTTGGCAACTTTTATAAGTACCTCAAAATCACCATTACTGTGTCATGCCTGAGAAAGTTGTTTCCTTTTTCAAAGTTACACTTCTATTCTGCAATGTTTTTCATCAGTAACATTTGATCAACTCCAAGAATGGTAAATCTGGAGGAAGAGGGGTTGAGGGGGGGGAGGAAATAATCAAAAGCAGGAAGAGCCGGCTATACACTGCAGTGAAGTTGAAGAAGGGGGGGGGGTCATTCATCGCTCAGTATTTAATTCCTTTTTTGATAAAATCGTTGAATGCTTTGGACTAATTTATCATCGATGAAGATGAGAATGAGAGAGAGGAAAGGTCCTAGCAGCAGGATGGGAGTGAATGCTGAACACGCCTGTATTGAAACTTTCGGGAAAATTGTTTTTTTTTAAAATAAAATTTGGTCCAATACTGTTGACTTTTAAAGGCCAAGGACATCTCCGCTTTCACAATCTGCTTTTCTTCCCTAGATCGTCTATTCAGACTCACTGGCCGATCTTACCCTCTACTTTTTCCCCGGCACACGCCAAGAGAGGGACGGTTGGCTCGAAGATATCCGTAACGGTAAGAAAACTCTTTAACTCCTTTCATGATTTTTACCGAGGAGTTTATTTGTGCAGTAACTTTAGTCTAGAGGCAAATTAACAAAACCAACAAAAAAAATGGGAAAATAATAGTTTGCGGATTTCCTGAAGAGACTGCAAGGAGGAAGTATATCTTTTCTCTCTTTATCTTTCCTTCTTTCATTGTATCCTATTGTTGGTGTCTAGTTATTCGTATTTTTTGTCTTCTGTTTCTCATTGGCGAGACGCCATTTGCAAGATTGCAAGACACCGTTGCTTATCGTGTGCAATTCCTGTATTCTGTGACACAAAATAAGGGCTTTTCAAAGTGGCAACCAAATATTGAATCAAAACGAAAGCTGATCCTGTTATTAACTTCTACTGTACTCAACCTTTAATTTGGGATGTTTCGAGCCTACTGTACCTAAGCGTTGCCCTTTGACGATTGGTAACATTTTTTGCTCTGTGCCCTCTCGTAAACTGGGAAATAGGATCAATACCAATCTTCCTTCCCACTCTACCCTACCATTCCGTAGCTTAAAAAGTGATTCTCAAACTTTTTGTTTTGTTTATTGAATGAAGTAACAGACCACATTGGTCCACAATGTACCTGTCCCTCCTCTTTCCTACACCAGACCTTCAGATATTCAGTCTTCTGACCAATTAAGCCATAATTTAACGTTATACAAGAGAGACAGGTAAACAGCGTCTTCCACCCATACAGTATTTTTCATGAACTGGAAAAAGCAGGGCATATTATCAATCAATGCGATATGTTCGTTGACTTGAGTGACAGAAGATAAAATTGTCCTTTATATGCATTCTGCCATTGTATCATCTTTTACAGGGTTTCTGTATAACCCATCGTGTGTCTAACTGTTTTCGTCTTAGTTGTTTAATTCATAGTACCTGCGTACATATTTGACTCTGCGTGCAAAGGCACAGTCTGTACCCTGCAGTGCGGACATTGTATATATACGTTGAGGAAGTACAGTAGATATGGTTTCAATTGTTTAATCTGAGCACTGAAGGTTTCTATGAACCACAGTGGCGAAGAATGACTTTAAAATCAGTGTAACGGTTCCCTGCTCACAAAATTAATCAAGTTGAAAAATAGATCAGACCTGTTCATTTCAATCATAATTGAACCTGTAACGGTCTTATTTCCTGTGAAACTCTCACAAAATCCATCTCTTTCATCTTTCGAAACTAGAGAAAAAATATGAATGCATTTATACATACAGTAATTTGGATAGATGTCAGTTCAAAAAGTGATCAGTATAAAAAAAAAACTTTTATCATGTCAATGAAAACTGAGGAAAGTTTTGTTTTTTGTTTTTCAAAAGACATTTACCACTTCAGGGATTCTCAACCATCCAAATTATTCTGAGAAATTGAGGAAGTTGTAGTTATTAAATCTAGTAACAAATACAGTGAAGAAAATGTCTCAGTGAGGTGCACAAATGAAAGGGCTGTAGGTCTAGTATAATATTGCTGCTTGAAAGCTGAAGCTTGGGTATCCCATGTATGTACATGTATGTATGGATTTTAGATCCTCCTGCAAGCAGGAACTGGCAAAGAAGCCTCATTGGCTTATCAAAGCCGCAAGCTGACCGAAGTCAGTCTCTTACATTCATATTTAACGCCCATGATTATGAATTGTCAATTGTCAACAACTCTGTAAAGTAGACGACATACATTAATCTTGGAGTGACTCGAACCAGGGACCTTATGATTGGAAGGCACCGGCGTTAACCTCTGAGCTAACACTTCATGTAGCTATCATATTTCCTGGCTATACTGTATGTAGATGATCATTCCAGGGAAAGGTAAGTTGTAATTGTGTATTTAAGACACAAATGTAAACAATCAGTGGAACAGGGTTTGTTTTATTAATGAAATCCATGCAAAATGAATTGAGGTTCATGTGAATTCAGTATTTATGTTGCAGTTTCAGTGACTAGGAATTCATTATTTATAGGAATTGTTCAAATATTGTATTCATTAGATCAATTCTTATTCAGATAAGTGTGTCAATGCATACTATCCCTTATTTATTATGGTAGACAAAAATACATTTTGAAAAAAAGTACAGTAACTTACCACAAGTATCCCTGCACAGGTTTTTTTTATTCCCTTTTGGTGGATGGGAGAGGGGCTTGGTGGGGAGAGGGGGGGGAGGGGGTGGTGGACTGTGGTAGGATTCAAAGTTATTTTCAGTGGTGTTAAAATAACCACCAGTGATGGTACCATGCCAACACCAGAGTCATTGCTGTCATAATTATTGGGGACCATGACCCCTGCCCCATGCCTCCCCTTCCATTGGTGCTGGGAGACCTGAAAACTATTTTTTTTTTTTTTTTTTGTGAAAGAGAGATAGAGTGATGTGTCATGAAAGGTTTCATCTTAGTGTAACGTTGTATGTTGCTTGGTCTTTATTAATATAAACTTCTATATTTTGTTTGGCCTTTCAAGAATCTTGATCTCTAGGGGAAAACTCATATTGCATTGAATTGTGTCTTCGTCTCTAGTTAGCGATTCATCCTGCCTGGTTTACCCTGATAGATGATAGGGATCAATAATTGCAAAGGTGTACTGTACATAGTAGTTTGAAGTGCAAAGGTGTACATAGCAGTTTGAAGTGCAAAGGTGTACATAGTAGTTTGAAGTGCAAAGGTGTACATAGCAGTTTGAAGTGCAAAGGTGTACATAGTAGTTTGAAGTGCAAAGGTGTACATAGCAGTTTGAAGTGCAAAGATATACATAGCAGTTTTGAAGAGCAAAGATGTACATAGCAGGTTTAGAGTGTAAAAAATACATAGCAGGTTTGAAGTGCAAAGATATACATATCAGTTTTGAAGAGCAAAGATGTACATAGCAGGTTTAGAGTGTAAAGATGTACATAGCAGCATTGATAGTGCTTTGAGCAGTAAATGAGTCTGACACCTTGCATACTGATCTCTAATTTGGGATGAGAATCCTTAGAGACCATCCAGATATATAGTCAGTCAGTAACTTGGGAGTGGGCTTACTGTCACTTTGTTTGAACTTTTGAGGTTCAATGTTCATCTGTATCACTGTGGAGGGGTGAGTCATTGAGCCCACACGTTATCCCTTAGTAGAAATGCTAGGTTAGGATGATATATTATGAGTAAAGTCATGATGTGGCTTAGGCTGCTTAGCCCATACTACTGTTTACTTAACTGTCACTCGCCATGTGCATGCATGTGTAATTATATCTCAGAGGGTATTGATTTGCAAAGATTCATATCATCATTTATTTCATAATTATCCTACTTGTTACTGTACTGTACTGTAGTTTATAATGTAGCAAACAGTATATATTCCTTTTTTAATACTATGTGATTGAGTTTTGGTATAATGAGTGTTTGTACGTGTACTGAGAATGTTAGAATCTCAAAGCAGTGACGTTATTCTGTACTGTGACAGTAACAGTGATATTCATCCATATTTAAAGTGGTGATGATATTATGGGTGCTTGTACATGTGTACTGAGAATGTTAGAATGTAAAGCAGTATCGTTATCCTGTACAGTAACAGTGTACAGTAACAGTGATATTCGTCTATATTTAGAGTGGTGATGATATTATGGGTGCTTGTACATGTGTACTGAGAATGTTAGAATCTAAAGCAGTATCGTTATCCCGTACAGTAACGGTGTACAGTAACAGTGATATTCATCCATATTTCAAGTGGTGATAATATTATGGGAGCTTGTACATGTGTACTGAGAATGTTAGAATCTAAAGCAGTATCGTTATCCTGTACAGTAACAGTGTACAGTAACAGTGATATTCACCCATATTTAAAGTGGTGATAATATTATGGGTGCTTGTACATATGTACTGAGAAGTTAGAATCTATAAGCAATATTGTTATCCTGTACAGTAACAGTGTACAGTGACAGTAACAGTGATATTCATCCATATTTAAAGTGGTGATGATATTATGGGCTTTGTACATGTGTACAGTATAAACTGAAAATGTTAGAAACTAAAGCAGTATCGTTATCCTGTACAGTAACAGTGTACAGTGACAGTGACAGTAATGATAACAGTGATATTCATCCATATTTAATGTGGTGGTGATGATGTAGACTGCATGTAAAATAAATCACAGTTTTGCCTGAACAGTTATTTTAAATGTTTGTATTCCAAATTTGATAATTACATTTTCAGGAAATTTCCCCGTTTTCTAACTTTCCTGCTGTGATCAAATTAACATACGGTATACATGAAACTAAAAAAAAGAGTAAATGTTGTGGTGATTAGTCACACTTTAATTGATGCCTTTGATTTTGCCATTGCATAATAAAAAATAGATTTAAAAAAAAAAGATTGAGGGATTATGGAGAGTTCTTCTATTTTAGAGTGTTCTGCAACTTAGGATATAAATTGAGTTAATATACATTTAAATATAATATAAACATCACACATAATATGATAACATAATATTCTTGCACTTGTAATCATTCTAGTGTAAGCCTGTAAGGGTACACGTTGCAGACTTGTGCAAGAAAAACCAAGGACGAAAATATGATGAAGTTATGACTGACTATCTAGAGTAAATACTTAAGAATGTTGTAAAAATATTAAAGTTGACTTGAAATTGTCATCAATTGTTGCTTTAGGCTTCAACGAAAACAAAATTGACGAGAGGAAAATAAATCAACAACAGGAAAGCAAATTATGATTTGTTTTTTTGGTTAATCCTGTTTATATTAGTCCCCTGTCCTCTACATTAACGTCTAATAATTATAATTTTGAAGACATTATAATTTTGAAGACATCTGACTGTTGAAATGATATTTTCTTTGTTTCTTTAATGTGTTGACAGCTTTTCAAGTTTTAACCCACTGATGAATTTCCTTCTTCATCTTGTGGGCAATTCTTCATAAACATTTTAATTAGCTGCACAAAATAATCAACTGAAATATCGAATTTGATAGATGAAACATTCTTCAGACATCCGATGTAAGATTTCCTGCCATAAAGTGACTTTTAAGTTATTTAGTTTTGTTTGTCAATTGTGTTTAAGTTCTTCCTTGTTTAAAGTGTTTAAAGTGTATAGTGTGTAAGTATAAGTGTTAGTGTAAGAGTTAAGTCTTTAAGTCTAAGTTAAAGTGTGTAAAGTGTTTAGTGTAAGTGTTAAGTGTAAGTGATAAGTGTTTAAGTCTAAGTTAAAGTGTTTAAAGTTTAAAGTTCTTTCTTGTTCAAATCTGTAAGGTGAACCTGATAGGATTCTTATATCTCACTACATCATGAATGCATCATGTATGTTATTTAAAGGGTGTGAAGACTCGCGCACAAAGAAACGTCTAATGCCGGTAATCTGACCTAGTTTTGAATGAGGTGTAACAGAAGTGATATTCACCACCATCGATCCCAGAAATACACACACAGCTTGCTACCATCGATAATTAGACACAAGTGTACAGTCAGTACATACAGCTGCAATACTCACAGCACAGTGTATAAACGATTCAGCGATAGACATCTCAGGTCCTGCTAAAGATAACAATTAAGGTATTAAGTTTCATTACTGTCTGCATTTTGTAGCGACACAAACAAAACGTCACTTGCAAGCAACAATAAGTTAACTTTTTCAGATGGCCGCACGCGGTTTGGGGCGAGTCTTCAATGCCTTTAATGTGTATGTACGCTAGCCTTGTATTACACACCAGGTAGGATACATGTGTGTGATGTACGTAGCTGTAGCAAAGATACAACATGGAGGTGCAAGGAATAATTTAGTTTTTCAAAGTTTGTTTTAGCAGATTTACTTCGCTCCTCGCTTACCTGTCTCCCCACAATCTTAGCACCCTCATTCTACCGCGCTTTGGACTATTTGTAGGCTCTGAGAATTTCCTCTCTTTTAGAATACTACTTACATCCATGGTTCATATGCACAGAAACTGCAATACTGTACATCTTTGCATTTCCATATTGATTTGTCCCACTTTGCATAGCATTTTGCGATCTGTCTTAATACTGGATAAATTGTACCCCCGGGCGGTGTACACACTTTACATATCAAGCCTGTAGTGTGCTATATATGCCGTAACGGTACAGAAGGTCAGGGCTCCATTTGAATATATATATTTAGTATTTACATTGTCATAGTTGACGCACTTATAGCTTCCTCATGTCTAGAGAGTCTGTTCAAGCTCAAGATACAGTAGGTTTGTTTGTTTACAGTCTAAACGAATTACTTTCCACGATGACGGCTTCGTAAGATGTTCTTCGTTTTTTTTCAAGGTCATCAAATCTTGAGGAAATTGAGTTTCTGGATATCTGTTCTTGTTTTGTTATGAAAAGAATAAATTGTCAAAGCTTTTTAGTGCAGTACAGTATTACACACTACTGAACTGACTGTCAAAATGATTTCTTCACAATAATTTCCTCATTTCTAGAGGGGGTCTCATCAAGCTCAAACAAGTTGTGTTTGTGTAAATGAAGTGTCTCGACTGCTTCATAATAAAGATTCTTCTTTTCAGGTTTTCAAATCTTGAGGAAAATGACTTCTGTATTGTCTTCGTTTTTGTGGGGGGGGGGGGAGGGGTTATGAAAGGAATGTTGTCAGAGTGTTTTGTGCAGTGCAACTGCACAAAACACTCTGAAAACACTCTATGGAACTGACTGCTCCCAAATATGCTAGAAAGTTCAGATTAATGGTCGCTCACGGTCAAGTGTCAACGAGAATTTTACTGTCACTTTAACACACATACACAAAAGTAGTTTCAATTCACACTGAGGTACTTACAGTAATTGTCTATTTGATTCATTTATTCTCAATGGCTGGAAAATAACTTGCAGGATTGATCAGAACTTCCAGGAAGCACTTTTGTAAACTTGTAAAGTAAACTTGTTAAGTAAAGTTGTAAAGTTGTAAACTTGTAAAGCAAACTTGTAAAGTAAACTTGAAAAGTTTGTTAAGTTTTGTTCAGGACTGTTGAGTGTGTGCTACTGTACGTAACATTGGGCCAATTAAGATGACCTTTTTAATTGCATTGATTATTTAATCCCGTTACCTGGAATGACAAGTGCTATTTTTACTTATGAGTATGACCTAATTCAGGAAGCCATGCAAGGATTTTTAGTGTAGGATTGCAGGTGTAGAATTTCCCAACTTATTTTTAACTCTTTTCAAAAAAGCCAGTGATTAAAAAACGTATCAAGTTTTCTCACTGGCATTTCCGTGAGTTGCGACAAACATCAGTGTACTCTACATGCTTTTAAGAGAAGCCCAACGATATCTGCTAATAATCAGCAGTAATAACGCAGCTAACTTTAGGCGTAGAAGCCCAACAATATCTGCTAATAATCAGCAGTAATAATGCGGCTAACTTTAGGCGTAGAAGCCCAATGATATCTGCTAATAATCAGCAGTAATAACGCAGCTAACTTTAGGTGCAGAAACTGATGCCTATGCTATGACTGACGATTGCTAAACGACTCGTCCTTTGTTTATGTATTAAAAGAACGTCTACTGGCAGAAAAAAGCAAGTGCCCTCATTTTTTTCTACTGGCAAATGGCAAAATCCACTGGCATCGTAGCCTGCTATTATTACAGCATGATAATTACAGCATGATGAATATATATTGGTAACTATGTACATTCGAAAAAATGCACTACCATCAGATAGTAGCCATGGCTTAATATGAAGTCCACATTGGTATTATTCAACTGGTGAGTAAGTAGCCTTACCAGTTTATAATATACGGTAAGGGGATGGCAAATGTGTCTGCCCTGAGTTTTATGATGCAAAGTAGGCTAAGGCTACTGTACATAAGCCATCTATTTTATTTATATATTTAAATTTGTGCCTTTTTTTTTTTCTATTTTCGTAAGATGACAATGTCTTTTGTAATGTTGATAAGGTATGTTTGACCAAACGGCTGTGAAGTGTTTTCTTTATGGTGTATGTAATTGCTTTATGATTACATGTGCTCATGCATATTCATGATGTTGATCCTGTTCGGGTCAGTTGGCGCAAAGTCCAAAACATTTCCCATTGCTACCCTATTATCTAATATGATGACAATCATATCAGCGAGAATATTTGGAGAATATTTGGAACATGGATGGAAAAAACATTTCATGAATTAGGAGAAAATGTTTGCTAACTTTGTGACACTGAAAAAGTAAAGTTCACAAGTTTCCCCATCATTGGATATTTCACTTTAAGCAATATATTTCATTTAATCTCAAAATGAAAAACTGACAATATTAATTAAAATTCTTAATTTGGATGTATTATTGATTGATTTCTTCTTTGCAGTTTGTGCCAACAATAACAACATGTCCCTCAAATACCATGCTGGAGTCTGGAATGCCAGTAAGTGGTCCTGCTGCAGTCAGGCTCATCAAGGAGCACCTGGCTGTAGGCCAACATTCCTCAAGGTAAGAAATGTCTGAAGACACCAGTCAATTGGAGCATTAGTTTTTTAATAGTAATCAATACCAATAATAGATTCAGTAACATCAGACTGGTGCCTTGAGTCATATACATTAGGATCATCAAAGAACTGTTATATCAGTGGATAGACACCAAATGATGATGACGAAGGCGATGATGGTGACGAAGATGAATCCAAGGATGATGATTGCGAGGATGATGATAGTTCTTTTGCCCCAATGTGTTCTCAAAATGCAATATCTAAGATAGATTTTACCTATTTGTGGCCAATTTTTTTTTTGTGGCTCAGGTTTCCCTTGCAAGCTTAATTGCTCCTTCTTTCTGATCTTGAGATATGTACACACATAATGATAAATGAGTAAATAATATATAAATAAATCATAAAACAAGTAAATAAGTAAGTGATATTCAATTTGTGTATGTGCAAAGAATCAGAAACAGAAAAGAATAAAAAAGAATTTCAAAACACCACCACGTTACAACGGGCCATCATTCTATATCAGAAAATCATAACTTTATGAGGTACGGACACGATGTTGATGTCCATAGTGTTTGAAAGCATTGAGAGAGGCTATAGTTTGATTTTTGTTGTTACCACGCCCTCTATAAGACATCGTTCGTCCGGTTGGTGACATATTTGGCCGTAATCTATTGATCGATCAGGAAATGTGCAAGAAATGGTTGGATTGATTTGAAATAAATGTTAATCAAACACCTCCAGTTTTGTAAATGTTGTTATGTAGATTAGAAGCGCCCAAGGGAACCAAGTTGCTTATATTTTTTTCCCATAGAATCAGCTGCAGCTGCCATTGCCTCCAGTCCCCGCTGGTGGAACACCAGACGTAAGACATTTTCTTCTTTCATCGTACTAAAATTGTCAAATTGCTACCGTACCGGGGTCGCTTAGAGGTCAAAGTGTACATCTGTCATGACAAAACATTTCGTCAAACAGATCTGTGCGTGGTGAACCTTAGTCGAAAGATAAAGTTGGAAGGGTTTATCTATATTTTACCTCTTTGACTTTTGTTCTTGTGTACACACGTGTGTAGATTTCAGCCAGCAGTAGCAGACTGTACCCTGCACTTTACACTGTATGTGGTGCTGCTCTGTATGTGGGAATATACAGTAACCACAGGCAATCCATCATCACACCTTTCCAGAAAGAAGCGTTAGGACTCCAAACATATATATACGTATACATACATACCTTCCATCTGGAAAAGGATGATTTGGGGCCTAACCATAATTTTGATGTTAATTTGTAGAATGTTCATGAAAGGTGTAATTCCAGGCTTCAGGAAAGAAAGTATGTTAAAGAAACACCGGAGTCATCAATTTGCATTTCAGTGACCGTGGGAAAGCAGGAGTTGTCTACTAAAGATTCTGTTGTCGGACACACCTTTCAGAGAAAGAATCGTCAGAACTCCTAACATATACTTTCACATTCATTTCCTCCAACTGGAAAGGATGATTTTGGGCCTAAACATAATTTTGATGTTCGATGTGACGGTGGGAAAGCAGAAATTGTCTACTAGAGCTTCTGTTGTCCGACAGTTGAAGTACTTTTAACAGCTCAGAGGTCATTACGTACTTGTATTTATAATTACTCTCTTGCGCAAAGTGCTTTCTCGTCATAGTTGAGGTGCTTTCCCTTTCCCAAAATCCTACGTAAGTCTCTGCATTGGAGAATGCTTCGTTTTAGCCTTTAGACAAATTTGCCACAAAAGCAGTTTTCATCCTCTTTCGTATTGTATCGTGTCTTTGTTTTCACATCAGGTTTGGACGATACCGAGAAGTCTAACACTGTCATAAACCAATTTATAATCAATGGGTTATAACTCGATTAGTTCTTTATTATAAACATCGAAAGCAATAAACTTTCAAGTCTAATGTAGGTTGTTCAAATTTGCAGCTGTACTCTGTGAGAGGTAAAAACCAATAAAAAAAAAATACATAAATTAACAACCTGTTTGATAATCTGGTTGATGGACCTTATTATGTACTAGTTCTTTTTCTTTCATGACCAACCAGTATGTTTGCATGATATCACAATTTTGACCTTTGAATCTCGAGATAAGTGGGAAAATATTAGTTTAAGCAAACAAATTTATTTGTGCGCATCAAGAGAACGCTAGAGAGATAGGAAATGAAGCTCAGAATAAGTCGAGTTAAGAGTCAGACCCGATAATCAGACGGAAAGAGTAGGATTTATTTACTCAGTTTAATTGATTTAGACCAAATAAATAAAACAAAAAAATGCTTCCTATTTTTATGTTTTTGTTTGTTTGTGCAAAACCGTTCGAAAATATACCGATACGTAAGGAAATTTAAATCCTTTGCTTTATTTGATGGAATCAACTACAACTCTTCTTTCCTAATCTATGAGGTAAATAGGGACGAGAAAAAAAATGTTTTTTATTTCTCTCGGCCTTAACGAGAATCGAGATGATTAACGGAACCCAGTGTGATATAGTTTTGTTTGTAGATCAGAAATTGGTGAAATCAGTGTGAATCATTCCAATTTTCTCAGCCAATAATTTTCCAAAATTCAATTTTATGAATTCCCAGTCAGTCTGTCTGTAACTCTGGTCATGATTTACTTAAAATTAAATATACAAAAAAAAAATTGTCTTCTGCTCGGCTTTACGAATCACCGTACAGGCCCCTTCAAGATATTGGTCATTGGCCATGGCCAATATAATATTCTATAATATTCCAGCTTATTCTCACACAAAGAATACAAAAATACAAAGAATAGTCCAGGCAAGACTTGACAGTCTTTGGATTTAAATCTGTCATTCATAAAGGACAAAACCAACAATTTAAAAAATGAAACGTTGGTATTATTTACTCCATTATCTCATAAATAAAGACCTTTTTATCATTTTAATGATAACTGATACATTATATTAGATTTTAGTATATTTTCCCCAAGACAAGGTATATTATATGGATTTATTCCTTGAATACAGCTAGAAACAGAAACCAAATTCAGTCAGATTATACTAATTCTTTTCTGCAGAGAAAAATTACTATATTTCTCTGATACTGGGAACTAAAGGTTCTTCTTAATTTAAACCAACATTTAATTTACATGCAACAAAAGGATTTAGCGATTTAAAGGTACTGAAAGTGATTGGGTGACTCTCTTGTTTATCTGTGCTACACATATACATGTCAACAGTGTGGATGTTAACACAGCTTTCCCACAGTGTTGAATACCACCACACAATCTTTCCCAAAGCTGTCAATGAATGATATTTGTTGTCACTTTTAAACATATCTAATTATTTTGATTTCCTTCTTTTGGCTGTTTTATTATCTATGGGGGCAGGGGGAGGGTGTGGCGGATTTAATGGGGTCGCTAAGAAGTTTCTTGATCTTATCTTATGTTTTTTGTTTGTATTCATCTTGTTCTTATTCTTTTGTAATTAGAACAGGAAATATACTCCCAATAATCTGTGTCTGCAGTTGGTTTATTCTCACCAAATTATAGCAAAGACCTACTTGGAATTAAAAAAACATTTCTCATCCTTTTAAATATATCAAGTCGTTAGTCATCGTTAAGAGGAGAGTTACCGGGGGGCCACTTGACAGTTTATTAATGACACGTTTCCCGTTCTCGTTAAACCCGCAGCCTCAGAATTTCATAGCCATAGCCAGGTACGAGTACAACCCCGTCGAACCGACAGACATCAAACTGGTCCGAGGGGAGGAATATATTATTCTGGACTCGAGTAGAGACTTTTGGTGGAAGGCACAGAATAAGCAAGGGTAAGTCTGATTAGAAGCAAAAATTGCCGGTATGACGTTCAAAGACAGGAACGAATCGCGACGGATGTATTCTAAAGGGGCTCTCCCTTATGATTGGAGTGATTTTGACAGTTGCTGTTATAAAGCAGAAAACTCTGAAAGAACAACATAAACATAACAGTTTATTTGTAAAACAAACAAATAACTGCCCCCTGCCTCCTCCCTCGTGTCAATTATTCTGGTTAATCAGCCTTTCACATGCAAAGATTAGTAGTTAAGCTATATTGAGCCTTGTTTGTGAACAAAATATTGCCTACATTGTTTTCATATGTTGTTTTATTGTTTCCTTGTTTGTTTGAATAATTTAAACATAATTTCAGTGAACTAAATAGCAATGGGGATTATGGAATGATACCAATCTTCAGCATCAATGGATAAGGCCGCTTTCATCACAGAATAATCGGTCAATATTTGGCTCATGCAGATCTCCCGAATATCAATTTTGTCGACATTATTCATAGATCAAACACAAGCCAAGTGAACAGTGTCGTTACCAAGAACATTCTTTGCAGATGAAAGTAGATTTTTTTTGGTGATATTTGAAATAGAAAATCTAGATCCGTGGAATTTGCAGAAGAACTGTAACAATGGTTTTGCAAAACAATGGGAAAAGAAACACGACACAGTTTAGAATTTAGCTCTATGTCCTGCTTAAAGAGAGACATTCAATCAATTTTCCCCTTAATACCTAGGATATACAGATGTGAAATGATGGTATCATCACCCTCCCCACCCAGGACAATTACTCATTCTGATGTCAATATTAAAGTCACTCAACAAGCTAAAACAAACTATCTTTGTCATGTAAAACTTGTTAACACCCCATGCAATAGACGGAGGACTTGGGCAAGTCGAAGATCCACTGTTGATTGCATATACATCATACTTCTTTCTGTAGTCTTTACTCTAGTTATTATATATATCCTTGGAATCGGAGTGCCTTATTTGGAATTTTCCTTATTAGCAAATTCTAACATTCTTTTGTCAGTAAAAACAAAAGTAGAGATCAATGTATGCCTATCGGCATGAAATATGAAGAGGTAGCAATATGGAAACAATCAAACTGTTCACTTCCTGAGAGCTGTTTGACATAATTGCTTCTTATTGAATGAATGGTTCAGTACTAATCCATGCCTGTACATAAACAAAAGTAGATTGCCTTAAAGGGCAAGTTCTTTGTGCTTGGCCAAATTTTAACAAATTTGTAACAATAATTTTTTTTTTTTTTTTTGTCCATAAATATCTCAGAGACATTTTCATCACAACCCATCTTATCTGTCTCCTTGACTACTTTATTTAATTTATATTTTTCAATGGTTTTCGCTCAGATGCATTTACCAATGTTAAGCCGATTCTCAGAATTAATATGGAGCGATTTTGTTTGACTTTCTTTGACATGTTGCCATTTTCTTTCTGCAAAGACTTAGTTTGTTACTATAAATATGTCATCTCTAAATACAGTTGCTGCTTTTTGCGTTTTATGGAACGGGGAATATGAAGGATTTAATGTGGCGTGATCTTTTTCAGTCCTACACTATTTCTAGCCGATTAAAATATATATTTTCGTGACATCTCAGAATAGCTATCATTCGGAGGAGCATAGAAAGGGGTTGGAAAAAAAATTGAAAAACAGTTACACAGGTAATAGATTGAATTTTTCCATTTTCCTTTCGTTTTCAGTCAAGTTGGTTATATTCCTAGTAATTATGTGGAAGAAAAATCAAGATTCAACACTGGTCTGGAAAAATATGAGTAAGTTTACAAATGTACCTGTAGGAAGCTGCTCCATTGTATATTTATATATTATATATTTAATATGTTTATGTGTAATGCTGTTTTTGAGTTCATTCCTTCAATTCAGGTCATTGAATAGCTCCCATGAGGATGGTCAATGTTTCAAACATTGTCCAGTCTTATACATCAAAATTCCTGAATATTTGAAGCTTACAGTTTTTATGTTCACAGATTAACAACTGGTATGGTGTCTCATTTCTTCCACTCTATTTGCAAAATCTAGCAAAATGATCAATTGAAATTTGGGTACTCTTGTGAACGAGTTTTCCAACCAAAAAATATTACTATTACTTTATAATGAAGAAAAAATTGGAAGAAAAACAGTCGGGATAATTTGTCGTAACCTTTTTGTCCCTTTGAGTAATATTACTCTGTAGATTTATTAATATCGCCAGGAATTGGTGACAATATTAAGAGTATTATTTATATGTAGTAGATATATGGATAATGCTATTCATGTTTGCCAAGCTATTGTAATGTCATGTTAATCATTCTTATCAAACGCATTACATGTATAGCATCTCAACAATTGTTGCAAGCATAAAATAACAAAAAACGATAAAATTGTAAACAATTTTTTTTTTTTGAACTGTGCAATATAAGCATGTACAGAGAATAATTAGGAAGGTAAAAATAACAATTCTGAAAAGTTAACAAAGAATGTATAGAATTCCAATAACAGAAAGGTATGATGAAAATATTCACTAAATAGGTGGGTCTTAAGTGAGGCTTTAAATAATTAAAGTTCTCAATCAAGAGACGTTTGCGTGGCAGACTGTTCCACTGCATCCTGTTAAGTCCTATGAAAGGTGGTCTTCTTATTTCTAATTTATGATACTTTTTCCTAATCTTTTTGCCTCTTGTATTATCATTTTTTTCCCTAATATTTCTAATTTCATTCTTCTGCTTCTATAACAAATAATGGATAGTTTTGTTTGGCAGAGACCTTCAGGCAAGTTAAGGTTGGCAAGTGAGCTTTTGTCGTTGCATGCATGAGGAGGATGGGTTAATATTTAAGTATTTGGATTAAGGTTAAGATGGCTTTTCATGGAAATGCAGTGGTTCTTGTCTTTGATTGTTTGACATCCTACCTTAGGTACAACACAAAAGGGAAGGACTGCATATATATCTCTATGCCGATGAAATAGCAAACAACGTAAATCTGTTGAAAAGAATTGGCAGAATTTGATTCTTGAGATGCCTCCTGTGCCAAGGAAAAGCGGCATTTGAAATGCTAGCAATTATTCTAGTTGTCCAGATATTCAGCTACAGAATATGCTAAACCTCGAAAGGGCTCTTTAAGGCTGCACTGATGATGATGACATTCGCTCCTGCTGTGCAAGTTTTAATGTATCGTTAAGCCATTATTTTGTAAACTCTAAAACCCAACCAAAAAATATGTCCATTTTAAATTAAGTTTATATTTGTCATAAATAACAAATGAACTTTATATGGCATGCATCACCATTTGGTCTTGCCAAATTTTGTATTCATTTTAAAGTAATTATGTTGTTTTAGGCCGTGAAGGAAAATCTGACGTTTCCCTTTCTGAGGATTCTGTGGCATTAAAAGTCTGGTTGTTAGACTCAGTAGTCCAGTCACTTTACTTGATGAGCCTCAGATGTTAAAAAGTTCATAAACTACAAAAAAAAACAAGAGGTAAAGTTAGTATGTTGTGTAATAGAACCTGGACTAAAATAGCAGTGTGGTATGTTAACAGTTTACGGATAATAATATCAATCGTGTGCCTAAAGTTATCCCTTTACAGTCTTGTTAATACTTGTATGATTTATTTCCTGTTTCCTTCAGACATTTTTTGATGTGTGATTTTTGTTTTTGTTGTTCTTTTTCCTGGTTCCACATTAAGTGTGACTGTGGTACACAGACAGTTAATACCAAAACAGAAAGTCTTTTGGCTGCATAAAACAATAGTAGTAATTACTTGATAGTAGGTTATCAGTTACATATATGTAAACAAATATTGTTGATCTATAAACCAGTAGGTAGACTAAGAAGAAAAGTGAAACTCATTAAAACAATTCAAATGACAGTTGATTAATCGGAGTTCAAATTAGCATGGTGCAGTTACATTTTGCAAGAAGAAACATGTTTCCAGTGTCATTGACATGTAAACTCATGTACCTTGTGTGTGTCACATTGGATATGGTAATGCAGCATACACTGTACATTAATTGAGACACAGACCCATTTATCATCTTTAGCTTATAAGATCTCTTGTGATGAACAAACTCCAACTAAAATCAATCATGCTTTGTCTGGGATATATCCTAGTTAAAAGGTTGTGTTTTTTTTGGGGGGGGGGGTGTACTTTGGTGACTCTGTGTTGTCATAGTGAAACTTGGATCTGAAAAGGAGTTATATCCCAATTGTTTTTCTTTCTCATACTTTCATAAAGTAGAAAATGCTGCGACTGAAACCAATGTCATCATTAATTGGGTCATATTAAGAGGTTCAATATTTTAGATTTAATATATTCTACAAACCATGGACTCTGTTAGAGCATATAACCATTGTCATAAATCAAGAAAACCATAAAAAAAATTTAAGCACATGTGGCTTGATGATGTCATATTTAGACTTGATAAAGTCTTCAGCCTTGTCTTTGAAGGAACATCAACTCGAATGATATCCCCTAAAAAGAATTAATTTTTTCTTTATAACCATTGTAAGAAACAAAGAAAGAAACCATGAAGACAAAAATGATGTCATATTTGGACTTGATCAAGTCTTCAGCCTTGTGTTTGAAGCAATATCAACTCGAATGATATCTCCCTAAAATAGAATTAATTTTTTGATAACCATTGTGACAAACAAAGAAAGAAACCATAAAAAAAATTAACACAGATGGCCTGATGATGTCATATTTGGACTTGATCAAATATTCAGTCTTGTCTGCAAAAGAACATCAACTTTCTTGTGATATCTATGAAATTGAATCAAAATTCTTCTTTGCTGTTTGGAGAAGTCGTTCATGACATTATCACGTAGAGCAATGGCGATGGTTTGGCCTGTGTCTCCTTTTAACTTCCTATGTTTCGATATGCCACTTGAGAAGGAAATAAAAAATAATTGTGTTCTGAGCCTTTCAATGTAACTAGTTACTATTTCATTGCATAAAATTGCCATAAAACCGCAGAGCTACTGTATCACACTTTAACAGAAAAGCACAGGGAAGGTCTAACGATGTTTGTAATTCGAAACTGAAAATGTCGATGTAGGACTGTAGATCCATTTGGTTTATTATTTCTTGGTAAAATGGTTTCCTTTTTGAAGTTAGATAACAGTGAACATTTCCATAAAATTAAAAGTCAAAAATAAAGACAATACAACTCTGTTGTCAAAATCCAATTTGTTTGTGGATTTTGTACATGTAGCTACACAAGGAATTGTGTGCTACTGATATTATTGTAAACTGCGTAATAATAACAGCAAAGATGTTTACAATGAAATAATAAAACACATTCCGCCTTCCGTCGTCCTTCCTTACTTTTGCAAGCCGTTTTTGCTGACGTGGTTCCTGGAGACACACGACGTCATCACATGTTGTTTTAAAATGTACATTTGTGCAGAGTATGTCTGTCTCTACGGCATGTCCAGTAGAAGACCACCTCATTGGTTTGGAAACAACCAAAGAAAACCCCAAAAATTTAAGTAACGTAAAATGAGTAAAAAAGAAGAAAAGAATGAGCCATGCATGGTGAGTCAAGATGATGTGGAAAGATAGTAGTAAACCGTGCCGAATTGCTCCGTGCTTCCCTTTTCCCTACACTACCCCTCCCCCCCACCTCACCCACCCCCACCACCTTCTGTCTTTCACAAGTTCTCCCAGTTTCAGAAATACTTGAATTAAAAAAGATGGTATAACATTGTCCGGTCGATATTGGGTATTGGCCATGGATGTAGAAGATCATTGATGGGTCGTAGATGTAACTAAATGTAATAGTAAACAGATCTTTCATATGCAATCATTAACCTCATTGGTTGGTGTTTGTGTCTTTATATGCATGGCTTTCACATACTGTTCATGTTCCCATGTGAGTAATATGTATCTGTGGTTTTGGTAGTGTATGCATGCCGGACAGCATTTGTTTATGTGTCTTGTGAAACGGACGTAGAGGAAGAGGATGTTTAATATAACAAACAGACAATTTCTTTGTTTTTAGATTCTCATGTTTCAAACTCATTCTCCAAATGTCCTACGTAAAGAAAAATTGGTCCATGCAGGCCAAAATTGGCAACCGAAAAGTTGTGATATCAAGTATATGAATATGAAAATGAAAATGAATTAAAAAAATGGGAAATTTCTGCATCGGAAACTTCATTAATAAAAAAATGTAAAAAATCACGTTCGGTTTCCCTTTTTCTTTTTTTCTCTATCGTTTGCTCTCGTCAATGGTGACAAATATTTGAAATTTATATTTTCAGTTGAAATCTGCTTGACTCTTGAACCTGAAGATTTACTTTCTCTTTTCATTCCAGATGGTTCAGAGGCACCTGGTCAAGGCCGAGAGCCGAGGTTGAACTGAAAGCCGAAAATAAAGAAGGTTGCTTTATTCTACGCAATTCAAGCACACCTGGCAGATACACAACCTCCATTTTAACCAAAAATAACAGGTTTGGACACTTTTTCTATTCAACTCAGGGATGAGGAGGTCAATTGCAGGTGTTTTGTGTCAGAGAAGGGGAAGGAGGGGGGGTGGGATGGGGTGATTATCTGTTGTTTTCCCTTTAATCTTTTACGTAATGTGATTGGTCAGTTTTAAGTTTTGTACATCTACTTTCCGGATTGATCAGTAATGTGTACCGTCTCATCTATGATGACTAATGCAAAAAGAGGTCATAACTACGACCAACAGAATTCATTATGTCGAAGATTAATCAGACATTGAAGTGAAAGTCTTTTATGCGAGATCATACATATACATATCTTTTCTTTATTCATCCTAAGAGTTCATAAAGCATATTTTTCATCGTCTAAAGTTGAATGTAAAAATAACAAATTGTCCAATGGAGCCTGACAATCTCGCACAGAACGAAATCAAACAAAACAGAAGTCAGTAAAATGCTACGGGGGATCGTAACGTTATTATCTGTGCTTCGTTTTTTATTATTTTAAAACAGCCAATCTGATGATTTTGAAGTCAAACATTACCACATCAAGCTGAATGCCGCAGGAGAATTCTTCATCTCACAGGCCCACACATTCAAAGATGTTCCCAGTCTTGTAGAATACCACAGTTTGAATGCTGGAGGTAAGTTGCACGAGATTCTCCTACCCAAGGGATGATTTTTTCCGGTATGGCATCGCAGAATGTTAGATTAAAAAAAAATGGGCTGCACGAGTGCATCAACGTATCGCAACTTGTCGTACACAGGAAATGTGTAATTTTATAAGAGATAAAAAGTTCATTGCCTTCTTTAAAACTGCAAAATTTGAACACTAAATTAAAAACCGTGCTTGCTCTTACAATGTTCATTTGGTGACCCTCTCTGGCTGCCAATAGGGAAAGGAGATACAAGAGATGTGCTTCAATCCTCACTTCCCTGTCTCCACCTATCAACTGCACTCTCGACACACCTTCACTAGAGTACCCGGTAACCTTTGACCTCAGACCGGCATTTGTCAGTCATCAAGGGAGGACCATACTTAAAGGTCACTGTGTGTGCTAGATAAAGTAGACTAATGTTTTGAGGAGACAGATCTCAGCTTGCCGTCGGTAAAATTCACAGCCTGGGCAAGATTTGTGATTGCAGGAAGGAGGGGACATTAAGGGGGGCTTAGTTGGATGAGGGGTAGTGGGTTGGTGGAGGGAGAGCTGACACAAAACCTTTCAGTGAAATGTCATGTACCTGTAGCGATGAATGTGAAGGACTACGAATGAACATTCCTGATCTGCTCTGAACTTTCTTGCTGGCAAAGAAAAGTCAAAGCAAGGCTGTGCACAGGAAATGTCTGAGGCCCTTTGGGCAAACAAGATTTTTCAAGGTGCTTGTATAAGGAGCCTTTAAATTAGGTCTAGATTCTCTTCACCCTCCTGTATAAAGGTTTCCTCACCTCATCCGTAGCAGAAACTGTAAATGTTTACTAAACAAAAAAGAAAGAAATAGTTGTCAGTAAAACTTGACAAACTTTTAATTACGGAAACTTTCAAGAAGCAAACAGAAGCAGGAAAAATTAATTAGCACGTCCTATCAGGATTTATCATTTGCTGTGTCACACTTGAAGACTTCCTCTTTGTGACAGTTGAATCAATTTGTTGCCACGGATTTAACAATTTAATTAATTTGTCAAACGATTTTTCGTCCCTAGGTGAATCTTACTACCTGCTAATGTGAGATCCTATTTTAAATTGATGTTTTTGGGGGGTATTTGTTTTAACACTTTATCTATTTTGGGCAGTTTGCCTCATAAGTGAAATTTACTACTTTATTGGTTTATCTTATGTTGCCAATAATAATTTTCAGTTTTGTGCAACTGTATTGTCCCCTTAATTGAAATGGAATGAATGTTATGTTACTTTACACAGTATACTGTGGTATACTGAAATAGGTTTTCCGATAGGTTAGTGTAGTATGTTACCATATAGTATTATAGTGTTTGTAATATAGTATTACTCTAGTGTACTATTGACAGGTACTGGTTTAGAAAAGTCATCCAAGGTTGAGAGCCTGGGCATAAAAACAAACAAATTATCTGATCCACTGTCTACCCACTCACCTTGTGTCTAGACTGTGACTTGTAGTGGGCTGTGTGCTACTGTATTGTGCTACAGTAGTGTGCTAGTGTAGTGTGCTACTGTAATGTGCTACTCTAAGGTGCTACTGTATTGTGCTACTGTAAGGTGCTACTGTAGTGTGCTACTGTAAGGTGCTAGTGTAGTTTGCTAATGTAGTGTGCTACTATAGTATGCTATTGTAGTATGCTACTGTAGTGTGCTAATGTAGTATGCTACTGTAATGTGCTATTGTAGTGTGCTAAGTGTGCTACTGTAATGTGCTACTGTAAGGTGCTACTGTAAGGTGCTACTGTAGTATGCTACTGTAGTGTGCTACAGTAGTGTGCTAATGTGTGCTACTGTAGTATTTTACTGTAGTATTCTACTCTAGTATACTATTGTAGTATGCTACTGTAGTGTGCTAGTGTAGTGTGCTGCTGTAGTATGCTACTCTAGTATTCTACTGTAGTATGCTAATGTAGTGTGCTACTACAATGTGCTACTGTAAGGTGCTACTGTAGTGTGCAACTGTAGTATTCTACTTTGGTGTGATGATGTATTGTGCTAGTCTTGTATTTTACTGTTGTATGCTACTGTAGTATTCTACTCTAGTATTCTACTCTAGTATTCTACTGTATCATGCTACAGTAGTGTGCTAATGTAGTTTGCTAATGTAGAGTGCTACTACATCAGCGTACTGTTACTACAGTATATGCTTTGGCAGGTGTCCATAGTATGACTGTAGTATGTCTATTGTAGGTAAATGCAACATCAGTTACTGTAACATATTGTATTACATGTTTCCATAGTATAACACTTGCATATGTTTCGTAGTATTAATATTGTAACATGTTATAGAGCATGTTTTTTTTATTATGGTGTACTGCTATTTCACAATGCTAATACTACCATGTACAGAGCATGAAATGTCCTCATGAGAAGTATCTGATTGAGACTGATCTGGTATTTTTTCTTCTTCTTCTTCCTCCCATTCTACCAGGGTTGGTAACACGGTTACGATCTGCTCCTGGACAGATACCTCCAACCACAGCAGGCCTAGGATCAGGTAAAGATCAATGTATGAAACTGTGTAAAGAGACCCTATTCATTTACACAGTAATACATGAAACATCATAGCTCAAATTAACCGAAGGCACCCAGGGCAAATATGCCATCAGCAGCACCAATTAACATGCCTTATATAATCAAGTCACCATTTGATCAGGGCTCCAAAAATTGTCCAAACAACTCCAGAAAACAGATATTCAGCAGCTTGCTGGGAAACAAAAGATCTTGACGTACGGTTTGATAATCTATCTCTATTCAAATCATTACTGTCATCCATTAAGTACACTTGTTTTCTCGCACCTGCCTCGGTGCCGTTTCAAATGATCCAAAAATTTGCCTCGGTGTGCCCCCTTTGGAAAGCTAACAAAAGTCACCATGTTGTCCGGCCATTTGAAATCAGTGTCTAAGACAATTTGTAACTCGCCCTAAGGGAGTCTCTTTGCTCTGGTTTTGTATCGTTGCTTTGAGCCCTGACACATATGTTACGGTACCATCATGCACGTCATTTTAATCAATGTAGACTTGTCTTTGGGAGTATAAATGTGCACAGGATTTCCCTTTTCAGCCGCCATGTTATTCGTAATTGAAGGAAATGGCTTGTAACAGGAAGAAGAGCGGTTAAGTCTTGTTAAAGGTTACAGAAATAAATGAGGCATTATTTGGAAGGGCATGTAACCTGCTGCGCAGCATCAATTGATGATTTAAAACTTTGTAGTTGCTTACGGAAGAAGCCAACACTTTGTTCAAAGTAATTCAAATTAAATTTTTAAGACCTTGATATATATATATATATATATTATATATATATATATATATATATATATATATATATATATATATAATATATATATATATATATATATATATATATATATATAATATATATATATATAGTAATGAGTTGGAAAATCGAGAACAATGAAATAACTTCCAGCCTCCACCGGGGTTCGAACCCGGGCCTCCTGCTTTATATGCGGACACCCTAACCACTAGGCTAAGGACGCTGATTGTATGTCTAGAGGTTCGAAACCGGTAAGGAAGGTCGTAATTCCACTGTAGGATGCCAGGCATTTTTGTCACCTGTATCAAACAATACTAGTTCTGTTTTGGTGACATATTTTACCTTACTTTAGAGATCAAACGTGATGCTAACCAACTCAAAATCATTTGTGATTCCTAAAACCGGATCTCGAAAGAGATACTTTGAACATACTTTATGGTAATGAAATGGAGGTAAACGTCAAAGGCAAATGAATATATATGATTGAAATTGTAATGAGTAGGAAAAAAAGAGGGAGGTGTTTATTGATTTGTACCTATTTTAAGCATCAAGCTCTGTTGGTTGTAGTTTGCTAAAAAATTAGGAATAACAAATGTTGTCATGGTGAATGAGGAATTATATAGTTTATATGTCATATTATGCACCTTTGTTAAGCAACTATTTTCTATCCTTTACAGATAAATATGAAATTAGGAGAGATGAACTACATATATTCAGAGAGCTGGGAAGTGGCCAGTTTGGAGTGGTACATTTAGCCAAACACATTAAGCTGGATAAGTTTGTGGCGATCAAGACCATGAAGCCAAACGCCATGTCAGAAGATGAATTCATCCAGGAAGCCAAGAACATGAAGTATAGTTCACATTCTTCTCTCATTCTTTTTTCCATTTAATTATCAATAATTAATCATGCTTAGTTTTCAGCGACCAAAATCACAAGACCATTAAATGCTGCCAGCAGGAATATTTTCTCCTTTTCCTGTAACAGCAACTGTGCGACAATTGATTAATAAAATTCTCAGAGTACAAAGCTGGTCGAGACAAACACCATACGCTAATTACTATACTTCAAATGTGATCTTGAGTTAACCAAGCATCAAACAGTTGGCTGATTCTCAAACTTTTCTCAAAATCAAAAAGTCTGTGATTTTTAGTTTCTGAATGCTATCATTCACAAATGAGCATGCAGCGATCAAATGAAATGTCGCTATATATATGAAATTTGGTTTTTGTTAGATTTTGAGGGAAAAATCCACTCATGTCTGAATATTACTCGCTTTGGTCAAAGTAACAGGAATTACCCAAACCCAACTCAAAAGATTTGGTATCTCTCAAATGATTCTGCAAATGTTTCGGGCTAATGTCTGGGCTAGATTAATGTATTTTTGGTTTTGGTTTATCATTCTATATTTTTCAAAAATACATAGTTTTGTATGTTTTTGAAAATTGCTTCAGTCTTCTCCATTAACAGGGAAGACTGAGTGAGTCTCAATAAAGTTGATGAAATTTCTGCTTGTTTTTTGTGTAACTTTCCCAAAGGACTTGTTTTGAAGAGTGTCAATGAATATGCAGACATCACACTGATTATTCTGGGCAACATAAGTTTATATTGGAATAAATCAAAGCTGCTATGATTGCAATATTGATCCCCCTTGTCATATTTTTACCTATAGAGAGTTTCAGCATGAGAATCTAGTCCAACTCTACGGTGTGTGTACGGACAAAGCCCATCCACTCGCAATAGTGACCGAGTTCATGTCCAAAGGTAAGCCTTGGCAGGGTACTTAACATCTGTAAAAATGGAGGTTATTATCAAGTACAGTTTCATTTCAAAAACAGTGGCATAAAACTGAATAAGTTTTCAGACTCACTCTAAAATTAGCATAGAATCCTGAAATTGCTTTCACTTTCCCCTTTAATTGGCGAGAAATTCTAGAAGTGTGTCATGGTTTGATCTGTTGCATTCTTACTTGGAAAGATTTGTGAAAATTTTTTAAAAGTTAGGATTAATATTCTTCTGTTGATATTTCCTTTGTTAAGAAATTCTTTATTACATCACTTGCTTTTTTTTTCTTTGGGGGGGGGGGTGTTTCCTTTCCCACATAGGTTGTTTGTGCAGTTATGTTGTATCCAAGCACCATTGAAGCAACATTGAGGGATGATTTTGATCAATTTTGACTGTAAAAATCTCTCCACACCATGTTAACCATTAGCTAGACGACGTTTTTACTTCGATTTGTGGATTCAAGAAAAGAATTGAAACTTTCAAGTTTGCTTTTGTGGTTGTGGTTAATACTAGTGGGTAGTGTCTGGGAGAGGAACTATTGAGAAGTGAATAAAATTCATTAATTTACATAAATTTGACAAAAAAACAATCGCTGAGAGTGGATTACTTTCAGTAAATGACTTTATAATCCTCAATGGCTTGGTAATATGACAGATCCAACACAAAGCACAGCAATTTGCAGCAACCTGTTACAGAATACTGTTTATTTCAAGTGAGCTCCTTTAAATTAGGTGGTTTTCAGTGCGTAAATCAAGAACATTGTTTCTTAAGTTTTCGTGAAAAAGATTCCAGTGAAACATAAAGTCTTTCATGTGGATCGGAAACTTATACTGGTTGCCTCTCGAAAGATATGGTAGCAATGTTGATTTACAGGACTTGCCTTTGTTTTATTGGTCGATTTAAGTAACTTATGTGTCAATGCTACACCATAGAAGTGAATATTAAATAACACCATAGAAGTGAATATTCAATAATTGTACAAAGGTGACCATTGATCGAATGTCAATTGTTTGTATAAATCTTAACAGGTTCTTTTGTTTTACTCAGGTTCTTTTATTATTTATAAGTCAAAACTTTCTCTTGATTCATGTCATTTTTTTTTTACATTTTTTATTAACAATAGTTTCTTTTGTCATATTCAGGTTGCCTATTGTTCTATCTGAGGAGACATGCTGATCTTTGGGATAAGGCTAGCATCCTCATACACTTCACACAACAAATTGCTTCAGCGATGAAGTACCTAGAACACAAGAGATTTATTCATAGAGATTTAGTGAGTGCTTCGTCTTTGTTAAATGTTTAAACTAATAATATCTCATTTTTGGTTCCTTGCTGAAAGCAAAGGAACCTATGTATTCAGGTTGGCGTGTGTGTGTGTGCGTGTGTGTGTGTGTGTGACGCTTTAGCTTGTATGCACGATAACTCAACAAGGGAATTACCGATCACTACCATACTTGGTGTGTGGGTGGCCCATAGTGACTAGATGAACCCTATTGATTTTGGTGCCGGCAAAGGTCACCAAAGGTCAGTTAGATGCCAAAAACCAATATATTAAAAACAGCAATAACTCCCATTGACAGGGTCCGACATGGTTGATATTTTGGGAGTAGTTGTGAATGGAGTAAGGGATCGTTTCCAAACATAACGGTGATGTGATCGAAGGTCAACAAAGGTCAATTAATGATAAAAAACTAGTATTTTTGCGATAACTTGAGAACGAAATGTCCGTTAGGGTTGGGAGTTACTTCAATGTAATCCAATTGTCAACCCGCATCTGGGTGACCCTTGACCTCAATTTGACCTCTGGTGACCTTTACGTGTTTTTGGGGATTTTTACAGTTTTGATGCTATTTTCAGATGTCAAAGGTACCTTCTGATCATAAATGTCAATAGGTTGACCCCGTGTGACCTTTTTGTGCGAAGTTATATGGGGTCAAAGTTTTTTGGTCGGAGTTAGGATGGCTGTACAGACTTGTCGTTTTGTTTTTTGGAATCAGGAGATAAAACTACATCTGAAACCAAGGTCAAAAGGTCAAAGGTCACATTAGAAAAAATGTGCCTATTTTGGGAGGAAACGAGCAAAAAAGGAAATGTTTGGTTTTGATGCTAGATTTGGATATCAAAGGTACCTTCCGATCAAAAATGTCAATAGGTTGACACCCATGTGACCTTCGTGTGCGAAGTTATACAAGGTCAAAGTTAATTTTCAGACATTTAATGCAATTACTCCCAGTTCCAAGGTGTGACACGGTTGATAGTTTTGGACAAGTTGCAAATGGTATAGGGGAATATTTTCAAACTTAACGGTCATGTTATCCGAGGTCACCAAAGGTCAATTAATGTTAAAAAACTAGTATTTTGGGGGGAGAAAATGGGCAAAGAAAAAATGTCTGAATTTTTATAGTTTGATGCTATATTCACGTCTCACCGCTCAAAAAGGTCAATAAGTTGACCCAAGGTGACCTTTGTGTGTTAAGTTATATGAGGTCAAAGTTAATCTTCAGACATTTAGTGCAATAACTCCAAGTGCCAAGGTGTGACACGGTTGATATTTTGGGACAAGTTGCAAATGGTATAGGGGAATATTATCGAACTTAACGGTCATGTGATCCAAGGTCACCAAAGGTCAATTAATGATAAAAAACTAGTATTTTTGCGATAACTTGAGAACAAATTGTCTGTTAGGGTTTGGAGTTGCATCAATGTAATCCAATTGTCGACTTGCATCTGGGTGACCCTTGACCTCAATTTGACCTCTGGTGAACTTTTCATGTTTTGGGGATTTTTACAGTTTCGAGGCTATTTTCAGATGTCAAAGGTACCTTCTGATCATAAATGTCAATAGGTTGACCCCCATGTGACCTTCGTGTGCAGAGTTATACAAGGTCAAAGTTAATTTTCAGACATTTAATGCAATAACTCCCAGTTCCAAGGTGTGACATGTTTGATATTTTTGGACAAGTTGCAAATGGTATAGGGAAATATTTTCAAACTTAACGGTCATGTGATCCGAGGTCACCAAAGGTCAATTAATGATAAAAAACTAGTATTTTTGTGATAACTTGAGAACGAACTGTCCGTAAAGGTTGGGAGTTGCTTCAATGTAATGCAGTTGTCGACCCGCATCTGGGTGACCCTTGACCTCAATTTGACCTCTGGTGACCTTTTCGTGTTTTGGGGATTTTTACAGTTTCTAAGCTATTTTCAGATGTCAAAGGTACCTATTGATCATAAATGTCAATAGGTTGACCCCTGTGTGACCTTCGTGTGCGAAGTTATACGAGGTCAAAGTTACAAAATATTAATGAGGTCACGGGTCAAACATGAAAAACTCCAAATTGCAACAACTTGGCTACTATTTATTGGAATTTCGTCAAACTTGGTATGATGATATTGGTAGATAGTCTTCACACACTGATGTGTGTTGCAATTGATATCATGCATATTTATGAGGGGGGGCTTAGCAATATTTCGTTATGAAAAGTTTGTATGCACGATAACTCAACAAGGGAATTACCAATCATTACCATACTTGGTGGGTGTGTGGCCCATAGTTAGTAGATGAACCCTGTTGATTTTGGTGCTTGTATCATGAATATTAATGAGGTCATGGGGTCAAACGTGAAATACTCCAAATTGCAATTACTTGGCTAATATTACTAGTCGGAATTTTGTCAAACTTGGTATGATGTTAATGGTAGATAGTCTTCACACACTGATGTGTGTTACAATTGATATCAGGGCTTAGCATTACTTTGGCAACAAAAGTTTGTGTGCATAAATTGCTGTTGTTGTATTAGGGCTTTGTTTAAAATTTCCCTATGAATGGAACTAATGAACAGCAGCAAGGAACCATGAAATGTTTTCATTCTGGTTGTTAAAAGGAATACCTCTTCTATCTTGTTCAAATGGAACGGAGTAGTTCTTTTTTTTGTCAGTCTAAATGAGTAAATCTTCCCTTTGTTTATAATAAAATGATGAAAGGGGAGAAATCCACCCCACCCCCCACCCACACCACCCATCCATCTCTCTCTGTAAAATCCACAGAACTCTGTTTAATATATGGCAAACTAGGTTGTTAAAGGCAACCATCAAAAGGAGGGTACATTTGGAAGCCACTTCTTAAGTATCACTTTCATAATCCTTTTTGCATAATCCTATCCTACTTCTCCCGGTTAGCTAAAATATGGGCATTTTATATTTATTTTTCAATTTATGTTGAATGCTTTTTGGTCACATTACGGAAGTAACTCTGCTTGTGAAAGTCGGTGATTCATCGACGCATACTATAATTGCAGTTAGTAAAGAGCTTGTTCTGTTTGGAAATTATTTGTACAAAGACTATGTGTTTAATAACATCCTTCTGGTTCTGAAATTCTGTGTTTACAAAAGTAAGGTTAAAAAAGAGAATTTAGCTATGGTAAAATTGATCTAAAGAATTTTTATTTAAAAGAAAAGTTTATGTATCAAACTAATTGTAATCAAAATGCATTTGATATCAGATGGTATAACTGGAAATCTTTATTTGATTTGAAGTCTAATGATTTATTGGTTGTTGTGGATAATATTGACTAATGGTCATAAAGTATATGTTATTATGAACTGTACATTGCTTGGATACTTGATGGAATGATAATAAAAAATATATAAAAAAAATAAAGTAAAATAAAAATAAAAAAAATTATAAGTTGTTGTACCAACTCCCAATCCTCTATTCTTGAATGTTTTGTTTTATGTTTTCCTAACACAATTAACGGTTCAGGTCTTTCAATTTTCCTCAAAACTGTAATATTTGTCATTATTTTTTTTCTTTTCAGGCTGCCAGGAATTGCCTTGTGGGTGACAAGAATGTGGTTAAAGTAGCTGATTTTGGCCTAACCAGGTAAAAATTTGAGCCTATGAATTGCTACAAATATTTTCTATGCCTATCTTCGTAAATTCCAGTGAATTGTTCAACATTGGGACGCTGTCTGTAAGGAAGGCTCGGCCAATCATTGTTCGGAACTTTGTTTATCGTTCTGTTCAAAGAACCAAAAGTTTGGGAAAGATAAGATGGCCAGTCGTTCCCAATTTCCGGGAACAGTCCTTGGATTTCTTGTACCATCCCTGGGACTAAAAGAGTCTCCAGAATTGTCTCCAGGTTTTGTTGTACTGTGTCTGAATCTCTACAAGTGTTCCTGGAGTAATCTCTGAATTTTGTAACACAGGCCCTGAATAAGTTAAACTTTACCTGTTTGCTACAGAAGCAGCTGGAAACAAAAGGAAAAATGCCCCATTAACTACACACATAAAGTTCATTCACACTCACAGATGACATCAAACATAGATCACCAAATAATTCAACAACCTTTGGTTCCTTGGCCTTGCTTTTTCATTTTGTCCAAATTACTTGTTTCAAGATCCTTTCTTAAAACTTGGGCAAGAAAGAATGGACTTTAAACATAGCTGTCCACCACAACTGAAATGCCCTAAAAGACTCCACCCTCTAAATACTATCATGCCAACATGAGGGTCAACATCAATATCATGTACCCATATTTCCTGGTCGTATGGTCACCTAAGGAGAAAGAACTTCCTCGCAGATTATAAAATAATATTTTCAAACTCCAAGAAGACTTTTAATTAATGTTGCTGTTTCAGATATGTTCTTGATGACCAGTACACAAGCTCAGGGGCAAGGTTCCCTATAAAGTGGGCACCTCCTGAGGTCCTTCACTTCACAAGATTCAGTAGTAAATCTGATGTATGGGCATTTGGTAAGTTGACATTCCTGCTGCCCTAGATGCTCTTTGTAAGTAAGTACATAGGGAGTGGCCACGTCTCAAATTTTCACCGATTTTGTGACGGTATCTCAAGAGCAACCCATTGGTAAAGGGAGTGGTGTTGTAATTAGTCTCATAGTGGTGGCATGGAAATGCATGGTTTTTCCAGCTTAATTGTACAAACATATCACCAACAAAGTAAGACAAGGTGTTCTATTTGAGTGCAAAATTTCCTGTGTATTTGTTGCCTCAGTGACAGCACTGGTGAGCAGTAAAGGGACCTGTGATGTGGGAAGAGGTTTAGGGGCCGGGGGAGGAGGAGGGGGGAGGCTATCCCTCAATAATTTTCACAGCAATTTTTTTTCACTCAGTCATGGTGCAGTGATGGCCGGAAATTCCTACATCACTTAAGATTTCTCAAAACTGCTGGACCCTTTACCCCCCAAATCTCCAAACTGTGTTGGTGTCTCTACACTATACCATTCAACTTTCAGTTAACATTAATGCTTGTAATACACACCATTACTCTGACCCAGCTAGGCTATATATAGAAACTGGTAGCCTAACCTACATAACATTCTATGTATCCTAGACTACACTAACACACTAGGCCTAATGATAAAACACATAGAGATAAACCTTTCTGTAGTTCAGATTGAAGCTAGAAATCTTGGTCAATGTCTTTTTTTTTTCGGGTTATAATGTAGCTTTAATGTTTATTGCAAGTTTAGTTTTACTACCCAACCAACCAAGAAAGAAAGAATTCTTATCTCACCCCCCCCCCACCCCTCCTCCCACCCAAATAAAACATAATATAATAATTACAAATCAAGGAGTAATGTCATATGCCTCTTGCTCGATCTAGGAATTTTGATGTGGGAGATTTTCAGTGGAGGTAAGACCCCTTATCCAACTATGAGTAATGTCGAGGTTGTGTCGCAGGTGACAAGACAAGGATACAGAATGGAACAGCCAGAATACTGCCCTCGACCTGTCTACCGAATTATGCGAGATTGCTGGGACGAGGTAAGCCGAGAGTAGCCTCATCTCATTAATGTCGTTTTGGTATTCTTAAAGTTATAAAGACCATTCGGTGCTCTCCAATGCTGTTAAAACATTGATTGCACAATCTCAATTAATAATGAAGTTTCACAGAGTTGTGAAATTTATCTTGTCAGTAGCTCAAATGTGTTTAATTTAAAAGGCATTAATTTTATGTAAATTCATTTCAGTCAAAGGTCAAATGATAGCTGAGGCATTTTTTAAGTGATGATAAAAATGACACATTTAGTATATACTAATGTTGTTTGTGTCAAAGGTCAATTGATGACTGAGGGATAGTTTAAGTTTTGTTTGAAGTGAAGGATTGAAAACAATTCCGTAATCATTTCGGCTTTGCATGTGCAGCCTAGGGCAGATGAATTGCCACTGGTAAATATCACCCGACGTAAGGCTGGTGATGACATTTTTGGAAGTTTTGTATATAACAAACAGCACCACACACTATTGTAACGTATTTAGTGCCCTTGAGGTGCAACTGTGCACCCCCTGCCCCCACCACACCAATCCAAATATTTCTGAATATTCTGTCAATAAAATGGTTCTTCCTCATACGTTAAATTCTTTTGACTCTAGCTTTACCCTACAGCTTTTCCGCATATTCTTTTGTATTTTTTTCGTGATTGACAGGAATTTTTTTAAACGAATCGTGATGTTAGCATTTGCCATCTTTCTTTGGATCTTCTCACTTATTTTCCTCCATTTTTCTCTTTCCATTTCCAGAAACCCGAAGATCGACCTTCCTTCAAGATTCTCCTGAGTAAAATTATGCACCTTTCAAATTACGATGACAGCACTACCGTCCAGTCGTGGGCTCCGTAGATACGGAAGGACGGGACTCTTCTTGGAAGTTCTCATCATTTATACCTCGGAGGAAAGGAGATGGAGTTGTTGTGTTTTGCATACTTCCAGTACGGACCATCGATAGGGTCATGTGTCAAAGTAATGGAGTGTTTAAAGGATGACTCTCAGCGGAGAGATAGTCATTTGGTCATATCAAAAAACCATTTGTTAATGCAGATTGCATTTCAATACCCTTTTTTTTTTTTTTTTTTCTTGAAGATTTTGCTCTGAAACCAACCATAAAGGCTAATCGTGAAAACATACAAATCACAGCGAAGCTTCAGCTTGTAGCCATCTGCAAATAGAAATGGGGGATAAAGAAAAATGAACCGAAATAATATTTTGGCACCATTTTTCAAAGTTGTCACAGATTTGCTATTTTGCAGATAAGGGTCAGGGGGCTGAATGCTTTATTTATGCCATTCAGACCAGCGGCTAATATTTCTTAAAATTCTTGACGAAGAAGACCGTGTAGAGAACACTCTATTAAAATACCTTGAATTGATTCTCTGGAGACAGGAGATATGGTAACGAGAGGGGAAAAGGAGTACTTTTAAAGTAGCAGTTTCGGCTTTGATTGAAAATATCACATTGACGACATTTTGTTTCTCAGAATAGATTAGAAGGGAAATAAGGTCTATTTTGGATTTCTTGCCGGTCAGACATGAATTATCGTTGTATAGTCAAATCATTCCAAAGTCTTGCCCACAGAGTTCCGTTCATTTCCCACAAGAATGCAGTAATTTTAGAATGGACTGTGTTTTCGTCTTGTCTAATAACCAGTGCTGCATATGACTTTTGTTGGGATGAACCCAGAACGATAATTGAAAGCAGGGATGCTCCTTTAAAGTATCGAAAGGGGTGTCAAATCTAAACACCAGAAAAGTATTGTGAGATAACTTGCACTGTCAAATTTGCCTATTTTGTGGGAATTCACATGTCAAATACTATTGATAGTTTTTGTTCAAGGTTTGAAATTGCAAGGGCGGTGAGCCCTCGTGGACAGGGGTGGACTGATGGGGATCTGGGGCTTTGGGGACAAATATCGGTTTGAAAGTTCAATATTTTAGCCTTCTTTTGCAAGTTCTGGCAGTCACTAATAGGGTGACATTTGCCTTACTTCTACAGTTAAAATTTGAAAACAGAATCTTACTCGTTTCAAGCAAAGGAAATTCCATTTTTTATTTTAATTTTTCGTTTGTGAGACTTTACATCAATCAGTCTTCGGGAAATATCTTAATTTCAAAAGAGCCAAAGCTGAGATTACAGATTTTTGGCTTGTGTCGTGTTTTTTTGGTATCTATATATTGCCAATTTTTATTTTTTTCTTTCTTTTAATATTCTTCGTTTTTTTTTTTGGCAACATAAGAAGAAATGATCACCGAAACCTTTATGCACCTAATTAATTATATGCAGCTGATCAAATGCATTGTTTTCTCCCAATTTTACCCACTAAAAGAAAAGAACTGTTTTTCGGTGATACCATTTTTGGTGTGCGAGTGATCAATTTGTCACCACATCAGATCACAGTAAAATATTGATGTAACAAAAAAAATAATAATTTAGGCAATTTGAACCAACATCGGTAGATTGTAAAGACGAAGATGGAGAAATTGTCGAATTATGCCGTTGGTTAAATTTGGACCAAATATGCAAAGATACTAAGAGTCACTTTAGACCAAAATCAAATTTAGAATTTCAACTTTCTTTTCATCTATGTAGTTGTGAACGACAGTGTCTGTTAATTAGAGAAACAATAATGGAAGGTTGTGAAATGATGTAATAGTTAATGTTGTTGTTAAAATGATATATCATGCCATATTTTGTTGACTTTTTTTCTGTTTTAATTCAATTCTGTTTGTTACATAAAAATCATGTAGTATGACATCTATATAGTTGCTATTAGAATTATTCTGTCAGCTTGTAAGTTGGGAAACATTCCCTGTTCAAACTATATCTCTTATTTTTTTATTTTTTTTGACTGCTTGACCTCCTAATTTACCCAACTTTTTTGGGATAAAATCCTTGAAACAGCCCTGAGTTTTAATCTGTAGCTATTATTGTGAGACCATTTTGTCATCTTGTTAATTTTGAAAGAAAAAAAATAAAAGCCAACATTACTCATCCGTAGTAGTCAACAGACCATATATATATTGCATCTGTACAATACAACAAAATGTGACTTGTAGTCAATAGTAGTCAACAAGCCTACCAGTTTATGTTAACATTTATACTCATCGGTAGTAGTCAACAGACCATATATATATTGCATCTGTACAATACAACAAAATGTGACTTGTAGTCAATAGTAGTCAGCAAATCCACCAGTTAATGTCAACATTCTCATTTAAAAATTTTCTCGGTTAGCCACTGTGAAAGAACCAGAATGTCACACATATTACTTAGAAGTGGGTAAACCCTACATAAAAAAAAAGTAACATATGTATTTGGGCCAAGATATGAAAACCAAAATTGTGTGAAAAGAGATTAACAGTTGTATGATAGAGTGGTAACCAGTGATATTAGGGGGGGGGGGGGGGTCATGAGAAATGGTTTTGCAACAGTTGTGTGTATAGAAAGTTTTATATCTTGTTGCTTAGCCTGTTTAATGTACATCTATAATTCATGTTCACACGCTGCCTCTATTTTTGTAAAAAAAAAAAATTGTGGGGGGTCGGATTTTTTTATATACCATTTTTGGCAGCTTGCTACAGAATAGCTTCAAACGCAATCGTGGCTTTTTCAATGTCAATGGGTTAAGTTAGTTGTCTGCTTTGAATGATAAGTTGTAACATTGTTGATGTTGTTTGGATAATTACAAACTCTTTATCTTAAAACAGAAGTTCAGAACTTTAGGACAATATATGAAAGCAAACATTTTGTGTCAAATTTATTTATGAGGAAATGTCAGCATCTTGAGAGAAGGAGGGGTGTGGGTGGGGGAGGAGGGGTGGGGGAGGGTAAGAGGGACAAGATTGAGAAGAGGAAGAGAGAGATATCTGATTTGCGGATGTCAAAAAGAGTATTGTTGATCTCGACGAATTGATAATAATTTTTATGTTCTTTTGGGACCGAGTGTTCCAATCCACTTATGCAACTCACAAGTTTTCAATCATGATTGAAATTTTCATGAGAATATTTTCAGGGATTTAGTTGAATTAAACTGAATACTTAGGTTTTTAAATTGATGTTGGCTTTAACAGGCTTATAGTGAATACTGAGGTTCTATAGATCTCCTATGTTTATACCTTTTTACTCACCCTAACGGATTTTTACTCCTAAGCAAGTCATTCTGTATATCTCTAGAGTGTGTAGATATACCAGTACAAGATATATGTACTGTTACTGCTACTGGTAACTCTTTCAACTCGCATCCTTGTACTTAATGCGACTGTACTCGTTGTTTCTAAACAACGTGCACTTTAACGGTGAGTATACACTGTAACGGTGGGTCGGATTGCTCCATACAGCAGACATCGATGGGATAATTCCAAATTGCAGTTCTTGGGCCCTGAGAAGGACTCGAGTTAAGCTGATGTCCCCGATTGTTTTTGTCAGGTCTTGTTTAACCCCACACAACCATCTTTCGACCCCAAGTTAAAAAACCACATTTATCTTACTTTCTCAGTTTTACGATATTTATTGCTTGGATTAGTGACCATTGAGAAAGATGGTGAAGAGGGGGGTGGGGGAGAGGGGGTGGGGGATGGAGGAAGGGAAAGGAAGAAAACGTGTGTACATTGTAAATTCTGCATGTTTGGTACGTACCATGGGATATTGATCACTTTTGTAGTTTCGTCTCGCGTTCCATCGGGATGTGTATCTATGCTTAATGCGTAAATGAAAGAACTTATAATGACCATGATGTATACCTAATATGAATCGGTATTTTGTAAACGTCTTCTTTAATTGAAGGAAGCCGAAATAATTGCAGTTTGAACTAAACTGATCAATACTTTGATGTAAATAGATAATGTGTGTAGTGTTCTTTTTTGTTTTTGCTGTGTTCAGTTAAGTGTTATCTTGACAAGTGTCTGAAAACCATTCCCAATCATACCAATATTTTCAACAACAACAAATTCCTTGATCAGCGATGTCATATTTCATTTCATTGCATTTATTTATTTGTTTTCTCACAACATTCTGTTGATAATAATACATATAAAGTAACAAAGATACAAACAGTTGTGAAAGGAAATGCTCTAAAAATCCTTTATGGCTTAACGACTAGAGCACTCCCTATACTTAACAATGAAAATATGTCTCTAAACAAGAAACAAACAAAAACGAAGAGAAATAAAAGAAAAACCATGACCCTGTCCCTGACCCCACTCATACCCTCCTTTCCCACCTTTCCCCACAGTGGTGGAGCGTCCATACAGTCAGGGGAGGCGGATGCCCCTCCTGACGGACTCAAATGGACTACTGACGCACTTTTCAGCTTTTTACTTATTCGCGATTATTGACTTTTTTTATTGCGCTCTCATCTACCTATTGACATTTGTCACATCTGCAAATTAGCAAGGCCCGAAAGGGTCATTTCCGGAGATCTAGGGAGTATCTTTACTCAAAAAATTTCTGTACGTTCCGCACCAACCTGTGGTGGCGCTCCGCTTAGATAGTGTCGAAAGCGCCCCTACAGACCATTCTCGTGCCCCCGACCAATACCCCCAGCTCCGCCACTGACTGTTTCCCCGCCCATAACTCCCAGCTAAAAACCCACCCATCCACCCAAAAACCTTCCATCCCTACCCTCACCCAACAACTGTTGAAACTTATGTCTGAAAAAGGTACATGACATAATACAAATATCAATAGTTGTTTAGAAGTGTCTTAGTTTTTTTTTTAAGAGTGGAAGCGAGCTTACAGTTGTCAAATCTATAATATGTAAAGCTTGGGGGAGGGGAGGGAGAAGGGGGAATAGAGTTTATCAGTAAAACTTCTTTTTGAGTTTTTTTGTTCTAGCCTACTGATCAGGTTATTGAGTTTGATTAGGTGGGCGGTTCCCTTTACGTACCCTCATTTTAAATCAAGGGCGTAGGAACCGGGGTGCGCCAGCCCCCCCAGTGAAAAATATGGGGGGCGGAAGTATCGTTCCGCCCCCCCCCCCGCTCCGCAAGTCAGAAAACCCCTTTTTCATTTCCAAATGAGAAAAAAATCTCATTTGAAGCACCAAATTGCATCTAAGGCCAGGTGAAAATGCAAAATTATTTACAAAATGGAGTGGGTGTTGAAGTGTGCTATATTGCACCAAATTGCATCTGAGGCCACCTGGAAATGCAAAAAAATTCCAAAGGGGAGGGGGACACCCCCTCCCCTTAGACCCCTCCCCCAGGCCGGCCATCAGTCTTCAGCCCCCCCCCCCCTCCCACTCAAAAGTACCTTCCTACGCCACTGTTTTAAATATTACATGAACAATAGTGTACTCATTTTGCATATATAACTTTAAAATCAAAATTAGACAGTGCAACTAACAGGGGACTACAAGGGGGTGACGTAATTGTCCCGGGCTTCCGACCTGGCTCAATCTGTTGCTAATTTAAGGTGGATATTTGTCCACGATCATCACATGGATCGGGTTCCAGGTTAGCTAACTTGTGTCCTATAGAGTCACCGTACTCTGACCTACACCAAACTAGACACAAACTAGACTGAAGCTCGCAATGAACACAGATGCTTGAGGGCTAGAGCGTATTTATTTTGTACTTTTTTATGATATCGCTAGTTATTTCAAATAGAAAATGCTTAGATGCAATTGCAAGGCCTGGCAAGTGCCATTTCCAGCGATCTGGGAGGCATTTTCGGCCAAAATTTTGTTGTACGCTTCGCGCTAATCATGTTAGCGCTTACGCTTAGATATACGGCTCTGATATAGTTTCCAATGCCGAATCTACGGCTCTGATAATTTGTCTACAGGTACGCCCTTCCTTGGCAAATTCCACGCTACGCGCCTGACTACCCTCAGATTGGCAATAATATAAAAAATAAAAAAACAATAAAAAACACCGGATACCTCGTTGCGAAATGAGTTCAGCTAAAAGAATACACCAACAGGAGCTACCCCCATCAAAACAAAAGCAACATAGCTCAAGAGAAGATTCAACAATGAAGTTCATAATATGGTGTCGTTCTTTTTATGTTTAACTTAGAGACACACCCTATAGTGGGACTGCTATACTTATTCGCTCTTTTCGTTACTGTGAACCAAAACGTAAGTTTGACTGGCATGAACAAAATATCAAACTTGTTTGCCATCTGTCTCGCGATGGATAGTTTTATGCTTTCGTTCATGAACGAATCATTTTAGCACGAATATTGTATCGTGTATTAACTATTCGGTACATGATTATGCGGAACGTAAACAAAATTCTTAAACATATTTCACCAAAGTTGAATGCTTGTCGTTATGTGCATTGTCTAGCAATTTTAGAAGCAAGTTTATTTTATTTTATTTGTGGGAGACCCACTCCTTATCCCAGTGGCGTAGGAAGGGTGTCCCCCTCCCCTTTGGAATTTTTTGCATTTCCAGGTGGCCTCAGATGCAATTTGGTGCAATATAGCACACTTCAACACCCACTCCATTTTGTAAACTTAATTTTGTATTTTCAACTGGCCTTAGATGCAATTTGGTGCTCCAAATGAGATTTTTTTTCTCATTTGGAAATGAAAAAGGGGTTTTCTGACCTGCGAACCGGGGGGGGGGGACGGAATGATACTTCCGCCCCTCCACATTTTTCACTGGGGGAGGGGGGCCGGCGCCCCCCCCCCCGCCCCCCGGTTCCTACGCCCTTGCCTTATCCTCTAACCCCTACCCTCTCACTCCATCCTCTCACGCTTCTTCTTACCCGTATACCCTTCATCCCTCACCACCATCCGACTGCCCCCTTGGTCCGATCTGAAGCGGAAAAAGTAAGCTCCAGGGACTTCAGAACCTTCGAATGTGCACTTTCCCCCACTGGAGCTGACGACCCATTGTACTTCTCGCCAACTGATCAAAGCATGTGGGCATGTTAGCTCAGTGTGGAGTGTTAGTGTCAAGGGCGTAGGAACCGGGGGGGCTGGGGGGCGCCAGCCCCCCAGTGAAAAATATGGGGGGCGGAAGTATCATTCCGCCCCCCCCCCCCACTCCGCAAGTCAGAAAACCCCTTTTTCATTTCCAAATGAGAAAAAAATCTCATTTGGAGCACCAAATTGCATTTAAGGCCAGGTGAAAATGCAAAATTCTTTACAAAATGGAGTGGGAGTTGAAGTGTGCTATATTGCACCAAATTGCATCTGAGGCCACCTGGAAATCCAAAAAAATTCCAAAGGGGAGGGGGACACCCCCTCCCCTTAGACCCCTCCCCCAGGCCGGCCATCAGTCTTCAGCCCCCCTCCCACTCAAAAGTACCTTCCTACGCCACTGGTTAGTGTGGAGTGTTAGTGTGGAGTGTTAGCTCAGTGGTTAACGCCGGTGCCTTTCAATCATAAGGTCCCCGGTTCGAGTCACTCCCAGATTAATGTATGTCGTCCAGTTACAGAGTTGTTGACAATTAACAATTCATAATCATGGACGTTAAATATGAATGTAAGAGACTGACTTCGGTCAGCTTGCGGCTTTGATAAGCCAATGAGGCTTCTTCGCGAGTTCCTGCTTGCAGAAGGATCAAATATATATACTTGTTGGTCCTTTATGCTTATCTCATTTGGAGCCCCAAATTGCATCTAAGGCCAGGTGAAAATGCAAAATTATTTACAAAATGGAGTGGGTGTTGAAGTGTGCTATATTGCACCAAATTGCATCTGAGGCAACTTGGAAATGCAAAAAAAATTCCAGGGACGACCATCCCCTTAGACCCCTCCCCCAGGCCGGCCATCAGTCTTCAGCCCCCCCCCCCCCCCACTCAAAGGTACCTTCCTACGTCACTGATTCCAACAATTTGTAACAAAATGATATGAACTTACCACTGAATAGATCACGTCAATTACACATAAATTGTACACTTCATAACGGGTGCAAGATACAGTGATGTCAGTTATTGCGCAACTATGGGAATTTCCCATAACTGTTGAGTCACACGTGTGATCCATTAGGAGAGAGAAAGAGTATTATGTCAGATCGCTCTTTTCTGTAAAAATAGTTAGCTTACTTGTGCCAGACCAAATGATATAACAATAAGTCAAGTATAGTAGTACTAGTGTTTGATAAAGAGACCTTTAGAACTTTCATAGGAAGGGTGTGTTTAAGTTTTGACAAGATGCCTACGCCTTTTGCCAACAAGAGAGGAAACTAATATGGCTAATGTGCTCACGCCAATTGAGCTTGGAGTCTATATTAAAACACCTTTAGAATTTTACGAAATCAACCATTTTGCAGTGGTTTACCATGATTGACATTAATATTAAAGTAAGCCTGCATAACTCTATTTGCATTGAAGAACGATATATACTTTGTTTTGTAACATAGTTGGTTAGGGTGTGTGATAGGTACCGCCCTGTACCAGGTCACACCGCAGACTTCTTTGTATGTACACTAGGGTGTGTATGTGTGTGTTTGTTTGTTTTTTTTTTTGGTTCTTACTGTTTTTTTTTTTGTTTTTTTTTTTGTTCTTACTGTGTTTAAGTGTCAGGCAGACGTGTCGAGAGTTGGGCGTTTAATTAGAACTTGTACCGGACGAGTATAGAAGGAATATTGCCAACGAATGCCAATTTAAAGGAGAGCTCGAACAAGACAGGACGGATACTTTACCGTTACAAACCTAGAAAACTCGGCTGATTATAGACGAAGGGACCCAAAAGGTAATGAGGATACTTTAGAATTCCCAGGAGTACGGACATAATGAAAATACACATAATGAAAAGACAAAGCAATATGGCCGCGTAGATGAAAACTTCCTGCATTGGAATGGGGCTGGAGTGTTTTGAGGCCCTTCAGTCACCGGAAGACTGTTACTGTTGTGGGGGCCCGACGTGCGATTTAATAAGACAGTCTGAGAAGTTATGTTACATTTGTAGACAGATTTTTGTTTTATACGTGTGTATAATATCCAATAGATTTTGTAGTACATATTTCTCCAAGATATCAAGTATTATGCGGTATATATAATTTAAAACTAAATTGAAGAATTGGCAATCTGGTTGTGTGCAACTATTAAGGTTAGGCTCTGCTGCTCAAACAGAAACTCACAACGATTTTGCCTTATGGATAGTAGAGCTGTAAGGTAAACAGATCGTTAAAGATGGAAAAGAAGATAAAAAGATATTGTTACCCCAGTTTCTCAATTCCTCTCTCTCTCCCAAATTCCCGGTCTCTCTGCTCTCCATTCCCCTCCCCTTCCCCAATCTTGTTCCACGTTGTCCTCTCATTTTCATCTCCTCTCCCCAACCTTTTACACCACCTCCTCTCTCTTCCACCCGCCCCCCTCCCGCTCCACCTCCCTGATTTACACTACCCCTATAGCTGCTTCCCCACCCCTTTGCCCCACCTCCCTGTACCACCTCCCTGATCCACCCCCTCCCCCATTACGCTCCTCTTCCTATTCCCCGCTTACAGAAAAGACAGGAAATTTATTTCTAAACACCCTCCCCCTCCCACTACCCTCTACATATCCTCCTTTCCCGCCCACTCTCCCTCTCTTTCCCTATTGAACATCCACGATCCCATCCCAACCCTTCCCCCACCCCTCTGAATCCACTACCTCCCATCCCCTGCCCCTATTATTTCCCCTTCACTCCTCTTTATTCTCTTTCTCCTTCTCCACCCCTCCACACTCTCGCTCCACCTCCCGGCTCCTATCAACTTCTTCCGTCCTATTTACGCTCCCCACTCCACTACGATTACACTTCGCCTCCCCTCCCTGTCCCTCCCTCTCCGTCACCTTTTCACTTCCCTCCCTCATTCAATATAAACAAATAATGCAATGTGGGATAAATCCCTTCCTTGCGCAATCGTTTGTGTCACCCGTGTCACGCTCCGTTTGCCGGAAGGTCGCACTTGTACAAAAGTACAAGTGTAAGTACACAAGAACCTTGAAGCTATCGAATACTTCCGGTTTTACCCGAGTACCATGGTGTTACCACAAGGCGTGCGTACCATTAAAGATACAAAAGATATGAAACAGAAATGAAGCTAATTTTAGATCGAGATTTGTGTTAGTCCAATGCTCTCCCCGTGTGTTACAACTAATTTGTGACTTCGGATAATTAAGATACACGATACTTTAGTAACCAATCACGGGGGGGGGGGGGGGGGTGTAAGTTACTATATGTGAGGGATTCAGTTGTATACCATACGACTGCGGATCTTCACGAATAGGCTATATCGATAAACTTAATTATAGGTCACGAAAATGGAGTTTTCGTGGATTTTTATTTTTATTTTCTTCAGTCAGACAGAAGTAAATATTAAGTTAATAATCGCAACCGTCGACGCCACAATCAGAAAAAAAAATCTCCCACTAATCTGCATGCCCGTCCCTCGAGGTACGGAGCTGTTGTTCGCGGATCGTGATAGGATGAATTGGCCTATACATACGGGCATGTTGTATCAGTATAGTGTCGTCATGATCCTTGAGACTTAGTAAAGTCACAGAAAATGAGATTATTTTGACGAGACGAGATGAATAAATGATAACGAGAGGATAAGAGAGAAAGATATAGTTGAGATATATCGGGAGTCTAAATTTTGCTACATTAATAGTTAAACGTCTGTGTAAAATCTCTCACAGCGGTTTTACATAACTGGCTGTTTATACACGTTCATATTCACAGTACTTTATATGTAGTAACTACATAACCATGCAGACAAGACGAGCCGACAACGCTCATTACAATTTTGTTACCATAGTAACATAGGGAAATTCGGTCTCCGTAATAGAGCAATACAAATTTGGAATGATCTATCCAAAAAGTTTTAGTCTATATAACTTCAAAACCCACATTCACCAGACATTTGAAAAGGAATTTTATTAACTCGTACTAGTATTATATAATATATTCACGTATCCATCTCAGCACCATTGGGATATTTTGTATTATATATATTTGTACATTTTTCTTTTCTTTTCTGCCAGGGAGTCTCCTACCTTGATAAGTCTTTTTAAGGCTTCATAGGAGACTTCCTTTCCCATTGTACAAAATTGGCGATAAAACAAATAAATGAATGAATGTTGTTCAAACTTCATTATTACTTCAACTATAGCAGGTCTTATAATATATTATACAGCCGGAAGCAGACTGAACTATAACAGACTTCTGTTTCAGCCTTCGTATTAGCATGACCGTTGTCCCATTCCGATCGTGTTACGTCAAGTAGGAGTAGGATGAGTTAGGTGTATGATGGGAGTTCACACTAGTAAAATTCAGTCTATATTACTAGACCGTTCAGGAAAGTTGAGATTCCCTTCAGCTGTCGAATTAAGCCAGGTCTTAGTGATGGGAAGAATTGAAGGCAGAAAAAAAATGAAATGTTAAAGACGATTTCAAGTTTGACTGTGTAAAAATAATTCTGGGATTAGTGGGGCTACTTCTTTTCTTGGAGTTGAACTTGTGCAACAGACTCAATACGTCGGGAGACCGTATACATAGAGCCCACAATTTATTTTGAAGGCGGGAAATGTGTGGGGTGGGGGGGGGGGGTATGGTTGGTGTTTAGGAGAGGCTGGATCCATACAGGAATTAAAATTAGATATCAGTCATAAAGAACTCGTATTTATAATCATTTGAGTGTAAAGGATTAATTCATGAATTAAGCTGGAACTGAACCCAATCCACGTAAATCCGGTCCTGCAAAAGATTTCAATCTGGCCGACGCCCCCCCCCCCCAAAAAAAAATTGTTTTACATTTATTTTTAATGCCTTAGGCTGTTAAGCTTGAACGCCCTATACCGGTATATAGCATGCATGCGTATTGTTCAGTCTAGGAATAGTGAGATTTTGATTTACCCGGGCCCTTTGCTCAAACCAAAATGTAACCCTGACCCACGTAGAAAATTAATAGAGAAACTCTGCATAACATTTATCAGTTTGCTCCAAATTCACGTTGCGATGCCAAATGTGACAACTTCAACCACTAACTTTATGGAAAACGGTATCCGGTAAACTTTGTCCGCAATAATATACGATCATAATACCATGCCGGTAACACGTTTATGGCAAACCATGTGGGACAAACACCGTATAATATATCCGCGTATTAATTCGAATATATACGCGTATTAATTCGAATGTACATGTTGTACATGTGTGTCAAGTTTCGCTTTTTGAAGCGACATTATGCAATAAAAAAGGGGATTTTCGTCCTGGATTGTGCAATCGTTGATTACGGATGCCTGTAACGACCCTTTTTACAATTGATGTGTTGGCAACCTGTTGTGATAAATCCTTATCACGTTCGACACTCGCAAAGTTAGTTGCAAGCTTTATGCCCTTCCCTCCAAAATCATCCTTCCACTATCCCCCATCCCTCCCCTTTATTATAAAAAATCTTTCACGTTTAGAATACTCAAATGAACGTACCGTGGTTACTTTCTAAGTCAACTTTAACAAAATATTACAAATGGTTTTTGAAGAAATAAATATTACTTTTTTTTGGGGGGGGGGGGGATAAATTTTACACGGTCTCATCGTATGTTTGATTTAAATGATGAAATACTACACAAACACTCCGGTTTTTACTCGCTCGTATTACATTGGCATAGCCAGTGGACATCCCCTCCCCTAACCCCACCTTGTCCGGCCCTTGCCTATCTCATTACAAACTTTACATAGCCTATTCTCCTGAAAAGCAGTAGAAGATTTAAAAACGAATTTATCCCCTTGTCCATAAAATTGTGCTCCTTCTACTCCCTTCCCCCCCCCCCCCTTCTTATACTGCTTGTATACTGTACTGAACTTGGTTTTCATTAGGTAATTAGCTATTTTAAGAATGTTGACTTCATTGCTTGAAATCATATCAAGTGGCCAGCAAAAGCATCCGTATATGTGTTCAGCAGAATCGTGAAGTTTGTTGGGAATTTGATTTCGTTTGGTTTAGTTATGCGGTACTTGCGGTGACTCTAATTTCTGTGCCCATTCTTTCTTACAGATAATATTGAAAGAGCCTACAAGGACTTAAACGGTCAAAACTGTGTGTATCATCAAAAAGGACTGAGTAAAATAATATCAGGCTGATATATAGTGTCAATCGCGAGAGAAAAGAAAAGGTAAGACTACGTTTTTAAATACAATTCAAATCAATCATATGTACTAGAAATGGGGGGGGGGGGGGGGGCGTGGGTGAGCCTGGGCTACGGTTATAGGGTTAGGATACCAAGGGGATCTTGTGGTCCTCACATGTTGTATCGACGATTTGGAAAGTTTTTATTTAATTACACGGCCTCAAAATTTCGCTCTTGAAATGAAAATTTCGAAATTTCGACGAACTATAGTAGGTAGGCCTATATAAAATCAACAATGGATCATCTGATTATTCCATGCATTGTTCATTGTGTGGTGTCTACATAACATGACGCTTAATGAAGTTGTCGCTTTAGAACTTATGGCGTGGTCGAGGATCAGTGATGAGAAACTGCCGATGAATAGGTACAATGAATAAGCCCGGCTCTATATTATTCTAGTCTCTGAATAACAATTTCTCGTTCGCTGCGGACTGTGCCGTGGAATGTTAAAAATGTGAGTTCTCTAAATTGCCTATCGTGACGTCATCTTCATTGATTCGCTCGACAACAATACAAACGAAACCCAAACATTCAGCTGTAAAACAGCTACTGTATTATATAGATGACGGAACCGCCCCACATCTTATAATTTGGTAATAGTCACTACATGTAACATCGTCATGATTACACAGTTACATTTTCAATGACTGGGGACTGCGGACTGGGGTTAAAATTTTTATAGGGGGGGGGGGGGGGTTCGTGCCTAGGTTCTATTTTGGGTGACTTTTATTGAAAGGGCTATTATATTTCCAGTTTCTCTTACAACGGTAGTCTATGCAGGCATGAGGAAAGGAGGGCCGGGATGGGGGGGGGGTCAAGAAGATCCAGCCCAGGGTCAAGGATCAGTTATAGGGGGCCCAGGAAAAAAGGCAAAGATGTGGCCCTGGAAAATGTATAGGATAAAGAACTCGTGTATTCTCGTATCGTAATATACCTAAGGTTAAATGAAGAGTGCAAGGGACCATCATGTCACCAGGCCCGACCTTTGTATCGACCCTATTGAGTCTATGAACGTCTGCACACCTGGACGAACTAATATCCCCTTCGTTTTTTTGTTTTTTTTTTGTTTTTTTTTTGTAATAGGTATACTTTCGACAAATGAATGACTTGAATTATATTTCCAATTACAAGAAAAGATCTAATTTGTTATACTTTTTACTACTTAATTTATGTACAGAAACAATTCATCAAAATATTCATCCAGAAATCGGAAACCAAATCTTCAATAAAATATGGACCAAGAGACGATTAACATTATGCTCATCTTACTCTTCGGAGTATTTTATTCCCGTGTAATGGTAAGTAAGAATTAGAAGGAAAAAAAAAGTTACATTTCTTGTTCGAAAGACAAGCCTTTCCGGATCATGAATAGTCATGGTTGACAAGGCGTCGCTATACATGCGTCATTTATTATTCCTTTCGTGTACCTCTCCACAAAGCTGCTGCAAGTGTGATGTATATCTGTTCTCACTCTAAAGACTTGTTAGCAAACTCCTATCAAATTGTTCTTTGGAGTGGCAGGCCATTGGGAAATTTGGTCGAGAGTAAGGAGGGGGCGGGCAGGGGTACGAGACAGGGAATTGGCTAGTAAGAGAAAAGGCTAGGTATGAAGTGCACCATTTTTTTTTCAAACGAGAGCTAATAATAATAATAAACCTATACATGTTAAAGGTCCGACACCAAAAGTTACACAGCTTCCATACAGTTGCAGCTATGCTTGTCCAAGATAGAAAGCCACTCCTCACTTACCCTCTTCGAGCCACTGCTTGGTAGTCCTCACCCCTTCCATAACCGACTCCACTCCCACCCCTCCCCCTCCCTCTAAACATACAGCCTGTGTCTATTGATTTGGAGCCCGATCTGGCAAAATGAGTCACACAAATTCCTGCATAACCACATCGAGGACGACAATAAAGAGATGTGACTATTTGTTGGTATTATCTATATTTCTCTATTGTATATTGTATCATGTCGACAGAGTTCGGCAGAATGCGGTGAGACCCAGTACTACGACAACGAGACCAGCGCCTGTCAGGAATGCCCAAAGTGCCGCGCTGGACTAGAATTGAGTTTGGTGAGTTACAAATTATCTCTTCGTTAAAAAAAACCCATTAACTTTCATCATCCACTTTTTCAGGGGCGGATCCAGAAGGGTGGGAATGTACTACCCCTCCTTAACCGTTCCCCCTCCCCCTTTTTTTATTCTCACACAAAAATGCAAAAGTAGTTATCAGCACAACCATAAAGCTAATTGATAGCTTTAATTAATCTCAGAGTGTACCATTTCGGATCTTAAACGTCCTCGGTGACCCCCACCCCCTTCCCCCTCCTTTTAGAGAATAATGGACCCGTTCCTGATTTTAGCATACTTATATCGCTGGAAGCTTTTAATGCACTTTTTGCTGTAGGCCCTCCCACCAGACATCGAGGAGTGGTGTCGTGAAGAAAATCACCGTTAAGTAATAAGTTAATTAAATCGTTTAACTGTATAGGTGAATAGAGAGGTGTCCCCCCCCCCCCAACCCCTCCTTCTATGAAACTGTATTTTGCCCCAAAAGATAACCTACAAATATAACCTTACTCACAACAAGGAATACAATATTGGTAAAATGAGCATGCTTTGCTCGCGGGCATTCCTTATACTTGTCTTCTCGATGTACTACTGTATGCAGCGCTACTTGGGTATCTATCTATCCAGTGTTTGTATCTCTCCTAACCCCGCTTCTGAGACACCCTAGCTGGTCCGTGGTCACTGGAACACGTAAATGGTTTCCAATATAGTTATAGAACTTTGATATTTTGGTTTCTTTAGAACTAGTGGACAATGTCGTGGTTCTTAACATCCAACCTCGATACCACTACCGCCATCCCCTATATATTAATCATCTCCTCCCCAACCCCCCAACCCCCAACCCCCAACCATCCAACCCCCAACCCCCAACCCCCAACCATCCAACCCCAACCCCCAACAATCCAACCATCCAACCACCACTCTAGAAACACTAAGTTCCCCTCCATCGGTAACCTCTACTCTCATATCGTCGAAGCTATCGAAAAACCTGACCCAAAAAATAGGATTTTGTTTCACATCAACGGATATGTATACCCAATTCCAACCGTGGACTCTTTCACTTTAGCTGTGGGGTGTGTGTTAGTTGGTGATATTATAATCGACTTAACCTAGTCATGTGAGCTATTCACTTGTAATGGAATAATTGTTAGTCTAAGGAATCTACGTGGAAATATTTGTCTATTCCGTAATGAACTATTTTTGCTTTGGATTACATCATGCCAATTCTTATTCAGTAGTTCAGCAGTGCTGCGGTATGCAATCGCATTGTTTAAGGGTTTGGGCGGACAGAGTTTTGTTTTGTAAGCAAATTGTATAGATGTATTTCTTTATGGCAGTGAGCATGCTTTGTAAGCATTGAAGATGAACGGTACTGATATAGGGTATTCCGAAAGTTCGTTCCGCTCTAGCGCCCATCTTCCCTTCAGCATCTCAGCCGTACTACAATAGCCCCCTCAATTTCAAACCATCTGTGATACTCGTACGAATTGCCTACGGAACACACACTGTAACGAACTCAGTGAGTTATTAACTTTTCTTGTACGGACACACAACGCACACTTGGTGAATTGAATAGGTAAACAAACCTCAACGCATAACAATATGGCGCCTAAGGGAAAAAACAGTGGCTTGGAAAAGGAGTGGGAACTTGCTATGTAATAGCGGAAGAAAGGGAAAACAAATAAGGAAACTGACTCTACTACATCTATAAATATATATGTAGCCTATATAAAACAATAACAATTACCGTATGCATGGTGTTTAGAGTATCTTTAAAAATCTTTTCTTTTTTTTTAAATAGAGAGAGAACTTTCGGAACACCCTATATATAAAAAATCTCTCCTTTTCATACATCGTTTAGTTTATATGTCATAGTTTTCAAATAGCACACAGGGAAGGTATGAAAAGGGAGAATAAAAACATCGTTTATTCTTCTCCGACGTAATTGATGCGAATTTAGGAATTTTGAAACACTGCAACGATCTTGAGCAGCACCCATGTCAGTGAATGACGTCACTGTGATGACCTTGAACTTTTCCGTCGTAAGAACCTATCCATAGGTTGGAACGAGACCACTTACAATAATATGAAGTAAACAGTTTTGTCAAGTAGTAGGGGGTTGGGGAGGGGGCGGTGGTGAATTTTTGAGTGGGGGGGCTGAAGACTGATGGCGGGCCTGGGGGAGGGGTCTAAGGGGAGGGGGTGTCCCCCTCCCCTTTGGAATTTTTTACATTTCCAGGTAGCCTCAGATGCAATTTGGTGCAATATAGTACACTTCAAAACCCACTCCATTTTGTAAACTTAATTTTGTATTTTCACCAGGCCTTAGATGCAATTTGGTGCTCCAAATGAGATTTTTTTCTCATTTGGAAATGAAAAAGGGGTTTCCTGACTTGCGAAGAGGGGGGGGGCGGAATGATATTTCCGCCCCTCCACATTTTTCACTGGGGGGCTGGCGCCCCCAGCCCCCCGGTTCCTACGCCCTTGACTTCAAGGGAACGCAAGGAGAGGAGAGAAAAACATTTCTTGAAGGCTCTGTTAAATTTAATCAAAACCGCTTGTGGGGAATTGGGTTGTAGTTACATTGGACACCACATAACGTTACACGATAACAATTGCTCAAACTAAGGCAGTCTATATATTTTCCACCAAGCGAGGGTTTCCTGAACGAGCAATTAATTAATTTGATTATATATTTTCAAATGTCGTCAATCAACCGGTAACTTTTCATACTAGTTAACATCAAATATATGCAAACATACGAATAAGGAATATTGAAGGAAAGAAAATTAAGATTTCTCATCATCTACTCGAATATTTCAATTTGTCAAACTCAACTAAAATTTGTTTTTCTTTTTTTTCTAAATCTTTTGTCTTCCAGGACTGTGGTTGGGGAGATGGTGAGGGCGGTGTTTGTCAACCGTGTGAACCAGGAACATTCCAAAGTGGCAACGACATGTATTGTAGTACATGCAGCTACTGTAAAGATAGGCACGTTATACAAGAATGTTCAGCAAAACAAGATACAGAGTGTGGAGACTGCTTGCCGAAGTGAGTAACCAACGCATTTTCATGGACCATTTCAATTTGCCCGATAAAAAACTGGACTGTTTGCCAACTAAATTATTCTTTTGAGAATACTAAGTATACTCCCCACTTACTAAGGCCTACGGTACCGTACTTGGTATATTCGTGTTTTGAATTTGCGAAATTGTAAATTACACCAGATAAGGCTTGTTGTTTAAGAATGAAAAGTTACATTCATGAATAAATCAAATCGTGAACAAAGTAGAAACACTAACAATGTCTTCGTAAAATCAAGTTAGAATAATTTGAGTCAAATCGAGAGAGAACTGTGATGCACATTCCTGGCAAACAAACTGAATTTATGAATTATATCCATTATCATACTTGTAATTTGCATATCTTATCAAAATAGTTAATTATAAACTGGCTGTATCGTCTCAACTTACTGTTTTAAGTAATATTACTCAGCAGCAGGCGAGAACCCTGTCGAGGATCAGCGGTGGGGGGGGGGGGTTGGTACGGGGTAATAGGGGTGGTGGTTGGAAACAACTACACAGATATGTGAACGTAATTGTTAGCACAGATTTTTTAAGTCAACCAACCATGTATGCTGTCCATTGGGATCATATTGAGGGCTTCATTTGCCCACTCTGAAACGCTTCATTTGTGGTCTAAAATATGCATCAGAATCCACCATTTGGCCTCTTAAAAGCCTCCCCCACTACCAGTGTTTCACCCGTTCTTTATATAAAAAAAATTAAAAAATTAAAAACATATTTCATTTTCGTTCTCATCTCCAATTTAGGTTCACTTTTAACATGAATTTAGGAATGTGTCAGCCATGTACCACTGACTGTCCCACCACTACACCAACGGTGACGCCATCAAATACTCCTACCCTTCAAGAATCCTCTCCATCTGAAATGTCCAATAACACCCAAGCCTCCCGTCGTTTTAATCAAGGCAATGGAAACAACAAAGTACCTCCGGGCATGTCATATTCGCCATGGCAAATATCATCCACTTCTGTCATGATTGTTATAGTTAGTGTGCTCGTGGTAGCATTACTAGGAACCATGGTGGCACTGGTCATCGTCAAAAGTAAGTTCAACGTTTTGGATAAGAAGTTCCGAACAACCACTTAATCTCAAGTGCACGCACATGTTTATTATCTGCAAGGTTTTCAAGGTCGTAAGGTCATTGGGTGCATATACGTACCTGTAGTTTTCGTTTTAGTTTTGGGAAATCGTGATAGTTTGTGACGTCATAATCACCACTACCACATCACCACAGAGCCAGCCATCACCATTGAAATCATAACATCAGAACTACCATCAGAATTTGCGACCCGCGTCACCACACTTACATCATAGCAAACACCACACATGTTCAACATATAGCAACACACCCATGAACGAAACATTGATATCATCATAACTAGCACAATAAGACTCATACATAGCAGTAACCACTAAAATTAAGAGACGATTTGGCCAAGTTAAAACCACCACCATCACGGCTGTCAGACTCATACATCACTAAACATGTACGACCATCCCCCCATAGTAACACCACTATCGCAATCACCACCACCACATTTATGTCATCACAACCATGAGCACCACAATCATATCATCCCAACAATCACCACAACCAAGAAACACATTGACAGTCATCACCCCATGCTAACATCACAATCCCCACTTAAACACCACATATATATCATCACAGCCATCACCACCACACTTATGTCATCACGACAATTACCACCACAATCATCTCATCCTAACAATCAGCAAAACCTACAAACACATGTACAACCATCACCCATGCATGCTAACATCAACATCGCCACTATACCAACACACTTATATCACCACAACCATCAACACCACAATCATATCATCCTATCAATCACCACAACCAAGAAACATTTGCACAACCATCTTCCCACACTCACATTATCAAAATCACCACTACCAATACACTCATATCATCACCACCATCACCAACACACTCGTTTCATCACAACCTCCACCAGAACCAAGATGAACCTCACCCACCACACTTTCAACAACCTCAACACCACACTTTGGACAACCTCACACACCACACTTTCAACACTTACAACTGTTACCGTCGCACTCGGTTCACTGTTACCACCACCAAAACCAAGAAAGATTACATCACAGTCACCACTCGGACAGTTACTGCTTCACAACCATCACTATCACAATCATGCATCACACCCGTCACTGCAAACAGTAAATAATTATGCCAACATTGCAAGTATTCCCCAAACAGTGTATCGTTACATATCACCAGGGACGCATCACACTTGTTGTACTGCTTGGGAAGGGAGATGTTAAGTCGTCCAGGGGATTAGTCTAAGATGCTGTCTGCCGATGGGGGAGGGGCTGATAGCCCTAACGGATTTTTCTGGGGCGAGCTTCGTGTTTGCATCTCCTGTTACCACTCGTTTCATTGCAACCGCCCACAATTATGAACATTTATGCCGTTATAACCAAAACCACTATCGCACGTAACCCCCTAACCCCCCCTTTTTTTTGCATTCCTCATTTTGTCCTTAAATATATTAGGAAATTGTGAATACATTTCCCATTTTGCAAATTGTCCCTGGCCCCTAAATTGACTCGGACCCCTGTCATGTATCATCTGGACCTCTACACCTTTCATTAAACCTATTAACTTTCACACAGGTATTTAAAAGTAACCATTTCAGCGCATTGATACTTGTTCATATACATTTTTACCCTGCAGGGAATGGCAGAACCGATCAAAGGGATCCATCAACAAATGATATTGAACTACGTAAGTCAATTACGTAACTGTTGTTAACCAGCGTAGCCATTTATTGTCTATCGCGTATAGAATGATAAACCATACATTGGACACAGTTATACAGGGATGTGCCCAGGATTTCCTGAGTGCTGAGTATATTGATCGCCGTCATGGGGGAGGGGTCTAAGGGGGGAGGGGCGGCCCCCTCCCCTTTGAGAAAATTTTCGATTTTTGAAGGTGCTCAGATGCCAAAATGCTGGCACTTGTGTAGCATTTTAAGCACATACACAAGTACTAGTTTTGCTAACAATTTACTTTTTTTTTTAAATTTATGTGAATATATTGTTAGGAATGTCGGGATTTTAGATGTAAATAGTGCTGGGCGGGATTCACGATTTTTAAGACAATTTTTAGTAATTTTTAGTGCTGGGCGGGGCCGCCCAGTGCCGCCCAGCGTTGGCACATCCGTGGTAATATAAAGGTGGGGATTTCTGTGCATTCACTTTGATGTATATAAAGTGGACACACCCATGTACATCTTAGAATGGAGGAAACCTTTTAAGCTCGGTCGTGTCTGTAATGACACGATATGACTCCTGTTATACATTGGAGTCGGGAGGCGGGATGGGGTGGGTGGGAATGGGGAGTGGGGGTGGTAGTGGTAATTAGAGGTTAGCTGTTCATTTGTTCACTACATTCGTGCATGGTTGTGCGTCCAGATGGGAACCTTTTTCTATTGTTGCTAATGCCACTCTAAACTGTATGTTCATGTCATGTTTCAAATCACTAGTATTGACAGTATGAACAGGTCGGAACCCGTTAGAAAGTAAGCACCAGTGCTATGCAGAGAGACCTGAAAGTACAAGTTATATAAGCAATATTTCCAACTGGATAAGTTGTCTGTTCTCGTGAAATGCATATAATACAAACTTTGTTTTCGTTATGATTTGTATTATAGTATATAGGTATGTATGAAAATCAACCCATCCTCCACGGCCTGCATTTCCAGTGAAGTGCTGATTGACTTCTGCTCACTCTCCTGAAAATACATAGAATTTGTTGTATGCCGGACCATGATGGAAGGAAGATCTGGTGCCTGGGGTTGTGAAGATGGGGGGGGGGGGGTGGGGAGGGGAGGAGGAGGAATGTCCATATAAATACAACATACTTAGATGGCGTGTTCTCGGATTTATCTATCTGTCAGATTGTGATATAGTGTCTTGCAATAAATTATAAATCCTAAATGCATGACTCTCTTCCGATCTTGATATCAGAGGATATTGACAACATGCTCTTCTAACCACCGACCATGCGCGGCTGCATATGATTTTGTGTTACTTTTTTCCAATTTTGCAGATACTATAGGAATTCCCGGCACAAGTGACACTAGTTCTGCCTTGCTAGACACAACAAGTACCAACAGTGTGAGGTCATTCGTAAGGTAAGGGTTTTATTCCTAGTCTATAAAGAGTACCGGTATATGCATATTATGTTATATGAGTTACCAATACTTTGTGTGATACACCCTCCACCCACCCCCTCCCACCCCGCCTTTCCCCAAGAATACAACATAAAGGAACAAGCAACCTTTATAATAAAAATTATGGGCACGAAGAGAACGCTTACATACGATAGAAAAAACTTCGGAATAATAAATGCCTGAATGCATGAGCAATACTCAAACCTAGAGACTCATTAACAGTCGAATATATTTTGAGGGTAAATGAGTGGACGTGCCCCCTCCCCCTCCCCTTCCCATAAGTTTTGGACGAGGAGTGGGAAAGGAATGGGCCCATTTCGTTTTAAAACCTTAATTTATAGGGTTGTGGGACACTAATTTTACTGGTATTTTGGGACATTTGGTTCAAACCACAACCCCGTACCGTCCGTACTACCTGCCCCCCGCACCCTCCGCAACAATGAGTAGAAATGACCGTCCATTGAAGAAAGTTTTAAACGATGGCCACCTACTGTTTTTTCCTCTTCTTTTCCGTTACAGTGGTGACGATCATTTACAGAACCCCGGGAACGTAAGTAATTTTTCTCATTGTCCTACAAAGAGATTCATCATAAATAACATTTGGAAAGTATTCACGAGAATGTTTAAAGTTTAAAAGGGGTTGTTTAGCAACCCTTGTGGGGAAGGTACATGCATACCCTGGGGAGGGGGGTGCATCGTCTTTGATAAGTAGAAATCACCTTTAAACACTTTCCAATTCTACACCTCGCACTGTACACCTTCCCCTGTATCGACTCAGAGTAAAACTGGTTTAAAATATTAACATTATATATTTGGTAAAGAACCGAATATTCGGTTTGTCAGTGTTAGGGATATGCTTCCTTTCTACATACTAGTAACATTATGACCAATTCATTGAAAGGGCTGTCTAGAACACTGTCAATATATCTGATAGGGAGGAGCCTGGAAGGAACCAATGTAATGGCTCGACCCTAAGGAACGGCCAAAAAGACAACAGCAAACATTACTCGAAGTTGGTGAATGTTATGTTATTAAATTATGCCTGTTCTGTGCGCTTGAATAATCATTACTTTACTCTGTTTTCCTTTCTAGGAATGTGGTAACCCACCGTTGGCCGAAGGAGGACAGGGTAGGTTAATTAGGATCTCTCTTAGAAATCGGGCCCTCGACTGGGGTCCATGGAATGTCCTTAGATTGAGCATTATCATGTTACTGCAGCTGGTGTTAGTGGTGTTGCTCTTGGTGGCATTGATGTTGGTGCATGTGTTTTTCATATTATTGATGATTGTGTCAGTATGGCGTTGTGACTGATAATGTTAATGGTGTGTTTTGTCATTGCTGTTTGTTCATTTGTGTTTATCATGTTTTTGAAGATTGTATTATCTTTACGGCGTTTTTTCTTTTAATGATGTTGGTGCTTTTGGTTCATGTGTGTAGTTTCATATTATTGAGGTTATGTCATAACGATGTTCACTGTTACTAGTTCAGTGCTCTCTTTGTCACATGTCAATAGTGTTCGTTGTTACGTGTTATCATTTTTTTCTTCAAAATCGGAAGCAATCAGATAAAATCTACCGATATTCCATCCCGAATGAAAGATCCAACAGGTTAAGGGTCCAGGTGGGGGGGGGGGGGGGGGTTAGGTAGTGAAGCGAAAGACTTCACTTTAGCAGGGACGAAAATGAATACGAATTAACCTTACTCAAGAAATGTCAATGGGAAGGTGTTACTGACGATGTAGTTATGGCAGAGAAAGCTGTCACAGTTCCTAGAAACGTCAAAAAACAACACTCCGTATTACTATTAGGCTAAACTACTTGAACAATGCATGTCAACACTGGACGTTAAATGGATGTGTGCCGAGAGATTGGCTTCGGTCAGCTTGCGAGTCTACAAGCCTTCATGGCTTCTTTCGCGAGTTCCTGCTTGCGGGAAGATCACATATACATACATACATACATACATACACCTTTCATTAAACCTATTAACTTTCACACAGGTATTTAAAAGTAACCATTTCAGCGCATTGATACTTGTTCATATACATTTTTACCCTGCAGGGAATGGCAGAACCGATCAAATGGATCCATCAACAAATGATATTGAACTACGTAAGTCAATTACGTAACTGTTGTTAACCAGCGTAGCCATTTATTGTCTATCGCGTATAGAATGATAAACCATACATTGGACACAGTTATACAAGAATGTGCCCAGGATGTCCTGAGTGCTGGGTATATTGATCGCCGTCATGGGGGAGGGGTCTAAGGGGGGAGGGGCGGCCCCCTCCCCTTTGAGAAAATTTTCGATTTTTGAAGGTGCTCAGATGCCAAAATGCTGGCACTTGTGTAGCATTTTAAGCACATACACAAGTACTAGTTTTGCTAACAATTTACTTTTTTTTTTTATAGTTTTTGTGAATATATGGTTAGGAATGTCGGGATTTTAGATGTAAATAGTGCTGGGCGGGATTCACGATTTTTAAGACAATTTTTAGTAATATTTAGTGCTGGGCGGGGCCGCCCAGTGCCGCCCAGCGTTGGCACATTCCTGGTAATATAAAGGTGGGGATTTCTGTGCATTCACTTTGATGTATATAAAGTGGACACACCCATGTACATCTTAGAATGGAGGAAACCTTTTAAGCTCGGTCGTGTCTGTAATGACACGATATGACTCCTGTTATACATTGGAGTCGGGAGGCGGGATGGGGTGGGTGGGAATGGGGAGTGGGGGTGGTAGTGGTAATTAGAGGTTAGCTGTTCATTTGTTCACTACATTCGTGCATGGTTGTGCGTCCAGATGGGAACATTTTGCTATAGTGTTGCTAGTGCCACTCTAAACTGTATGTTCATGTCATGTTTCAAAGCACTAGTATTGACAGTATGAACAGGTCGGAACCTGTTAGAAAGTAAGCACCAGTGTTTTTTGCAGAGAGACCTGAAAGTACAAGTTATATAAGCAATATTTCCAACTGGATAAGTTGTCTGTTCTCGTGAAATGCATATTGTACAAAGTTGGCTTTCGTTATGATTTGTATTATAGTATAAAGGTATGTATGAAAATCAACCCATCCTCCCGACGGCCTGTATTTCCAATGAAGTGCTGATTGATATCTGCTCACTCTCCTTAAAATACATAGAATTTGTTGTATGCCGGACCATGATGGAAGGAAGATCTGGTGCCTGGGGTTGTGAAGATGGGGGGGTGGGGAGGGGAGGAGGAGGAATGTCCATATAAATACAACATACTTAGATGGCGTGTTCTTGGATTTATCTATCTGTCAGATTGTGATATAGTGTCTTGCAATAAATTATAAATCCTAAATGCATGACTCTCTTCCGATCTTGATATCAGAGGATATTGACAACATGCTCTTCTAACCACCGACCATGGGCGGCTGCATATGATTTTGTGTTACTTTTTTTCCAATTTTGCAGATAATATGGGAAGTACCGGCACAAGTGACACTAGTTCTGCCTTGCTAGACACAACAAGTACCAACAGTGTGAGGTCATTCGTAAGGTAAGGGTTTTATTCCTAGTCTATAAAGGGTACCGGTATATGCATATTATGTTATATGAGTTACCAATACTTTGTGTGATACACCCTCCACCCACCCCCCTCCCACCCCGCCTTTCCCCAAGAATACAACATATAGGAACAAGCAACCTTTATAAAAAAAAAAAATTATGGGCACGAAGTGGACGCTTACATAAAATAGAACAAACTTCGGAATAATAAATGCCTGAATGCATGAGCAATACCCAAACCTAGAGCCTCATTTACAGTCGAATATATTTTGAGGGTAAATGAGTGGACGTGCCCCCTCCCCCTCCCCTTCCCATAAGTTTTGGACGAGGAGTGGGAAAGGAATGGGCCCATTTCGTGTTGAAACCTTAATTTATAGGGTTGTGGGACACTAATTTTACTGGTATTCTTGGGACATTTGGTTCAAACTACAACCCCGTACCGTTCACAGTATCTGCCCCCCTCCGCCCGCACCCTCCGCAACAATGAGTAGAAATGTCCATTGAAGAAAGTTTTAAACGCTGGCCACCTACTGTTTATTCCCCTTCTTTTCCGTTACAGCGGTGACGATCATTTTCAGAACCCCGGGAACGTAAGTAATTTTTCTCATTGTCCTACAAAGAGATTCATCATAAATAACATTTGGAAAGTATTCACGAGAATGTTTAAAGTTTAAAAGGGGTTGTTTAGCAACCCTTGTGGGGAAGGTACATGCATACCCTCGGGGAGGGGGAGGGTGCATCGTCTTTGATAAGTACACATCACCTATAAACACTTTCCAATTCTACACCTCGCACTGTACACCTTCCCCTGTATCGGACTCAGAGTAAAACTGGTTTAAAATATTAGCATTATATATTTGGTAAAGAACCAAATATTCGGTTTGTCAGTGTTAGGGATATGCTTCCTTTCTACATACTAGTAACATTATGACCAATTCATTGAAAGGGCTGCCTAGAACACTGTCAACATATCTGATAGGGAGGAACCTGGGAGGAACCAATGTAATGGTTTGTCCCTAAGGAATGGCCAAAAAGACAACAGCAAACATTACTCGAAGTTGGTGAATGTTATGCTATTAAATTATGCCTGTTCTGTGCGCTTGAATAATCATTACTTTACTCTGTTTTCCTTTCTAGGAATGTGGTAACCCACCGTTGACCGAAGGAGGACAGGGTAGGTTAATTAGGATCTCTCTTAGAAATCGGGCCCTCGACTGGGGTCCATGGAATGTCCTTAGATTGAGCATTATCATGTTACTGATGCTGGTGTTAGTGGTGTTGCTCTTGGTGGCATTGATGTTGGTTCATGTGTTTTTCATATTATTGATGATTGTGTCAGTATGGCGTTGTGACTGATAATGTTAATGGTGTGTCTTGTCATTGCTGTTTGTTCATTTGTGTTTTATCATGTTTTTGAAGATTGTATTATCTTTACGGCGTTTTTTTTTTAATGATGTTGGTGCTTTTGGTTCATGTGTGTAGTTTCATATTATTGAAGGTTGTGTCATAACGATGTTCACTGTTACTAGTTCAGTGCTCTCTTTGTCACATGTCAATAGTGTTCGTTGTTACGTGTTATCATTTTTTTTTCTTCAAAATCGGAAGCAATCAGATAAAATCTACCGATATTCCATCCCGAAGGAAAGATCCAACAGGTTAAGGGTCCAGGTGGGGGGGGGGGGGTAGGTAGTGAAGCGAAAGACTTCACTTTAGCAGGGACGAAAATGAATACGAATTAACCTTACTCAAGAAATGTCCAGGGGGAGGTGTTACTGACTGTGTAATTATGGCAGAGAACGCTGTCACAGTACCTAGAAACGTCCAAAAAAAAACCCACTCCGTATTACTATTAGGCTAAACTACTTGAACAATGCATATCAACACTGTAAATGAAGATTATAAGGATGATAATAGAAACAGGCTTTCCTACATGTGCATTCTGTCCACAGGCGGCATGAAATCTTGGGGCACTGTAATTTGGAAGACGTAATAAAAATTAGCAAGAACATGTAGTCGACGGTATCTATCAGGGGAATTAATATCGATTAGTAGTCGAACTGCGATTGTGATACATGTACTAAAGGAAAATGAGTAAACAGTAGAAGTAATGAATCCAGACATAAGGGCAACTATGTATAGCCCTCAAAAGCTACAAGAGCCCTCTGAAATACTTAAAATTACGTCAAGATGGTAAAGATTACGGGAGCAAGTGGGGTGTCAACTGATATTAATAGTGGTGTGTTCTCATTGTCGAATGACCATATTGATGACTACGTAATAACACAGAGTTCCCTCGTTTTTCGTTGTAAAGTCCTTCTATTTCTTCAAATATCGGAAGCAGTCAGACAATATCTCGATATTCCACTGATTCCCGAAATGACATATCCAACGAATGGAGCCTTCGCTGGTTTACCGTATTCGTGGGTGTGGTAGCTGTTGTTACTTTTGTTTCATGTGTGCAGTCTCATAACATTGATGATTGTGTTATATGATGGCGTTGTTAGTAAGGGTGTTGTTGTTATTTGTGTTATTTTGTTTTCGTTATTATTGGTGTTCGTTCATATGTGTATTTGACATTGTTGCATGACGGTTATTGTGGCATTGCTATTGTTGATAATGATGTTACGTTTATGGCGTTGTTGTTATTGTTGCTCGGGCATGTGTGTGTGTGTTCTGGTTTTGTTTGCCGTTCAATTGGATTTACGTTATATCATATTTCCTCCTCTTTCTCTATCTCCTGCAGATAACAATCTCAAGCACGCCTCCGCGATTATTCGCATTAATGGTGCCATTAAGACGAAACAAATGAAACTCCTTATCACGTATCTCTCTCTTGGGTTAGAAGATTTCAAAGAACGTCACAGAGAAGAATGTTCAACGTTTAGTGAAATTTCTACAACACTCGAACAGCTTGACCAATATTCTATAGAGAAACCATGCGTCCTAGTGTTAGGCCTTTGCACAGTCGGACGCAAGGACTTAGCGAATGACCTCTATCGGAATACACGTTGTCAAAAGCATCAGTCTGCGATGTGCCATCATGGCTGAATATCATTGCTATGAATGGAAACCATCAAACAGGTTTGCACGAGTCGACATACAAGCGTTACTTTCTTGTAAGTTTGTTGGTAATTAGAGGATTTCGTGGGACTCGTCGTTGGTTTACCAACATGAGAAGTCAGTATTAATTTGCCACTGATGTGTCGTAGTTGTACCGACGCACACGAGAGCACTAAATCAATCAGTGAAGAATGGAAAAAATGGATAATTTTAAATTTCCATTGCAAATTATCTAGTCTATGTTACTTTAAGGGCCATAGATACAAATCAAAACCGTGATTTGCCCGTTTGTATTGTCACTTTTTAATTCAAGATAAAACAGTAAAATATATACGGTAATAATAATAGTATCTGTTACACGATGAGATAGGCATAAACGAAAATATATGTTCATGTCGTACTTTATTATCATTAACGAAAGTCACTTTCAGTTCGGAATGACTTGATATATGCATTTATACTAAGTCTTTCATAAGTTAAGAATTGTGCAGTACTAAATAAGAATCACATTTCTTTTTAAATTTTGTCTTTCATATAAAATTTTATCGTCACTCATTTTTTGCATTGAAAATATAGTCAATATTTGATAAATAGACTTAAGTCAGTGTAAAGTATTCTTTATATCCTTTCAATCCGAGCTCTATTAAGTTTGACCCCCATTGAAGTTTGGTAAAGCCGATGCCTGCTTTGCGGTCTTTCGAAATACAGGGGAAATCCCTTATGCGTGTACTTTGTATTATATACTTTATCACATTGAACCGTCTGTTTTAGTAGTGCATGGTTGACTAGATCAGTAAATAAAGAATTGACGTCATACGTTCGTATTCAGGTGGGCGGGTTAGTGTATAATATAATATCATTATAGTTTTAACGATTCCATACTCCATCATTGGTACAGTTGCGTCGGAGCCATTCACGGCGAAAAAAAAACTAAAAAAAAAAGGCAAAAAATAAAGAACCAAAATGAAACCAAGCAAGTAGGCTAAAAGTGACTACTCTGGCATGGCAGGGGTCTTGTTTTCAGGCTCGGGAAGTGCCATTTCCTGCAATCTGGGAGGCATTTTTTTCAAAATGTTCTCCATTACGCTACGCGCCAACCATGGTGGCGCGTAGCGTATAGTTTGACTTACCAAACTTCTCCCCGATAAATATGATAGGTGGCCACACTCTGATCTGCCGTACCAATTCCAAATAGCTTCCGACGCCCCTGCGGTATATACCATCAGTGAATGATAAGTTTGTAATATTTGGTGATAAGTTTGTGATATTTGGTGATAAGTTTGTAATATTTGGTAATAAACTTTAATTGAAGCAAATGGTTCAGGAGAATTCGTTATTCGCGAACAGGACAATTTTGTATAAGTTAATTTAAATAACTAAACTTCAAGAATAAAATAAAAACGAAACGAAAATAAATAATTCCGCCTTTTTTATTTAATTTTTGTTTATTATTTGTATGTTTACCATTTCCCTATAATAGACCATCGCACCTGACAAATTTAATGTTAGTACAAATGTTTAATTTATGCCCCAACTTAATGAAAGTATACAGTACGCTGATTCAGTATCGAGTTTGTACTGCTATAGCTTACAACAAAATTTGTCGTAATTTCAGTCTAGTTGTTGACTATACACGACATCACAAAAACACAGTTTTACATGCATATATACCATTATACTATTATGTACGAGGCTTTGTGTTAATTCTTTGGCTGAGTAGTGTATGATACCTTGCTAAGCACCACGTACACTAGTTTTAATATATTATTATGTCATGTTTATCTACAATCGGTTAACCCGTGTGGAGTTTAACCTCATGTCCTATACCAATTACACACATACACACAAATAGTCCCTTACTTGTTTATGTGGTGCACGTAAAGACCATTAGTATATATTGACCCGAAATATGCTAGAATAACGTTTGTTTCTATTAACTAATAAATTCATATCTATATAGTTATTAAATAAATAAGTTTATTATCATATTTACTTATTTAAAAAATAGTGCCCCCCCCCAGATGTTATATTTGGTGTTGAAAAAATATACTCGAACAAAAACTTTATCTGCCTCATTGAAAAACATAAATATCTGACCGACTATGCCTAGGCCCGAAAATTCTTGAACGTAAAGTTACTTCAAGTTGCAAAATATAGCACTAGATTGCATCTAAGGATCCTAAAGTAATATTACACAAATCACCCCCTCCCCCCAGGACGGCATTCACAAAAACATTATGCCCCCTAAATAAGTGCTGTGCCCCCTGTGCCCCCCCCCCCCCCCCCAACGAGGTAAATGAATCTGGAGAAACTATCACACAGTAAATACGCGCGTACGCGCGTACCATGTATGGAGGGTCATGTGATGTGTTCCAGGGTGGTACTAATATACTACTCTCCCTATTACGCATGATGATTTCACCCAACTAGTACGTAAATGTGTTTGCGTGCTTAGGGCAGCAGACGACACCCGTTACCTAGCAATAACCGTGCCTGTAGCCTAACGTGATAGCTATATTCCCGTCGAGCAGCATTAGGCTCTGTTCCATGGAGAATTCCGTGGTTGCACTGAACTAAACATTTCCCCACATTTCATTCACTTATAGCGTGTTGTAATAACGTTAGGCTATATGAGACAAAGCTTGCCCCTAGAGCTGTATTAATAAGTAAGATCTATTATGTAGAAGGCCTGCCTTCATTCAAGAGAATAAGGTTGAACGTTAGCATATTAGCACTTTTTCGTAGGCCTGAAGTACCAGTACCTTCTTATGCCGTTATTTCCCATGTCCGAACCTACCAATCTTTCACGAAGTCACTAACACTGTTCTCGAACTGCTACAGAGAAATATCAGTATAGTACCACCCTGGAACACATCACATGACCCTCCATACATGGTACGCGCGCACCCAATTGACATGAATCCTCCAGATTCATTTACCTCGTTGCCCCCCCCCCCCCCAAAATTGGAATGTCTGGCGACGCCACTGCTGACAACATGTCAACGGTATCCTTTGAACCTCCCCCCCCCCCCACCCTCTAGTTACCAATTTTCGGTGCAAATTGTCAATCATATGTCCTTCCATATAGTTTGTTGGGCTTTAAAGGTTGCATGTATAGGCCCCAAATTATAGCACGCTGTAATTGATAATAGTTCTCTAAAAGTACTTTCCTGGGGGTCTATATGTTCTCCAAATTATTCCCAGACATTCTAAATGAACACACGAGATGACTGAGTGTCCCAGTGAGGTACATTTCTTCCAAGGTGGTAATAAAAACAGTTTTAGAATTTCGACCAAATGTGATCATATTTGAATATCTGGCATATTTGGGGCCAATATACAATCCTTTTAATTTTTTTGGAGGTGACTTTCAGCATGATTCTAAAAAGTTCATTGTCCATTAGTTGGCACTTACAGGCTATCGTAGTACGTAATTTTATTTATAGAATTATGAATACATAGTTGTATCTGCATAACGTCGATGCATGATGTGTAAGCTACTGTATCACTAGTATACTTTTACAGTGATACAGCAAAACAGTAACTCTAGCCTACGAATCGTAGGATAGCCCAACTTAGTAATTGCGTTTCCCATGAATTCGAGTCATCGATAAAGTTTGGTTGCGTCACCGCCAAGGTAAGATATAAAACACGGTTTCCAATTGTTACACATCACATAAATGGTATCTGAAGTTTTCAATCGCAAAGTTGATATTTGTAACGTTAGGCTAATGTTAAACCGTATCCCTGTTATATCGTTATGCTTGCTGCATTCGCACAGTGAGGTTGGTACAAATAGTAAATGCTTCATAATTGACGTACCTTCGTATTTGACGCACTGCAAAGTTACAGCAACGATACAACCTAAACTTTGCAGCGAAGCAGAGTTACATATTTCATGAGTTTGAATCCATTTCAGCTATGTGCTGATCAATTTGTGTTTTTTTAAGCTTTTAACACCCCCCGCCCCCTCCCCAGTTTTGCACGTATTTTTGGGATTTGGAAATCTCACTCCCAAAAATAACCAACATTACCTCAGCATGATACCACTACTCTCTGGTACCTGACCTGTCTGAGCTTAGAGCATAGTAAACAGCATTCAGAGTCGATCGATGTATACTTACACAAAAGTTACAGTTAGCTTATCGAGGTATGTGTAAATTTAGGGGTATGAAAGAACTTGACACAGCAGACATTTTGTGGTCAAATTCTGCTCAATTGTATGTTGCATATATATGCACAGAACAATAAACATTTTGAGATAATAACATTTCTGAGGAACCACACATATGAAAAACACATACAATTGAGTGATTTGGATTTTCCGTGATAGATGCTGTTGATCAAATCCTTAAAGGCATTGAAGACTCGCCCCAAACCGCGTGCGGTCATCTGAAAAAGTTAACCTTCTGTTGCTTGCAAGTGAAGTTTTGTTCTTGTCGCTACGAAATGCAGACAATAATGAAACGTGATACCTTAATTGTTATCTTTAGCTGGACCTGAGGTGTCCATCGCAGTATTGTTTGTTTGCTGTGCTGTGTGAGTGTGGGTATTGATCGCAGCTGTATGTACTGACTGTACACTAGTGTCTAATTACCAACATTAGCAAGCTGTGTGTGTATTTTCTGGGATCGATGGAGGTGCTAAACATTTCTGTTACACCTCATTCGAAACAAGGTCAAATTACCGGCATTAGACGTTTCTTTTTGCGCGAGTCTTCACACCCTTTAAGTGGGTCAATTATGAGCCCACCATGCTACAGTGACGTCACGATATAGCATACGAAACAGTTCAACATACTATAGAAGTAGGCCTAACAGCAGATGACCATAGTAATATGTTCATATTAAAACCTCAGGACTGTTAATATACACATTAGTAATGTATACGAAGGTGCTCAAGGTCATAGCAGTTTCCAAGTACCCTTCCCTGGATAGTGATTAGGTGACATATATATATGTTCTTGGTTCTTCATAAATGGTATGCGATATCATTGTCAGCTCTAAATAACATTACTTCAGAAGTTACATTTCATCGACTTAGCTCTCTCTCCAGTTTCGCTAAGTTGTCGTACTGTAGTATTCCCTCTTGAAGAATTTTCTGGAGGATTTTTGTTCTTTATTTATGAGGTTGACCCCTAGTTTTTGAGATGGTACAGATCCAACTAGGCATGCCCTTGTTAGGTGTTGTTGGTAATCCTTTGCAAATTATTTCTTCAATGGAAAGAAATGAATTGTTGGCCTAACTTTAGAATCCGTACTGGTCATATGAATGGGAAAGCTTACTTCGAATAGGCAGAATAAGGTTAGGGTTAAGGAAGTAGGGTTAGGGAGTAGGGTTAGGAAGTAGGGTTAGGAAGTAGGGAATAGGGTTAGGGGTTTGGAAGAAGGGTCAAATGGTACGGATTCTAAACTAATACCGAATTGTTGGACAGTTTAAATGCCCCAAAACCAATCAAATAAGCAGAAGATGAAGAGAATTACACGTCTGTAATTTGTATGTTATTTGTATGATAATTTACGGCCATTCTAGCGCATATCAGAAGGGCAGAAAAACACACTAACCTATCACTCTACTATATACAGTACTCTGAGGCCATTATTATTTGGCAATTTGTTATACCATTTATAATACTTGATATTTTAGTTTTAGTCATAAATTTGCAAGGCTTCTGAAGTTTTTTAAATACAGCCTTTTGCAAATGGTTTTTTGGGCAATTTCTTAGCTTCAAACTTTTTGACTTAAAATTTCCTTTTGAAGAATAAAGAATAAGTTGAAAAAGTGAGTGTGCATCAAGTTTTGTTAGAATCGAAATGAAATAATTATTTGGGGCCTAACCAACTTGCTGTATTTCCTTCAATTGATTTATTAATGTTTCAATATGTCGTAGGCACATATTTATATTTGGATATATATATTTCTTTGGAATTATCAACTGTTAATACCCCAAATTAAGAAGATTGAAATTCATCAAATTAATGCATCTTGGAAGAGTTTTTCCACCAAAGAAACTGTTAAGAGCAAGTTATATTTATGAATCCATGCCATTGTCAATATTTTGTAACCAAACTCTTTTTGTAATTAATATTTACCAAATTTGCATGAAAAAAGGAAGTGAAACAAGATTCAAAAAGTTTCTCACTGATTATTGGAAGTGAGACGGACTAATCAAACCTATTTATTGTTCTAGAAGTAGACTTCACATATCATTAATAAACTGAGCAAAATTTATAAGACTCATTTAAATCACTTGAACTCAACTTTAAACAGTAGTAATGTTATTTGACTAATTCTCTGTAGGTCTGGTAAATTGGTAGAAAGCGATCATAAACAAGAAACTATGTTTTTTTTGGTTAAATGGGGACTATCTATTCATATTGTATTGGATGTAGATGAAGAACTGTAAAGCAATACAAAACTATTCATTTATCTTGAACTTGTATTTCTATGTGGTTTTGTGAACATGCTGAAAGCTCCGGAACGAACGTAGTGTAAACAGTCTCATAAACTGCTCTGTATCTTGAGATTACAGTAGGGCCAATGACATCATAAGCTTTGGATGGGACTCAATACCGCGGCATTCGAGTGGTCTTCAGCTTTCCACTTTCTATCGAATGCATTTCTGTAAACTTTGAAACAATTTAATGGTCTTTATGAGACCCCCCAAAGATTCTAGAAGTCATATAATAGTCACTCTTTTTTCAAACTTAAACATGTCATTTTAGTGCCTTTTTTTGTTCTTCTCTTAGAAATTTAATTGTCTAGTTGAACCTCTTGGAAAAATTTGGAGGGTCAGAACCTTGAGGATTTTTTTTTTATTGGGAAGGAAGTTTTTAAGCACACTAATATTTATATGTTTATTGAACCTTTGAAAAAATGTTGAATGACAATAGATGGTATTTTGAACACTTCAATAGACATACCTACACAACCTTATCAGCAGTTTGTTTTGCATCCGGTGTTGGCATTCTGCCAATTCTCTCCTTGCTTCATTGATCACATGCTGGAGGGGTCCATTCACAGAAAAGTAAGGTTATTGCAACATATCCTGTACGGAGTTGTTTACAGACCTCCTGGGGGGTGTGTTTCCATACAAACTATACAGTGGAAAATGCCATGTCAACAGGTTGAAATCAAATGGAATTGTTTTGTGTGAGGTCACTTGTCAAAGCAGCGTTTTGCGTCCTTTTCTATGGTATTTCTCAACCTCACTGATTCCACGATGCCGTAATGACATACATAAACTAGCTTATCTATTCAAATCTTACTTCAAATTTTGGCATTCAAGTGGAAAAATTTACAACTTTCAACTTTGTTTTTCTCGACGATATCGATATTTTCCGTTGGTTTTTTGTTTTTGTTTGTAAAGGTGATAACCTTGGAGATATTCTTTCCATTCTCTAGCCAGCCTGCAGGGTGAAGATGTCAGATGTGGTAATGAGAGGGGTGGACCTTTTTATCCTCACTGCCATCATTGTGCCATTGGCCGTCAACTCTTACCCCTTGCAGGAATCTAAGAAGGTTGGTCAAACAGCTGCCGATACATAATTTGCAGGATTTTTTTTTTTTTTGCCTCTGTGATTTAGATCCAATCTTCCAAACGATGGGTTGTAACCGAGTCGTCAGACCCTTTAAATCTGGACTCATTGTCTTTGCTGGGTTAATTAATTGCCAGTTGGATGTTATCATTTACCAGTAAGAAAAACAAAAATGGGCCCATGACAACTCTCTGTCTGAAAATGTATTAAAAATTAATTTTTCAACTCATGGTGACTGGGTTAACAATCATCAATTAAAGAATGGCATGATTTTTGTACTTACTGTAACAACTCCCCCCACCCCCCCCCCCCAAAGGCCATACAGCATGTATATTTAATCTGATGTGTGTTATTATTCAGGACAAAGACACTGAGAACTAGATATTTTTGCCAGTAGCTCTTTTTATTGCAAATGGCATTCATCAGCTAGTAGCTAAAAGTTTGTATATTCTAGGCCTGGTTGCCAATGTTTTTATGGTGGGTGGGAGCTTGAAAACAAAACAACTAATTAATTATGATTAATTGTTTTTAAAGACAATCTGACAGTACATGCTCTCCTTCATCATGTATTTGTTTTGTGTACCAGGTTTTCATAAATATGTATAAGTTCATTGTGCTGTTGTTTTCCTTCAATGTGTAAATCAGTTGCAATCGAATCAGTCAATGTTATGTTGAAATAAATTTTTTTCACTTGGGGTTGATTTGATTTCCTTTTCATTTCCCAACCCTTCTGTTGTGCCTAATCTTAATTATCCACACCAATTATCTTAAATGTGTCCTTGATTAAGTCGTACCTTTAATCATTTCATTTCCCTAAGAAAAAAATCCGGCTGAGATTGAAATGTGAGCTCCCCCCATTCTCTCCCATCCCCCACCCCCACCTCTACCATCCATCACCACCTATAACTTAACCTACACAGGCCATTTGCAGATGATAAGCAGTTTTGTGACCAGTTTTTTTCCCCTCCTTCTTTTCTCTTTGAAGATGTGTCTTTTGTCAATAAAAGAAGGGAATATCTATCAAGGAGTAATGAGTTACTCACACCAGCATCTTTTAATATATATATATATATATATATATATATATATATATATATATATATATATATATATATATATTAATATGTCCTTTATGTTTCTTTTTTGGGTGAAAATCTCATGATTGCAACATGTGGATGGACATATATACTCTTTCCACCATACTCTGATTCTCTCCTCTTTTCAGCTCGTGTATCCTCGAAGCATTTTGAATTGTCCTGTAGGAAGATTCTACAACAACGACCAACAGGCATGCCACTCGTGTACGCCGTGTGGAAAGGGAACTGCAGTAGACGTAAGGCACCTCCAAGTTTCTGAAACTAGACTTGTAGTTCATCTAGTGATGGACCTTTGAATATTTCTCGGCGAACGTCTCCTCTCTGATCATATAGAGTAATAAACGTGCACATTGATAGTTAATAATCAAAACTCAGGAAAAGCCACGATGGAGGTACAACCTCTCGTGGGGGCATGCGCTACTCGCATCTCTTAACCTTTGGCTGGCCATCGTATGGGCATCATGAATTTGTAAGACAGTATAGAATACTTTAATATTCCACTATTAAAGCAAGGAACCATATCTTAGTGTGCCCGTTTGGGTTCTCGTTTCATCTGACTATTAAGTCTTTAATAATTAATAAACTTGATGAACTTAATAAACTGATGCATTTCCACCGTACAGTACTGCGAAGAGTCCATCGGGCCAGGGAGCTGTAGGGCGTGTGATGCGGGATGGTACCAAGATGAAGAGCATTACGTGGAGCCATCGTGTAAACAGTGTCAGCACTGTCTGAATAGAGTGGTAATCAGCAGGTGCACCCGGATAAGTGACACCGTGTGTGGGGGCTGTCGACCGGGGTATGTACCGTTTATTTTCGTTGAGTAGGCGTTATATTTTGTTGACTAGATCTGGCATAAGCAGTGATCCGCAAAATTTTCCATTTTCCATCAGGATTGAGCCACACTCGGTGAGATCCCTCTGCCCCCCCCCCCCCACCAACCAAACCCACCCCTAAGAATCAATATTCAAAATAGCATTAAGAAAACTCATTCTGTCTACGACTCGACGATAAACAAAAATGCCTTAATCGATCTCTGTCGATAAGCTGCGAAAAAGACATTTGGCTACGTCTGGAAAAAATCCAGCAACCCAACCAAAACAAATTTCAGATCTGCACTTAGGGGGTCTTTGCCCATGGTTTGTAGAACATCGAGTGAGTCCTCCCTTATTCTTTATTCATTTTGTTGATTTTCTGACTGTTTTACCAAGAAACTGAAAGTCGATAGCTTTGCGGTTCATAATTCAAGAATTCAAACAATGAAGTCGAATGCTATTGTTATTTCTCAATAGTGCATGGATTCAACAGAATGTGAATGAAGTACTTTTTGGTTGTATCGAATGCAATTGTTATTTCTCAATAGTGTGTGGATTCAACAGAATGTGAATGAAGTACTTTTTGGTTGTTGTATCGTGTAGGCTTTTACATTTACTGCATCCAGTTAGGAGAATGTCAATTTGGCCAGCTCCCATACCCACGCTCAGAATATAATTGGAGTGAAAAAACAACAGCAAACAAAAATCTACTTTTTGTTGGTTTGTCTGTCTGTATTTGAAATTTGATAGCTTGCATGCTTGTCTTATATATGTGTGAATTGGTTTAATACTTATGACTCTGTTCCTCTTTCTTGTCCATGCCTAGTTTACTTATGCACTGAATTTTCCCAACTACCTTACATGTCTGAACATTGTAACACTTATCACTTCACCCTCAAATCCCATATACGGAACCCTGCCCACTTTCCCCATTCAGATGTTGATCTACGTGTATTTCACCGAACTCTTCATCCAATAAAAATCACTTGGTCGCCAAGCACGGCGCGCTACTTAATCGTTACCCATTCAGTAGGTCGGGCAGATGGGAAAGCACTTGAGTATGATGCACAGAGACAATTACCAGTCTTGTTACTGTACTCATATGGTATATATATCCAAACCGGTAAATTTGGGGGAGTTATATGGCTCTCTACAAGTGACATATTAACTGGCTCGATTTCTTAACATGGCCATTAAAAGTGGCGTTAATCGTTTAAACGGTTTTGTTAAACCCGTACTCGCATGGTCTGCTCAAGTTGCGAGAGTCTGTGCGTCGAATTACGACTGCGACTGAGAAATGTTTTGATAGCATCTGATGCACTTTCCGCTGCTTTCATTCCAAATCTCGTCCCGTCTCCTTCCGCAGCTATTTTGAAAAGCTTGGTGCGTGTCGACGTTGCTCTACGAGTCGCGGTAAGAAACCAGAAGCTTGCAAACCAAAGCCGAAAATGACGTCGCCACCTCCAGTCCTGGAAGAGTACATAGCACAGTCGGCCACTGTGAGCCGTGAGAATGACGACCCCACATCACCGACACAGGCCACCGATTTAGCATCGCAGCCTCCAACTACCATCACAAAACTGCCCACTGTCACGAAAGCTTTTGATGTCAGTTTGCCTGAGGTAGATACAGATGAATCCTCCGTGAATCCTTCCAATGAAATCGTCACATGGCCAATGCCCAATGGGCCTAACATTTTCTCGATGGGTTCTGCAGCGATTGCTGGTGTACTTGTCTTGGTAGTGACCATTTGCTGTGCCATAAAGTGCCTTTATCATCACATATCACTGCAGTGCAGGGGTGAGTTTATTCAGTGCTACATGACATCCTATCAATCTGACTTTACTCTCTCATGGATACAAATTGAACTTATCCATTGAACAAAGTTTGACCTGCTAGGTTTCTCGGTTTCAACTGACAGACATGCAAATTCATTAAATATCAATCATAATGAATTCTATGATACCACGCCTCACTTGTGACTAAATGCGGAAACTTTTCAGTATCTTTTCGGCGGAAAAACCACATCCTGGTAGCATTTTGCATCGTAAAAGATAACGAATTGTTCAATTTTTGTGCTTATTTTGTAAATGCAGCTTTGTAACAGCAGAATGGATAATGTCATTTCAGATGAAAATGTCTTTCCTTTTCTTTGTATAATTTGTCAACCGTTTATCCACATAGGTGAAGTTCTCTATAAAAAATACTACAGAGAACTTTGACAGCTAAACAAAGATTTCAATGGTATCAATTTTCAACGATAAAATGAACAAGAAGATTATAACAGCCTAAGGAAAGCATCTGAAGAAATTTCTCCTAGATGACACCATTAGAGCCCTTACTGTGATCCAGCTTCCTGGAGTAGTTGGAGGGTTAGCCAATCAAAATAGGTTACATTAAATTGACCAATTCTCAAGTTAGGGTCCAGATTTTGAGATGGCGTTTTCAGCTAACAATGTGGAATATTATTTTCTTCAATATGAAAAAAAAAAAAAATCCTTTTAAGGGGAGAGAAAGATCATTTGGTAAAGATTATATGATTCGTATAAATTTTTAAAGGTTATGTATGTCTCTTGCATTCTAATTATAACAGAGATTGGTTAGCAACATATACAGCTCTCCACATATATATGTATAATTCTGTCCTTAGTAATGACTCCAACACTTCTAGCATTCTGCTCACTTATTTTTGCTCTTTTTGTCTTCATCTGCAGGGGTTTGGAGCAAAAGAAGAAAGTCAGGCAATGCCTCTATGACCAGCGAAGATGGTGGTATGTGGCTATTATATACATTACCCTATAAGGACCCTATAAGGAATGCTTATAGGGTCCTTAATGGGGACTTAGATGTCCTTCCTGATCCTTTCTTCTACTAAACTAAACATTACTACAAGGGGTGGTGTAAAAAATATAAAGGGCATGGGGGTGCAGGGGGGAGGGGGGGATGGTCGGAGGATGTAGGAATGCTCGCTATCCCATCCTCCCGCCCTGAACCTTGGTCATTAAACTGAGGTTTCTTACTGTAGATTGGAGTTTCTAATTGTTTTGTTCATTTTCTGCTAAATTTGTTGTGTCATTACCACTATTATGACTCACCTTTATTCCTGTGTGATGATTAATCTCAAGAGGTCACATTCAAGTACCCAGCACTCACCTAAGACTATACCTAAACTATGCAGTTATCGATGCATGGGTGGTCTCAGTCAATGAGCGGTGAGCTGTGAACCGACTGCTCTTGGAACTTTACGACTCAGTGGCTAGAAAGACTGCCTGCTGATAACCGCAAAATGTGACAATAATCATGTGAATAGAATATTAAATTCTGTGTGTCTGCAGTCATGTTTGAAACCTTGTGTATTATGGTATCGACCGAAAAAAAAAGGACTTCTTGTCTGTTTTTTCGGTATGAATAATGTATGTTCATTTCCAATTTCTGTGTTGCAGATACATTCGATGGAGAGACCATGGAAATGCTGCAAGGTAACTTCATTAATGCAGTTTTGTTTGGGGGAGGGAAGGGGGTGGGGGGGAGGGTAAAAGATACACCCATTCTAGTGGTCCAATAAGATAGTCAGAAGATGACTGCTGCCCATCATGCATTGCTCCTGTCTGTGACCTTTCTGTACAGGTCAATCTGCTACTATTCACTACAGTGTTATACCACTGCACATAGGTACTCAAGTTCAGTATCTAGTTCCCCAAACTTTTTCTATTTGGATACAAAAACATTTCCATGTAGGATATGGAAAAGAAAACATGTTTGTATACGATCCTCCTGCTCAAAGTAACCTGGTCACTACTCACAACTGTGAATTTTGAATAAATTTACGCTGTAGATTGTGAAACGTGTGAAGCTGAGAGACCATGCGTGGGTAGAGAAGAATTATACTCACAGGAGGGTGTGTGGGGTGCGGGTGGGGTGGAGGGGGTGGTGGAGTAGGGAGTGGGAGAATAATAGGATGAAGAGAATGAAGATGTGTTGCTGAGGGATAATTGAAGAATAAGGAGGGCAGCAGAGGGGAATGTGAAGATGAATGACTTATTGAACAAGGAGTTTGAATAGGGGTATGCCAGGCTAGAGAATAGAATAATAGATAAGGTGGTGGGGGGAATCATGTTAGGGTACCTAGGGGAGGCAACGAGAGTAACATTAGTCAATAAGAAAGACATTTTTGTCTGTCATCCAAAATGTTACCAAGTTTGAACTTTTGTCTTTCTTGATTTCATTGCAGTTCCTGGCGATCTTCAGGGCAATAACGTTCTTAACGGCGGACTTCAGGGCAATGACGTTCCTAACGGCGGACTTCAGGGCAATAACGTTCCTAACGGCGAACTTCAGGGCAATAACGTTCCTAACGGCGGACTTCAGGGCAATAACGTGCCTAACCCAGCAGGTTAGAATTCAATTAAACAAAGCCATTAATTGTGTGCGAGCTCTAGCTGAGACAGATTGTCGTCCAAACCTATCCATTTATGCGTTTGCTGTACAAATGTGCAATTCTGTCACAAGTGAGCTTTTGAGATTACTGTGTATGGAAACATAACAGCAAATTGTTCAGTGAGCTATAAAGAAAATATAAAAGAATAAACAAGGGGCCTACATCCGAGCTGCCGTCCAGACCCCCACCCCCCTCCCCCTCGCCCACCCTACACAGGCGATGCTCAGAATGAATGGAAGCTATGTGTGATGTGTGACAAATGTATGTCATAATGTGGAAGAATCATGGTGAACGGTGTTTTACAGGGAAAGAGGGAGATAGCGAACAATATCACGAAGGGGGTGAAGGGGCCAGTTAGTGTTGAACATTGCAGGTATACAAGATTAAGGATCACATTAACTGTGGAGATGAAAAAACATAGTAATAATTACGCTAAGAATATCTTATCAATTCTGAAATTTGTGTCTTTTTGACTTCATAATGCAGGTTTAAGCAGTGTTACAAAGTTAAAATTCATGCAACAATAATCATTTCTAGAAACTGTTTTCAAATCTGGATCAAGTTGCTGAAAATGCTTTCTAATCCTTTGTCTCGACACTGGACAGTCGTTTTGAATGTGGCAATCGGAATAGTGCTTAAGAGAAGTAAACCCCGTCAACAAATATTGGCGTATAGTTTTGGTGACCACTTTTTTCTTACAATTTTAGGTCGCTTTGCAGATTTGGTGTTGCAGCTTCAGGAAGAAACGGACGATGACTTTCTCAAATCTCTCAAACAATATTTCATCCTTGCCGAAGAACTGACCCCTAATTCTGCCGACAGCATAGGCACTCTTGCTGTTTTTGTGACAACTGTTATGGATCAGAATATCTTTTCGGAATTTGATGTGATGAAAAGGGTGTTCAAAGCCGCTAAGATAAGGAAGATGGCACGTGTATGCAGCATAATAGAATCTTCACATCCAGACTTTGCCGTTCCGGCCGAGGTAAATACTCATATTGATAGACTGATTGATTGATTGATCGCTTCCTCAGAGATCTTACAATTTTCATTCTCCCCTCCCCCCCCAAACCGCCTGACCAGTGTATTTTATAGCGTTAGTTCGTTAGTTAATTTAGCCATGATGATGTCATGAAGTGAAAGGAATTCCTTAAGGCATTTCTTCTCCTTATGCAAATTGACGAGGAAATCAAGTCTGGCTGCTTTCTCCTGTGGCAATTTTTGCTCCCTGTAGCATTAAATTTTGTCTTGGTGGTATTACATTGAATTTGCACATGTATATTAAATGATGTTGTACCATATTTCAAATAGACCCCTCCCCCCGCTTCCCCAAACCCTGTGACAACATGTCAGGCTACTTTCTGCAGACAAAACTATAATATACGTACCTAGTTGGATCACTTCATATTTCTTGTGAAAGTCAAGCTTGTAATCCTGATTTATTAGAGGGTTGTATTTTAATTTATATTTATAGTTTTTAAGTTGTCATATATAATTCAGTAAAAGGTTGTTGCCTTTGAAGATAGCTGGCTCATGGGAACATTTGCAAAAAAAAAGGGGGGGGGGAAAAAACAACCTTGAGATTCTCGAACACATCTTTTCCCCCTTCTTTTCTTTCTGCTTCTCTTTGCCTCTCACCTAACCTATAAGTTCATTTATTTGGCCTTTAGAACTTTCAAAGAAACAAAAAAAAAACCTGCTAGCACTTGAAGTGAAACCCCACCAGTACAATTCTTATGTGGTTTCAAGTTGATTTTATGTTCTATTTTCCTTGCCTTCTTTTCTTTGTATAACAGAATCAGCAATGCATGGCATCGGGTGAAGAAGAAGATTATTACTTGGGGAGGCTACAGAGACTCTTGAGAGAAAGTGAGTCCATAATTTTCTTTTTCTACCAAGTCCTACCAATGAGATGGGGTACCCATTAAACAGTGAAGACCACCCCTTCACACCACTTCACTGATGGGAAATAGAAGACAAACTTTTCAAGAAAGGGCCATTTTAGTTCCACGTAGATGTGGGCCATTTATGGAAATATTTCACAATCTCCCGTAACATGTTAAAGAAATACTGCGCCCAATCCCCTCCCTTCCTCTTTATGAAAGTGTAGTACCCACAATTTTATGATTAAATGCATTGACAAGCCCAGCTTGTAAACACAATATCTGAAGAAGGGAATGTCGCACCAATTTCATGTTTGGTGTGTAGAAGTGCCACATTGAGTACCAGAATGCTATTGTTTTAGTGGAGGTCAAAGGTAATTTAGGGTGACCAGGGGTCAAATTGTGAAAAGCTTGTAAATATGATATTGCTAGCAGGGAATATTTGGTTTGTAGATGTACCATATCAAATTTAAGGAGCCTTTTATTGCTTTTGGTGTAGGTCAAAGGTCATTTGAAGTTAAAAAAAACAAACATTTGCTTCACTCCTTCTTACTTGTCTTTCTACCCCAACGCACCTTCCTAACCATAATATGGCAAGGGAAGATTGAACAGATGCCACATTTGGTATCTAATTGTACCACGTTGAGTACAAGAAGCCTTAATGTGGGCAGTGGTCAATGGTTGTGTGAGTTCACCATGGGTCAAATTGTGAAAATCATGTTTTACACAATATTTCAACACGGATGGATGTTGTATTTAGTATGTTGATGTATCACATTTAGTACAAGAAGCCTGATGTTGAGGTCAATGATCATTTCATGACAGCCTGTGCGATTGTGAATTTATTGTTTGTCACTGCTTTTCACTGTATGTTTTTAAGATCAAGTATGTCGCACACCCGCACTCACATCAGATTTATGAAGAAAACAGCTCATGTTTAATACATCATCGAAACCACAATGCACTTTGGTTTTTTGCACTTGAAGCCATGAGGTGATGGAGGAAGGGGGAGGTGTGTTGGTGGGAGAGGGAGGGGGGGGGTGTAGTGTGCGACATGCCGATCATTAATATACGATTTGTTTCATGGATTCACCATACATAGATTAATGAATACAAAGGTTAATAGCAAGTGCCTCATTTTTGTTTTGCACATCAGACAACATTTTGGACATGAGGAATAGCCAACTTCAAAATATGCCAGACTTAGAAAAGTTAGTGGAGAAGGACGTTAAACACTGCGGGGATCTCTACGAAATTGCCAAGGACCTTGGAGTGGATGATACTATTGCTCATAAGCTGAAACGCTATAAATCCATGCAAAATATTCTTGAAATGACCAAGCCTGACCTCAAGGTCGTTGAACTAGCAAAAGTGCTTTACAAGCACAAGAGGGTAGCAGCAGTGAAGTTACTCTACGAAAAAGTGAAAGATCGGTTAACGCACATAGCCGGTGGTGAAAGCTGAATGAGGTAGATAAACGTTTTTAGGAAATATTAAGTTTGTGCATTCTATGACATCACACTGAATGTAAAAAATCCTCTGTCAGCAAATGTAGAAATGTTCTCGTTGAAGTCCTATCGAACGGAGAAATTTGTCAGCGTTCTCGCCATCTGAAATACAAAAATAATTTTTAATGCTTGGTGGTAGATAGTTTGACCTCGGGGGTTAAAGATCTCTTTGACTTAATATCCGACGGGAATGTACAGTTTGTTTAAGATGGGTTATTCTAGTGAGCAAAAATTTGTGAGATTTACTCGCCGGAAAGCCAAACATAAGTAACGAAACCCTACAAATGGGTGTATGAGTTATTTATGTTTCACAGTAGATGAAGTACACCATTGAGGCATACAGTGTAATAATGTACCCCCATATGGAGTGGGGGGCACAGAGGGACGTGAGGAGACAACATTAATGTTGTAGCGGTAGCAGTACTAGATATGCAAATTGGTTAATGAAATGCAACTGTCTTTTAGTCTTTTTGTCATAACGCTGTGATACCAATGTCTTTCATTGAAAACTATTCAATTTAACTTTTTTTTTGATATTTTTTTTTTATAACAATTCAATTTAACAAATTCTTCTCAGAGATACTTGTCATATGTTCAAGTGCTTGACGACATTACAAATGAAACCTCTGTTAACGTTTAATACCAAATTATTGTGCTATTTGATCGAAGCAAACAAAAATGACACATATTCGAGCAACAACAGAAAATCAATGTAAATAAAAATATATATTTTTCAGAATATTATTGGTTGAACCTATGAATGAGTGAATTTCATATTTTGGCTTACAGGTGTGTCTTGGAAGAAACAAGTAGAACTTTCTGTTTATTTCAGGCTTAATGAGTTTCTGTTACATTCAACATTTTTGCATTCCCTTTATAGCAAGATGGAAATGTCTTCTTTATTTGTCTGACAGATCATCAAGTTACATATTTCTCAACAATATTGTGGGTTTAATTAAACAGAACGGGAATTGTTTCAAATGTCGTTATTTTATTGACGTAAGAATTAGAGGGTAACTTTTAGAGGTGGGAGGGGCAACCTTTAAAGGAGGTAGAGTCACAGAAGCACTGTTTAGAGAGTGCCAAGCAGCACAACAGTGTTGAACAAACTAATGGTTATTGTGGTGATTACTCCGTTCCTTACAGGATGGATCCGAATTAGGATACAAGCAAGAACATTGGGCAGAGTTGTACAAAGACATTGTTATCATATTTTTCCTGACTTGAATTGAGTGTTTAGAAAACGACACAAAACTATGCAATAAATTTTTATTTTCTAAACCATATTGTAAATAAGAAAGAAAAGAAGCTGGAGAAAAAAATTGATTTTTTTTTTATATTTTTTTTAAGAACAGAAAATCAAAATGAAATTTATTACGAACAAAATGTATTCATTGTAAAAAATTTTGATACACATTATTTAAACGAATCTAAACTTATCATCTAAATGGTTAAAAATTTTGCTGAAATTTCATTTGTATACCCAAGTTTGCCAGATGGGGTATTGAAGTCTCTAGATAAGTGAATGTTTAATACCCATCTTCCCACGTTCTTGTACTTTGGTGCACCAGAACAAATTGGAATTCTTCATTCACCGAGTAGCGGTGAGGTTAAGGTTAGGTGCTTTAAATGCCAAAAAAATGAAATGTTTGGCGTTTTTCAACTGTCACTGGTTGAGGGGAAAATGAAATACCCTGCCTTCTATTTATTAATTTCATATAATTACACAGAAAGAACTTGATTTAATATTTGATCAAGATATTAATCAAGATATTTTATCATTATTATATATTATTTAATTATGGTTTTCAGTCTTGTTCATGGCCATGGCCATCTCACACGACTTTACAACTTCAATATCTCATCTGGCAAAGGGCTTTTAATTTTTAACCATTTAGATGAGTACTTTAGATTCATTTAAAAATATTTGCCAAGATTAACTCAGCAAGCTCTAAAGTACTTTAAGGTTTTTTTTAGTAAGGTCATATGGTATATACTGGTTTTTACCAAATGCTGGTATCAGAAAACAGAACATAGGATTTATTGTAAACTTCACCAGAATGCTTAGAATTTGTTTCTCAAATTTGAAATGTAAAATTTCCCTCATAGTACAGTATCCTTTTCATGTTCTGTATCATTTTGTTTTACATCTGTACTTGTTTGAGTCTTTCAACTCTCATTGTCAAACAAGCAATTTTATTTTGGAAAAAAATACTAAGTCTCTAAGTTGTTAAGGAAAGCTATCTGATAAGATATCTATGCAAGTATGCATATGTCGACATCTACCAGTTTATGTTTTGTTTTGTCAATGGTACAACATGTCTAAGCTGTTAAGTAGTCAAACGAAAGTACAATGTAACTATGCACGTATGCAGATGTTGACATCTAGTAGCTTTATCTTTTGTGTTGTCAAGCTTTTAAATTTTCGCTTTTGTGGTATCCATGCGATTATGTAATACCAGTATAAGCACGACAGGGTAATAGAGGGTTGGGTTCAGTTGCACAAGATATCTAGAAACTGGCAGGCACTCAAATCCATGGAAAAAGAGTACAGGATTGTCAATGAGGACATAAGTTATAATTTATATTTTCTGTCAGTTGTACCGCTGAGGGTCGAACGGTGTAACTTCTGGTCGTTGAGGACTTGAAATGTAATCGTGGAAGAAAGAGAGAAAGTGTACTTAGCTGCTAGACGGACATTCCACATAATTGCACAAAGGGTTTTGTCACGTCGGTTATTGTACTGGCCTGACTTCATAGGGTGTAATGGCTTTAAGTTTTCTTTGTAGCTATATCCCATTCGAGAGTCTGTCCTGGTTCTATTTTATCCAAAAGGTTTTAAATGTAATATCACTTGATAATGAGCATTAAATATCAAATTGCTATGAGTATCCATCAGTGTTCCTTAATTCTATAACATTTCCATGTAACATAATGTCATTGTTCTACTGTTCATGGTAGTTACATTCATGTTTTATACTTATGGCATACTTTGAAGTCAGTTTTGGAATTGTCATGAAATGAGCTGTTCTGCTGAAAGCATTCCCAAGGTTTTATACAATTCCTTAGGGCATGCGTGTATGATGTTGCTTTCATCTGGCCAAAAAACACAGAATATCTGTTATTGGTCGTCTGTGTAAAGAATCGCTGTAGATCGTTAACTGATCAGTGACAGTGAACAAACCGTGATGTAAAAGCAGCAGATTCTTGAAACTATGGTTTTAAAGGAATAGTATGATCATGAACCATGTGACACTTCCGATAGCATGATGTGGTGGAACAGGTGATTTTGGGGGAGGGGAATGAGGGGGGGGTGGGATAGTGAAGCTGAGGCAGGGAGAGAGAGTAAATGGTAAAGGAGAGGTTGAAGTTGAGGGGGAGCAAAAGGGGGGGGTGGGAGAGACTTGTAGAGAGAAGGGTGGGTGAGGTGAATAGCATATATAGGTGTCCAAACAACACTTATCATACAGACTAGGGCTGGGTTATGTGGAGAGGAAGATAGTCTGCACACAACTGAAGTTTTTGATGTCAGATGTGTTATCAAATGAGGTTTATTGCACTTCTCTCTCACTAGATTTATTTTGTCTTTCTTTCCTGTTTTCTTTATTGCACCCTTTAACTTGTTGATTAAAAGGAGGGGCTTAGGGTGGGGTAAAGGTGGAGAGAAGTGTCGGGAGGGGGTCACAGAGGTCCAGCCAATGAGACGGCAAATACCATGCACATTGCTATACGAAAACCCACTTTTGGGATGCAGTTCTACAAACCACCTTTTTGGGTTAAATACAAACTGTTGTTTATCACATCTATGCAAAATTACGAAGTCAAATATTGACATATGAGTGTTTTGTTTCTAGAGGTTATTTCACATGTAGTCTCTTAATGTGGTTGTCATTCATCCTTGTTTCTGTTTATGTCATACCAGCATATTATGTAAAGCTGCCAAAAGATGATGACTTCTTTTAAGGCTTGGTAAAGTGAAATGCATTGTGGGTAAACTATTATTCACCAACATAGAAGCCAAAGGCTGCAAATTTGTGTGTGGAAATATTGAGTCGGAAAATAATGATGCACAACTGTTGATGCACAAAATATAATAATATTTATTGAATATCATGTGTGAGTATTTCTATCATGGTTGGAGGTGCTGGTCACTTCGGAGGTTTGAAATAAATATGAAATATTTACAGTATATAATGTTTGTATTTCTTCCTTTTGAAATTGCAATTGAAAATCTGATGTGAAGGAATGTATCTAGTCCATTTTGGGAGGATGTGAGAATCATGTGTAGTGCTGAAAATATTTCTGGTTGCAAATTTGTGCGAGCCTAAAATACCACTTTCTATAACAGGCATGAGACTCTTCCGCGGAAACGCGGATTTCTGATTTTTTATCTTCTCATTTTCGCGTTTTTTCTCGTAATTCGCGTTTTTTATTATTTTTTTGATTTAATTTTTTTTTTTTATTTAATATATTTTTTTTTTTTTTTTTTTTTTTTTTTTTGCCGAACATGCTGGACTGTGAATGGAAGAAACACCGAATTTGACCAGTGGTGGAATCAAGTAGCACAAAGCAAGCAAAAAAGCCTTTTTTTGGTTCAAAAAAGCTAATGGATAAATTATACAAGCAGAAATTCCACACTTTTTTGGCGATTTACGTGATGTGATAGATTCCATCTAGAGTCCACCATTTTGCATCTAAGCCCTCCTTACCTGACAAAAAATTTCTAAAGGGGAGGGGGACACCCCCTCCCCTTAAACCCCTCCCCCAGGACGGCTATCGATAAATTTCAGATTTTTTTCCCCCGGCTCAGTCTCATCCCTGCTATAAATAAAGCATTCCTTTTGGAGGTAAAGACCAGGCAGCTGTTTAACCAAGAAGTACGATTATGGAGTGAATATTAAAAAAGTACAAACATCTAATAGATGACTGTGATTTCAGCCTGATATAATTGACAAGAAAACAAGTACAAGTTAAAGATGATTCATGGTCAAAAATATATGTTGGTTTAAAACAAGCCATTAAAACTATCATTGCATGGTGCACTTTAATATATAGTTTCAAGAAAACAGAATATGTCACAAGGTCAGTACCTCAAAAACAATGCAAAATTTAATAGAAACATATTGACTTCTTTCAAATATCACGATCGATATGTTTTCTATATACCAGAAATATTTCCATGGTATTGAACTTTCTCCATTGTGGGCTATGTTTTTGACATGATGCAGAAAGAGCATTCTCTCGACGATGCAGTAAAAAAGGAATTTGTAACAGATGAACACAGGTAACTTAACCTTAAACTCATTAAAAGTGTCTACTGCATCATTTTCCTCAACGTCCCTTGAGGTCAATCTCACATAACGTGATGTTTGATCAGACTCCTGTCCAACTCAAAGAATCCCCCTTTATTGCTTTCACAAACCTTCTTTCAAATTCTCCTATTGTCTTTGTCTGCCATGAACACCTGGTGAGGTAGCCGGCTTGAACACCTGGTAAGGTAGCCACCATGAACACCTGGTGAGGTAGTTGCCATGAAAAAACTGGTGAGGTAGCCACCATATACACCTGGTGAGGTAGCCACCATGAACAACTGGTGAGGTAGCCACCACATACACCTGGTGAGGTAGCCGCCACATACACCTGGTGAGGTAGCTGCCATGAACATAGCTGTCATGAACACCTGGTGAGATAGCTACCATGAGCACCTATTGAGGTAGCTAGCAAATCCGAAGGGAGGAGCCGTATAACGGACAGAGGCAGGCGTTTAGAGTTGGATTGTCAACCTTGAGAATGAAGTTGACATGCGCAAATAAAAAGCATCCACTTATGTATATCTATTTGTTTTTTTTTATTTTTATCACATTGGAAGTTATGTTATATATAATATTATTATATCTTGTGTTAAACCATGAAATATTAAGCTGACGGCTTTGACAGTAACATTTATTTCTTGTCATAAATGTCCGATGACATCATGGTCTGGATCTTTCTGTAAAACGGCATATTCCTCTCTGACTGTACAACCATCGGACCAACAACTTTGACTGCAGCTGTAGATTAACAGAGTGCCAAAATCTAAGGCTGAATCTACAGAGAATAAAATGGAGAAGATCAAATTATTAATCACCATCTTCACAGCTTGCATCTAGTCATTTTGCTTCTAGCCCAGAAAGTTTTAGTCTTCAAAGATTGTTCTAATTGATATTTAATCTGTGTGGCTTGTTTCTTTGAAATTGCTATCAATATCAGTATCGCTTCATTTGTTATTGAATTAACATTTCACACTCTGATGATGCTGATTTTGCTGTCAAAAATAATGTTTCCTTGTAAGTCGGATAGTTGGTAAAATTTGGCATTAATATTTCATAACAGACATTTAATAAATTTATATTATATTTTGCAGTAATGGCCACCCATAACAAGATTCTGTTTGCACTGGTTTCTTTGCACTAAAACAAGATGTGACACTAAAACCACATTAGATAATTTTCCTGGGAATCTCACTTCATTTACCCTCTGGTTCTCTTCTTGTCTTTTAGAGAATCAATTACAAAAAAACAAGCAACAGTGAAGGAGTCAAAAGAGGAGGTTGCTTTTTTTCAGTTCGACTTCTAATGCGACTTTATGATGTCAATACTGAGAAATGAAATCAAACTCATTGTCAATTATACTTTGTACTAACTGTTTAAAGACTTTATGAATTGACTTACCTCTATTTTCAGAAGATCTAAGGACTGATATGAGAGAAGACATAACTTGAAACTCAAAGATTCTTGTAGCTCCACAATACTGACAAACTGGCAGAAAGAAACCAGTAGGCAAGGTAGACATTAAGAGAGGTTTTCCACTCCAGCAGTACCTTCATGAAGTAACGACCAAAAACAAAAACACAAAAATTGGAACTTTGCTTTACCTCACCTAGTAAGTAGCCAAATTGGTACAAATTTAAGTATTTATCATTTACAGAAGAAATTCACACTGAAAGTTAGTTATGGTCTTTGGAGTCATCAATGTGTCATAGGCAAGAAAGAAGTCTGACATTATTCATTCATGTGAAGTTGGTTACAGGTATCTCTGATGAAATGTTCTTTTCATATATTTACATATTAAATATGACAAACAAACAACAATAAGAATCTTACATCTCAGTGATCTCACCTCAGGCACTGTTCTGGATATCGACGAAGTCTCTTTGTGAACTTCAAGAAAGTTACATTGCCATGAGTAGGGAGTGTCTTCTCATAAACTTCTCCCAAACTGTTGCAAACAAAAAAAGAAAAACAAAAAGAAAGGAAACCACTTTTATAGAAAGGCTTTTTCTGAAACACCTTGATGGATTTCATCCAACATTTTGGAGAACATGGCAGTGACTAACATGACTTTTGACAGGAATGTGATGCTGAGGAGAGAGAAATCAGTGAGACAACCACCCCCCCCCATCCTCAGGGGCTAATTAAAAAGACATTTACAACTTGAAATCTTTCAATACATCCATTGTCAGCCTCATTCAGCCAACAAACATCCCCCCCAAAGTAACCTTCCCACCTCTCTCTGCCCTTTATAATACAGATATTGGTACCCTCAAATGGGAGGACTTTCTGCAACCATGAAACTGACATGATTACCTTTCCTTCTCTTCAGCAGTCTTTGATGACAATGCTGCATCCCAGTTTGTAACAGCGGGCAGGCCTTCTCTTTCAGCATATTCTGATAAAAGTCTCTGTTCGTTATCTGCTGTGAATTTTTGTTCCTCTTCTGGTTCTGTGAACACATTAACATAATGAGGTACAAAGCTTCTCAGACCCTTTTGTTCCACTGATGTTTGCTTTGGCTCAGATAGACTGAGATCTTTTAAGTTTGTCAGTGAATCACAGAGTGTTAATTCTTCACCTTCCTCAATATCAGCTGCTTCTCTCTGAGGTTCTAAAAGTAACTGTAATCTTTTCTCTTCATCTACAGTTTCACAATCATCATCATCATCGTCACTGCTCCCCCAGTCGTCTGCATCTTCCGTCCAATCTTGGACATTGTCCGTGACATCTGGCTTAGCTGATGTATTAATTGTGCCATTTTTCTCCTCCAACTTTTGCGTTCGTAGCAAATACCAACTTGAAATAAATATGGGAAAAAAAAAAAACAATTTAACGTAAAGACTTGATAGTGGATGGAACATTTACGATGATCGAAGTTAAAAATCTATGTAGTGTATGTAATTTATAAAAAAAAAGAAGTTTCAATTCGGATCTTGACAATTATTGAATAATGCAAGTGAGGCCAACATTACAAGTCATGAGCATTAGCTTCCCCCTCTCCTCTCCCCACCCCCAACTCCACTCCCCCAACTCCAATGTGCTGGATAGCAAACTAATTCAAAAGTATGGGGGAAAAGGAAGGAACGGGAAAAAAAGGCCGAGGTCACAGAGGGTTAAACTGGGAGATCTAAACTTGTTCACCACTTGCTTAGGGAACAGCCCAGTGAAAAGTTAAACAACCTCCAAAATATGTTTACGCAAGTTTCTCAGCTTACAGTAAGTTGACTGTTTATATTTGGAAGCCTCACCTTCTAATATTCTGTTGGCAAGGTTTCTCTGTGCAAGCAAAGACATATATAGTTCTGTGATAAGGAGAGCCACTTAATGGGCAGTAAATCTGGACGATCAAATAGAGCTGATTCTTGCACAGTGGACATGTTGGGTGATGATGTTGTCCACCAGGTTCCATCCAGTCCTACATGATTAGTTCAAAAAGATAAAAAGTGAATAAAATATGCTGGTTTTGTCTCCTTTTAGAGATATGTATAATAATTGTCTTTAAATCATGTATATTACTCTACTATACTGTTTGAAAATAGACAATGAGCTCTTTGTTAGTGGAGTAACTCCCTAACAGACAACACCCAATGTCAGAATGCTTTTATGCATATGGAGATGGCTTATCGCTTGAGCCAAACTATATATTAATACAATCAAACAACCATACCTAGACTGAGTTTAGAAAAAAATATACTGAGATGGAATTATCAAATGGCATTCTCTACACATATGCTAAATTGTTTGACCATCTAAATTATCTAACAAAGATAAAAAACAAATTGGTTACTGCCATTCAGACATTTAAACCAAACTTGGAAGAATTTCAGTAGAAAAGCAGTCAGTCGAAAAAAAAAAAATTAACAACAGATGTACTTACGGGTACTCCACCAATTTTGTTAGTGCTCCAGGATGTGTTTTCTTTACACTCTGTATCTACTACCCCAAGTAAAACTGACAAAGGTGACACTGCCATTTTGACTGATAAAATAGAAAGTGACAGATATACTGTAAAGAAAAATGACACATAAGATGGTCTGTAGTTAAGTATTACAGTAATAGTCTACTCCAAATGATAAAAGCATGGATATGATTGGGAATTAATTCAATCAACAGACAATGATGTAGTTGAGTATTTTTATTCCAGTAATGAAACTGAATAAACAAAGTTTTAATTATATGGTGCAATTGTCCAAGTGCATGAATATGGTCCTAGTAGCCTTCTGGGACCAGAGTATCAACTTAGAAGACATAGTTTTTCCTCCAGTATTTTCTGAGTAGTCTTACGCACTTTTGATTCAGCAAAACAGGTACATAACTGAGTCCATGTCTCCATCCCCACCCCTTCCCACCCCCAATCCCACAACAGTACCATAACCTAAACAAAGTCAATGCTTTAAAATAATTTTTTCTTACGTTTTTAGTTGGATTGATATTATTGGTGACATTTTTGGGTCATTTTCATGGTTTAATTGCAGAATACCATGCAACACAAAGCTCCACAGTGTAGCTGACTACACCAATTCATCTCATAACATATGCCAAAATTGGCTAATTTAGGGTAAACTTGGAGTCTGACATGCAGACCACATTAGGCTGAAAATTTACAGTTTTACTAAATAGGAAAACGCAGTTGGGTAGGATATGCTTTACATCTGTCGGCAATTTCTGCGTATTGTATCACTTCGCAAAACCGGTTCGTTCTGGGCCTATGAACAGGTTGGCCAATGTGAGTTTTTGAATGCCAAACAAAGCCATAAAACGTCAGCGATCTTGTAATATCATACATAGGTAGATCTTACCATGTCTTTTTACCTTGTGTTCCACAGATTACAGGTCGGAAATTAAGTAACCAAGTTCTGAGTGAACCTAAAGGGGAATATATTGGTCACTGACTTCACATGGCGCCCAGTCACTGATCTGTGTTAGTGTACAGATCAGTGCGCCCAGTGGGCTGAGGTTAGTTCCAAGGTGTTTCGACAACACGGCTAGTTGACCCCTGACGTCACTTCCGTTTCGGATTCGCATATCGTATTATGGAGTTTTGGGATGTGTTGGGGATAGAGATGAAGATGCTAGTTACTTTTAGAGCATTGTTAAATCGAAATGCATAAAATCAAGTCAAGAAATGATGGAAAACGAAACACTGAGTTTGCGGTACTAACTGTTTGCATCACTAAGGTAAGCGAAACCCTCAGATCTAGGCCCTAGGTAAAGTTGGTACACGAAACACTCAGTTTGCTGTAACAGGTGTTTGAATCACTGTGTCTGTGATGTCGTAATTGAAACACCCTGCATGGCATTCCAAGTGTTTGAATCACTTTGCCCTGGTACAGTAAGTGAAACCCTCAGAATGCAATACCAAGTTTTGTTGTCGAAACACCTTGAAACTAGCCTAAACTAGCTGTGTTGTCGAAACACCTTGACACTAATCTCAGTGAAACCCTCAGAAAGCATTTACCAAGTTTTGTTGTCGATACACTTTGTAACTAGCTTCAACTACTGTAGCTGCGTTGTCGAAACACCTTGACACTAATCTCAGTGAAACCCTCAGAATGCAATACCAAGTTTTGTTGTTGAAACACCTTGACACTAGCCTAAACTAGCTGTGTTGTCGAAACACCTTGACACTAATCTCAGTGAAACCCTCAGAATGCAATACCAAGTTTTGTTGTCAAAACACCTTGAAACTAGCCTCAACTAGCTGTGTTGTCGAAAACACCTTGACACTAATCTCAATGAAACCCTCAGAATGCAATACCAAGTTTTTTGTTGAAACACCTTGACACTAGCCTCAACTAGCTGTTTTGTCGAAACACCTTGACACTAATCACAGTGGAACCCTCAGAAAGCAATACCAAGTTTTGTTTTCAAAACACCTTGACACTAGTCTCAACTAGCTGCATTGTCAAAACACCTTGACACTAATCTCAGTAAACCCTCAGAATGCAATACCAAGTCTTGTTGTCGAAACACCTTGACACATATCTCAGTGGAACCTTAGAATGCAATACCAAGTTTTGTTGTCGAAACACCTTGAAACTAGTCTCAACTAGCTGGTGTTGTCGAAACACCTTGAAACTAGCCTCAACTAGCTGCGTTGTCGAAACACCTTGACACTAATCTCAGTGTTCCTCAGGATGCAATACCAAGTCTTGTTGTCGAATCACCTTGACACTAGCCTCAACTAGCTGTGTTGTCGAAACACCTTGACACATATCTCAGTGGAACCTTAGAATGCAATACCAAGTTTTGTTGTCGAAACACCTTGAAACTAATCTCAACTAGAGCGTTGTCGAAACACCTTGAAACTAGGCTCAACTAGAGCTGCGTTGTTGAAACACCTTGACACTAATCTCAGTGAAACCCTCAGAATGCAATACCAAGTCTTGTTGTCAAAACACCTTGACACTAGCCTCAACTAGCTGTGTTGTTGAAACACCTCGACACTTATCTCAGTGAAACCCTCAAAATGCAATTCCAAGTCTTGTAGTTGAAAAACCTTGACACTAGCCTTAACTATATAGCTGTGTTGTCGAAACACCATGAAACTAGCCTCAACTAGCTTCGTCGTTGAAACACCTTGACAATTATCTCAGTGAGACCCTCAAAATGCAATTCCAAGTCTTGTTGTCGAAACACCTTGACACTAGCCTCAACTAGCTGTGTTGTCGAAACACCTTGACACTAATCTCAGTGGAACCCTCAGAAAGCAATACCAAGTTTTGTTGTCGAAACACCTTGAAATTAGTCTCAACTAGCTGGCGTTGTCGAAACACCTTGACACTAATCTCAGTGGAACCCTCAGAATGCAATACCAATTAGTCTTGTTGTCGAAACACCTTGACACTAGCCTCAACTAGCTGTGTTGTCGAAACACCTCGACACTAATCTCAGTGGAACCCTCAGAAAGCAATACCATGTTTTGTTGTCGAAACACCTTGAAATTAGTCTCAACTAGCTGGCGTTGTCGAAACACCTTGACACTAATCTCAGTGAAACCCTCAGAATGCAATACCAATTAGTCTTGTTGTCGAAACACCTTGACACTAGCCTCAACTAGCTGTGTTGTCGAAACACCTTGACACTAATCTCAGTGGAACCCTCAGAAAGCAATACCATGTTTTGTTGTCGAAACACCTTGAAATTAGTCTCAACTAGCTGGTGTTGTCGAAACACCTTGACACTAATCTCAGTGAAACCCTCAGAATGCAATACCAATTAGTCTTGTTGTCGAAACACCTTGACACTAGCCTCAACTAGCTGTGTTGTCGAAACACCTTGACACTAATCTCAGTGGAACCCTCAGAAAGCAATACCAAGTTTTGTTGTTGAAACACCTTGAAATTAGTCTCAACTAGCTGGTGTTGTCGAAACACCTTGACACTAATCTCAGTGAAACCCTCAGAATGCAATACCAATTAGTCTTGTTGTCGAAACACCTTGACACTAGCCTCAACTAGCTGTGTTGTCGAAACACCTTGACACTAATCTCAGTGGAACCCTCAGAAAGCAATACCATGTTTTGTTGTCGAAACACCTTGAAATTAGTCTCAACTAGCTGGTGTTGTCGAAACACCTTGACACTAATCTCAGTGAAACCCTCAGAATGCAATACCAATTAGTCTTGTTGTCGAAACACCTTGACACTAGCCTCAACTAGCTGTGTTGTCGAAACACCTTGACACTAATCTCAGTGGAACCCTCAGAAAGCAATACCATGTTTTGTTGTCGAAACACCTTGAAATTAGTCTCAACTAGCTGGTGTTGTCGAAACACCTTGACACTAATCTCAGTGAAACCCTCAGAATGCAATACCAATTAGTCTTGTTGTCGAAACACCTTGACACTAGCCTCAACTAGCTGTGTTGTCGAAACACCTTGACACTAATCTCAGTGGAACCCTCAGAAAGCAATACTATGTTTTGTTGTCGTTGTCACGGGTAAGGTAGAACTATTCGCTGGACAACGTAAATACTCGAGGCGGATGGCGTGTGTCTTTTCTATGAGTTTTATTTACTCCTCGTAACCAGGGGCAAAAACCCTGAAACACAACGTAAAATGTACGCATTGTATAAACAAATATTTCACACAAATAAGACGTTACATCGGCAATATGAAACATATCAAACATGCATTGATCTTACTGTATGATCTCATGATTTTACACCTTATTAACACTTATCACCTATTTACAATATGCCCTCCCTATACAGACATTCGATACTAACAAACTTCACATAAATATATTTTATACGTGCCTTCCAATCTCTAACATATTCCGGCCTCGCTACACTCAAATAAGAAACAAGAATACGACTAACTAGTTGCGTTCCCTCTACTGCATAGTAAGGTTTGACTTAGTATACATAAGAAAATGAGACACTTACGGAATTCGGTCAGTTTCCGGCTTTTACACGCTTCGGTACGTCCTTTACGATATATGACAAGATATATATATATATATATATATTGCTACGAATTCACCAGCGGGGAACTGAAGTTGCCCCTACATATACTATATTAGAATAGTGAAGTACTGCGGGCTAACGTCGCCCAACGGACATCGTGTCCAACTGCCACAAGTAACTGCTGTGGTGCACCCAGCACCCTTGCACCAAGTATACTGTACCAAACACGAATACCACGCCCTGACCTGCTTACCCGGCCTATTCATACCAACCCTTTACCTGCATTTTATGCAAATTAATCTAAACAAAGACTTGCACAAATTCCGTTGATGCCCGTCGAGCAATCGGTGAATTAAACAAAGCATATACTAGAATGTCGTATGTTACTAATTTGAACTTCGTGAGCAAAACAGACAACAAATGAATATTCATGAGTAAATTTATACAGCTGCACGATAGTCGTTAGACTTGCGTCAAGCATACTCGTGACAGTCGTAACACCTTGAAATTAGTCTCAACTAGCTGGCGTTGTCGAAACACCTTGAAACTAGCCTCAACTAGCTGCGTTGTCGAAACACCTTGACACTAATCTCAGTGAAACCCTCAAAATGCAATTCCAAGTCTTGTAGTTGAAAAACCTTGACACTAGCCTTAACTATATAGCTGTGTTGTCGAAACACCTTGAAACTAGTCTCAACTAGCTGTGTTGTCGAAACACCTTGACACTAATCTCAGTGGAACCCTCAGAATGCAATACCAATTAGCCTTGTTGTCGAAACACCTTGACACTAGCCTCAACTAGCTGTGTTGTCGAAACACCTTGACACTAATCTCAGTGGAACCCTCAGAATGCAATACCAATTAGCCTTGTTGTCGAAACACCTTGACACTAGCCTCAACTAGCTGTGTTGTCGAAACACCTTGACACTAATCTCAGTGGAACCCTCAGAAAGCAATACCAAGTTTTGTTGTCGAAACACCTTGAAACTAGTCTCAACTAGCTGGTGTTGTCGAAACACCTTGAAACTAGCCTCAACTAGCTGCGTTGTTGAAACACCTTGACACTAATCTCAGTGAAACCCTCAGAATGCAATACCAATTAGCCTTGTTGTCGAAACACCTTGACACTAGCCTCAACTAGCTGTGTTGTCGAAATACCTTGACACTTATCTCAGTGGAACCCTCAGAAAGCAATTCCAAGTCTTGTAGTCAAAAAACCTTGACACTAGCCTTAACTATATAGAGCCTGTGTTGTCGAAACACCTTGAAACTAACCTCAACTAGCTGCGTTGTTGAAACACCTTGACACTAATCTCAGTGAAACCCTAAGAATGCAATACCAATTAGCCTTGTTGTCGAAACACCTTGACACTAGCCTCAACTAGCTGTGTGTCGAAATACCTTGACTCTAATCTCAGTGGAACCCTCAGAAAGCAATACCAAGTTTTGTTGTCGAAACACCTTGAAACTAGTCTCAACTAGCTGGCGTTGTCGAAACACCTTGAAACTAGTCACAACTAGCTGTTTTGCCGAAACACCTTGACACTAGCCTCAACCCTACTGTCTGGTTAAGATGGTACACAAAACACTCAGTGTTTTGTACCAAGTGTTTGAACCACTGTGTCCTTGATGTGGTAAGTGACACCCAGAATGGAATATCAAGTGTGTGAATAACCATGGTGGGCAAAACCAGTTCAACCTAGTGTTTGGACTGCTCTCTTGGTGTGAAACGCTACAGAAAATAACTGAGCTGTAGAATATTAAAATAGCATACTACCTTTGTGAAAAACTACGTAGGCCTGCTAGAATTTGAGATGTCTTACTGACATATTTTCTTCTACAATGCTTTGACTGTTTGTTTGATGTTGCATTGCAGCGCCGAAGTTGTTCATGGTGCCTGTTTGGCTGCTTCAAGGCGGAGACATTTTGGTTTCGGATTATAGGTTTAAGCTAATAGGTTTATAATTAGGGTTCCATTCACAGCAGAGCAATTTCTTTTTATTAAACAGGGTCTTTTGGTAAAGGGACATTTGCACTGCATATATAGCAAACACTCAGTACATTATTTCTTATCAAGTGTTTGAATGATGACCTACATGTAATAGGAGGAAAATGCTTTACCAAGTGTACTGAGAGCATAACACTTTATATTTGGTCATACTTAGTGCTTGAACACAATGTAATGTGCAAAAAGCACTTAGGGTGACGTGAGTACCAAATCCTTTGAAACATGCATTAGAAGTATGCATATATAAAAACAGAGCCAGGTTATTATATTTTCAAATTTCTATGAATATCGTTTTCCATGCTTTCTTGGACAATTTTAAATTACAGAATCCGACACTGTCACAGATAAGAGACACAGGAATTGAAGAGACCAATAAAGGTGAACCTTTAATTAAACATCATAAACAGCATGTGAAACAGGAATATATATACAACAGTCCTAAGAAAGATGTATAACCAGAATGAAAAACTGCATTGTGGTTTCAATGTTATAAAAAGTTATAGCCAGGATGAACAACACACTTGATTTAAGTATTATAGCAAAAAGCATTGAGGAAGAGATGTGGCATTAAGAATATTTACAAAGACAAAGACATTTACAAAGAGTGATTGATGACCAAAACGGTCTTAGTCTTCTATTTAGTACAACAGTGTAATACATCAGCACAGGTAACCTGTAATCTCTGAAAGCTTTTCTTCTTGAGATATTGCTTTTACAAGGATTTCCGTAAATCCTTTGACCCCAAACCTTGATCTTTAAAGACAATCAGGTTCTTTTATTCAATGGAGCCCACCTACATACAGTATCAAACATGGGGACTGTCAAAGTTTCCATTCTTGAGATCTATATTGTGTTTACAAGCTGCTAAGCATGACCACATAAACACACCCATGTACACACGCCAGCATGACTGCAAAGATTACAATTTTTATTGTTCAAGATTTCATATGAACAAGACCTTTAAATTTCACATTTATAACCAGATTGACAAAATGATGGATGACGTGGAACACAATTTTGCCACTGCTCTCCTGTATGGAGACCATTGTCTTAGTAAAACTAGGCCTTGTGCTCCTATACCCCAAGCTTCCACAAACTTATTTTTTAGAATTACCTCAAATCATATTCGCAAAAGGGATCTCATTACACAGCAATCATTAGATATAAGTAAAGCATGAGACATATAGACCATTGATGAAAAGCTGCCTTTTCTGCAACTTAAAAACTCAAGGGGGTAAATTGATTCTGAATCTATAATAAGTTTTGAGTCTTACTCTGCCCCCCGGCCCCCCACCCCCAATTTTTGTTGTAGCATCAGTATTAAAGGAAACAAAATGAAGCCTAAATACCGAAATGTCTCACCTAACACCTAATTAAGCTCCTCTTATCCAGTCTAGTAGTATCTATATGAGATGAAAATATCTTTTGATTTAATCATCAGATTTTGGCAGTTAAAGGCATTAAAGACTCGCCCCTCTGAAAAAGGAAACTTTCTGTTGCTTGCAAGTGAAATTTTCTGCTTGTTGAGCTACAAAATGAACACAGTAATGAAAGTGATACCTTGTTATCTTTAGCTGGACCTGAGATATGTCCATCTCTGCATCGTTTGTACACTGTGCTGTAGGTATTGACCACAGCTGTATGTACTGACTGTACACTAGTGTCTAATTACCGAAGGTACAGTAGCAAGCTGTGTGCGTATTTTCTGGGATTGATGATGGTGTCTAACACTTTTGTTACACCTCTTTCGAAACTAGGTCAGATTAACGTTTCGTTTTGCGCGAGTCTTAAAGTTAAAGAATTTGCTATGTTAGTGACTGATGATATGTGTCCCAAAGTCTACTCTTTTCCAATCACCAAAAAGGCAACATTGTCATGCTACATTATTACTTAGTACAGGATATACTGTACATCTGTAGATAAAAACAAAATTGGCATATCTGGCATGTGTTAGGGGCCCCGTGCACCAAGGAAAATAGGGATTTGACCCAAACTAAGTCCTGACCCAAATTTCGTATGTACCAGCTAGGTGTTCATGAAGTTTGAGTACCATACCGTGGGGGGCTTGGGACTGGGTGCTTTGAACATTTGCAACACCCCACCCACGGAGCTAACACAAAGTCAATGGGAGCTGTTTCATTTTTTTTATAAGTCAAAAACAAAATTGGCATATCTGACATGTGATTCGGGCCCTGTGCGCCAAGGAAAATAGGGATTTGACCCAAACTAAGTCCTGACCCAAATTTTGTATGTACCAGCTAGGTGCTCATGAAGTATGAGTACCATACCGTGGGGGGCTTGGGACTGGGGGCTTTGAACATTTGCAACGCCTCACAGAGATGGTTGACTGTATCTATATAACGAACTATATTTTATTTTGAGATCTCATTCCTGTGCAAAATCAATGCCGTACGGAGAACTCAGGAAATATTTCTGTGTGTGTGCACCGTGGTGCAACGTTGTGATTTTGGACTAGTCAGGATTTAGCCACCTTGGTCAGAGATTTAACCTGTGTAAGCGCTATAACCTCTTCTGCATGAAAGTGGGAACTTTTCGGAAACCTCCACACTAGAGTCCATGGTTGATGTACAGTACAATAAAACGATGCACGATTAGGCTAGGCCTAAGGTATATATGCAAATATTATTAATATATTTAATATATTGCAAATTTTGATTATGTCTTGCATGCAAAAACTCCAAGTACTGTACGATCAGTGGCATAGTGAGCATTATCAGCACCGAGGGGCAGGGGGCCCTATACCCTGTGCCTTGGGGAAAGTTCCCTTGCTCCCCTCACTATAACACTGCAAAAAATAAAGGGTAGTTAAAAAAGTGTGCTTACCTGTAGTACTAAATCATTCTAAACAACACATGTGTTGAATGACATACTTTAGTGAGGTGTCCAACAGTACATGGCTATGGGCTGAATATTGTACATGGACTGATTAACATACAGTACAGTCCATGTAAGTCTACCATTACGGCTACTAGTCAGAAGAAATGACATGTAAATTAATTATGAGAATACAATATTTGTAGTGAATATGATGTTCTTGAATATAGAGTCAAAGGATACCTGAAATTCTTATATGCCAAACCATCAATATCTACCTATCAATTTCTTGTTGAAAGAATTAATTTCATACTTACAATTATTAAATTGTACATGGTTCTTTTATTTTGGTTTGCAGGTACCCTGGATGAAGATAGTGAAAGTAGCGATCTTGACCAAGCATGTTCTTCCAGGTCAACCCCAAGGAGAGTTTGTCCAACAAGGGATTGACAGATTGGGGGAGTGTTTCACTCTGATTTTACTTGCATCATGGGAACCAGGTTTAAGCACCAACCTTATGAGCCATCTGGCACAGAAGAAAACCTACCTACCTTCTCACTATGGGTAACCTACCCACCAAGTACTGTATAAGCTCAATTGAATTTTACCTCATTAAGATATATATATTGTTTACAAGGTTTCTATGTTTGACCTCTGTTAACCTCCATATAAAACAATATGGGTCATATAAACACTCGAAAGAATACACATAATAAGTATGAGCTCAATTGAAGTGTGTCTTGTCAAGATAAGGTGTTTACAAGGTTGTCAATGTTTGACATCTGTTGACCTTTGAGAAAAACAATAGGGACCATGTACTCACTATAAATAATCTACATAACAAGCATGAATTTAATTGAAGTTTATCTCAAATTACTATGATTAAAGATTAACAGTTTTTTTTACCTCAGATGAACTTTGACCTCCACCAAAAGCAATAGGGACCATGTACTCACAAAAAGGTATTCTACCTACCTAGTAAGAGCTCAACTGAAGTTTGCATTAAGTATCAAGTTATTATGTTTACAAGTTGCATCACATGCATGTCACTTACATATACACATATACATCCATACACACAAGCATGACTGCATAGACCTGCTTCTTTTCCTTCTGCTCAAGTCATAGTTGTAGTCACACTAGCAAATACTCAGTAAAGTACCGTACTGTATCTTAAATTGATGCTGAAGAATTGGTCATATGATGCTAAGATCAACTAGAGATAGCTATATTGTGCTAACCACCATAGCTAGAGAATAGCAGATTGGGATTTTTCAATACCTGTTTTCCAAAAAGATTACACTTAAGTAAAACTACTACCAGTGGCAATTCAATTACCTCTTGGGTTCATGCCTAATATTGCAACAGATATCATTCATAGCATTTATAATTTTTTTTGTTCCAGTTGATCCATATGAGGAGGACTGTGAAGGGATATGGAATCTGATACAGAGTCTTGGGAAAACCAATTGAAGAGATTACACAAATCCTTCACTACAGGTAGGATATTTTAACAATTTATTGATTAATTGCCGAAGGCCGAAGGAATCTATGCGATGTTGATGGCGTGTGTGTGCGTGTATGTGTTTGTGTATTCATGTATAAGTATGTGTGGGTGCAGGGGGTAGGAAGCTTCCAAAAAGTGGGGGGGGGCACAACATCAGAGGGGCACTTTCTCATTCCACAACCACCACTCTTTATGCTATAAACCGATACACACCGGCCAAATCACTTAAATATACTGTATATGATTTGTTAGTATGCTATCAATACAATTTTGGTGCACATAATAATTTTTTTTTTTTAAATTAACAAAGGCTTAAGATATCCAAAAGACAGTTCTTCATCAAAGGGGCACATTTTATTTGCCAGTAGGGCACATTTGCTATTTTGAAAAATAGTTGGGAGGCACATGCCCCCAGTCCCCCCCCCCAAGCTCCTATCCCCCTGTATGCGTGCATGTATATGGTCATTTTCACAATCATTGGTGTAACTTTGTACACTCAGGGCCAAAATTTCAAACACCATATATATTACAATTTTTACTAACATCACATGTTAAAGGGTTCAAATTTTTGTAACTTCAACTTTTTGAAGCTTAAACATATACGTTTATGGGTGTAATTTTTGGGTGACTGTATGACTCTAGGAAACTTTAAGCAAAAAGATATATTTTTAAGCAACCATATTTACACAGTCTTAAAACAGTACTCTGATTCAAGTAAACTTTAAAATGCTTATTATTTTATAATTTTTATAATTTTTGGGTGACTGTATGACTCTAGGAAACTTTAAGCAAAAAGATATATTTTTAAGCAACCATATTTACACGGTGTTAAAACAGTACTCTGATTCAAGTAAACTTTAAAATGCTTAAATCATTATATGTTACTTAAAAATGAAAAGGATTTGGCAGAAAGTTTTTAATACTATTGCAGATATTTCCATGTTTACTGAAAATTTATTGGAAAGCAAGGATTTTTTTTTTTAAATTTAAAAAAAAGATAAGGCCAAGTCAAACACCCTATAAAATAATGTCTCCTCACAGAGGGCTAATATCCAATCCAAGTTGCCCAAAGCTCATTCTTTGCATCATAACTATACATGTCTTACTAGTTTAGTATTGAAAACAAAAAATAAGTGTTTAAATTGTGACCAAATTTGACCTTGAAGTGCCCAAAATAGCCCAAAATGTTGGTAAAATGTGATGTTTGAGGGCGCTGTTCACAGGCATCGCTGAGCATGTGACCCTGAAAATGCAGTTGATTGGTAGTCCTTATGCTAGTGTACCACCCTCTTTAATTATTAAGCACCTGTATGCCAATGCTAAGAAGTTGTTGTCATTTGAATTACTCAAATCTGCTTGTGCAGGCATTTTCATACATATGAACTACATGATTTTCGAGTCGTGAATTTGAGTAGATAACACAAAATACACAACTTTTTGACTTGAGTTTTTAAAAATAGAGTCAATACACTCCTGAAAAATGGTATTTAAAGAAAAATTCAAATTAACCCACAGCCCCAAATTGGACCCCCAACTAGGGCCAGAAGTGAGATTTCTTAAGTTTGAGGGCGCTGTTCGTGAAAGGTACGACCCGCTCAACATTTTTTGGGCACTTTTCCCGTACAACTACCACTGGACAAGGATCCTATGCAAATTAAAACTAAAACATGCCATTGCTTGTGAATATAGAGCACACTCAATGTAGGGCCAGAAAAGGCCCCTATCTCATTTTTTGCCATTTTAATTACTTGTTATGAAAAATTGAGACCGTAAAATTTCCTCAAAATTAGCTAAATTCGAAAGCTGGTCACATGTCTTCCATAATATTTGCAATATCAGACATAAAATACTTTACATTTATGCAAAAGATGCCTCCAAACTTGACACAAATTTAGGGCTCTCAAAATGCAATCTGGATTTGGTTGCTAGGTGTGGCCATATCCTAGCAACCAAAAACTTTTCAAAAGTTTTTTTGCCCAATTTCATCCTTTGAGACATGTGGCAAGACACCATATCAATTTCAGGCGATTCTGAGAGGGTCGACTTGGAATCGACCCAAAAATCTGTTGATTTGGCATGAATTGACCCAATTAATAAAGGACCTCTTAAAAGATATTATCATACTGGTTGCTACACCTCTACAGAATTACTGTAATATGAGTTTTAGCCAAGGAAGATGTTTATTGGATAAGTAGAGATAAAATTTCCAACTAACCTGTTTCGGAGGTGACAAGGTGTTTCGGAGGTGACGCATGTTAACGGAAAGTTAAGAATCTCCCAGAAATTAAAACGACTGGTCATGTTGTCACAAATTTTACTCAAATATTGCGTTAGGGGGTGAGGTATATTTTAATAAGTTCAAAATGGCTATACTAAGTTTACATGAATCTTGGGCTGAAGAATGCTTTGTGTCAGAGGTGACGGAAAAGTTAACGGAAAAGTTAACATTAAATTTGAAATTTACACAATTCTTTTAAAAATTCCAAATGAAAAATATTTTAGGGCCCAGATATTAGACACATTAGTTATTGAAATAATGCAACCATACTTAACAAAATTTACACTGCTTAATTAGAACTTGTTAACGGAAATTGTTAATGGAAAATGTCACCTCCGAAACGACAAAATCTAGCCTGGTCCTTGGAGAAGGAAAGGAAGGACACCTGGGGAACACAACTGCATTTTAGTTTGGACACTTGTTGATAATATCAACCAAATAAGAACTGGAAAATACCTTCCACCAAAAAGTACAGGCTCTGACAAAAACAGTGTAGTTGAAAGTGTATGGCTGAACTAGCATATTTGAAGCATATTTATGGCCACCAAATCCACCTGAAGAAACCGAAAAAGTTTGTTAAGCTACCCAAGGTAGACTTCACTAAGGATGGTCAAATGGCAAAAAATCTAAGAATTCTGGTATTTGGTCACTGAGTTACAAAGCAATAAGTGCCAATATTGAAAGTTACACCACTGATTGTGAAAATGACCATACATGTATGTGAAAATGTGCTAGAAAAGTGGTAATCCATGACCAATCATTTGCACTTAAGTTCTTGCTTTGGCCACCATATGGCATGAGACACTTAAATGTCCTAATTAACTGACTAGAAATGTCTGCAATGAACTTGGGAGGAAAATACATATGACTTTTAACCTACCTCTATAAATAAGACATGATAAATTACTATATTAACTGTTAAGGTAGCATACGCCCATTAAAAGCCCCATTGACTTACACACTAAGTCACAAAAGTATTGCCCTCTCTAAGTCTAGATAGAAGTTTTCACTTGCTAAACGCTACCCATCACTGGATAGCTGACAAGTTGGCCTTTCTTGGCACCATCAATTTTCCGTACCATGACCGTGAAAATTTTTTGCTACGAGAGCCAGAACTTTTTGTCACTTGTAAACAAACCTCTTTACTCGGCCGTAAACAATCTTCGTCCGCTGCTCCTGGGATAAACTGATCTAAACTTGCCTCAATTTTACCCAATTTTTTAACCACATGTGCTTCCATTCATGTTCTTTAACATCCAAGCCACAAAAAAACCCATCCTAATTGATAACATAGCAAAAAAGTTGTTCTCCTGCTCCTAATTGGCACTTTTCCTGAAGGAGAACACTTGCTGCGGATTGATATAGACCCTAATAGGAGTATGCCACCTTAAGAGTTGATCTGAATGTCAGAGAAAATTTGTGTCTGCTTGGAGATGTGCTAGTTCTCCTGTTTCCTCCTATCCTCTGTTGCTTAAACTGGAGACGTAATTGAAGCTAGTTGAAACTTTATTCATTTACAAACATCCTGAATTACGAATCTCCATTGTTGCCTTTATAGTCAAGAGAAACATATCCTTGGACAAGGAAGTGTTCATTTCTAGCAGATTTTCTGACTTGATTTCTACTATTACTACACTTATGACATGACATTTCCAAAACATGTATTGCTAATATTGTGTTAACCTGTACGTAATGCTAGCTGCAAGGTGTCTCATGTTTGATAAACAAGGCCGGCAGGTGTGTTAAAGTTGATTTAGCTATAGAGAGTGCTAGTATACTAGTGATAAAGGTGACCGTTTCCTTGTTGCTTTCACTTCTTGTTTTACTTTGTCTGAGTTACTTAGGTTCCCAGTGCTTCAGTAGCATGTTCGATTTTCTTGGGAAATGTTGGGTGGGAATACTATATTACAGATTTGAAGGAAGATTAAACCTCAGATTTTATTGATACCATTTTTTTTTTTAAAGGAAGCTGGGTTTATCTGCAACCTGAATTTATTATACCTTGGCAATTCTGTACTGATATGTTTTAGATTCGCTTTGTTTTAATGTACCGGTGAAAATATCAGTCTCATAAACATGCGTGGGTGTGAAGTATTAATGAGGTATGAAGGTAGTTTTTACAAGTCATAAGTGTGTGTGAATATTAGATCATTAACCACTGATATTAATAGTCATCAGTGTGTTCCCTACACATACTAAAAACATCAAATAACGAGAAGTATATTATTTCAACCCACAAAGCATGTAAACTCACTGCGACATATTTATCTAATTGAACACCCACCCACCCATCTCAGTATAATTTAGAGAGGATGAAAGCCTTTCGGGAAGTCCTTTGAACAATTTTAGCGTGTTAAGCATTTGGCCGATAATTGAAGAATTGTGGACAATGGTTAATTCATAGTACATTTAAATAATACCAAGAATGGGAGATATGAGTTAATCATATTGTCTTGGCTTATTTCAATCTCTGAGTCTGCTTAGGTTCTGTGACGTTAGCAAGTATTCGGTCTGAGGTGGGTGAAGGGTAGACCATTCTCATGCACTGAAGTCATGTGACAAGTGCAATCAGTCGTGTGATAAGTGCTTTTAGTCAGGTGATATGTGCACTCAATCAGGTGACAAGTGCACTCAGTCAGGTCATATGTGCACTCAATCAGGTGACAAGTGTACTTAGTCAGGTGACAGTGTGCACATGTCATATGATAATTGAAATCTTCCAGCTGAACAAACATGAGATGGGAGAAGCATGCTCCAACTGTGGTCTGACTTCATTGTGTCAAGTCAGTCTCCTATTACTGTTAGGTTTAGTTATATTTTTTGTCGTCCAAAGTTGTTATTTAACAGAATGTTGTTGATGTTGAGTAACTTACAGCAGAGATGTTTGTGTCTACAGCCTAGCTCCAACAAGGACGTGCCCCTGGAGGATGAAGCCTGGTACCACGGCGCCCTGCCGAGACAAGAGACGGAGGAGCTGCTGAAACAGGAGGGAGACTTCATTGTCAGATTCAAGAGCGACGCCTCCGGCCAGTACGTGCTCTGCTGCAGGTCCGCCGATAAACAGAGGCACTTCCCGATTGTGAAACAAGACGATAGCACGGTCAGTCCATTGCGAGTTTTTAAACCTGCAGAGGTGACAGCAATTTCAATCTTGGGACTTATTTTTGCTGATAGCTATTATTACAATAGTGCTTCTTTTTTTAATAATTGCATAATATATATATATTATATGTAATATATTAGCATAATAGCATAATATTTTCTAAATAAAAGCATGTAAAAACACCATGTAAAATACACATTTTGGTGTTACAATACCATCCTCTGTAGGCAGTGGTGGGGCCAGGGGTCCTGAAAGGCCCCCCTTCCACACATCTTGGTCCCCCTTCCCCTTCCTCCCTCACATTTTAAAATTGAAATGGCATACTGTGTGTGTTTGATATGATATATCATTAAGCCTGACTTTTCTCCTCCACACAATTTTTTGGGATGTCTGAATGTTCTGGTTTTTAACAGTATCGATTGGAAGGAGGGAGTTTTCGGTCAATCCAGGAACTGGTGAACCATCACATGTCAACTCAAACACCGGTGACGAAAGCCATGATGATCAGAAATCCAATAAGTAAGGTCAAGGACGAGCATGAGCTTCGACACAAGGACATCCTGCTGGACACCAAATTAGGACAGGCGAGTTTCATGAAAGACACAATGATTCAATCTTTTAAAGGGTGTGAAGACTCGCGCAAAAAAAGAAACGTCTAATGCCAGTAATCTGACCTAGTTTCAAATGAGGTGTAATAGAAGTGTTACACACCATCATCAATCCCAGCAAATACACATACAGCTTGCTACCGTCAGTAAATGAGACACTAGTGTACAGTCAGTACATACAGCTGCGGTCAATACCCACAGCACAGTGTACAAACGATACAGCGATGGACATCTCAGGTCCAGCTAAAGATATCAAGGTATCACGTTTCATTACTGTCTGCATTTTGTAGTGACACGAGCAAAACGTCACTTGCAAGCAACAGAGAGTTAACTTTTTCAGATGGCAGCACGCTGTTTGGGGCGGGTCTTCATTGCCTTTAATGGTAATGAAAAGTTAATTGGTAGATGAGTTAATTTCAGTGACATTTACCCACTTTGTACCAGTGACCCTGAAACCTTGAATTTTTTTTTTGGCCAATTGACTTGTATTTGCAGTTAACAGGGATGACCATGTGTGCACAACATGTGTCATGTTGTTTACTCCAGTCTATTCCTATCAACACAGTATGTGTGTGCACTAATGTTGAGTTAGTTGGGGAGATTCGTACTGTTGGTACATGGGCTAACGTAAGATGTTAGCTGAATTCTATTGTATACCCCTTCAGCTGTAGGCAATGAAAAATTACTGTTTCAAGGTTTATTAAGCCACTGGTTGCCTCTCATGTGACATATATTGTGAGCTCTCATGTGACATATCACATGACCTCGCATGTGACATCTCCTTGTCTATACTACTGCTGCATTCTTTATTTAAGGTGAAAAAAAAGAAGAAAAAAAGTGAATTTTTATATGAATATCTTGTTAGAACTGTATTAATTACATCCCATATGGTTGTAACTCTTCTCTATTGCACCCCCAGTGAAATAAAATATTAATAAAATGAAAACGGGGGTGGGGTGGGTGAGGGGGTGGGTTTGTTGACTGCATTGTTCTTTTAGTTTCATAAGCATCCTTTTTCTTGTGTACATGCAGGAACATTTCGGTGACGTCCACAAAGCGACATTTAAGAATAAACCTGTCGCCGTCAAGACGTGCAAGGCCACAGTAGATGCTACAACGAGAAGGAAGTTCCTCTCAGAGGCCTACATCCTCAAGAATTACAACCATCCCAACATCGTCAAACTTATCGGCGTGGCAACAGACAGACATCCAATCTACATCGTCATGGAGCTTGTACAAGGTCAAAAACCAGAAAAAATTAATTTGACATCATTTCTTTTTTTCTGTGACAGCTATCAAATTAGTTAGATTAGGGAGGCAAATTTTGCCTCTGATTCATTAGGGAATGTGGTACACCATCAACATGTTATTGTATATGGATACCCTGCCACTCTGGTTAGTTGTATGGAGAAGTATTTTCTGGTCGCAAACAACGTGAAATTTTATCGAAGAAGAAAATGTTTCCTCACTGCTAGTTGAATAACCCAACTCAAAATCTATGCACCTAACTGGAGATTTATTAGTTGATTGAATGTAACCTATTTTGACCGGCTTATAAATATTTTAAATATCCTTATATTGTCCATATATATCCGTATATCATAAATATCCTTATAAATATCTTTCTAAGTATACTGTGACATTTTCTAGAAATTGAAGTTTTGTACGGTGTATTTCTGGTTACACATTCAGAGAAGATTGCAATTATATATGAGCTCTTTTATTAGTTTTTGGCTTGCTTTACACTGATGTGCAACATGTACCATGAACAGAGGAACTTTATTCGCGTACGTTTAGGCTTGTATCATAATTAATACACACAAAACAGACTAAACAACAATAGATTTATGAGATGAAATCAGTAAATTGTTTAAAAACATTGGTTTTACTGACTGATGTTTGCTTCTCTGTCACCTTTGCAGGAGGAGATCTTTTGAAGTTGCTTCGAGATGACAGCAAGACCTTGAGTGTCCCCGTGAGGATTAAAATGAGTGAAGACGCAGCATCAGGGATGGCTTACTTGGAGGGCAAAAGTTGTATTCACAGGTAAACTAGAAAATTGTCCTGGGATTAATAAACATGTGTGTGGGTTTATGGATGTAGGTATGGGTATGCATGTATGTTAGTATGTATTTGTTGAGGAACAAACAAGAACTCAGATAAGTAATCAGGACTCGCGTCTATTTAAAACTTTGTGTGATATCTGCTTTCAAAGGTAAAATGTCAAAACTGGATACTAATTAAAGACAATTCTCGTTAATACTTAACCAAATAAGGAGAATGGGACATTCCCACTCCTTTTAGAAATTAGACATTTTGCTCTTGATGGTTGTAATTGTAGAATGCTGCTAGTAAATTGTAGTGATAAGTAACTTTCTGTTAACAGATAGAACCTCACCACCATCATGCCCCCCCCCCCCACACCTCACACCATTGATCTCCTATCCATCTACACGAATGTTAGAATAAACACTCTGTGGAACTGAAATGATGTTAACATTATCAAAAATGCGGCAACATTAAGGAATGAAACCTCAAGGTAGGGAGAATTTTTTTGGGAGGGGCCCAATAACGTGAGATGCCAATTGCTCTGTATATTACAGCAGATGTAGTAGATTGATATATGGTCACTGCCATGCTCCAACAGTATACCTCTGTAAAACTCATGGTCATGCTTTCACCTCACTGACAGAGACCTGGCAGCGAGGAATTGTCTGGTCGGCACGAAGAATATTCTGAAGGTTTAGCGATTTTGGAATGTCGAGAGAAGAAGAGGAATATCAGATTGACAGCAACAACCTGAGACAGATATCAATCAAATGGACGGCCCCTGGGGCCATGAACTATGGTAAAGGTTGTGTATAGGTATGTCCAGGCGCGTAACCAAGGGGGGCCAACGGGGTGACCGCCCCCCCCCCCTTGAGCACATTTTTTTTGTATATTTTTATGATATCCCTTGTAATTTCAAAATAGAAAATGCTTAATTGCAACTTACAAGGCCTGGGAAGTGCCATTTCCAGCGAACTGGGAGGCATTTTCGGCCAAAGTTTTCTTGTAGGCTTCGTGCCAACTCGTGATGGCGCTACGCTAAGATAGTTTTCAGAGCCATATATTTGGCTCTGATAGTTTGCCTACAGGTTCGCCCCTCCCTTGGCAAATTCCTGGCTACGCGCCTGAGTATGGCAAAGAAGTGGTAAAAGCAGTTACTGTGGGTCTGTTTCAAAACCTGCGTGTTCAAAACCTTAGAGAGTGTTGTGGACGATTGGCTAAGCCGTCGAACTTGTGATCCAAGGATTGCTGGTTCAACTCCTGCCTAGTCCATTACGTTGTGTCCTTGGGCAAGATGCTTTATCTCAATTGCCTCTCTCCACCCAGGGGTTAAATGGGTACCTGTGAGGTAACTTGTCATTGGGCGCAGTATATAACTGCAGCCGCCTGGAGGGATTGTCTCTGGGACAGGTTATCATTGACCAGGGGTAACATCTCTTCTGTAAAGCGCTTTGAGACCTATTGCTGGTATAAGCGCTCTATAGGAGTGAGGTATTCTGTGGGTCTGTTTCAAAACCTGCGTGTTCAAAACCTTAGAGAGTGTTGTGGATGATTGGCTATGGCGTCGAACTTGTTATCCAAGGATTGCTGGTTTGACTCCTGCCTAGTCCATTACCTTGTGTCCTTGGGCAAGATGCTTTATCTCAATTGCCTCTCTCCACCCAGGGGTTAAATGGGTACCTGTGAGGTAACTTGTCATTGGGCGCAGTATATACTGCAGCCGCCTGGAGGGATTGTCTCTGGGACAGGTTATCATTGACCAGGGGTAACATATGTTCTGTAAAGCGCTTTGAGACCTATTGCTGGTATTTAAGCACTATATAAAAGTGAAATATTCTGTGGGTGTGTTTTAAAACCTGCGCGTTCAAAACCTTAGAGAGTGTTGTGGACGATTGGCTAAGGCGTCGGACTTGTGATCCAAGGATTGCTGGTTCGACTCCTGCCTAGTCCATTACCTTGTGTCCTTGGGCAAGATGCTTTATCTCAATTGCCTCTCTCCACCCAGGGGTTAAATGGGTACCTGTGAGGTAACTTGTCATTGGGTGCAGTATATAACTGCAGCCACCTGGAGGGATTGTCTCTGGGACAGGTTATCATTGACCAGGGGTAACATATCTTCTGTAAAGCACTTTGATACCTATTGCTGGTATAAGCGCTATATAAAAGTGAAATATTCTGTGGGTGTGTTTCAAAACCTGTGTGTTCAAAACCTTAGAGAGTGTTGTGGACGATTGGCTTAGGCATCGGACTTATCCAAGGATTGCTGGTTCGACTCCTGCCTAGTCCATTACATTGTGTCCTTGGGCAAGATGCTTTATCTCAATTGCCTCTCTCCACCCAGGGGTTAAATGGGTACCTGTGAGGTAACTTGTCATTGGGCGCAGTATATAACTGCAGCCGCCTGGAGGGATTGTCTCTGGGACAGGTTATCATTGACCAGGGGTGACATATCTTCTGTTAAGCGCTTTGAGACCTATTGCTGGTACAAGCGCTATATAAAAGTGAAATATTCTGTGGGTGTGTTTCAAAACCTGCGTGTTCAAAACCTTAGAGAGTGTTGTGGACGATTGGCTTAGGCGTCGAACTTGTGATCCAAGGATTGCTGGTTCAACTCCTGCCTAGTCCATTACCTTGTGTCCTTGGGCAAGATGCTTTATCTCAATTGCCTCTCTCCACCCAGGGGTTAAATGGGTACCTGTGAGGTAACTTGTCATTGGGCGCAGTATATAACTGCAGCCGCCTGGAGGGATTGTCTCTGGGACAGGTTATCATTGACCAGGGGTAACATCTCTTCTGTGAAGCGCTTTGAGACCTATTGCTGGTATTTAAGTACTATATATAAGTGAGATATTATTATCACTATTTTTTTAATTTTATTTATTTATTTATTTATTATTTTTTGGTCATAATAATTAACATTAGGGGCAATATAACATCATCATCAAATGATGGCATGTTTAATTTTAAGCAAGAGGAATTCGTGCTTTGTTGCTGAAAATTGAAAAAATTATGACAGGTTATGCAAACCTTAAATTTAGCAAAACTTAAACAGTTTAGGAACTAGGAATTCCCACCAAACTAGGGTCTGCTTTATTCTTTAGTTAAAAGTGGGGTTGTATGAAATATTAAGCCTCAAATTATGAAATAGCTTTAAATAACACTGAATTTATTTGAACTCTTTGCATTTTTATAATCAACAGGGCATCCTATGCATCACTTTGGGAACAATTTAAAAAAATTGTGATTCTAGAAAAAAAATCATAATGACTAAAGACTTAAAATAATTATATGGAAGGTTTTTAATAAAGGACTCAAATATTAAGTCAGGGTGCTAAAATATTGATTTCAAAAGCTCAGATATACCTAACTTTAAATTGTTAAATTGGGACAAACAAAAAAGAAAGTTCTCAATTGCCAGTCAGGATGCTCAATATGGATTCCCAGAGCTCAGAAATATGCTTTTCTCTAAAATTAAAATTTTAGTCTATGGAATTTAGAGCCTTTAAATATTAAAATGAGTTTGAAATGTTTTGTAATAACTTCATTCAAATTAGGAATTGATTATATCATTGTTGCTTAATTCAGAAAGACACCCTCTATCTGATGCATTAATGTGGAAAAACTTAGAACCTCACAATTTTTGCCCAAAAAGTAAAACATATTTATAAGGGTTTTAGCCTTAAAAAAATTGATAAATTTGGACAAACAGAAATAGAAAGTTCTCAAATGCCAGTCAGGATGCTCATTATGGATTCCTAGAGCTCAGAAATATGCTTTTCTTCTGAAATGTGTTAGTTTATGGAACTTAAAGCCTCTAAATATTTAAATGATTTTTAAAATGTTTTATTATATCTCTTTCAAATTTGGAATTGATTATATCATTGATGCCTAATTTAGAAGGACACCCTCTATCTGATGCATAATTGTGGAAAAACCTAAAAGGTTAATAGTTTTGGCAAAAATTAAAACAAAATTATAAGGTTTTAGCCTTACAAAATTGTTTAATTTGAACAAACAGATATAGAAAGTTCTTAAATGCCAGTCAGGATGCTCATTATGGATTCCTAGAGCTCAGAAATATGCTTTTCTTCTGAAATGTGTTAGTCTATGGAACTTAAAGCATGACTTTAAAATGTTTTGTTATAACTTCTTTTAAATTAGGAATTGATTATATCATTGTTGCTTAATTTAGAAGGACACCCTCTATCTTATGTATAATTGTGGTAAAACTTAAAAAGGTCATGATTTTTGGCAAAAAATTAAACAAAATTATAAGGTAATTAAACAAAATTATAAGGTTTTAACCCTACAAAATTGTTAAAATTTGGACAAACAAATGTTCTCAAATGCCAGTCAGAATGCTCATTGTAGATTCCCATAGCTCAGAAATATCCTTCTCTCTGAAGTTAAAATGTGTTAGTCTATGTATTTTTATGCTTATTGAAATGATTTTCAAAATGTTTTATTATAACTTCTTTCAAATTAGGAATTGGTGATATCATTGTTGCTTAATTCAGAAGGACACCTTCTATCTAATGTATAATTGTAGGTAAACTTGAAAAGGTCATGATTTTTGGGTTTCAAGGTTTTAGCACTACAAAATTGTTAAATTTGGACAAACAAAAATAGAAAGTTCTCAAATGCCAGTCATGATGCTCACTATAGATTCCCAGAGCTCAGAAATATGCTTCTCTCTGAAGTTAAAATGTGTTAGTCTATGGATTTTTATGCTCATTAAAATGATTTTCAAAATGTTTTAACATAACTTCTTTCACATTGGGAATGTATGATATCACTGTTGCTTAATTCAAAAGGACACCCTCTATCTAATGCATATGTGTAGAAAGAACTTAAAAGGTCATGATTTTGGCCAAAAAAAAAAACTTGTAAGGTGTTAGCCTTACAAAACTGTTAAATTTTGGACAGAAAAAGAAAGTTCTCAAATGCCAGTCAGGATGCTCATTATGGATTCCCAGAGCTCAGAAATATGCTTCTTTTTGAAGTTAAAATGTGTTTCGTCTATGGATTTTTATGCTTATTGAAATGATTTTCAAAATGTTTCATTTTAACTTCTTTCACATTGGGAATGTATGATATTATTGTTGCTTAATTCAGAAGGACATCCTCTATCTAATGCATATGTGTTGAAAGAACTAAAAAGGTCATGATTTTGGCCACAAAAAAAAAAACTTGTAAGGTGTTAGCCTTACAAAACTGTTAAATTTTGGACAAAAAAGAAAGTTCTCAAATGCCAGTCAGGATGCTCATTATGGATTCCCAGAGCTCAGAAATATGCTTCTTTTTGAAGTTAATATGTGTTTAGTCTATGGATTTTTATGCTTACTGAAATGATTTTCAAAATGTTTCATTATAACTTCTTTCACATTGGGAATGTATGATATTATTGTTGCTTAATTCAGAAGGACATCCTCTATCTAATGCATATGTGTTGAAAGAACTAAAAAGGTCATGATTTTGGCCACAAAAAAAAAAACTTGTAAGGTGTTAGCCTTACAAAACTGTTAAATTTTGGACAAAAAAGAAAGTTCTCAAATGCCAGTCAGGATGCTCATTATGGATTCCCAGAGCTCAGAAATATGCTTCTTTTTGAAGTTAATATGTGTTTAGTCTATGGATTTTTATGCTTACTGAAATGATTTTCAAAATGTTTCATTATAACTTCTTTCACATTGAGAATGTATAATATCATTGTTGCTTTATACAGAAGGACACCCTCCATCCTATGCATTATTGTGGAAAAACTTAAAGGTCATGATTTTGGCTGCAAAAAAAAAAAACTTGTAAGGTTTACAAGGCCTTACAAAACTGTTAAATTTTGGACAAAAAAAAAGTTCTCAAATGCCAGTCAGTATGCTCATTATGGATTCACAGAGCTCAAAAATATGCTATTCTCTGAAGTTAAAGTGGTAGTGTGTGGATTTTTATGCTTATTAAAATGATTTTCAAAATGTTTCTAAAATTCCTTTCACATTGGGAATGTATTATATCATATTGCTTCCTTCAGAAGGACACCTTCCATCTAATGCATCACCGTGGAAAGAATTAAACTGTTCATGATATCTAAATTGGGGCCAAAAACTCAACAAGTTCTCCAATGCCACTCAGGATGCCCATTACGGAACCAGAGCTTGGAAACATACTTTTCTCTGAAGTTAAAAGTGGTAGTGTATGGATTTTTATGCTTATTAAAATGATTTTCAAAATGTTTCTAAAAATTCCTTTCACATTGGGAATGTTTTATATCATATTGCTTCCTTCAGAAGGACACCTTCCATCTAATGCATCACCGTGGAAAGAATTAAACTGTTCATGATATCTAAATTGGGGCCAAAAACTCAACGAGTTCTCCAATGCCACTCAGGATGCCCATGACGGAACCAGAGCTTGGAAACATACTTTTCTCTGAAGTTAAAAGTGGTAGTGTATGGATTTTTACGCTTATTAAAATGATTTTCAAAATGTTTCATAATTACTGGGAATGTATTATATCATTGTTGCTTTATACAGAAGGACACCCGCCATCCTATGCATTATTGTGGAAAAACTTAAAGGTCATGATTTTGGCGGCCAAAAAAAAAACTTGTAAGGCTTACAAGGCCTTACAAAACTGTTAAATTTTGGACCAAAAAAAAGTTCTCAAATGCCAGTAAGGATGCTCATTATGGATTCCCAGAGCTCAAAAATATGCTATTCTCTGAAGTTAAAAGTGGAAGTGTATGGATTTTTATGCTTATTAAAATGATTTTCAAAATGTTTCATAATTACTTCTTTCACATTGGGAATGTATTATATCATTGTTGCTTACTTTAGGAGGGACAGCCTTTGTCTCTTATGCATCATAGTGGAAAGAATGAAAATGGTTATGATATTTTGTTTTGGTGGAAAATTTACATATTCGTAAGGCGATATGAATAGTCTTACTAAATCAATTAACTTGAACAAACAAAATGTTCTCAAATGCCAGTCAGGATGCTCATTAGTGATTCTCCGAGCTTGGAAACATACTTTTCTCTGAAGGTTAAAAGTGGTAATGTATGGATTTTTATGCTTATTAAAATGATTTTCAAAATGTTTTTCATAACTTCTATTACATTGGGAATGAATTATATCATTGTTGCTGAATTTAGGAGGACACCCTAAATCATATGCATATATTTGTGGAACAACTTAAATGGTCATGATTTTGGTAAAAAGTAAAACAAAAATCATTAAGTTTTAGCATTACAAAACATTAAATTGGGACAAGTATAAAAAGGTTCTCATATGCCAGTCAGGATGCTCATTATGGATTCCCAGAGACCAGAAATATGCTTTTCTCTGAAGTAAAAAGTGTTAGTCTATGGAACTTAAAGCCTCTAAATATTTATCATGATTTTTGACATATTTTCTTATAACTTCTTTCAAATTTGGAATTGATTGTATCCATTGTTGCCTAACACAGAAGGAAACCCTCCATTTTATGTGTAATTGTGGAAAAAAACTTAAATGGTCATGACTTTGGCCAAAAATGAAAAAAATCATAAGGTTTTAGCCTTACAAAATCATTAAATTTGGACCAAAACAAAAGTTTTCAAATGCAGAAACATGTATTGAGTTAAAATGAAAAGATAAAATGAGTGTGGCCAAAAACAAATTGAATCACAAGGCTATTGCCCGTTACATAATAAATAATTGGGATCAAATCATTTTAGAAACAGGTCATTATTTTGGCAAATAATTAAAAATCATCATAAGGCAAACAAAATAAGGTATTTATAAGCATGTACAATATCATTATAGTTTGGACAAAATATGAAAGTTCTAAAATAGATTCCCAGAGCCCAGAAATGTTCTTTTCTCTGAAAGTTAACCTTCTAAACATTAAAGTGATTTTCCCCCAAAAATGTTTATAACCTCTTTCAAGGTAGGAACAGATCATATTCATCTAACTTAATTCAGAATGACAACTTTCAATCTAGGTATAATATTAGAAAGAATTAAAAATAGGTCACGATTGTAGCCACAGAAAAAAAAAATGGAGTTAAAGGTGGTAGTCTTTAGAAGTTTTACCCTTCAAAAATTAAAGTGATGTTACAAAAAATGGCTATAACTTTTATCAATGTGGGAACTGATTATATTACTTAATTCAGAAGTAATAATAACTCAGAAGTAATAAGTACTCAGACGTAATAAGTCAGAAGTAATATTCAGAAGTAATAATAACTTAAATCAGAATGACAACTTCCAATCTAGGTGTAATATTAGAAAGAATTAAAAAAAGGTCAGAATTTTAGCCACAGCAAAAAATGGAGTTATAACCCTCTTAACATGCCACTTTTAGCTTCAGAGAAAAGCATAAAATTCTTGATGCTGAGAATCTAAATTGAATGATTTTGTGTTATATGAAATCATTTTGATAATTAGGGACTACCACTAAACAAATGCAAACCAGGGCTCTAGGAATCCATAAAGAGCATCCAGACCTGATAATTGAGAATAAAAGACATCCTATGCATAATTTTGGAAAGAATTAAAACAGTCATGATTTTTACTAAAGAATTAAAAAAAAAAAAGTCATAGGCTATATATGGCCCTACAAAACTTTCAATTTGGCAGAAGTTTTCAAATGCCATTGTTGCTTTTTACTGAAGGACACCCTCCACCCTATGCGTAATTTTGGAAAGGCCTTAAAAGGTCATGATTGTTTTCAAATATTATCAAAAATCATTCAATTTGGACAGAAGTCAGGATACTCATAATGGCATCTCAAAGCTCAGAAATGTGCATAAAATGATTTTCAAAATTTGTCATAATAATTTCTTTCAAATTTGGATTGTATTATATGATTGTTGCTTAATTCAGAAAGACACACACCATCCTATGCATCATTGTGGAAATACTTATAAAGGTCATAGTTTAGCTAAAGAAAATTATAACTTAGTTAATTTAAATTTAACTTAAATTTAATTTTACAAACTTATATAATTTGGACCAAATAACAATTTCTCAAATGCCAGTCAGGATGCTCGTTATGGATTCTCAGAGCTAGGCCTCTTATAATATTAAAATAATTTTATGGTTTTAGAGTAACAAAACTTAAAGTTGGACAAACAAAAATAGAAAGTTCTGATGTTAAAGTGTTAGTCTATGGAACCAAAAGCCTCTAAATATTAAAATGATTTTTTAAAATGTTTTATTATAACTTCTTTCAAATTAGGAATTGATATAATTGTTGCTTAATTCAGAAGGATACCCTCAACTTAAAAGGTCATTTTTTTGGCCAAAAAATAAAACAAAATTATAAGGTTTCAGCCTACAAAACTGTTAAATATGGACCAAAACAAATAGAAAGTTCTCAAATGCCAGTCAGGATGTTCATTATGGATTCCAAGTTAAATAGTTAGTCTATGGAACTTAGAGCCGCTAAATATTAAAATGATTTTTAAAATGTTTTGTTATAACTTCTTTCAAATTAGGAATTTATTATATCATTGTTGCTTGTGGAAAAAATAGGAAGACATGATTTGCCACAAAAAAATCATTAGGTTTCAGCCATGCAAAAATCAACAAAGGTACTCAAATGCCAGTCAGGATGCTCATTATAAATTCCCAGAGCTCAGAAATATGCTTTATACTGAAACTAATAGTTGAAGTCTATGGACTGTTTAAACCTCTAAATATTAAAATAATTATCAGAATGTTTCATTTCACTTCCTTTCAAATTGAGAATGTAGCATATTATTTGAACTTAATGCAGTAGGACAACTTCCATCCTAACCATAGTTTTGGAAAGAATTAAAAAGCTAAGACAAAAAAATCATCAGTCAATAATATTAATAATAATAAGTAATATTTTAAGCGCATAATCAGCAACACTGCTCAAAGCGCTTTGCAAATGTAAAACCTAAAAACAAATAGTAACAAAAACCTAAATATTAAATATATAGAACCAATAAGGCATAAAATGTAAAAGCCCAACAATATAAAAAACACTTGTACTAAACGATAATAAAAAAATACAACCTGAATGCATACAGTCCAAAACAACTTCAGAAGTATGTAAATAGTAAAATAATTTTAAAAACTTAACAAAATGCACAAAAGATTAAATCATAGTCTATGTTTATAAATATAAATAAGTATGAGAAACAATAGTACAGTAAGACCATTATTGTAAAAGCCTAAAACAGATAGTAATAAACACCCAATGCTAAACAATAATAAATAGAACCCTAAATTCAGTCGAAAAAAAAACCCCTTTCAAATGTCACATAGAATGCTCATTATGAGTTACCAGATATGCTTGTCTAGGATCAGTTTAAAGTGGTTTATTGGGAATTTTTAACCCTTTAAAAATAACTCTATATTTTACCATAATCATGACCTTTTAAGTATATGCATAGGATGGAGGGTGTCTTTTTGAATTATGTAATAATGTATTATTCATTCCCAGGTTAAAAGAAGGTTATTCTAAAACACTTTGAAAATTGTTATGATATCATGAGGCTTAAAATTCCATAGACTACCACTTTTATCTGGATAGAAAAGCAAATTTCTGATTTTCTAATTTCATTTAATTTTACAAAAATAGATGGAATGAGAAGAACCATTCCCACCTTGAAAGAAATTCTAAAAAAACATAGAAACTGCATAGTAAAGCATATTTCTGAGCTCTGTATGAAAACATAGGGAGCATCCTGACTGTGAATTGAGAACTTTCGTTCTCCAAATTCACTAAATTTGTAAAGTTGCAGCCATATGGCTCACATCATGATCAATTTAATTCTTTCCACACATGTGCATTAGAGAGAGGGTGTCGTTCTTATTAAGCAACAATGATATTATTCTCAATTTGAGAGAATTTATAATGAAACATTTTGAGAATCATTTTAATATGCTAAAAATTCCATATGCTACCACTTTTAACTTCAGAGAGAAGCATACCTGGGCTCTTGGTATCCATAATGAGCATCCTGACTGGCATTGAGAACTGTTTTTGTCTGAATTTATTGAGTTTGTATGGCCAAAGCCTTACTTTGGGGAGGGGGGTAAAAATCACGACCCTTTTAGTTCTTTCCACACATATGCATTGGATAGAGGGTGTCCTTCTGATTAAGCAACAATGATATTATTCATTCTCAATTTGAGAGAATTTATAATGAAACATTTTGAGAATCATTTTAATATGCTAATAATTCCATATGCTATCACTTTTAACTTCAGAGAGAAGCATATCTGGGCTCTTGGTATCTATAATGAGCATCCTGACTGGCATTGAGAACTGTTTTTGTCTGAATTTATTGAGTTTGTATGGCCAAAGCCTTACTTTGGGGAGGGGGAGGGGGGGTAAAAATCACGACCCTTTTAGTTCTTTCCACACATATGCATTGGATGGAGGGTGTCCTTCTGATTAAGCAACAATGATATTATTCAATCTCAATTTGAGAGAATTTATAATGAAACATTTTGAGAATCATTTTAATATGCTAAAAATTCCATAAACTACCACTTTTAACTTCAGAGAGAAGCATATCTGGGCTCTGGGTATCCATAATGAGCATCCTGACTGGCATTGAGAACTTTTTTTGTCTGAATTTATTGAGTATGTATGGCCAAAGCCTTACTTTGGGGAGGGGTAAAAATCACGACCCTTTTAGTTCTTTCCACACATATGCATTGGATGGAGGGTGTCCTTCTTATTAAGCAACAATGATATTATTCCTTCTCAATTTGAGAGAATTTTAGTGAAACATTTTGAGAATCATTTTAATAGGCTAAAGATTCCATAAACTACCACTTTTAACTTCAGAGAGAAGCATATCTGGGCTCTGGGAATCCATGAGCATCCTGACTGGCACTTGAGAACTTTTTTTTGTTTCCAAAATTTAATGATTTTGTATGGCTATAGCCTTATGAGTTTCTTTTTTTTTTGTGGCCAAAATCATGACCTTTATAGTTCTTTCCATGCATATGCATTAGATAGTGGGTGTCCTTCTTATAAAGCAACAGTGATATTATTCATTCTCAATTTGAGAGAATTTGTAATGAAACATTTTGAGAATCATTTTAATAGGCTAAAAATTTCATAGACTTCCACTTTTAACTTCAGAGAGAAGCATAACAGGGCCCTTGGTGTCTATAATGAGCATCCTGACTGGCATTTGAGAACTTTTTTTTTTGGTCCAAATTTAATGAATTTGTATGGCTATATAACCTAAGGAGTTTATTTATTTTTTGGCCAAAATCATGACCTTATTTTAGTTCTTCCTACATATATGCATTAGATAGAGGGTGTCCTTCTTATAAAGCAGCAGTGATAGTATTCATTCTCAATTTGAGGGGATTTATAATGAAACATTTTGAGAATCATTTTAATAGGCTAAAAATTCCATAGGCTACCACTTTTAACTTCAGAGAGAAGCATATCTGGGCTCTGGGAATCCATAATGAGCATCCCGACTGGCATTTGAGAACCTTTTTTTTTTGGTCAAAATTTTTGGGATTTCGTATGGCTTATAGCCTTATCAATTCTCTTCTTTTTTTGGCCATTTTTTTTTAGTTTTTTCTACACTGTATAGAGGGTGTCCTTCTTATTAAGCTATAATGAGATTATTCGTTCTCAATTTAAAGAAAGTACAAAGACACATTTGAAAATCATTTTATTAGTGTTCCATAGACCGACACTTACCTTCATTGAAGAGTATACCCGAGCTCTTGGAATCCATAATGAGCATCCTGACTGGCATTTGAGAACATTTTTTTTTTCTTTCAAAATTTAATGATTTTGTCTGGCCAAAGCATTAAGATTGTATTTCTCATTTTTGGCCAAATCAGAACATTCACAATTTGAAATAAAACACAAGGAAACATTTTGAAAATCGTTTTATTATGTGAAACACTTTCAATCCCAAACCCTGCCACTTCATTGAAGAGTTTACCTGAGCCCTTGGAATCCATAATGAGCATCCTGATTGGCATCTTAGATTTTTTTTGTCCAAATTCATTGATAATGTATTTCCCCACCCCACATCCCCCTCCCCCCAGGCCCCCAATTTGAAAAATAAGAATTATTTGTTAAAAACAGTTGACACATCATACTGTAGCTCTAGGAATCAATAATCAAACATATAAATCTAAACATCATAAGGCTCAGATATAGTCCTGTTTAATTCCAACCAATCAGTTTTAATTAATCTAATCTAAACAATGGTCTAATCAATCTCTCCTGAAGTGAATGTATTAGTGATTCTTATTTTGATATTTTTATAATTTTCTCGACATATAAACTATTAGGCCGGGTTGTCAGATGGACAACCAGTCAAAATCCGTAAAAAATTTGCCCCTAGCTTACATCGTAGCATGAAACATCAACAGCCAGGTACTAGCATTCAAATCTTCTTCAGATACATATTTAATTGATTGCATATATAATAAAATATATATATATAAATATGTTTTTTAGACTCTTCCATTCAACGTGAGACTTGCATCATCTATCTCCTCAGGAATCAACCCGTTCTGCTTGTCCTCTCTCTATCCTCTTTCAGGAAGATACACGTCGCTCTCTGACGTCTGGAATTATGGAGTACTCCTCTGGGAGATATTCTCCAGAGGTAGCACTCCGTACCCCGGCATGAATAACAACGAGGCCAGAGAGAAAATACAAGGCGGTAAGTACTGAAAAACAATGAGAGAGGAATATGAAGTCACCTTAACCTTACCCTCCCCCTTTAAGGAAAATAAGAATATTGGCCAGATGAACTGGAAAATAATAGTACTCACTGTATGCAATTCAAATTAAAATTAAAAGACAATATATAATAGATAACAAAAGTTACACCAGGTGGTCCTCAGTTGGTTACTATAGTTACACAAGAAAGCCTCAGTAGGTATAATAGAGGGTTTCCAAAGCTGTACCAGACAGTTAATGAATTATTCTTTGGGGGAGTGGAGGGGGGTTAATTTTTGTAAAGCTGTAACTGCTTCCTTCTTTTCGTCCTCAAGAAAAATGCCACCTTAATTTACGTTAGATACTAACTACTGCTAGTTACATATAATATGAATGATACAAATGATGTAGAAAAAAGTCTGACATTCTTGGAAATATGCCTAAAATGTCTCGTTATTGACCACTACCATAGCGACCGTTAGATGCCTGTGCTTGTTTTTCGTTGTCATGGTTATAAGCCTATCTTCTCCACAATTTCAGGCTATCGGATGAACCAGCCTCCCGAATGTCCAGATGCCGTCTGGGAATGGATCCAGGCCTGCTGGAGGAAAGAACCAGAGGACAGACCAAACTTTTCAGAAATCAAGACAGCGATGAAGAAGATACATAAAATATTTAAATAGAATGCAATCTCTTTTTAAAAAAATTCAATTATTTCAACATCCAATAGTGTGAGATTCAGTCTGATACAACTCAAGGGTACAGAGGTGAAAAGCCACCATCTTTACAAATCTATTGCCAATGTTTGCTCAGGAAACATCCCAGAAATATGGCCGTCGATTAAGTGAATCCCAAATTACGTGATCGAGAATGTTTCACTTTATCCGGTGTTTTCTGGTGAAGAAGAGAATGGATTGTATGGTTGCATGGTTCCCCCATCAAACACTGGATTCTTGGAACGATTGGAACCGATAACCGTTTCAAAATGGAATATACATAGCATGGCATTTACCTATGTTTAGTTTGTTCATGACAGTACTCATCCAATTATCGTGGGCTTGCAGTCTTGTTAAGAAATGATGTATTTACAATATATTTCTCACCCTGTAAAGTTAATTGTCATTTATACAGTCTGAAACAGTTTTTGATTTAGTAAGTGTACCTAAGTAAGTGTACCTAAATTCCAACTGATATACATTAATGGTAAGTCTCGTTAACTATTTTGTCGTGGGATGACACCAGGTCTTTTATTTATAGGTGAGATGTTGTTCGTTGTCACATTGTGACGGCCATTAGCATATTTACCACAGTTACTCTGATATAGTTGATGGCAAAGTAAATTTGATCAGTGAAACAACATATATCTTTGTGTTCCAACTCTTTTTTTTCTGTATCAGGAAATTTCAAATACTTCTTATAAATTAATTGGCAACAAAAAAGTTTGATCAATAACATCAAGGGAAATATATCCAATGAGTTTTTAGCCATGTTGGAGACACAAGCTGCTTCTTTGGTATTTCCTTTTGCAGTATTTGCTTTGCAAGAAAAGTTTGTATAACACTATTGGACCGTTTGCAGGCAAAAAGCTGGATTATTGATTTGAAACTATTGAAAAAAATTGAAGAAAGAAAATGAGGTTCATATGCAAAAGTTAATAATGATTGTCCCAATGTGCACAAAACAAGGTATTGATTGTTCAACATATTGAAATTCATACAGGCAGAGCTTGGTTAGTGGATCAATAACATGAACTCAATTCTCATTATGAATAATAGTTGTAATATTGTCTTGCAATGTAACAACAATAGATAATAGACAATAGAAAACACATACTGCTAAATGGTTACTCATTACAATGGGGTCTATTAAATAGCTCATTGCTGGATAATTACACATACTGCTAAATGGTCACTAATTTCAATGAGTCTACGAAATAGCTCATTGCTGGATAATTACGCGTACTGCTAAATGGTCATTAATTACAATGGGGTCTATTAAATAGCTCATTGCTGGATAATTACACATACTGCTAAGTGGTCATTAATTACAATGGGTCTATGAAATAGCTCATTGCTGGATAATTACGCGCACTGCTAAATGGTCATTAATTACAATGGGGTCTATTAAATAGCTCATTGCTGGATAATTACACATACTGCTAAATGGTCACTCATTACAATGGGTCTATAACATAGCTCATTGCTGGATAATTACATGTACTGCTAAATGGTCACTCATTACAATGCGATCGTAAAACTAGGTCATTGGTTTGTATTAAATCTAAATAAGATATGGATTGAGTGCTCATTACGATGGCTATTTTTTTCAACATTTGAAAAAGAAATGCATTTCCTTTCTATTTATTCAAGGTTAATCCCCAAAATTAAAAGTCAATATGTCACACAGGATAACTGTTGCATATCTGATATCTCCTCATAATTTTGCAATATTTATATGTATCCCAGAATTGCTTGGAGGATTTTTGTCTCCTTTTCTGCCATTGTAGATATTTTTTTATTTACACAGGAATAGTTTGTATTACATTTGACGGACCAACATTTCATAAAGTTTCTCTTTTGTGCGACAAAGTTTAGTATTTTACTTCTTAGACTGCAATACACACTTTGTGTTTTACTTTCTGTTCTTCGATGGTAACAAATTTGTTGTATCAGAAAAAAGAGTTCCTTGTATTTTCACTTCCTTCTAAGTGTGTTTCAAAAAACTTGATAAAACTGCGCATGTAACAAAAATGTATATATGCCATAAGAAGACATGAAGTTTCATTCTTAACTAGAATTAACACAAGCAGAACTGGAGGATATGTATACAAATGAATTTTAAAGCCATGTATAATTTTGAACAATAATGCAACAGGTTAGCTACATATTTGTATCAATGATTTCTGTATTGGGGTAGGGGGTGGGGGGTGTTTACCTCGTAAACAAACCAATTCATTTTACCCTATATGAATAGGACTTACAACATGGGAGGAAAGGAATAAATTGCTTTCAACCAAAAACAACAACTTTCTTGAAGCAATTACAGAAGCTTTATGCATTTAATTGTAAACTTAATCAAGCCTACAGTGGTTAAAGTGGTGAACAAATCCATTGATCTTCCATAGTTAACACTCAAGAAATTTTTCATATTTTAGGCACAGAAATCACATTGATAATGTTTGAAATTGTTCCACTTGGAATACATTATTTGAGGTTAAAGTTGTCTAGTGAAATTAATGACCTTCATTGGCATGGGATTTTAGTATCTTGACAGGGCAGAAAATTTGTTATATTTTTCCTCAAAATGCTCCTTTAAACATCTGGACATGAGCAAGATGCAATACGATGTATGTTATGTTCAAGATCTCAAACAATAGCAAGATTTTTTTGTGTTTTTTTTGTACATTTTGTCCTTTTTATGTTTTAAACAGTGTTCTGGTTTTTACTGGTAGAGGGAAATCTTAACTTCACAGATATATATTATTTTGCAATCTTTATTGTTATTATTATCAAAAGTAAACTTTTTAATAATTATTTTTCTACAAAAATGTATGAAATAGTTCTTTCTTTTGAGGAAGAAATTACAGAGATGGCTATTAACTATTTGCTTTCAATTTTATCCATATCATGCAACAGATTTAGAATATTTCCCTCTTAATCTGTTTATGTAAATAACAAAGGTTACTACGTAGATGGGTAAATAGTAATTGTAGGTGGAGTGGGGAGGGGGTAGATGAGGATTGATGGGTGAAAATAGGAACATTTGGTGCCAGGGACCAAGGTTTGTAATAATTCATACTCTGCATTATATCGTTTTGTAATATTTGATTTCAACATTATTAAAGGAAAATAAACTTGAGAAATATAAGATCATACATTCATTTGTTTTCATTTAACTTACAGTAACAACTTTTATTTATTGTTTTGAGAAGAGAAAAATTATTCATGACAAATGGTTCTAAAAATTTTATGCCACAGAAAAGAAGTTTGAGGAATGAAGCAAAGAGCATAAGTGACCATTATTTCATTTCTAGCACATATTGGTGGTTAAGCTGATGTTCTTGAAGGTTGTTATAAATTCATTTATTTCTGTTCAAAAAATTTCTTGCTTATATTGCATTGCATATTTTCTAATTCCTACAACATCATGTTTGGCCACTATTAGCTTGTAAATAGTTTACCAAGTATTGACAACTTCCATTACAATTTGTTAAATTAAGATACCACCCTCACTGTTTAGTTCAGAAGCAAGTAGATTGAACTATTTTGCTGTAAACTTTAAGTATATATTTTATCTTACAGATTCTCACGGTTATGTACCTTACTATTAATCCCATGAAAGGTGATATTAACACTGCTTCAAATTATAAATTTTATAATTCTCTGGGTCTTGGTTTAGGGTCCAAATCCTGGTAGGTCTAGAACAGTTCAAAAGTTTGCTTATTGCTAGTAATTTCCATAAATTCTTATCTTCGAAATAATGAAGGAAACTTGAAGCTTTGGGCAGTTTTCTTCATGCCTTTTTTTTTTATGGTTTTACAAGCATCAAAGGAGTCTTGTGCTCGGCTTTCACAGCACATATTTGTCTTCTTCATAGTCATATGCATAGCTAAGATTCAGTACTGTAAGACAAGTACTGAACTCCAGGGAAGGTATTAAGGTGATATTAGTATGAACTAACACAAAGGTTATATTAGAAAAATGTTATGAAATGTGTCAAACCACATAAATAGTTGCAATTGAATAATGAGGTTACGACAACATCCAAGGTTTCCTCAATCAAATCTCATTCAAGCAGAAAGGGTTTTTAAACTTATCTTTTACATTAGAAATGTGTTTAGTGCCAGCAATGTTTTTGTCGCCAAGTCTACACAGTTCATTTACTACATACCACTCTGTTCTCTACATCATGTGGAAACAGTTGCAATATCCATTCAGTTTTCCTTAATGCTGATATGAACTTTCACAAGTTAAAATCTGAAAAAAACATTATGACCAAGACTTTATCTTTAAGATGTTTCTCCATACCCTATTAAACTTTAACAAACCAGTGATTTTTTACTCATGCCTTGCAATTTCTTTCTTACCTTCTTTCTCCACGGTAAATCTGTTTGCCCATAGTCGTACCGGAGTTCTTGACCATGTTTCGTGTCTTTTAGGGCAAACAAACAGAGACAGACTCTCCCTTAAAGTATCTGTTTCTTCATAACAGAATTGGCCTCCCTGCCAATCTCATCATTTACCATCTTTGCAACACAGGCTGTGTCTGTAGCATCAATACTGAGGGCAACAAATTGAAATTTTAAGTGGATTATAAAACAATTCAGAATGACTATGAAACCAAAGGAGCGGGACTGAACAACTGTAAAAGTTGAAACACTGTTTAGAGAGCTGCATAGACAGATCACTCCAATACATAAGATAGTCAAAGCAAAAAGGATTTTTTACACATATAATAGGAAAATGAATGTAACATTCTGGAGGAATTTGCATCCAATTCTTATTGAATATAACCCCTTTTTATCATTGATATTTGTCATTTTTATTCAATGGACACATGATTGTTATTAGACTGTTATTCTCTGTGATGTCTTTATTTACTTCACTCCTCTCTTACCTGTCTCCTACAACACTAACGCACATTTCCTAGTCTACCTAGACGCCACTGGTATAATTTTAGCACTGCGCCCCCGGTGACCTCTCCCATAGGTCACCGCGCACCCTCTCTTCCTTCCGAATTTACCATTGCGAAGGAAAACGCGTGTCTTTCGAGCTCCGTTTTCTCTAACGCCAAACTGAGTTTTTCTTGCTGGAATCCGGCTTCTCATGAACGACGAAGGTTCTTGACAAAGTTTACAACAGGATTCCCCAAGTTTCCGCTAAGTATCCTTTTGTTTTCGGCAGTTTTTCTGCCTCTTTTAACAACTAGGATCTCGCCTCATTTTGCATTACGGTACCTCACACGTGTACGGGTTGTGCGAGACACCTGTACACTGCACTTACGTGTGGTACCGCTAAGACCTATTCACGTATTTTTCGTTGATTTTTACTTGTCTAGGTCCTTTTCTCCCGTGTTCTCTTTACCCTTGGAGTTCCACGGGAAATACTTGGGGGGGCTTTTACAGCCACCCGGGAGCTCCCTTTGAGAGGAGTTTAGACCTTCACATTCCTGTTTTGTTTCAGAAAACTCTGTGTAGGTCACGTTATTCAAACCGCTCTTTTTGCGGTTTTCGTATGATTTTTTTCTCCCGACTTATTCTCCTCCTACAGTATAGGAATTCAGGATGTCTAAGGACGGGAGGACTTCAATTAAATGTGCAACGTGCTCACTTTTTCGCCCCGGGCGTGCCTGGGACGAGCACGCACTATGCCCGCAGTGCAGATCTTGCACTCAGCAGGACCCTTGTTCCATCTGCGTGACCTTCACGCAGGCTAACTGGAAAGAGACGGAAGCCTAGCTGGAAGCTAAGCGTCAACGGCTTCAGCTCCAGCTGGACCATCTTCCACCCACGTCGCCAACTCCGGCTCCTGACCAAACTGCTCCGCAGTCCATGACAAACCTCCGGATGATACACCGCAAACCCCGCGGACCACCGATCCGGAGACAACTTCGAGATCTGAGAATCTCTCGAACCCTAAGGCTAAGGTCAAGGCAAAGACCTATAACAGAGCTAAAGGGAAGGCACCGAAAGCCAGCTCGGTTGCTAAGGGTAGAGCCGCTCCCACTGTGGAAGCCTCTGTTGTGCCCTCCGACCCTCAAGACCAGACAATCAGATCTGCGTCAATTCCGAAGGGAGTCGGGGACACGTAGCCGCTCGCCGGTGCGTCGTCAGTCCCCGGTGAGTCTTCACCGGACTCGGACACGGGCTTTAGGAGAAAGAAACGTCGTAGGTCTATGGAGGCACCATCACCGCCCACAGGACCTCCCTCCGCCAACTGTGCGTGGCTGCTCTCGCAGCTCACCTCAGTCCTATCGCCGCTGGTCCAACACTTGACCCCCGCGACGACCCCCGCGACCCCCAGACCGGGCGGAATCTGTAGCCGATATCCCTCCGGCAGCACGGGAATATCCCGTCCATTTAGGCACCGTGCCTCCACGGGTCCCGAGGAATCTGTCCTCTATCGTTCCGGACCCCGATGCTTTGGAGGTTCAGGCCTCCGAAGCATTTTCAGAACTCGGGGACCGCCTCGAAGACTTTGAGGGCGATCGGTTCCCTGAAACAGAAACGGAAGAGGAGGTGGAACCGCGGGGTACTACCCTACCACCCGACCTCATCGCAAAAGTCGCGGACATTTTTAAGCAACGGTTGGGGTTCGAGGGCTCCCCAGCGGGACCCTCGGCCCCAAAGTCGTCGTCACAACTGCGTCCGACTAACGAAACGCCGGAGGATGATTCCACCTCCATCCCTGTGGACCCGCTCTGTTTCGAACGGGTTGAGTTTCTACAGAAGCAACGGAGGTGGACAGCCTTCCCTGCAAAGCAGGACAGAGCACTCCGTGTGCCGGAGGATACTTGGAAATATCTCTTCCACCCTCCTTCGATTCCGCGGGACGCGACGGACTGCCTTTAGGTTTGACGGGTGGGACTTTTAAGGACCCACACTGTAAACGACACGAAAATACGCTGTTCGAGCTCGACCAGTCGTCACGAGTTGGGATGAAATTCGCGTCAACCTTCCTTCTGGCAGCTGAAGTCCTCATGGGACATCAACAGCAGCTGCCAGAAGACCCGGATCAAATCCCAGATTGCGAAGCTGCGCAGATACTGTGGCTCCTGGGCCCACTAGCCAGGCTGGTCTACGACCAATTCGCAAGAATCGCGATCCGCTCATTGGAAACCCGCCGACAAAGCGTACTGGCAGCAGTAAACTGGCCAGCGGGGGAATCAAAAGAGAAACTGGCGAACCTCCCCATCCTGGGAGAGGATCTTTTCGACGGCCAGTTGGGTGAAACCGTCAAACAAGAATTAGAACGGCGAGAGACTCTGTCAAAGTCGGGCTTCTCCCGCCCAGATACTCGTAGGGGTGATAGACAGTCACCCCCTTACAGACGCCCAGATCAATCGAGACCCCCAAGGGGTAGGGCACAACGCCCCGCTTACTGGAAGCTGGGCAGCGGCAACGCCACCAAATCCTACAGGCGCGGGAGACCAGACAGGTCACCAAGACGCTCCCCTCGGGGGCAGAGATACGGCCGACTCTCACAGGACGATCAACCACCTAGATCATCGTTCGGGGCCCCAAGGCCCTAGGGGTGCCCACCCTACCACGGTTACAGCGTACCCGGCGGTAGGGGGGAGGCTCCAGTTATTCCGGAACATCTGAAAAGAGATGGACCCGGGTCCGTGGGTCCTGGGGGTGATTAGGAGGGGATACCCCATCGAGTTCTCTCGGACTCCCCCAGAGGAGGGAGGCGGAAAGGACACCCCAGTCCCCACCAACCCGGGCCAGAGAATCGCCCTCGAAAGCGAGCTCCATGCGCTAATGACAAAGAGGGCAATAGTGGAGGCGACGGAAGGGGAGGGACCACTCTTCCTTCTTTCTAACGCCAAAAAAGGACGGGTCATGGCGACCAATCCTCAACCTAAACCGTTGAACAAGGGCTTCGTCCGGCCCACTCACTTCCGCATGGAGACGCTCGCAATAGTTATACCGAACCTCGCGAAGGGAATGTGGGCGGCATCCGTCGACCTCAAAGACGCATATCTCCACATTCCTGTCGAAATCGAGTCACAAAACTTCCTAGCGTTTTCGTACAAAGGAAGAACCTACAAGTTCGTGGCACTACCCTTCGGCCTCTCGACCTCACCGCGAGTCTTCACACGAATAGCGGGTGCGGTGGTCGCAGACCTACGCCGAAGCGGAGTGACCTTATATGCTTACCTCGACAACTGGCTCGTCACGGGGAGGTCGCACCAAGAGGCACTCTTCAACCTAGGTCGCACAACAGAACGCCTCGAACAACTCGGTTGGGTGTTCAACAGGGAAAAATCACATCTCATCCCGACCCAAACCATTCAGTTTCTGGGTGCGACTCTAGACTTTCACACTGGTTGGGTGAGACCGTCCTCAGAGCGGGTCACCAACACCTAACAAACAGTTTGCCGTCTACTCAACAGGCGGTCCTCCCCGGCCAGACTTTGGATGAGAGCCCTAGGCCTCATGGCCAGTCTTGTGGACGTGGTACCATTCTGCCGTCTCAGAATGCGACCTCTCCAAATACACCTAGAGCACTACGACCCGGAGCGGGACGTAATCGACACGCGAGTACCCCTGAACGGGTTCGACACGGCCCACCTTTCGTGGTGGCTCACAAAAGAGAACTGGGCCCAGGGACGCCCCTTTCGAGAACAAAAGTCTCTAATCTCTATCTCCTCAGACGCTTCCTTACAGGGCTGGGGAGCGTGTCTGGACGACCTGACAATTTCGGGGGAGTGGGAGCCAACCTGGCGACAGGCCAACATCAACGTGCTCGAGTTGGAGGCACTATCCAGAGCCCTCCACCACTTCGAGTGTCACCTTCGGGGCCACACCGTAACAGCCTTTTGCGACAATACCACAGTAGTGGCCTACGTCAACAGGCAGGGGGGGACGAAGTCCCGATCACTGTGTGCCGCGACAACGACATCTCTCTAAGAGACTCGCACATTGCAGGGAGGGAAAACCTAACGGCGGACGCCCTGTCCAGGGGGGCCCCAAACCCCAACGGAGTGGTCCCTACAGGAAATCACCTGCCGGAACTTGTTCCGCCTGTTTGGGACTCCGAACATCGACTTGTTTGCTTCGGCGGCCAATGCCAAGCTCCCAGTATTTTGCACTCGGACCTTCCACCCCTGGGCGTGGGCGTCAGACGCGTTCTCGATCAGCTGGGAGGGGATGGAGGCGTACGTCTTCCCCCCCCTCTGCCTCATACAGAAAGTGCTGCTCAAACTGAACCTACCCCAAACACGGCTACTACTAATCGTGCCCTACTGGCCACCGTGGTTTCCAATTCTGCTAGACCTACTAGCAGGAACCCCACGCAGTCTTCCAGACTCACCCCACCTAGTGAGCTTGGGCCGGGCCCGAGTCAGCCTACCTCATCTACGGTCCTTGAACCTGACTGCGTGGCCGTTGTCCGGGCTCGGTTCAGAGCGAGCGGCTTTTCTTCAGCCAGGCGGCCAAGCACCGTCCACACTTACGATTCCCGACTGGCACGATTCTTCGAATGGTGTTCCCGTTTACAGGTCCGTCCGGATACTACCTCTCCGGCACAACTAGCGGACTTTTTCATGCTCCTCTTCGAAGAGGGTAAACAACCGAATACCATTCAAAATTACAGATCGGCTATCGCAGTGATCCACTCGGGATTCCCAGATGGGTCATCGGTAGGCACCTGCCCGCGGCTAGCGGCCCTCCTCAAGGGTATGGCCAACCGCAGGCCCATGCGTCGTAAGCTTCCACCGGCTTGGAGTATCAACGGCGTGCTCCATCACATAGCCCGCCCACCTTTTGAACCAATGGGCTCATCCCTACTCAGGGACCTCACCGTCAAGACACTATTCTTGGTGGCCTCTGCCTCCGCCAGGAGGAGGAGTTGCCTGCACGCATTGTCCACAGCAGAAGGACACATCCATTTTGACAGCCAAGGCGTGCATCTGGTTCCGGACCCCAGGTTCCTCACTAAGAACCAGATGCTCGCCTTCATACCAGGGGACATCTTCCTCCCGAAACTGTCCCTGGCCTCCGACACTGCGGAGGAAAAACTGTGGTGCCCGGTGAGGGCACTCAAATGGTACTTACATAGGACAAAAGACCTGAGATCATCACAGGCCCTATTTATACTACCCACAAGCCCTCACTCGGCTGCCTCAAAAGAAACAATCAGCAGATGGCTGGTGCAGGCAATTGGTCTCCATGCGGAGACAGACCAACCGGTCAGGGCTCACGACATTCGAGGCCAGGCGGCATCGAAGGCCCTGTTCCAAGGGGTCCCGGTGGATGATATCCTCCGGGCTGCCTCGTGGAAAACCCCCTTGACTTTTGTCGCGTCCTACCTAACGGACACGGTCGTTTCTGAGTCGACGTTTGGCCATAAGGTGTTGGGCGTTCCTGCGGGCAGGTCCCGCCCGTTGGGCCTCCCACCATCGTAGCAGTGCCACTCTGTGCGTTAGTGTTGTAGGAGACAGGTAAGAGAGGAGTGAAGTAAATACCCCAAAACTCACTGGTTTCGGTATTTACGAACGACGATACTTACCTGTCTCACCCACCTCCCTCCGCCACGTGCGGACCTCACAAGCCCGACACAACACCAACAGTAAAACAATACCGCTTGTCATTCGATACTGGTAGATCATATTTCTCTCATAAGTTATCTATAGTATGTGCTAACACGGCTGGACAGGCCCGGATATACCGGACACTTCCACCCGGACACACCCATCCGGACATATTCTACCGGACATATCCACCCATCCGGACATATCCACCCGGACATATCCACCCGGACATATCCACCAAGGACATATCCATCCAGTCCGGACACCGAACGAACCACGACATCTACGCTCTCAACCTAACCTTCACCAGGTGAGTGCCTTGTGCCTCGTATTATTGCTTTGATTCACACTACCATTCATCCTTTAAGCAGATTAAGAACGCTTCGGCGTGATTTTTCGCATCCCTCTCGGGTGGGTTCTCCCACTCGACTCGGGCCTCCCTGCTGCGGTTTCACGACCACAGTAGAATGGGGCAAATCCGGAAGGGAGAGAGGGTGCGCGGTGACCTATGGGAGAGGTCACCGGGGGCGCAGTGCTAAAATTATACCAGTGGCGTCTAGGTAGACTAGGAAATGTGCGTTAGTGTTGTAGGAGACAGGTAAGTATCGTCGTTCGTAAACCAGTGAGTTTTGGGGTAATTATGCTGATAGCTTATATATGATTCTTTGTGTAGTATAAAAGTTAATTCAAATTTAAGACCAACAACAACATGAAAAAGATTTCAAACACCAATATCAAACATCTCTCAAATTAGCTTGAAAATGGAAAACTATCAAATGACTCCATATAAATACTTCTTTAATTCCCTGTTGCCCACCCGAGTCCTTGCTCACCCCCTCTTCCTCAGAATATAAGGCTAGCATCCACTGCCAGATCACTACATCCAAAGTTGTTCACAAGTCTATGCAAATTTTACTTTTGTCAACATGTGAATAGGCTGGCTTCTCCCCATTTGACTGAGTGTAGTGTCAAGCAAAATGTGGTTGGCATATGGTGCCAGCACTCCCTTTTACCTACCTTATAAACACCCATCCCTCTCTCCCCAGTCCTCCCCTCTCCCCAATTTATTATTCTTAGCTCCATGATCCACTTCCAGGTGACTACATGTAAAACTTGTAAGCATGGCTATGCATTTGTTTTGTTTTTCATAAAAAAAAAAAAATTGTTTTTTCTTTTAAACAAATGTTTAGGCTAGATTTTCTGCACTTAACTTAGTGGATTGCTTTGTGCCAGCCACTCCCTACCTCTAGAAAAAAGTTCCTCCCTCTCTTCCACATTCCACAAAACATTAAATATCAACCTCTGGTCATGCTACCCTGAGTCCTCCCCCCCCCCTCCCTCCATCTGACAAATCTTCTGAAAGGAGACTTTTATTGTAGAAATGTGTACCTAAAATTCTAGGGGAAGTTAGGTTACTCCCCAAAAATTACTAGTGCCTTTCATTTTCTCCTGGCAATAATAACATCCTTCTCACAAATTAGTGATTGATATAGTCAAAATTTGAACCCTGAATGTTGTGAATATTTATAGAAAAAAAATATGCATATTTTAAATTGTTATTTTTGATGTTGTGAATAGTCATAAAAAAAAATTAAACATATACAGACCATAAAATGGGAAGCAAACATTTTAACTTACCATTCTATAATTCCACCATTCTCATACAAGTACATGGCAGTGTTGCCAGCTTTCTTGGTTCTAGCTCTATTGGATGCCTCCTCAGGAGAAATGATTTCTCCTCTTTATTCTAGCTAGAAATCACCTTGCCTGATTTCCTTTGTTGCAAACACTTCCCTTCCTGTCAAGACCTTAAAAAAGAAATGGATTGAACAGGGAAAGAAAATAGAAGAATACTTTGATGTTGCATTCAATGTCTTCAACCTTGGACAGCCTCACTCCCCCATACCATATCGGATTGGGAACAATCACAGAATACCATACACAGTTGGTGTTCTGCAAATGATTCTGTTCTTAAATAATCTCCCTTCTTTCTGCTCACCACCATCCCTCCATCTGTACAACCATTATAATGATACAGTAATGTTATCAAGACCAACTCCCCCACCCCCCTCCCCCCAGAAAAGGAAAGTGTCATAAAGTTCCATAAAGCTGTTTCAACAGTACTCTGCATTACCCTGGTACTAATATACATATTACAAAATATGAGACAGACACTGGGCATGATCCAACCCCCCTCACCCATCACCCCTCCCCACAGGTGGCAGGACGGAAAATTGGATTGTCTTGATAATAGTACTCCATTGAGCAACAATAAATGGAGGTACTTTCCTTTTTTAAACTTATTTACGTCAATGGGACATTCAATCATCTTATGTGTTCATGTAGAAAATATGAGAATAGTTTGGATAGTAAAGATTTCCAGTTGGCCTTTCCTATGTAGTATGTAAGCTAATGCTTGATCAATTACACTTTGAAAGCCAAAACTACATTCTGTAGAATACTTTCAAGTGGTTACTGTAAGCTCTTGTTTAGGGTTTATCATTCCGGTATGTTATTGCCCGGACTTTTCCAACATTTGAATCCCACAATCAATGAGAACATTTCTTGTCAATTTCTATTTATTTTACTAAAATACTTTTCTCTGTTACCTTGCTGATTGATTTCTAATGGTGGTCTTTCTTCCGGAAACACTACAGTTAGAGGTTGAAAAAGTTAGAGATATCTTTGAAGCCCTGCGAAAGGTTAAAACCCTCTATCATACTTAGTCTTGTTAAGACCATAGTTTAAGCTGCTTCAGTGTACACAGAGTACACTAGGGCTGTGAGTTTTCGTTTAGAGACCTAAACGTTTAAACGGCCAATTTTTCGTTCGTTAAAACGTTTAAACGTTCGCGAAAATCGTGAGAAATAGTTTTAGTACCGAAATCGGTCTTTTCCGACCAAATTTCGGTACTATTTTTTATCTTAAGAAAACCGAAAAGTGAATTGCAAATACTGGAAGAAAAAAAAAAGTTAAAGCTTTCATCCATCATTTGTTGACTTTGGTTTCTCCTATTTACTGTTCTTTTTGCAATATGAAAGTAAATTGCAACAAGAGAAAGCTTTTCTGCTAGACGACATTGTCAGCTACGATCGGCACACGCCATATACCAGTGCTGAGTGATGAAAGCTAGGCCTAACATTAGGCTATGCAGTTTCTTATATGCGTGAATCAGTTTGGTGACCTTGTAGTATTGAACTGACCTTGGTGGCCAACGTTAGTAGTTGTGACAAGTACACACTCAAATGACAATATGCAGTTCAAAATAAATTGTTATATCCAACGAGTTTGTCTTCTTTGTGATGTTTAAATTATTTTACTTCAATTTTACAGTAGAAGATATGGAAAATCTTTTCAAACACATTGCGCACAGTTCGTGTCCAAAAATGATCGTTAAAACTTGAAAGGTACATTGCGCAATCCAAAATACTATACGACATGTACAGCCACGCACACAGCTGGCCCAGAAGACACACCTAGCAGTGAGAAAACATTTGAACAGGGCTCTGTTAGTTGAACAACAAAAATGCAAAAAGTAACATTAGACCAATCACAGTTCATTATTCACAGACACACCTTGCGTCAGGGTTGAGCCAAGGAGTACTAAAGTAGTGAAAATGTTGCATATATGGCTCGAAATTACAGATGTTGCCGTTGGACAACTTTTCTTTGTGCGCTAATAGATTTTATTTTCTTTGTTAGTTTCCTTTCACTATTTCTTCTGTTGGTTGTTCGCTTACTTTGATGTACACATGTTTCGAACTTTAACGTGAACAACTTTAACATTTGCTGACCAAATCTCCACATTTGCCAGCGATATTTTTTCAACTTGTACTTGAAGTGAAGACGGTAGATTCTCTTCACTCCTTGAAGAGAATTTTTTTACCGCCAAGACACCACCCGCGAACATGGCTAAAGCCTTGTGTAATTTGGTACATTCGAACACTTTGTCAGCCACTACTGAATTTATTGGACCAATCATATTATAAAGCAATCTTTTTACGATCTCCAATTGATACATTTCCTTTGATCATGTATTTGAACAACTATTACCAAGTTGAGTATTCAACCCGGTATTGTCTGGTGGGAGAGTTCAACGTGAGTGACAGGGATTGTAATTATATCGATCGAACATGCATTGACTGGATTATCTTCGCCGCCGCTGTCGGCTCGATATAAAGTACACTTGTGCCTCGAATCAGGAAGTTTTCAAAAAAGGATAACAGCGTTGCAGAGCGCAAGCTATTCATGCTTGTATTAAAAAATCTGTTAGCGCCGATTAATTGGCGCTAACAGATATAAGTTTTACAAAAAGCTTAGAGCAAGCAGTGTGCTTGCCTTTAAAGCCGGTAGAAAATCTATTAGCGCCGAGTAATCTGTTATTTATACATCAGAAATGTAGTGCATACAAGCCATTCATATCGCCGGATACATCGGGGGGGGGACAATAGTAGGATTACGTTAGCGGTTTATGATTCGACTGATCGTAAGTTGTGTTGTTATTTCGCATAGTAGACAAAATAAACACGGGAATTGATACGCGATTTTTGCCAATAATTTAATTGTCAGTTGATATCATAGTTTCGTTTAAACGTTCATCAGGTTTTATTAAACGTTTAAACGATGTTTCGTTCGTTTACACGTTTTAACGGCACAGCACTAGAGTACATCTTCCTTCTTTACACAAAGCTGAACACATCTTTGCTCAGAGTGCCACCCCCTCCCATACTTGATGTTTATATTCATTCCTAGGGTCTTGTACATTTCTCAATAGTTATCTTATCGTTCTGAGCTAAACGGTCTTTTCGATGTTTTAAGGCAGATTTGCCAAAGTAAAGTGAAGCAGCTAAGCAGATAGCCAGAAGGGTTCACTCCTTCATACATTCATGTATGTCCTGCATCCCACCCTCATGATTTGTTCTGTAAGAAACTGATCATCATGGCATAGCAATTTTGTACAAATCCCGCATCTCTTATATGAATAAAGATTCATGCTGTTTGGAGGAATGTCCACGATTTTTGTAACGGACAGAATCCTCAGCCAGGTGGTATTCAGTGAACGATCTCCTTCAGATACTGGGTATACTGGAATTTATCTTGTATACTGGGTATACTGGAATAAAACATGTTTCTCCATACCCTATTAAAGTTTAACTATGAAGTAAATATTTACTCATGCCTTGCAATTTCTTTCTTACCTTCTTTCACCACGGTAAATCTGTTTGCCCATAGTTGTACCGAAGTTCTTGACCATGTTTTATGTCTTTTAGGGCAAACAAACAGAGACAGACTCTTCCTTGAAGTATTTGTTTCTTCAAAACAGAATTGGCCTCCCTGCCAATCTCATCTTTTACCATCTTTGCAACACAGGCTGTGTCTGTAGCATCAATACTGAGGGCAACAAATTGAAAGTTTAAGTGGATTATAAAAACAATTCAGAATGACTATGAAACCAAAGGAGCAGGACTGAACAACTTTAAAAGTTGACACACTGTATAGAGAGCTACATAGACAGATCACCCATTGTATATGATAGTACAAGCCAAAATGAATTTTTGACAGGTTAAATAGGAAAATGAATGTAACATTCTGGAGGAATTTGATCTTCAAGTCATATGTTTTGATGTACATTTGAAGTTGTCTCTTTTCACACAAAAGTCAACCCCAAGCATCAAGTATGATTCCTGATTTGCAAGTTATTCATTCCAAGGTGCAAACATACAGTAGTTTGTGAAAGGTAAAAAAAAAACCTTTGTTGTCAGTGCGTAAGTCTGACATCACCCTCGTTTGCTTCAAGTCCACTTCTGGTGAAAAATCAGTGTAATTCAAAGGTGATATCTCGCTCCATCAGACAAATCTTTGGAAAGTAGACTAGGTTTTATTTGTAGAAATATGCAGCAAATATTCTCAGGGAATTTAGGCTACGCCATGAAAAATAGTAGTGCCTTTCATTTTCTCCTGGTAATAATAAAATCCTACTCACAAATTAGCAAGTAGTGTGACATTTGAACCCTCCATTTTGTGAATATTTATAGAACAAAATATGCATTTCAAAGTTTAAATTGTTATCCTTAATGTTGTGAATAGTCAAAGAAAAATAAACATTTACAGACCATAATATGGGAAGCAAACATTTTAACTTACCATTCTATAATTCCACCATTCTCATAAAAGTACAAGAAGGTGTTGCCATCTTCCTTGGTTCTAGCTATTTTGGATGCCTCCTCAGGAGAAATTATTTCTCCTCTATAGTCTAGCTAGAAATCACCTTGCCTGATTTCCTTTGTTGCAAACACTCCTCTTCCTGTCAAGATGTCAAAAAAGGAATGGATTGAAAAAGATTTTCTGATACAGGGAAAGAAAATAGAAGAGTTCTTTGATGTTGTGTCCAAAGTCTTCAATCTTGGACAGCCTCACTTCCCGCGTTCCATATCGGATTGGGAACAATCACAGAAGGCCATACACAGTTGGTGTTCTACAAGTGACTTTGTTCTTAAATAATCTCCCTTCTTTCTGCTCACCCCCATCCCTCCATCTGTACAACCATTATAATGAAACAGTAATGTTATCAAGACCAACTCTTCTAAATGAACACCCCCCATCACCCCACATACAAAAAGGACAAAACAAAATGAGAGAGACACTGGGCATGACCCCCTCATCCCCCCACCCCACCCCAATGCCAGTGGCAGGAAGAAAAATTGCTTTGTATTCATAATAGTATTCCATTGAGCAACAGTAAATGGTGGTACTTTCCATATTGGAACTAAATCAATTTACCTCACTGGGACATTTAGTCATCTTGTGTGTTCATTTAGAATATGAGAACAGTTTGGAAATTAAAGACCTCAAGGTCAGTACTTTTTGAAAACTTCTAACAATTTAAGCATGCCAAAATTTAGGGCCAATGCAGACTACCTTTAACATACTGTACTCCAATGTCAGAAAAAAGCAATTTGACCAACGTTCAAGTTGAAATTTTTAGTGTTAGTTTTATAATTTAAGCTGTGGATCATTTCCCACTTAAATTTGATGCACTATCATACAGAATATCCTAAAAAGGCATTAAATGATTTTTTTTTTACATCTTACCAATGCCTCACTTGAAAGTCTTCCTTATCACACTCTGATTGTAAATGATGGAGGCAGTCCTGGTGTAGGGTGATCTTATTATGAAACTACATAAAAAAGAGAGATAACACAAAACATTTAAAATCATAAAAACAATACACATGCAATGACATTGAAAGCAGTAAGTTAAAAGCAGAAGCAAAACTGGAAAATGTCCCATAAGTAGCTGCTTAAGAAATAATTACTACTGTTTAATCTAATAATAGGTAGAAAGTTTAAAGAAAGAATTCTTTAATATGGTTTGTTTGATTTTTTTTTCCATTTTGTATCAGAGACATGCTGCTCTCAAAATAAATATTTGTTAAAAACAAATCCAAGTGGCAAGGTATGATCCAGAGTAGTTAAGACTCACAGCAACTTTTGATAATTTATAGCTTCCACACAAAAGATAGCCACTATAAGTACCAGCCATAACTAGTGATTATCTAATGGCAGATGATATTTCCTTTTGCACAAGTGTAGAATCCAAATTCATTTAAAATCAAATGAGCTATTGGTTAAATGATGAAAAACAGGTTGGAGTCAGTGGAAATTTACCCTTATAATATAGGAGTTTTTATTTGCATTCAGTAATTTATTTTGTTATTTTGAGGTTAATAGTAAGGGGCTGGTTTAGAAAATTTTATGGTCTATGGTAGCCCCCTACTTTAAAGGTACAGAAATATTGCAGCACTCTATCAGTACCTGTTGGCTAACAGCCGGCTGTATGTTTAAAGTAAGGGTTTGCAGCTAATAAACTTTTGCAGAACTTTGCTTAAAATTAACTTGTTAGTTTTGTTGAAATACCAACAAAGACATCATGGTGAAATTTGTCAAATGTAGAGATAATTGTTTATAGACCTAACTTGATCAGTACCTCAAAACAAAATTGTGATCTCTAGAGTGACTCACCATGAACCAACTGGAATATGCACTCAACAATTAGCTTTGAATATATAAACATTTTTTGCACAGTAAATGAGTGAAGAAATTCTAGTTTCTGTATGGGACTGAAGTTACTGTTACATTTTCTTGAAAGTAATTATCAAAATATATGAAAATGCATTTAAGAAGTAGAAGCTTCTATACTATGTTTTCATTCATCAACATTTTGGCAGTTTGAGAAGATAACAGGTCATTTTGTCCCACTACCAGTTTGCACACTACCAGTGTGCCTCCCAAGTAGAAATCCTTTCAAATTCCCACATACCTAACAGTTTGCCTCCTCACATCTATCCAATGTGTACTTTCAAAAATTGCCAGATGCTGTTATGAATATTCAAATATTAGGATTAACTCTGTGACAAAATGCCATGTTCAGCAAATTTAGAGTGGAATATAATATGTTCAGACAGGTACTTTATTGCTGAGAAGTGATGAAGGTCAAATGTGGGTCATCAACATGCATATATTTGATGTGATTTAAGTAACAATGAAGTTTTAATTTCATTGTTTAGATATAAAAAGTTGTAAATAAGGACAATGTTCCACATGAACAATTTACTTAAATGGCACAGGCCTTGGCAACTCATGAACATATGCCATCAATGCCAACAACCAATCAGGTGATGAGCTGAGACTTGTAAACACATCAGCAACTTAAAGGAATTAAACCAATGCTCCCCTCTAAGGTCACTACTGTACTCTCAGCTAATTCATCAGAGTCATCCAGGCACCTGATAAACAACAGCAATAGGACAAACCAAACTTTTCAAACCTACTTTTCTAATATCAAATATCACCTGTACTCATGTACACATTCCATCAATGACAAGGACCATGTGTCGAGCTGAGACTTGCAATCTCATCCACTCAGGAAGGATAATTAATATTCATCATATATAAGTAAGATATTTTGTAACATATTAGTTCAATAACACTATTTTCATTTTTAAGATGTAATGGCTGAATTGTATGCACTTATGATGGTATTTCTTTGCTCTACCATGTGGTGAGCAAGTTGAGCAGGAGCGAGTAGGAGTCAGCCTAGCTAGAAGTAAACAGGGATGAGACTGAGCCGGGAAAAAAAAATCTGAAATTCATCGATTGCCGTCCCGGGGGAGGGGTTTAAGGGGAGGGGGTGTCCCCCTACCCTTGAGAAAATTTTTGCCAGGTAAGGAGGGCTTAGATGCAAAATGGTGGACTCTAGAAGGAATCTATCACATCACGTAACTCGCCAAAAAAGTGTGGAATTTCTGCTTGTATAATTTATCCATTAGCTTTTTTGCAACAAAAAAAGGCTTTTTTGCTTGCTCTGTGCTACTTGATTCCACCACTGGTCAAATTCAGTGTTCCATCCCTTCACAGTCCAGCATGTTCGGCAACAACAACAAAAAATCCCCCCCCCCCCCAAAAAAAATAAAAAAACGCGAATTACGAGAAAAAATGCGAAAATGAAAAGAAAAAAAATCGGAAATCCGCGTTTCCGCGGAAGAGTCTCATGCCTGAGTAAACCTTAGACAAAACCAAAATAATAATTTGCACGCAGAGAGCATAATTGTTCTTTTTCAATCAGTTTAGTTACTAAAATATAATGGAATAAATGCATTCGTACTGTCCAACAAACATGTCATTTTGGGGTTCAATTTTTTTAAATTTTATTTTCTTCATTAGGATCACAACAGGAAAAAGAGCATTTTATGCACTTGTGTAATCTTTGTATGGGCACTCACCTCGTGGCCCTGGGCATGCTGGGTGAGACTTGCCCCAGCTGACAGCCCTTTCAGCTGCCCTACTAAATTGGGAGGGTCATAAGGAGAGGAGAATTGTTTTCAACAAGGAAAACTAGCTAGACTTAAATGTCAATATGGTACTATCCATGATGAGACTCTTGCTGGTAATTGTTAAGGAAAAATTCATGTTTATTGATTTTGTGTAGTTTCATGAATGAAAGTTTTTTGGATCACCTCATGACGGCATCAGCAGTGGGTTTGGAAAGTGGGTTGGCCAAATTTGCATCTTCTCACTTGACAAGTACATCAGTGGCGCACAAAGCATGATATTTTCTTTGGATCACACAAATAGCTGCATAGAGCCTTGATGTCTGAATAAGGGGCAGGGGTATGAGGGGAGGGGTGTCCATAGCTTATTTCCCAGATTTAGCCATGTGTTTAGCTCTGAAATTATGGTATCTGCATAAAGTGAATCAGAGAAACAAAACTGAAGGTTTTGGGGAAAAGTGCAATGGTCCACCCTTTATTACCTTCCCTCCTCCCTCCCATGTTATCCAATCCACCCCCTTCCCTATCACACCTTCTCATGTTATAGATGTTTATTTGGACAAGATTAAAGTAGAAGGCAGATACTGAGATACCATTAGATTAGCACTAAAAATTGGAAACGCAAACTAACATGGCCGAAGCTATTTGTTATAGGCCTCAGTAGACCAAGCCCAATCACTAATATTCATAAGTTGTGCACCAAAACAATAGGGATCACCAACTTCCCAACTTATTAACAAAGTATGGTGTCACTCTAGTATGCATTTTGTAGAGATATTTTGTTCACAAGCTCATTGTCACATACTGTACACACCCAGACACCAACTTGATTGCATAGGTTTTAGTTGCCTCCAGTATGGGAAGTAATTAACAAGGAGCCAATCAATTGTTTCAAGACAATACAACTCACTGATGTATGGTGTTTTCTCCTTCTTCAGCATCATAACTACTGTGTTTATATCTTTGGCATCAATCATTTTGTCTATATATAAGAAAAATATGTAATGACAACCTAGACCAGTAGAAATATCATGGCTTGCTTTGCACTACTGATCATTATTTCGCATGAAATGATAGTTTATAGTGTGAACTTTTCATTGTTTATCAACAATTAAATCACATAATTAAATTAGTAAGGGTTGAGTTTGCATATGATCAACCACCAATAGAAATGACTTCCTTGCCAAAAATGAGCTATTAGCCACAAAAGTTGTTATTAATTAACTTTTACTAAAAAGTGCAAATTGTTCAAATCTGCATTGTTGATAAAGTAATGATAATAATCATATTTACATGAGTTCAATCCAAATGGAAAAATAAAATAATGTTATAGCCATACAGGAATTAACATTCTAGTTTAGCAAATTTAACAAAATGGTAAAATATTCTCCAATATGATAATTTCTCACTGGTTCATGTTAACACCTACAGTAATCAACCAAGAAAATTTGGTAAACACCACAATTATTAAATGTAACAGTCAATGTTATGTTTTTGGACTAATTAGTAATTGGCATTAGAATGGAATGATCCACACAACACAAATACAACTTTATGAAATGTAACAAAACATTCCCCCAATTATTGGCATGTAGAAATCTTGTATTGGTCCATAAAATTTGTTTTAACATTTTATGTTTGAGTTATAATAAAGTTTTCAAATTTTGTTAAGGTCAATTTATGTTGTACAGCAGCACATTCCATGCTTGATGAAATTTTACCTACTTTATAGTTGTGTATATATTGAAAACTTAATTCATAATTAATTTATGGTACGAGTACCAACAATCCAACATAACATGGCATATTGGCTCATTTAACTACATAATCCAAGATTCCATTATAAGACATACACACACACATAATCACACAAAAACATGCAGACTTCACTATGTCTGATCAAACCTCTCACCTCTAATCTAGGATTTTAACTTTCTTGCTGGTCTCTTCGCTCGAGTCCCTTGAATGATGATCTTTGAGCTTTGCATGGTGATTATCACACTGAAAATAAACAAGGTTTGAGGTTATAATGATGCATTCATAGTTTTAAATAGCTATGGACAACTTTTCTGGGAGTCATCCTGTTCCAAAGTTTAATCTCTCCCTACCCCTTCTCCACACCCGTACCCACCATTCCCCAATAGCCTCCTTTACTCTCTTCTGCCCCCTCCCATACAATATGACAGGGAAAACTTGTAAAACATGACTCATAGACTGCTTCATTAACACTACTATGCCAAGAGTTTTAAAATGTCTTTGAATCCTAATTGTCCAAGCAGTTGACAAACTGTCCATACTGTACTTATCATGCCTTATCGATTACATAATGGCAATCCAATATTTGCAAATATTTAAGTACAATCACAAACAACGTTACCAATGGCAATACATCCAGGCCAGCCAAGTTGGTGTGAGCAACAAAAATCAAAATTATGTTTCAACTGGATTCTCGACTCTGATATTCTTGTCCCGGCCTTCACTCTGATTCTGACATGGCTTGGACTCAGGACATGTTGACTTGGACTTGATTTTGGACAAGTGAACCTGGCTAGAGCCCTGCTATATGCCTCACTATTGGTTGCTCAGATCATATTAATTAGGTCACATGGGTCAATATTATATTTTATGAATTTTTAAATGGAAAATCTGAACTTCTTCAAATTGGCTGGCCTGGAGATACTGCTACTGAAGTTGTGATTTTACTTAGATATTTGTAAAACATCAGATTGCCATGATTGCAGTTGTATAAACAATGATGAACCATATATAGAAGTGCTTTTCCAATGTAACAGCATGTTGGGCAAGGAAATGACAGCTAAAAAGGAAAGAAAACAGAATTAAAAATTACAGGAAAATCATGAAATTACAACCACAAAAAATAAAAAATTAGAGAAACACATTCAACATTAATGAATAAGAAAAGCAAGCCACTGTAAGCTTGGATAAAAACAGTTCAGCACTGCAAGCAACAATTCCCGCTTTCCTGAAATGATGCAAGTGAAAGATAGTATAATTGACCCATGAACAGGAATTCCGATTCACAGCCTGACTGGACAAGCATAGCCAATGTTAGCTCACACATATAGTCTGTATGAAAATATAATCAGAAATGCCTGCATGCACATAGCCACAACCAAAGATGTACAAATCATCAAACAAGAACATAAGTAAATTCAGCCTGAGAGTTGATGATGGGGATATTTTAGGTTACAAACCAAAATTATCATCAACTCATGCACCGGTGCTCAACCTCTGACCAGTGAGAACTGCTTAGGCGTACCTGACATTTATATAGGCTATCATTAATAAGAGAATGCTGAACTTGGTCTGTCATTTCTCCATAACCTGAATTTTTGAGACTCACAAAACACACATCATTTCTATTCATAGCAGACATAAATCAACTATTCATAGGACACAGTCTGCCCTTTTACAGATGTCATGAAAATCCCTTTCTAACCCCTACTACTTCACCAATTTCTGGAAGGCCACTTTCATCATGCCACAAATGAGCTTTCTGCCAAAGTCTAACTGGACATACAATATATGGCCAAAAGGCTAGGTAACTTCTGATGAACATGACACTCTTGTCAAAATGCAAACATTCTACAGCCTCTGATATGGCAAGGTTCATCCTTGGCTTGCACAATGACAGACTGACTACCCATATCAGAGACATTCATTCCTACAATCTGACCAAGGATAATAAACCATACTCATTGTCTCAGACTGGAACTGTTTGTAAGTTAATCCTTAACTGCTCCAGCCATCTGTGAGTCTACCTACTGTAGGTCCCTATCTATCAGTCCTGAGACAAGAGACACACCCCTTCACAGACCATACTTTGCTATAATCATGTCAATTAGTTCATTTTTCATTGCTATTTTATGTCTATTTGAAACACATCAGTTCAACAATGTTATATGCTTTGAGGATGAATTTGAAAATTATGTCAACATACATCACACTCTTTACAAAATATTTAACCAAGGAATAATAGCGCCACTGATGAATTTGATTTGGTATTCACCATGTTGTACGATATCAATATTTAAGCAGGTAATCATTTAAACACTTTAAGATGGCAGCAAAATGAATTGATTAGCTGCAAACTCTCATGTCCATCAAAAAATCACTGCAATATGCCATATATTCAAGTCACAATTCATTCTCTGAATACTTTATTTCAACATACTTCCATCTATTTCTATCTTTGCAGGTTTTCCTTCCAGTGTGTCATCACTTAAATTCTTTACTCTAGTCGCCATCAAAATCTGCGTAACTACTGTACAGTATAGGATTGCCCCTCTGTGAAGATACAAATAAATTAAAACATGGTTACTATCTTAGAAACTTACATGATGGGTTATTCAATACATTATGGGTCCAAAAGTGTGGCATTTTGATAAAATATTTACTTTCAAAATTTAACAAAAGTACTGTGAGTAAATATTATGACACAAAAATAGTATTTTTATTGCATGTGCTATCAAGACACCAAGCTCACTATCTCCAAGTTAATAAAAGTCTTCAATCTCAAAACCTGGTTTGATTGTACATATTAGCTTCACCTTTTTATAACATTTCATACTATTAGTGTTATATCAACACAAATTTGTTACAGTACTTGGCTATCGAAGATTTCAATAACTATCAGGGTTGAAACTGAAATTTCTTTACTTTTCCAGGATTTTCCACTGGACAAATCAAAGTTATCCACTGCTGAATAAAGTTACTGACTGACTGGAGTAACATCACACAACACAAAACATGGTCTAGCCACTTACAACATCTTCAGATCTAGCTGGAATAGAGTTACTGACTGACTGGAATCACATCACACAATATGAAACATGGTCTAGCCACTTAAAGTGCTGCATCTTTAGATCTAACAGGTGAGACCTTGTGAACTGTGAAGGGTTATTTCTAACAGGAGACCTTTTGAACCGTGAAGGGTTATATCTGAAAGTACCTTGCAATGAAAGTACTTTTGATTAAGGGCACAAGTACAGGATGCTACTACAAAATTGCATGCTGATTGAGCAGAAAAGGATAGAGCTAGATGCTGTCATTCAAATTGGAAGAAGAATGTGAGTTTCCTTAATAAAAAAGGCAGTAATTTTACTTGTCAAAATATTAGAACTTTACTTCTTACATTGTGTGAATATGATACTTTTCATAAAAAAATTTGCTACTTACATTTGTCCTCACTAGTACTTAAGCTGCAATCTTTGGCCTTTGTCCTTCACCTGGTGTTGCCTGGCTACATGGTGTGCAAGGTAGAGGACATGCTTCCCACAACTGACACACTGTATTGCTCATCTATTCTCCATATTTGCCTATAGGAGAATATACGAGAATAAAAAAAATTGCTGTATAAGATTATATGAGATTCTGTATGGAAGGATCGATAAACATTTTGCCTGTGAGTCAAGAAAAGTATCTCAATGGGACATAATAAATCGTGTGTTGAAGCGGTGAAGCCTTGAGAAAAGTGAGGCAAAGAGCCAGATCATTTATAAGTCGTCATACATACATTGTCCATTCGACTTTGAAAACGGAATTTGATTTTATCCATTTTCCGAAAGAGTAGGTGTACTTTTCACAAGAGAGACATGTTATGGTGACCAGATCAGAGTAGTAAGTACTATACTCCTGACTTATAAGAACCAACTTTGAAACATTTTCTCGCCTCTTATAAGCAAGTGGAGTGCTTTATGCAACTTTTAATGTCTGGAAAGTGTCATTTCCGGTAACAGAGAAGCATATGGCAAACATTTTCTTGCTTGTATTATTTTAGTGCTCTACTCAGATAGTGTCAGTTGTCCCAGGAAAATGCAGTGAAGAAGCAACCCTCCCTCCACCTTCCACCCCACTCCCCCTTTCCACACACCTACTTTTGTGTAATATTTCCATATTAGTCTATGCATGCAGTTTTCAGTTAAATGTTAATGTTGCAAAGTGAGTAGTAGATTATGCAGGATAACAGATCCCACCTTATGAAGTGAGAGTGCAAACACTGTTGATGCATATCTACATTCAGTCACATATTGTCATAGATGAGATGTTATCACGAGTAGTGGCTTCAGTGTGTTGTATTGCCTACAAAGCTTCAATGTCCAAACATGGTAAGTGAATATCATTAGGCCTTTAAATCATAGTTGAGTAAATTTATGCAAATTGCCTGTAATTAAAGTTACTATCCAGAACATACCTGGCTATAGGCTTTGGCCTAGCCTACCTCAAGACTCAGATTACTGGCTACGCCTTTAGCCTGCTTTACTGCTAAGGCCCTATACACTTTTGCCACACTTACTTGTACATTGTTGGGAATATGTTGCAAATGGAGAATGTGTTTGAATATTTCTTCAATTCTAGTGGATATATTAATAAACTGAATTATTGTAGGCTTTGTTATGACCTAGGCGAACCTATGTTAGAATCTTACTCTTCAGACTGGAAAGAACTGTGACCATATGCCAAAGAAATACTGCAAGGTGGATGTGATTTTGTTCTGTAATTGTTCGCCACACTATCTGAGCGGAGCGCCACCATCGGTTGGCGCAGAGCGTACAAAAAATTTTGGTCAATAAGGCCTCCTAGATCGCAGGAAATGGCACTTCCTGGACCATATAACTTACATCTGTAATTGTATATTTGGAGGTTTCGTGTAATGAAAATCTGGGTGAAATCATCATGCGTTATGGGGATAGTAATATATTAGTACCACCCTGGAACACATCACATGACCCTCCATGCATGGTACCAGGGACGTAGCCAGGGGGGGAGCAGGGGGAGCGACCGCTCCCCCCCTTTCAGTGTCGATTTTTTTTTTTAAACTTGTTTTTTTAGCATGGTATTTTGTCAGTGCTCTTTTGATCTTGAATACTCGTCAGCTCCGTTAACTCGGTTATAATCGTAGTAACATTCACGCCTACTGATTCAACTACTAACTTAGTTTGGCAGATGCAATTAGCTAAATTTAGCCTATAGCCTATTACAAGACTACAGTTGGCCACTGCGTAATAAAATACATATTGCCTACCTAACCGCACTCTATGGAATGTCACGAACCGTATGCACAACAACGTCGACAACGTTCGTTCTCATCCTTTCTATGATTCGTCCTAAGTTGTGCACGAACAGCATGTTATGAAGCTAAGCTATAGCAATCGTACGTGATACGCACTTCCTTTAAATAATTATTACACTGCTAACGATAACGATATTTGTTTTTAGGCCACTGCATATCATGGCTATATTACAAAATATGAAAGTTTATATTGTCCATCAGTTAAGTTCGTCAAATGTATTAAAGTCCAGACATTGGACAATAAACAAGAATCATCCTACTGGAAAATTGTAAAAGAGCACTATGTTTGTCTTTCTGATATAGTATGTAAAAGAACATGTAAAAGAATTCAAACAGGAAACAAAATCTGCTGATAATATGATATCCGTGATCAGGGGCGTAGCCAGTATGTAGCACTGTAGGCCCAGGCCTACACTTTTTTTTGGCCAAGTTATCTTTTTTAAAAACACCCATATTTCAAATCCATAAGCTTGCTGGACGAGTTTAAGAGTCCAGACAGGAATAACTATTGAAATGAACGTAGCAAGAATATGGCTAAATTAGGTGACCTAGTCTTCTAATTTAGGCTGTCATTTCTATCGCGTGCCGTTTCATTCAACACTCTACCCGCCGAAAAAGTCTAGAATCCGATCTTGTCAGTTTTTTTAACATCTAGTTAAGAACCCGTTTACGCAGATAAAATTTCAGTTGAGGAAATAGTTGAGAAATTTGCATCAGATGGCAATCGTCGGATAGCTCTCGCCTTCTCTAATATTAGGCTAACTTAAACATTTACAGTTGTATCAAAGACAATTACTGGCTATAGTTGTATCAAAGACATTTCTGGCCTATCTGTATCTACAAGTATCAGCAATTGAAAAGTAAGACTACTCTGTACATGTACTTTGCTAATTTTAAATACTGAACATTATGTAGTATTGAATTACGTACTATTTTAACTCGTTTGTTTTTTTGGTTTAAAAGTGATATTGAATGAGGTGTCTCAAGTTAGCAAGAGGCCATGAAACCAGAATGAACACTCGGGAAGGGCCGTTTCCGGCCATCTGGGGGGTTTGTAAAACCAAAAATTTTCTTGTACGCTCCGCGCCAACCGATGGTGGCACTCCGCTCAGATAGTCGTGCCTACAATTTGAAAATCCATATCAGTCGCAAAAAGTGCTCCCCCCCTTTCAAATTCCTGGCTACGTCGCTGCATGGTACGCACATATTTACTGTGTGGAAGTTTCTCCAGATTTATTAAACTCGATGGTATGAACCATGTTGCGTCACTTGCACTGTTGCGGCTGAATTTTCCTCCACGCTTAGGCGATACGCCACTCCAACTGTCGTACTTTTCCCTGGGGCAGTAATGTATGCCGTACGCCAAATTTATTGGCGTACATTTCCATACGCCAAAGATCTTTGAGTGAAAGGTCGTACTTTCCAGTATGGCTCTTCAGTAGACCAAGCTATAAGGCAAGGTAGGCTATGTAAATGTCATCTTCAGTTATTCTGGCATGTGGATCTATCGTTAGGGATGAAGTTTTAAGTAAAATGAGGTGGTGATAATTGCTGTCATTAGGCTTAAGTCATTTCGCATCCAAAAGGACAGCCGTATAGCTGGTCTAGGCCTAGGGGCCTACAGTAGGCTAACTAGCCTACATCCAACTTTCCAAGGTCCAGTGAATAACAATACAGCACTAGGCCTAGGCCTAGGCTAGGCCTACTCACTAGATCATTAGATGGGCAGACGACACTAAAGTAATTATATTCCTATGTAAATGCTTCTGCTATCGCTTCTTAATAATTACCTGTGAAGCTGCAGTCCACTGCCACATTTTTGGCGAAATGCGGCACACTATATCACCATTTGGAGTGATTTATGTAAACTTTATCACTTTAGTTATGCCAAAGGCATAGTGTTTGTACTTCGCGCTGGTACTTTCTTGCCGTACAAAGCAAGGTGGAGTGAGGGCTCTTGAAAACGGAAGTACGTCACAGGTCAAATTCTCTGTTGTCGAAACACCTTGGAACTAACCTCAGCCCCTTCTGCTGCCGATTGGTTAGCTAGTGAGTTGTAATACTCTAGCCGATTTATGAATGTTGTAATGGTCCTATACTTGCCTTGAACACGGGGTTTTGTGAAATACTGTAGCACCGTATCACAGATCAGCAGCAAGAAACTTTTGAGCATCATGACTCTGGAAATTGAATCCGCGGAGTAAGTTAATTTGAGTTATTGTCTATTTATCTTATTCGTACTTCTTTAAGTTCAACCACGCACTATCCTCTGTGGATATAAAATCAGTCATGTTTGAGACCCATCTAACTTACTTTGGTATCAAAGCTTAGCAAGGCCCTGCATTTACTAACGCTACTCAACAGTACAGTGTGCAGGCTTCGTTAGATCAACACATCACTTGTCATTCTACCAGATGTGCGAATTAGGCTAACTATTTCGGGGAGAACCGATTTTCAGTTGTCACCCACATTTTGACTTTCCATGTAAATTTGGCAAAAGGTCATGATGCATTGCTCTAAGTCCAAGTTATCTGTAATGCAAGAGCAAGGACAGGGTTCAAGCCCCAAGATGCAAAGCCCAGCTAGACCTTCCTCTTCATAATCATTTTAATCGATTTTCATTTTCATAATTGATACTTATTTACTACTTTACTTATTTAGGAATTTGCAAATACTGCAACGACCTTGAACAACACTGATGATCTTCAGCATCAAACAAGAAACCCTTTATTCATTAGAACAGTCAGAAATAAACTTTCCTTGGTTTGTATTTCAACAAATCCAAATGAAAAGTCACACTAAACATGAGAGAAATCCAGCATTTGAACACATACGGGTAGTCAGTCTCATGTTAACATATTTCTTACTACAATTTAGTCCCATAACTTTTGTTTACATGCTTTACATGCCATGTTTTATAGATTGATTGTTAAAAAATGAGGCTAAGTTTGAGTAATCCATAGACCTAGGCTATATATTATCAGTGAAGCCTGGTTCTTATTTAATTATTCTTTTTTAATACTGTTGTTTCTCTTGTACTCTTCAGTGTCATCCGACTCATTCAGCAGTATCTAAAGGAAAATAATATGCAGAGGACTTTGGGTGTTCTGCAAGAGGAATCAACAGTTTCCCTCAATACAGTGGATAGCATAGATCAGTTTGTCTCAGATATTAACAACGGCCATTGGGACACAGTCCTTCAAGCTATACAGTCTCTTAAGCTACCAGATAAAACTTTAATTGATTTGTACGAACAAGTAAGTACCGTTTTCCTTTTTAACAGTTTTAATAGAATGATGAATATATTTAGTTCTCTTCAAAATATACAAGAAGCATGCTTTTATTGTATAATGGTTTAAATTCTTAAGTACTTTTTTTTTTCAACTACATGATTTCAAAACTGTTCTTAAATTTTGCTAAAGTTTTCTAACTTCAAAGCTGTGAAAAGTTGCAATTTGCATTTTAAAAGCAAGAGATTTTTCCCAGCTATGTTCTTGTGCTTAAAATTGACTTTACATTGTGAGAATTTGTGATATATTGTGATAAACTTGATTTACTGTGATATAGTTTGGTGACACTTTTACCATAAATATTTCATGTATTCCTTTTTTCATCAAGTGAATATTGATAATGTTTTGTGAAATAACATGCTCTTTGTAGTCACATTTCCCTTTTTCCTATTTTTCGTTGACAACCAACTCAACTGCTTGCCTTCCATAAAAGTTAGTCACACATTTGCTTAGGCAAAATTTGTGAAAAAAGATGTAGCCTTAGAAATGATTTATGTATATTTTTCTATTTACGATTTACGTCCTGTTACTTTAACAAAACAAGATATTTGGCCTGCATTTAACCAGTGCAGTCCTTAAATCTTTCTTGGTAAAGCTGACAGGCATTTTTCAAATAATATCATTTTCCATCTAGATTGTGCTCGAACTGATAGAACTTCGGGAGCTAGGAGCAGCCAGGTCATTGCTTAGACAGACAGATCCGATGATTATGTTGAAACAGCAACAACCAGAGAGATATGTTCATCTGGAGAATATGTTAGCAAGGTCATATTTTGACCCACGTGAGGTAGGTGTACCCACTAGACTAGCCCCAAACCGCGTGCGGCCATCTGAAAAAGTTAACTTTCAGTTGCTTGCAAGTGTCGTTTTGTTCGTGTCGCTAAAAAATGCAGACAGAACAGTAACGAAACGTGATACCTTGTTATCTTTAGCTGGACCTGAGATGTCCACCGCTGTATTGTTTGTACACTGTGCTGTGGGTATTGACCGCAGCTGTATGTACTGACTGTACACTAGTGTCTAATTATCGATGGTAGCAAGCTGTGTGTGTGTATTTTCTGGGATCGATTGTGGTGTCTAACAGTTCTGTTACACCTCATTCGAAACTAGGTCAAAGTACCGGCATTAGCCGTTTCTTTTTGCGCGAGTCTTCACACCCTTTAAACTCTCCTCCTCCCTGTGCAGGCATATCCAGACGGCAGCAGTAAGGAACGAAGGAGAGCCGCCATCGCTCAGGCCTTGTCTGGTGAAGTCAGCGTGGTGCCTCCATCTCGTCTCCTGGCCCTCCTCGGTCAGGCTCTGAAATGGCAGCAACACCAGGGTCTGTTACCCCCTGGTTCCACCATTGATCTCTTCAGGGGTAAAGCAGCAGTGCGAGATGAGGAAGAGGAGACATATCCCACTCAATTGAGCAAGAGCATCAAGGTAAAAAAAACAAAAATGTGTTGTTAAAGTTTCTTTCTGGATGGAACTGAAGAGCGGGGATGGGGGAGGGGAAGTAAAATGGGAAGGTTAATTGTTGCCGACAAGAGTTTATAAATGTCCGGTCTGCGATGCAATAGCGACTATAAAAGCAATTCATTTTTTACCCTTTTACATTTGAGAAATATCCATGTCTAATTACCTTGTGTTTGCTGGTGGGTAGTAATTAATCTGGAAGGGGTAGAAGGGGGGGGGGGGGTATTGGGGAAGAAGGATGGCAAACATGTGGCAAAAACATGCTACTAAGTTGTGAAATACATGACTTTTCAAGTTCACAGAAGCAAAGAAGGCACTGCATTTGGGAAGAAACATGTCTAGTAATGTAGCAGAATATTAATATAAGCAGCATCACACAAACTTCGTCTTCTGTTATTTATTGATTTATTATTTTTATTTGTTCTCCAGTTTGGTCAGAAATCCCATGTGGAATGCTCCGCATTCTCTCCGGATGGTCAGTACCTGGTAACCGGGAGCGTAGATGGTTTCATTGAGGTGTGGAACTACCAGACCGGTAAAATCAGGAAGGATCTTAAATACCAAGCCCAGGTTAGTAAGAATGAATAATATCACTGGAACACGTTCAGGAAATATCGGAAAAAATCTGTGTTAACAATAAGTTTAGATTCTTGAAACAAGTTCCAACATTCTGGGAGTTTAATTATAAATCTCTACAGATATGAAGGTCATCACTATTGCCTTCAATTTCAGATATATGCTAGAAATTCAAGTAATGGTCACATTTGCTGAAATTTGCTGGAAAAAAAGAAGCGCTTTACTGCCACCATTGTGTTATTGCCACTCACTGATATGTCATTAACTGAGGTGGGATATATTTCTGTGCTTGTACATGGGCTAGGTGTGGTCGTACAGTTATTTCATGTTCCTCTAACCGAACCTTGTCAACCAGAATTTTGTACAAAAGCAGGAATTTCTCATGTTTTCACAGTAAACAATCTGTGACTGTAACAAATAAACTAATATTTAAGTTACAATAGTTTTAAGGTTGTTTTCCCAGTCTATGGCAAACACTCGACTAGCAGAGAAGAATAAAATTGGCCTCTTTTTCTTGTTCATGACTTTAGGACAGTTTTATGCTGATGGACGATGCCGTTCTGTGCCTTTGCTTCAGCCGAGACAGTGAGATGCTTGCCACTGGAGGGCAAGATGGTAAAGTCAAGGTAGGCAGAATTGAATGGTGAGAGAAAGTCCGATAGAAAAAAAAATATATAACTCTTGTTACTCCCTGCCGAAACTGATTATCTTTCTTTCCTTTCCCCTCTCTATCGACTTAGCTTCTTAAACATCTTTTTCTTTGTTCGATTGCCCTTGCTTCATGAATTGGAAAGTTTGCAAAACCTTAACCGCTTTGGTTCTTTAGGAAATGGGGGAGGGGATATTGGATGGTGGTGGATCATGAAATCAATGCTTTTCTCTGGATAAGTAATATTGATACAAGTGTAATTGTGACTTTAATAAAATTGATATTCAAACATTACGTTACAGGTTTGGAAGATACAGACAGGACAGTGCCTCCGCCGGTTTGAGAACGCTCACGGTAAAGGAGTGACCTCCCTAAAATTCTCCAAGGACAGCTCACAGCTGTTGAGTACCTCCTTTGATCAGACTATCAGGTAAGCAAGCAAATTGCTCTTATATTTATAGAGCAAAAGGGACCCCTACAACCCCCCCCCCCCCCAACCTTTCCACTCTCAAAGCAGACAAAAATATCTTTTAGGTCAGCCATTATTTAAAGCAAGCAAACACACTTATTTAAGTGTCCCATGAGTGGTTAGTCGACCCATTAGAATATAAACCAAGGTTATCATTTTGCATCACAGTGTGTAGTATTATATGAACGCTATGTAAAAAACTCTCTATAAAAGTCATTCTTTGGAAAGTTTGGCAGGTTGGGCCATAGATGCATTATGATAACATTACAGTCTGTAGTTTATAATAGTCATTCTTAGGAAAGTTTGGTAGGTTGGGCCATAGATGTGTTATGATAACATAACAGTGTGTAGTTTATAATAGTCATTCTTAGGAAAGTTTGGCAGGTTGGGCCATAGATGCGTTATGATAACAGTACAGTGTGTAGTTTATAAAAGTCATTTTTTGGAAAGTTTGGCAGTTTGGGCCATAGATGCGTTATGATAACATTTCAGTTTGTAGTTTATAATAGTCATTCTTTGGCAAGTTTGCAGGTTGGGCCATAGATGTGTTATGATAACATAACAGTGTGTAGTTTATAATAGTCATTCTTAGGAAAGTTTGGCAGGTTGGGCCAAAGATGCATTATGATAACATTACAGTGTGTAGTTTATAATAGTCATTCTTAGGAAAGTTTGGCAGGTTGGAACATAGATGCGTTATGATAACATTACAGTGTGTAGTTTATAATAGTCATTCTTAGGAAAGTTTGGCAGGTTGGGCCAAAGATGCATTATGATAACGTTACAGTCTGTAATTTATAATAGACATTATTAGGAAAGTTTGGCAGGTTGGGCCATAGATGTGTTATGATAACATAACAGTGTGTAGTTTATAATAGTCATTCTTAGGAAAGTTTGGCAGGTTGGGCCATAGATGTGTTATGATAACATTACAGTGTGTAGTTTATAATAGTCATTCTTAGGAAAGTTTGGCAGGTTGGAACATAGATGCGTTATGATAACATTACAGTGTGTAGTTTATAATAGTCATTCTTTGGAAAGTTTGTGCAGGTTGGGCCAAAAATGCGTTATGATAACATTACAGTGTGTAGTTTATAATAGTCATTCTTTGGAAAGTTTGGCAGGTTGGAACATAGATGCATTATGATAACATTACAGTTTGTAATTTATAATTGTCATACTTAGGAAAGTTTGGCAGGTTGGGCCATAGATGTGTTATGATAACTCCCAGCTTGACTGTTTGTTTCCTGAACTGTATTGGTGTATGATGAAGGATATTGCTGATGATAAGCTGTCAAGAGCTGTTTGATACAACTTGAAGAGAAATTATCCTTGGGTTGAAAAATGATCACAGGTTGAACTGTGTATAGTTTCAGATCTTCTTCCATTGAACTCCACCCATACCTACTCTCATATCCCCACCGTTGTATTTGTGACAAGTGTCATAAATATTTGTAAAATGTGATCTTTTAGTCCTATCTGGTTCTGAAAAAAATAAATTGTATTTACCTTTATAATTTTTTTTTCTATTACAGAATTCAAGGCTTGAAATCGGGAAAGACCCTGAAGGAATTCCGTGGACATACCTCATTTGTCAATGAGGCGATGTTTACACAAGATGGCCACAGTATCATCAGTGCCTCGTCTGATGGGACAGTTAAGGTGAGGATTACTCAAATCTAGTTTTCATATATGTTTTTTTTTAACTAGTTTGACAAATGTATGGATTTAATTTTGAAAATTGATAACTCACATCACACAATTCCAGTTCCCATGAGGGTTTTATCCAAGTAACTACAGCAAGGGTTCGCATAAATGATGTGGAAGAATTTTTCTTGCTTAAAAAAGTTTCCACTTGCTAATAATCAGTGTCATGATATCATGGCAAATAATAATGTCATCTGCCCTAGTGCCCCATCTTTTTCAGTCAAACTGAAGTTTTGATGTCTGTGTTCAGAATTAATTGCCTCTTGAAAGAAATCCTGCTAGGATTGAAACCTTGCGACCTGTAACTGTTTGTAATTTGATCTACACAGGTTATTAGAAGTAGATAAGACATTCTTCAAGAGTTGGTCCCCTCCCCCCCCCACCCTTCTTTGCTTTCATGAGATGAGAGGTTTTTCTGGATTTTATGTAGCATACTTTATGTAATGTAATGATTGTATGTCGTCATTGCAAACGTTCAAAGAAGGCCCCCTGACTGACCCCGAAATAGTCATCCTTGCAAGATTCAGTTGCCTGATGATCACTGCAGTGAAAAGAACTCAATGTGTGTTAAACTCTGAGTTGCAACCCGATGGAATAGCGTGTTTATACATATATCTAAATATATATATATATATATAGTTAGATATATGTATCAACACGCTATATATATATATATAAATATATATATATATATTATAAGTAAATGCCTTGGTAAGTACAGCTGTTACTCGGAGTTTCACGCCCTTAGGGTGGCGATCGTCAGACAACTGAACAAATACTCGCTGCGCGGAAATATTCTATGGGGAACACAAACCCTATTTCTTACGTGCACGGTTCATTGGTTTGAGCCTATTGTGGCGACAATTGGAGATGAATTCAGATCTCTTATTGAGTAAATGCGGGTTTTTTGGACAGGAGGATACAAAGCTTTTCATCAATACAGAGGTTACATTGACCGGATCTACGCATATATATATATATATATATATATATATATATATATATATATATATATATATATATATATAACTATATATCTATAACTATATATCTGTTTTGCTCCTAGGTTTGGAATATCAAAACCACAGAATGCAGTAACACGTTCAAGTCTTTGGGCAGTTCAACCGGAGCTGACATCACCGTTAACAGCGTCTTACAGGTGCCCAAGAACATGGAGCAGTTTATCGTCTGCAACAGAAGTAACACGGTCGTGATTATGAACATGCAAGGACAGGTGAGTTTCATTCTAGCTGTAGTTTCGTGAAAGCCCCCCCCCCCCCCCCGGAAAAAGATACTGTTGACACTGTACTTTTCTCTTCAAGTCCACATTTGAACTGCCCTCTGATTGAATATTCTGTACCAATATTGGATAAAAAGACTTTTAAATATACAATGGAAATCATAGAAAGAAGAACAATGTCAAAGCATACAGTTACATTACTGCTGACAATGTTGTTTGGTTGCAAATATCATTGAGATGGGTGCATACAACTTGTGGGTGAGGAGGAGGAGGAGCTGTATACCTTTCCTCACCATATTAAAGTGTTGACTCAATAGAAGTGACTTTAGCCTATAGATGTCAATTCTTGTGTATGTTGGTCTGTTTTGTTCGCTTTGGGTGCTTTTTAAATTTGTTTAAACTTTTTTCCGATCAGATTGTGAGAAGTTTCAGCTCTGGCAAGCGAGAGGGAGGTGATTTCGTCTGCTGTTCGGTTTCTCCCCGAGGAGAATGGATCTACTGCGTCGGTGAAGACTTGGTCCTCTACTGCTTCTCAACTATGTCCGGAAAACTGGAACGAACTTTGACGGTAAACTTTGTCTCGGTTTTTCTGAAGGAACTGTCATTGTTGATATTACACTGCTTCCCCCCCCCCCATGGAGAAAATGCCACAGCTGTTTTAGTGTTGATTTAGTCACCAACATTCTCACTGACAATATGAAAGCTGCATTTGAGTCTTGTCTTTCCATGTTGGGTTACCAAAGGGTAATGATGTCATCAATAGGACTATTTGACTAGACTGTTCTTATCTCTCTAACCATGATCAGCTATATGCAGACTTCTTAGTCTAATTGAGGGGGGTAAGCAATTATACGTATTGCATGACTTGGTTAGGCAACAATGAAAGCACAAGCTTGCAGTTTTTTAACAATTCACAGAAAAAAAATGTTATTCTCTTTGCAGATGGAGGACACACACAGGCTTTCACTTTTATTTCTCCGTTATCTCTTTTGTTTTCTTGGATTTATGTTTGCATCTCAAAATACAGATGATTAACCGGACTACTTTTTTTCTTTCTGTTTGTTTGTTCATCAGGTCCATGAGAAAGATGTGATTGGTATCATACACCACCCACACAATAATTTATTGGCTACATATAGTGAGGACGGCCTCCTAAAGCTATGGAAGCCTTAGATCCTTTCTACAGCACGAGCAGCAGAACGAAACGACCAAGATTTAAAAATAAGTTGAGACTGCGAGTGGCGATTGTTGTCTCATTTATGTTCAGTGAGCATCACTAAAGAAACCTCATTGGATTGATAGCCTCTACCAACGGAGACTGCAGCATTAAATGATGAAAAGTATCATATGCTGGTATAGTGCGAAGAGATTTTTGTACACCTCAAGCATATGTTTGTATCCGATAGTGTTACTTTGTAACATCTTTCACCCTTGTATATATACTTTGTATAAGTAAATGAAGAACAGAAAACTGTCTGGGAAATTGTAAACAAATTTAATGGAAAGGAAGGAAGAAAGAATGAAGGAAGAAAGAAAGAAAGTTTATGCTAGAACAGGATTAAATCAGTGACTTCATGATGGCCACCAAGTAAGAGCTGTATAACTCCATTGCTATGGCAACAGGACTTGTAACCCCGAGGTTATTGGTTTGAATCCTGTTCTAGCCCAAGTTTCTTTGCTCTTGTCACACCAAATCAACTTACAAAGAGATTATACGTATTTCATCGTTTAAAACTCAGAGCAGGTACGTGTAGACTTGAGAGAATTTGTTATACTTCCAACAGAAGAAGGGACACCTAGGCTAGAAGGACCTACCACACTTTTCATAGCAGAATTACTCAGCCTAGCCAAGTTTGCATATGAATAAGGACTGCAGTTGTTCTTGTTATTTTAGTAATTTCTACAAATTTTTACCAAAAAAACCCCCTGCACAGAACATTGGATTGGTATCCTCAGCTAACTGTGTTAGTTGGTGGGGAATTGGAATAAAAATATCAAATATAACCAGCCACTTTAAGTCCACCTACTTTTGCAGCTTCATCATAAATGCACCAGATATTGCCTCATGTTTTGCTCTCCTATTTTTCTTAACCCTTTCTCTTTTACATAGACATTTAGGTGTCTATTGACTAGTCTGCTAATATGAAATATTTAATTTGTGACGGAGGAACATATTCTAAGCGTCCTGATTAAATTTGCATACAAATTCCTACGTAGTGAAATTACTTTTGTCCTATTAAAATTTTCATCAAAGCATGTGATACTGCTAGTCATGTGGTACGTGTGGTTACAAAGAACCTGATTAAATAAAGGACTATACAAAGGGTGATAAAGTAGTATAACAAAAAGAGCAACACATGAGAACTATTGGGTCATTTCCATAAATTATGGATGCGATGGGAATAGAACCTAATTTGAATGTGTTGTATTTAGAAAAAAAAGTGTGTTGATGTTTTGTTGTTATAGCTACATATTGTGATGAGAGACCTACCTGTCTGGTTTACTGGTGTATGTAATATTCTGTAATTGCACAGAAGATGAACTACTGACGCCACTGGGGAGTTTAAAATTGTCTAGTTTAAAATTGTCTGTTATTATAACGTTAAGCATATGACGTGAGTCTGATCGGTACAAATAGAAAATGCTGTCACCCCATTCTGCTTCTGTTACTAGTTGCAAACTGTTCCAAGGCAATATAAAAATTGGGTTTATTTAATTATTTTTATTTTACTTTATTTTCTTTAACCGTCTCACTGAGAAAAACTTCTACAAAGGACGACGACTGCAGAGTTTTTATGTTTGGTGATAGATGTACACAGTGCTAGTACTTTCGAGGCAGGAAATGAGGTGGGAGGGGTGGGGGGGGGGTGGATGGGATCAGAGGAGAGGTCAGGGGGAATTTGTATCTCATTGTTTTTAGGGCTGTGTGATGTAATTATTGTTAGTGTACAAAGATTTCCTTACTGTAATTTTGCTCTCCATTTTTTTGATTATCTGGTCAATATATCAGCTTAAAAGTTGCATCAATTGTGACCGCAGTTTCTGTGTGAACTGTGAAGTCTGTCATGAAATGATGAAAGAGGGGTGATATCTAAACATATTGTTTACTTCATACTAGAATTAGTCTTGCTGATGAGTCCAGAACAACAATGCATGGCCTAGACCATCCAGGATGGTCATGAATGTTACATAATGATTTCTAGCTCACCGGAACGCTTTAAGCGATTGTGGGATTCTGACGAAATTCTGTCACTTTTTGACACCGTGTTTGAATGACCGCTCTGTTTTCATCATCTTTGAATCATTTTGACTGAAATTTGGTTAATATTTCATAAATTTAAAGGTCATTCTCTGGAAACATTAACAAAACCTACTAGTTGTTTGCAATTTGTCGAGTGTTTGTACAAATTTGCTGGAATCTTGTGGATATAACGATTGAAGGATGGTGACTCAAAGTTGTTCATGAAAATATTTGTTGTCGTCATGTGAGGGTCCAAAACAGGGCCTTTTATATAGAGTTTTCAGTTATGGTGAAAATGTAGGCCACAAGAGTTTTGACTTTTTCAATATATTCCAAACTTTTATCATTGTTTATTTCAATAAAGATAAAAAAATTACATTCATCTTTATGTTATTTTTTTTTCTCTCAAAACAAATGACAAAAGCCTTTCTCTTATCTACTGTTGACTTGATTTTAATCAGAGTTGTTCAAGTTGATGCCCATGTCCCTATCACAGTGTCCCTGTTTCCCCCCCTCCCACGCCCACAAATGAGGTCAAAGGTCATTTGTAGTCCAAGATATATGGAATTACTTCTTTGGTTAAAGTTTTCACTCACTTCGTGCCGACGATTCATTGGATAACTGACATGTTAACCATATATTGTACCTTCAATTTCTGGAATGACCACACAAAGAGATCCGACATGCTGGTCATCTAAAGAAAGAGGCACATTGATAAAATAAAAGCCCATTGATTTAATTACACATTGAATCACAAAAGTAATGTCGTTTCTGTCTAGAGAGAAGTTCTCACTAACTAAACGCTAGGTGACAAGTTTGCCATTCATGGCACCATCACTTTTTCGTATCATGAACATGCAAATTTTTGCTTTCAGAGCTCTAACGTTATATGTAAACAAACCCCTCACTAAACAATTTTCGTACGCTGCTCCTGGGCCTGCGAGGCGTAAAAGGGTTATAAAATTGCCTCAATCGACCCAACTGTTGCACCACATGTACTTCCAATCATGCTCTTCGACATGCAAGCCACAAAAACAGATCCTGATTGATAACATATAAGAAAGATATACTCCTACTGCTTTTTGGCACTTTACGTGAGAGGAGAAATCTCGGGCGGACTGATATAGTATATGAGCATGCCACCTGAAGGTCAAATTATTCCGCACTTGCTGGGCTCCCTTGACTATCAAGTTGAAATTCAAAGTGGAAAGGTCTATAGTCTGATGACGTCGTAGTGCGTACATGAGTGGTACATATCTCCGGATCCGGTTCCGAAAGGAAATGTTAAACTGACGCCATATTTTATTTGTTCACACAGCTTTGCTCTTGGTTGAAGCTGACTATCCGTTACACGTTAGCTGGAGAATTAAAGAAATACTAATTGACTCTAAACTCTTATTGAAGATGGAAAAAGCCAACTTTGTTCAATACGGTATGATCGCATATTTGTTCTTTAATTTCAGTAATTCGGTCATGTAAAAAGAGACTCAATCTGACAAAACTCCAGTTAGGCTAGGCCTAACTTTAGTAGTCAGTTCACTTCCATACTGTATGTCTTCGATAAGAGAGTCTCAACATGGCTTTTGTCAAAAAGGTCTTGTCTCACTAATATTCTTAAGTTTATGGAAGATGTAACAAGCACACTAAATAAGTAGAAGTCTGTAGATCCTGGATTTTCAGAAGGCCTGTGATTAAATTCCCCACCAGCGTCTTTTACTTAGGCTGAAGTGAGGGATGGCAAATGCTTTTTAATATAGGCCTAGATTAATGCAAGGTGAAGCATACTGTACAGTAGCATGGTGGGCTCATAATTGACGCACTTAAGGATTTGATCAACGATATCTATCAAGGAAAAATCCAAATCACTCGACTTTATGTGTTTTTCATATGTGTAGTTCATCAGAAATGTTATGATCTCAACATATTTAAGGTTCTGTGCTTATGCACCGTACAATTGAGCAGAATTTAACCACAAAATGTCTGCCGTGTGAAGTTCTTTCATACCCCTATAATTGACACATTCGTTGTAAAGCTAACTGTAGTGTAGGCTGTTATTTTATGCCTCTTATTTACGAAGAAGGACTCTACAAAGATGTATTTAACAAAATACCAAGTATATTTCTACTCCGGTTCTAATAATACATGTTTATAACAACGAGGTGTGATCAACAGATGATCCTAACAGATGGCGCTATTACAATATCGTAACATCTTTCCTTCTTTAGAGTTAAAAACAAAATATTAAAGTTACTTCACTTCATTGATGTTGATTTACATCCTGTCCTTCTAACTGATACATAAAATGATACAGATGAAGATTTTTTTTTTTTTTTTTTTTTTTTTAAATATAAGAAAAGAAAAGACCTAAACTATAACTTTGTAGAACTAAGTCTAAAACTAACATTAGCTACACACTGAAATTATTCTGTGGTATAAAATCAGGCCTTAGAACCAAACTACACAGCACTAACAACTGTAGTTATGTACAAAAGTTCAAAGGTTCAATTTTTGAGGTGCACGGATGTTTCTTTCCCTTCTCCGTAGATTTATCTCCGGTCCTGGAGTACTTGCTATTATCTGGCTTTGATTTTTGCTCTGTCTGCTTTTGCTATGTCTGCTTTTGCTGTGATTGCTTTCGCTATGCTTGCTTTCGCTATGCTTGCTTGCGCTATGCTTGCTTTCCTTGTGCTTGCTTTCGCTCTGGTCGTTTTCGCTAAGCTTGCTTTCGCTTTGCTTCCTTTCATTATATTTGTTTTCGCTCTGATGATCATTTCCGCTATGCTTGTTTGCTATTTTGTTATATTGCGGCAGTTTTATCAGTTCATGTTCAGAGATACAAGGTTCATTGGAGGGTCTTGCCTGCGATTCCTCCGATATTCACGACCATCCTCTGTTCTAATTTTGTAAGATCTGATATCGACCTGTTCTTGAACTTGCGCTTTTTCCCATGTGGACTGTCTGTCATCAATGTTTATTTTGACACGGACTGTTTCTCCTTTATTTAGTTTGCGCAGTTCTTTTACTCCTCTGTTATAGTATTTTGCTTGTTTTGCTTTCGCTTTCTGTTTGTTTGATTTGACGTTGTTTGGCACTTTGGGTTTGAGAAGGGAATTTACGGTTGGAATCAACGTTTTTGTTCTTCGACTGTAAAGTCTTTGAGCTGGGGAACTGTCCAAGCCTTCAGTGGGAGTGTTTCGCCAGTTGAGAAGATTAAGATAGAAATCTCCTTTACTTTCACTTGTTTTCTTGATCAGATTCTTTGCTATTTTCACCGCACTTTCAACCTTTCCGTTGCTTTGTGGATATCTAGGTGAGCTTGTTGTGTGATCAAATTGGTACTTGTCTGAAAATTCACTAAATTCTTTTGAATTGAATGGTGGTCCATTGTCGGAGAACAGCTGATTGGGTATGCCATGATTTGAAAAGTGTTTCTTCAACATTTTGATAACTGTTTGCGAGTCCTTTTTGTGTGATAGGTGGTCGACTTCAAAAATATCTGAATAATAGTCGACAGTACACAAATAGTCCTTGGAGTCAACTGTGAAAAGATCACATCCGATTTTCTCCCAGGGGCGCTCAGGGGTATTGTGGGAAATAAGGGGTTCTTTCTGCGGCATTGTCTGGTATTTGTTGCAAACTGTGCAAAGTTTTATCAAATCGCTCAGATCTTTGGCCATCCCCGGCCAGTACACACTGTCTCTTGCACGTCGAATTGTACTTTGTATTCAGGTATGAGCGCTGTGTAATTTCTTCCTTATTTCGTTTCTCATGCTTTCTGGGATGACACATTGTTGACCTTTAAACACAATCCCATCTTGTACGGATAGTTCTTCCCTCATTGAATAGTAAGGGTGTAAGTTGTAGGGTATAAAATGCTTGTGTTCTGGCCATCCTTGGACAATGTAGTCTTTGACTGTTTTCAGAGAAGGGTCTTTGTCTGTTGCTTCTTGCATGTTTCTTTGTGTCGCTTTTGAAATTGGGAGAAAGTCAATCATGTTTATGCTTTCTGTCTCCGCTTCTGTCACTGACCGTTCCTGTGTATTCAAAAATGCTCGTGATAGCGTGTCGGCTAAATACATTTCCTTTCCAGGCTTGTAGCGAATTTCTATGTCGTATTGAAACAGACGCAATAGGAGTCTTTGCAAACGTTTTGGTGCTGAGGCGAGTGGTTTGTTTGCGATTGCTACAAGTGGTTTGTGATCTGACCAAAGAGTAATGCGACGGCCGTATGCATATTGGTGATTTCGCTCTAATCCAAATAGTTCCTTCATAATAATCCTTCCTTCATAATAGTTCCTTCATAATAATCCAAGTAGTTCCAAGGAATAATCCAAGTAGTTCCTTCTCGATTTGAGAGTATCGCGTTTCAGCTGGCGTTAAAGCTCTGCTGCAGTATGTGATTGGCTGCCCATTTTGTATAAGGCAGAATCCGAGTCCCTTTTCGGAAGCGTCGCCTTGACCTTCTGTTTGGCTGTCTGGGTTGAAGTACTTCAACACTGGAGCTGTTGTAACCAACTGTTTGATATCTGCTAGGGCGCGATCTTGTTCTATGGACCATGTCCAGTCTACGTCCTTATGAGTAAGACGTCGAAGTGGTTCGCTTTTGTCCAAAAGTGCTAGAAGAAACTTGGAGAGGTATTTAACCATGCCCACAAATCGCTGTATGTCTGCAACATTTTCTGGTTTGGGCATTTTCAGGATTGCCTCAACTTTTCGTGGATCAGGTCTGAGGCCTTCCTTTGACAACACATGTCCGATAAAGGCAACTTCCTCACATTTGTATTCAAATTTGTCCTTGTTTAGTTTGATTGATCGTTCTCTGCACCACTGTAGAAAGCGTTTGAGGTTTGTGACATGATCGGCATTTGCTTCTTCTACTGTGTTTCCTGTTCCGGTGATCAAAATGTCATCAGCTATTACGAACACCCCAGATAGACCTTCCAGGTTTTGATCTATCTTTTGCTGAAATAGCTCTGGAGCAGGACTGATGCCAAACGGCATTCGTTTGTACCTATACCTGCCCCATGGAGTTTGGAATGTTGTTAGATAAGACGACTCATTATCCAGTTCGCATTGAAGGAATCCTTCCTTGCAGTCTGCTTTACTGAAGACTTTGACTTTCGCTAATTGGGGCAGTATGTCCTCAATAACAGGTAGTGGATAGTGCCCTCTCTTCAGCGCTTTGTTGAGTGGCTGAGGGTCGATGCATACTCTCAGCTTACCACTGCTTTTAGTCACACTAACGAGGCTTGAGACCCAGTTCGTAGGTTTTGTTACTTTCTGGATCACATTTAATTCCTCCAGGTGTTTTAATTCTGCTTTTAGTATAGGTTTAATAGCCAGCGGAACTCTCCGAGGGGGAATGACAACAGGTGTAATTGCAGGATCAGTTTCTAAATGTACCTTACCTGGCATATGGCCAAAACCCTCAAAAACATCCTTATAGTCCCTAAGGATATCGGATTGACCCACCACACCTGAATTGACAGAATCTTGAATGTCAAATACCTCCCTCTTTATGTTACTTTCACAAGATACTTCATTAACAGTGGCAATATTTTCATACATAACTTGAATCAGCTGCATTTGTTGAGAAGCTCGTGAACCTAACAGTGGTACACATGAATCATTTCTAACAACAACAAAAGGTACCTTATAACATCTTTTGTTCCTAGGGTTTCTAACATGTAGTTTACAATTGCCTACAACTGGCATTGTGTCCTTACTGTACATTGTAAGTTTCTGATTAGTTTGCTTAACAACTACTTCAGGTGGTAAGTGTTTGTCCGCAATGACATTACAAGTGGCCCCTGAATCAACTTGCATTTTTATGTGGTTTCCATTTACTTCCAATGTTGCAAATATTTTAGTCTCAAATGGACTGTCTTTGTCAAAGTTGACACAGTTTACCTCACCTTCCAAGGTCACAGATAATACTGATTCTTCTGATGAGCTACAGAGTGAGTCAGATTCATTTTCATCACTTTCAACTTCTACTTGCCTCACAAACTTTGCTTTTTGCTTGAAGGAATCTTTGTTGGTACATTTGCTTGCAAAATGATTTTGCTTGCCACAGCTGGTACATGTTTTTCCATACGCTGGGCATTTGAGTTTCTGAAGCTCATGTTTCTTACCACAAAATTTACAATTATCTGTGAATCCAGCTTTTGACTTTCTGGAATATTTGGAACGAGTCTTATGCTTTACATAGTTTACACTAGAACCACCCTCTTCACATGCCATGCCTTTGAGTTGAGCTTGGGTGACCTCTGCTGCTTTACATTCATTTATGCACTTGGTGAGGTCTAAATTGGGGGTCTGCAATAATCTTTTCCTAACATTTCTGCTTGTGATCCCACACACAATTCGATCTCTGATTAATTCATCCTTTAGAGCACCAAATTCACATGTTGATGCCAAAATTCGTAGACGTACAACATATTCATCAAAGGTCTCACTAGGTCCCTGATTGCAATTGTTGAATTGATAACGTTAAAAAATGACGTTGGTTTTTCCAATGCAATATTTCCCCCACAGATCCAAAATTTTGCCCATTTTTTGCCTATCAGAATTATTCTCATAGGGGAGTGCATTGTGCACTTCAAGGGCCTCTAGACCAATACAGGTTATAAAGGTTGCTACTCTAACCTTGTCGTCTTTTGTCACTAAATTTGTGACAATTTCGTAGCTGTCCCATAACTGTTTAAATTGTTCCCAATTTTTCTTTAAATTACCCTGAAGGTTAAGTTTGGGAGGTAACGGTACTTATACGCCACTCATTTTGAACTGTTTGGTTTACAAAGGGCCGTAAACTTTAAATGGTAGGCCTCTTACTACGTGTTTTCTTAATAGAAACAATACTGCATGACTGTGAATGAATTAGCGATAACAACTAACATTAACGTGCCTAGTATGCATTAGCCTAACGTTATAAAAATACGAAGACCTAGCCTAGGCTAAAATATTGACCTGCTTATTTGTTTTAAAACCCACTTGTTTTAATTTGCCTTGCGAGAGATCCTACTTCTGACACCATGTTATTTTATGCCTCTTATTTACGAAGAAGGACTCTACAAAGATGTATTTAACAAAATACCAAGTATATTTCTTCTCCGGTTCTAATAATACATGTTTATAACAACGAGGTGTGATCAACAGATGATCCTAACAGATGGCGCTATTACAATATCGTAACATAGGCCTTAGTATACATCCATTGACTTTAGATGCTGTTTGCTATGCTCTGAGCCTCTAAGCTCAGACTGGTCAGGTTCCAGAGAGCAGTGTTATCATATTGAGGTAATTTAGGGAGTAAGATTTCCAAATGACCAAAAAATGTGCAAAACTGGTGGGAGTGTGTTAAAAGCTTAAAAAATACCACAATTTGGTCAGCAAATAGCTGAAATGGATTCAAAATCATAAAATATGTCATTCTGCTTGACTGCAAAAAGTTTAGGTGGCCTGCTGTATCGTTGCTAGTAATAATTGAAGGTGCGTCAATTACGGGGGTGCGTCAATTATGAAGCCTTTACTATACTGGTACTGGTAGTAGTAACCAAAAGTATACATACGATCTTAATGTTGAGGAGTTGTAGGATGTCTTTGTTAAAAGAGACCTTGGTATCTAAATTAAATCATCACTGCAATCTTCTAAACATTGTCCCGAAGCTGCTAAAAGAGGTAAATAGGGTTTTAGGTATGATCAAGAGGAACTTTAGTTTTCTGAAAGGGGATATAGTTGTTAGGCTTTATAAGCATATCATTTATTTATAATATTTATATATTTAAAAGCCATCATGAAATGTGATCTACCTCACATAGCGTGAGTTAAAGCCTGTGACACTAACCCAACAATCACTATTGACATCTACTGTATGTGATTAAGCAACTTCTCCAAACAGCTAAGAAAAGTCTTTATTCCATTTGGGATCCAGATTTTTCTTAGCTGTTTGTTGAAGTTTTTCTTCACAAATAGTTCTGTCATTAAAGTTAAGTTGTTGGTTTTGTGTCTCCTTTCAAGCCTAGACCCAATCCATTTGCATATAGGATGTAGCATATTACCTCGGATACACAAAAATCAAATCGTTATCAAAATCAAATCAGAAGTTGTTCACGTATTGCTATCTTTATTGTTTTTTACAATTCTGTAAACGTCACAAGTTGTCTATATATTAAAGATAATGTAATGAGATACTGTAACATTGGAGGGAAAGGAAACCAGCGAACAAAGATAAAAGGTCACATTCATCACCAGTTCTACATCTATATCCTGAATAACGGGATGGGATGCTATCCGGATGGAATGCCATCACCAAGAATGAACAAGCTATTTCCTTACAGTGTCTTAATGTGTGTTCTTTCTTCTTGTATGTTACTAAGTTCCAACTACCTTGAGGGTTTTCTTTCATAGATATGGGTTTCTCCACACGATCCTACGCTATCGAACTAGTTTTCAACATGAGTTGACCATTTTATTTTTTATTTACAATCCTATAGTTTAGACCTTAAAGTTCTATATTTATTTTGATATTTAAACCAAACAATATGCTAAGCAATCTGGTGACAAATTGATTTCAATTTCTGAAATTATGTAAATAAGACGTAAAAAAATGGTTTTTGGACTCGTCCAGAATGATGGGTGTTGGGTCTGGTGGCCAGGTCTAGGTAGAGCGTCTGATCAAGGAGTCGGTTACCTTTGTCTGCTCGGAATATAACTGTCAGAACTTGAAACTTCGTTGAGCCAACGTTAGGTGAACAGACGTACACGTTGAAATGAACAGTGTTGAAAAGTTATAATTCTGATTTGACGATTTGTTGTTTATTGAGTTCCTCTCTTGACTTCAGTTCAAGAAATGAATCATTTGTGATTTATTACAAATTAGTCAATAATAATGCTGGCAATTAGTAAGTATAAAGAAACATAATGAATAACTGGACCTTGGGGCTCGGGCTAACAAGCTACATGCTGCTGGTTCGAAGCAAGACTCTCCCTACTGGAAATTTTTTGCGCAACCAAGCTGATTTTCCTTGTGGCTTGTTAAGTTTACTGGGTATGCTCAAAATTGGCTGTGTCATATTGAAGGACTCTGATTGGCCCTTCTCATCAATTTGGTAATGAATAACCATGTTTATTGTGAATCAAGCATGCATGGATTGAAAAGAGCCAATCAGAGGCGTATTAGGAATCTAACAGAAGATACTCTATTCGCGTCAATACATAGAACTTTGTGTTAGAAGGATCTTAGATTTGGATTCGTGACAAACATGTTACATCATAATAGTGAAGTTCATATGCACGCTCTTGTTATAACTTTTGGCTAGTAGTGAACAACTTAAAGGGGAATAATAAGGCACGTGTGTATCATGCTAATGGTGAAATATATTGAACTCATTGATATTGATTAAATTGCATTATCTATATACACTGCTTGACAATGTTACAAATTATTAAAGGCTATTGGCATAAAATTCTACAAACTATATATCATGTCAGCCCTGGCTAAAGGCTGAAGCATACTGTGGGTCGAATTAGTAGGGTTCCGGAAAGCTATCTCGCCGGTTGCAGAAACTTTGATCGAGCGCTGCATGCAGGGCCACGGGTTGGCGTTTTGCCAACTTCTGACAGAAGTGACTTACACAGCCTTTGGGCCTATGGTCACTGATGTACAAGACCCTGACATTCTGCTGTTCCTTTGCCTGTTACAATTAATATGAGTGCACCCTCACATCCTCTTTCAAAAATCTGTCGAAACCAGTTTTAAGGCTAATTCCCCTGACATGCAGATTTGTGAAAGGGCGCCCTCAGTTTTATAATTATATATAGAACGAACGTCTTGACCAAGACTAGTGGGCCTATGATAATATATCGGTTGTGTGATCATAAACAATATCAGCAAGACCTATTCCAGACTTTGATCAAAGTTGCATACATATCCGCATGGATATTCGGCATCAGCAATGGAGTCGAAAACTATCACTCGCACGAACGGTAGTCGTTAATTATCCCAACTCAGATCGCCTCTTGTGACAGGATGAAATTATTGCACGTTATTGCACGTTATTGCACGTTCTGTTAACCCTATCGTAATGTGAGTAAATTTGATTGTTAAATGTGGTTATGACTCGCAACTCTCAGCTGCACCAGATGAAGTAGTTGTTAGGGCCTCTGACTCCTATTAAGTTCCGTAATCCCGACGTCACTGTAGTTCGAATTACGTTCTAGCGTACAATTGCTTTGTTCATTTCAATTTTCTTTCCCTAAATTTACCAGTTAGTTTTTTCTGTTTTGTATTTATCTCAATATTTAAAACACCTCTACAAAAAAAAGAGAAAGAAGAAGATAAAGTATCGCTTTAGGGAACACATAACGTTCCAACCAGGGCGTAGTAGTTCTTACAATACGCGAGGATGGATTTCTTAATGGATATAAAGCGGTGGCGATTTCTTACCTTTACTTTTAATTACATTGCACCATATTTAGTGTTATGACATGTAAACTGATTTCATATATTTTTGTTTTTCTAAGTCAGGGTTTTTATTCTGTTCCCGTGTAAGTAACCTTTCCGTCATTTCCCAAGGAGTATTATGATGTTTATCTCCCTATTTGTCTTGACAGAGCAAGGTAACACCAACGATTTACCCCCGTACAATGCAGCCCCTGCTGCGTATTATCCGCCGCCGGGTCAAGGCGTCAACCCACCGGCTATGAATTATGGGGCACCACCCGTGGTCATACAACAACCACCTGCAGGGGTAAGAGATGGTTCCAACCCTTGCAGATATAATCATTTCATTTCGAAGGGGGATGAGGAAAGATATCTGTGAAAATTTCTCGTGCAGATTCCAATATCTGTTCACTTGTGTACACATCTATACTAAAAATTATGCAAGGTTGTATAAATTGAGAGTAATGACGGAAGTAAAAGTATTTGATGAAGTGGCGCAGTGGTACGTGGCGGGAGACGGTTGCGGTGGGGTTGACAAAAGATCGAGAGAACAATTCTTAACGATTAAAGTGGCCTATCGCATCAACGCCTTTATGTAGAGTGCTGAGGATCGGGCCAGTGCTAACCTTCAATTTGACATATAAAAATTACATCAACAGCAGTATGAAATTGCTTCATAGCGTTCGTGGGGACCGATCATCCGTAATAGTTAATGCTAAGGACACAAATGTCGGGAAGTTTGAAAGCATTGCAAGTGGATTGGTTTCAAACTCAAATTGTTAGAACATTATTCAACAACTCTATATATTCATTTAATTTTCGTATCGATTAGCATGCCCAGTTTTTCAACTAGGCCTATTTTAAGATTAAAGTGGGAATGTTGTTCACACTCTGTCCTTTCCATGACTAATTCTCCAGCATCAAACTGTGGTGGTAACAGATATGAATGCCATGAACCAACCACGCCCATCCCACGGGCTGGCGATTGGAACACTGATTTTTGCCATCGTCACATTCGTTGTGACTTTCCCGTCATCCGCACTGTGTACAATACCAGCAATGATCATGTCTGGTGTGGTAAGTATATTACTATATATATATATATATATATATATTTATTTATATACATATATATATATATATATAATATATATATATATATATATTATATGTATATATATATATATAAATATATATGTACATATATGTATATATGTGTATATATATGTGTATATATATATATATATATATATATATATATATATATATATATATATATATATATAAATATATATATATAACTGAAGGTCATGTGATGTAGTGGCATATAAGATTTTTGGTATCTCAGTGGAGGAGGGGAGAGGGGAGGGGAAGATGAGGGGATGTTATGTGGGACAAACCAGAAGATCACACAGATGTCATATTCAGACTGTTGTGGTACAGTAGCTGAAGTTTTAAGACCAATATGCAAGATCTTTGTCAGTGATTCTTATAGTATACCTCTTTACCGAACCAAGTAAGGACAATCTAACATCATTTCCTCTCATTTCCTACCATCAGTGTGTATGGGTGCGTGCGTGTGTGTGTGTGCGTTTATGAAGCACTACAAAATAAACAGACTTTGAAATGGACCCCGGTTTTGTTTTGGTTGACAGTAATGTTTTTTTTTGGGATATCAACCGACGAAATGTTGCAACAGCTACTAACATGAACCATGTATAACAGTGACGATGATGGTGTCTGGACTGTAGTGTCTTTGTGGCGTTCCTTGAGTTACCATGACAACCGTAAAGTATAGTCTCACATTATACATCATGTGAGACAGTCACAGTCACGAAAGTGACGATGTCTCAAATCTTTGCATCTATTCAACAGGCTCTTGCCCGAGATTACGAGGTAGAGGAAGCTAAGAAGCTGTCGATGGTATCGCTGGTGTTGACGGTGATATTCTGGGTATGCGCTGTGGTCTTCATCGTTGTCGTGATCATCGTCGTCGCAGTATCAGCTAAGAATGAATACTCAGACATTACTAGTCACAATTTTGACTATTCTAGTCACAATAGTGACGATCCGTGGTTCCAAAATTAACTGAAACTCTCCTGAGAATTGCTCTAAACTCCATCAAACTATCAAACTCTTCTATAACACTTTTTCTCCCGATATGAGCGTTACCCTTTTTGGACCGTTCACTTAACAAGTTGAACACGGTTCTGCGTAGGTTATTTAGTATCAGTTTACCTGTCACAAAGCCCCCAATCGAAAATCTTCAGCGCCCCATAATTGGCATGAACTTTTTATTTTCTACAGTCAGGCAAACTAACTGCATTTAATGATATAATGTTAGGTGATAAGATGAGAAAAACGAGGCTGATTTTCATTATAATCAAGGGTGGGTATTGTGGAATGCGATATCTTAAATTAACCAATTAATCCATCCATAAAACTCCAATTGTTACTTTCCAGGGTAAATGTACGATTTGATCTTTACGTGAGGAGTTACGTTCTAGGCAGTGAAATATGATCGTGTCCTTTGAAACTATAAATCCGCTTTTTTTTTTCTGCAAATATTGGATACATCACTGGTTTAGATTACCCAATCCAATGTCATACCAACAGAAATCAAGGGAACATTTTATTTTTATGTTTTACAATTCACGTGCATGTTTGATTTCACATAGCTGTTCGCTTGAAATTCCAAAGTCGACAATATCAGGAAATAAGGGCCAAATTACAACGGAATTGCTTTCGTAAATATTTATGTTACTTCAGTTCAGCATCATTTCACATCCGAGTAAAACAAACTGTGTCCTGCTTTTGATGGCATTCTGTACATTTGTCATCTCACTGATTAGAAAGTGCATATTAATGTAAGCTTAATTATTGCTTTATATTGTTATTAATTTGAATTTGGTTAGTTGAGGCTAATTTGGTTTTGTGGTACTTGTGGGTTTTTTTTTTCTTCTCTTCTCTCTTATTTTTCGAGACCAAGCCTAGCATTTAGTAGATTTCTTGACTATATTCAGATTATTTCTTGTGTTCAGTATAAGTATCTATCAACTCATTCGGTATATTGGTAAAAGTATAAACTATATCATGTTACTAATAGCCTACACAAACCAGGTTATAGTACTGTATTCTCTTTTGATAGTATAACTATACTATTTAGTATGTCATTATGGCACAATAATTATTTATTGTTTAGAGTGCTGTAGTATAAACAAAGTGATCACAAACACTGTGCTTAAGTAAACGTTCCCAAAGCAACTACATATATTCTTTGACAAGAAAACTTGGTGCCGAATAACGGCCCACTTAAATGTCATCAGTTTTTGCCCCCCCCCCCCAAAAAAAAGAGAAAATTATCCTAGAAATTCAAAAAGAAAATTATCCTAGAAATTCAAATAATGGTCACTGGCTCAGATTTCAACTAGCAACTTTTCAGTACTAAAATTTGTGGCAAAATACTGGTGGCCTTTGACATCAAATGTTAAGTGCACCATGAAATAGCTCAATTTGAAATAAATTTTATAACTCGTATAGATTTGACATCTGAGCCGAAAAACATCCTCTATAGGTTCGATTTGCCGATCGTTAAATGTGTGTTCGTGAATGAAATATATATGTTTGTAATAGATTGTCTGCGTTAGAGCAAATTAAGCTTAAAAAGCGATTTAGTTACACATGGAGAAACCATGTGCCTTCACAAGAATGGGATCAGATGGTGCTACATCCACAGAGCCCGAGATCAATTATTCAAATCTCCGTCGTTACTAATTTAACAATAATTTTAAACCAATTATCTTCTACTGAAATAAAGCCCTACAATTCTTATTGTAAATATATCTTTCTTTTTTTTTTACTATGTTTCCTTCATTTATACTTAAGTTTTTCATATTCTTCCAAGTGTCTTAAACTCAAGAGGACTGTTAATAATTACATAATGGGGAGTGTGTGTTTGTGTTTGCGGGGGAGGGAAGGTGGGGGGGGGTGGGTGTTAGTGCAGCCAGTAATGAAACTATTGATTGCTTGTTAAATTAAGTGGGGTACTTGCATTTTGAGATTCTGGCATGTCGCATGATTTGACTTTCAAAAAATATTAATTTTTGATATCTACAAATCTGCTTTTTCCATTGATATTATTCCAATGTGACTGCTTCCTTGCAATAAGCACAGGGGTGCGGGGGGGGGGTAGAGATGTGTGAGAGTCGCTGTCCCAAGATCTGGAAAATTGCCCATCATGCTCGTGAGTTCGTGTTCTGTCCAAGCACGCCACTCCATCATCACCATTTGGGAGAAAGTTTCCCTGGCTAGTATGATGAACTTTCAATTTGACTGGCATGTTACTATCCCAAACTACCACCATGTTGACACTGTGGAAGAGGATTTTTAGATTTTTTTTTATAGTTAATAGTTTATATTTCTATCTCTGCTTTTTTAATGCCATTTTGTTGGTTCTTTCTGCTCATACGCCTTGTTAGTTTCTTTCTAAATGCTTTAGATAACCTCTTTCAAAATAATCAGATATTGCAAAGGAAACTATTTGTTTTGTGTTTTATTATCAACGTGTTGGATCTTATGTTTTGAGATTTTTGCAACAATTGATGAAAGTCGAGTTTCCTTAGTCGATGGTTCATAATAAATACCTCCTCTGCGTGTACGTACTGCCATTGGTGCTTGGACATATTTTTCATATTCTTTTTAACTTCATACCAAAAATTAAACCAGAAAGCATAACGTTGAAGTGTATATCACAAGGGGTGGCTTTAACACCGACATTTAGTTATTTGCCTAATTTTGTGGATTTTCGCACCTTGTACTTGATAAAAAAAAATTGCTTCATTTATGCCAAAATAGGAACAGTTTCTATGTTGGGCGTTGGGCTGAAACAAAGACGCCTCCTTAAGAAAACAGTACTATCCTGATGACGTCATGGGAGTAACTTGCAGCGTTTTCAGGAATATCTTTCCACTTACAGCTTAATTGAATAAAAGAAAATATATTTTCTAAAAACACGTAGCCTTGACAGACAGTCTCATAGTTAGGTGAAACCATGTCACATGACCACATCCTATTCATCCTATCCATAGAAATTGAACTTCAACTTCGATGATCCTATCGTAATGTATAGTGCAGTATAGAGACCCTATAGTGCAGTACAGTGCACAACGCTAAGTGCGACCGTCGACTGTTACAGAACAGTGTTTCGCTATAGTACTTAGTAGTAGTAAATCGACAACTTTTAGCGGAGTTTTTATGTCGTGCTTATCATAACGTGACTATGACGAAAGGGAAAGGTCCATAGGAGAAAAGACGGTTGCTAGTTTTGCTTCCTTCAGTGTGAATTAATGACATGCCTCAATAGGCCTAGTATAACTAGCCTAGTAGTAGTACTAGCGGGATATTTGAATGGATCAGTCGCGGCGTGATCATATCATCCCTCACGAGGAGAAGTGCCCATAGACAAGATATTAGAGCTATAAATCGGTGAGTAGACCTACTATTTTATTTATTCCCCATCTTTCGATATTTGGTGTATAATTTGATTTTCCATTAACTGTCCCTGTTACTTTGAACTCCAGTAATACCGGAGACGAAAGCTCATGCATGGTTTGGAGAACGATTGTGCCTAACCCCAATTCGAGCTTTATTGACAAAGCCTTATAAACGTCTCGTTTTGACAAATTTGGGAACAAGTAAAAGCTTATTCTCTCTCTCCAATAGCGTTACTGCCCCAATTTATACTGACTCTCTGAGCAATTTTCACGGTATAATAGCTTAAAATCCCCAGGAGTATTTAATTAGGGGACTCGAGGAAGCTGTTCATTCATAATTCTTTATTCGATATAAATTTACAGCAAATTCATCAATAGCATATAATAACAATAAAGCACATCAACAATACAGGTTCACACAGCCTAGATTAAGAAGCCAATAAACCTTAAAATTCATAACTAAAGTTATCGAAAAAGTAACAATTGGATCTAAAAAGCCGTTCTGTACAAAAGGGCTGTTAATTATGTATTGAATTCAAAAAATCGGTCGTAATGTAGTTGAATTGATGACGTCATACTATCAGACGATCAACCAGAATGTCTTGGGTCCGCAATGTTTTTGCAAGGCTTTCATAAAATGTGCGACCCAACGTGCAAAAAATGTCTATCAACATACGGTGCAAATATTTGTAACCCCATCTTTTCCTGAACCGAAACCTTTCTCGAAACTCAGTTAAAGTACCGATAGGACTATATACTTCTATAAGCCAACCGCCGATCGAACGGTTGCATTAAATTGGTAAGAATTGACTGCTTGGCGTCCACTCGAAATTCCCTGTAACAACAAATCTAATTACTCCTTCCTGTCAATGGTTTCACGTCTTCAGTTAGAATATACCGCTCGGTTTGCACTTGTTATTGAACCAACAAGTCAGATTATTCCATTAACCATTCATTGCAGTTTACATGAAGTATGCACTACTCAAGTGTCCACTCAATTGTCATCCTTTGAAACCAAAAATAGATATAAAAAAGAAAAGGACTACTCCTTTATGTCAGTGACTGCATTTCGGTGAGAATTGACTGCTCGGCGTCCACTTGATATTCCTTAAAACAACAACAACATGATTGTATCATAGCGAGTCTCAAAGCTTTGCGATTTTTCTTTTTGAAGAAGACAAATATCAGCGGGTCGATACAATGGTTTAAGGTTAACAGCCAGATGGTCAACCGGAAGATGATATCAGCCGAAGGAATACGTAGGGCTGCCATGAACCTATCGACCTACAAAGGAAAGATTCAAATGATCTGATTAAGGTTGCAATTTAAAGAAAACTGTAGCAGACTGTGGTAGTTAGCTGTTAACACTACTCATTTATTAAAGAGGCCATGACACGAAAAATCCAACTCATCGAGATTAACTTCCTCTGAATCTATGAGAAAATCTATGTTCAAAACTATCCTCAACACCTTGAAAACCTCAAGGACTAATTAGTAATTAACGTTTTAATATTCGCATTCGAAAATAGATATCTGAGAATGCGATTTCACAACAAGACAATGATGACGTCATGTTAGGAACACACGTGCAAAGCCCAGGCATGTATCGGATGCGCGACGATCATACCGTTCCATATACAGTACACGCACATTTACACTGATAGAACAACCACTGTATTACGCTATATCGTTAGTAATTTCAAGTTTTTTTTACAACTGTTGTAAACTATCCGAGAGAAATGCCGGTCCGTTGTGTTGTTGGGGGCTGCATAAATATCATTACCCATGCAATTAGCCTTCATCCATGGCTGAAGGACGAAAAAAACACGGCGATTATAACCAAGTTAGTGCACAACACCAGCGCCGATTTCACTGGGCCTAGCCAGTATGCAGCTCCGAATGAAGCGAACACTTCACGGAAGCATACTACGATCCCTCCTTTTTGTTATGAAATAAAACAAATGGACTTTAACGGTTCGACATAAAAGAGTCATTCTTCTGTCAAGTAATCCACAAAAAACTACTCTGAAGACCAGATCGGGGAACAGGAAACCTCCAATGGGGCAAGTGGCGATCCTTAGGAGGTAGCGCGCTGAGCACTAGTAGTACTATAGTATTAGCGTTACTACACTGAAGTCGCAATAGACGAAGAGATTTTACTGTATCATCTAAATTAACACCCCCTTCATTGCTCTATTGTATACTAATAAGCTATGTGGTTAGCTTCAGAAGCGATGGGTTACATCTTCTTGTGAACAAATCTCAGTGCCCCAATTTATTTCTGGAATATGCTGGATCAGTTAGTTATAGCAATAATTTCTTATTCCTATTCCAGGAAAACCATTTTTTATGTTGTGGAGGGAGTGGGGGTAATGGGGATGGGTCAAAATACTAGGTAGGTAAAAAGATTTTATTCCAAAGGGTGTTTAATTAAATCTCAAAGCGATTTATTTTAAAGTCACAGAGCCAAAAATTCACACAACATAGTTCAAGTGTTAAATCATTGAACAAAATTTATTCAATATCAGTTCTAGACAGTCATTCTGGACAATCTGAACTAACATTAACAACAATCATTGTATTATATGACATAAAAGTAAAACTGTACTTTCCATAAACATTATCATTCTTAAATTACACTAATGTAATTTGTGACATCAAAGGAGGTTAAAAGAAAACAACTTACATGAATTTTTTGGCTTTAAGCCTACAAAGCAGTTGCATGTCCATCGCTATCAATCGTTGTTGTGACAAATTAATTAGAATAATCCAGAAGCAAATACAATAAAGGGTTATTTAAACCAAGAAACACTGCACGAAGTAACTCACATGCAAAAATGTTACACAAGCACGACGACACGTACAACACTGATGGGCAATGTGAAACACAGCATCACACGCATTAAAACAATTGAAGACCATTAACAGGGTGTACTGCTGAGTTTTTGAAGAAAGACTACAAAACAAACCAACTGCTGCTGAAGAAACAAAGTCTAAACATTCAAGAGTTCTGCTGCCTCCATTGGTCTTTATTATGACTTTTCTGTCAAATATCATTGGTGATATGGATATTTTGGCTTCCAGATTAAAGGTACGAATCAAACGTCTGGGAGGTAAATGCCCCTAAAAAGGTCAATGTCCGTTCCCTTATGCACATATTATATGACATCACGGTCACGCCAATACTTGTGTCCAAATGCTTCAAAACATGCCTTTTCTTTCATTGTTGATGTTGGGTCTGGAAAATAACCTTTTCATCCTGAATTAAAAGTCTTGAATTTCAATATATCAACACTGAGGGAACCCTGACGGATTGATAATCCAACACAATCGTAGTTTAGAAAAGGTGTTTCTGGAGGAATTTCTCAACCAAGGCTTCCTATACAATGAGTTTTCTCCTGGCAACTTGAATCCAGTGTAATGACCATTGGCTGGAAAATCACTTCTGATCCTTTGGACTGCACATGATGGTAGCACAACCCTGACGTGTCTTGCTAGGAACCCCAAGTATCATTGAACCTGTTGACCGTAGGCTATGTATCTGTACTGCCTGGGAAAAAATTTATGAAAGTTCAAAATGTATTAATGTTGGCCATGATGTCCACAATAACAAGCAGGCATACAATGTACAGTTATGATTACATTTGTTGTGATTTTACACCTTCCGTGTATCATGAAACATTCTTTTGTTTCAGAAAATTGATTTGCAAAACTCCAGGCCAAAGTACTAGCCAAGTAATAATGAGTATGAAATAACACATATGCCTACCTAGCATGGCTGCATAATGCAACTTACATCCCCGAGCCAAACTTTCAGTATGCAACCAACCCTACTAGTACTACACACTCTACATATGGGTTGTAAGTTACCGTAACACAACGCACAATACGGTTTAGGGTATTCCGCGAATTCCAACAACACATGCACAAAATGGACTGGATTTTGTTTTTAAATGCTTCGTTAATAAATTCTTACCACGTTGTATGTTCCTTGCAATGGTTTCGAACGGATGTCTTCTTCGATATGTTGTGGAGCTTCAATTTCGGCTCGTTTAACAGGATCGAACTGATACGGTTCTAACACCTCCGCTCCACCCTCAACGTTCGGTTCAATATTGGAATGATCATCGCCTTCACTCTCTGCTTCGAATATGAGAAAGGGCACTCTAATTATAGCCCAATTTCACTGCCTAGTGAAGAACCATTATCACTTTGAACTTCGGTTGCCGCAATTGGTTCTGAATCCGCCATTTCACAGGAAATTTTGATTTGATATCGCACTTGTGATCGGTGTTTTGTTTAGTAACTACTAGTGGTATGTGTACTTGTCTACTGTGTACGTTAATGGTATGTTCGGAGGATCGTAAAGCAGCGACAACAAATGTGTTCAAAACGTGACGTCACATGACGTCATGCGAATCGGAAAATTTTCGAGTAAACAAAGTTTCAAACGCCGAAAAGGGTAAATTCATTCTCAATTTTCGACTTGAAAAATCAAGTTTTAAACTGGCAGATTGGTTGATACATGTTCTAGAGAACATTCTTTGATGGATCCCAAAAATATAGGACTTTGAAATTTTCGTGTCATGGCCACTTTAACATTATAAAATTCGGGTATTGTCCGGGGTGGGGTGGGGGTGAGAGTGACATGATGAGAAAGAGTGTGCTCGGCTGTGGCTGAAATGATTGCTTGCAAATGGAAATTGGACATAAAAATGTAAAGCAAGTCAAATTGTCATTGTCAAACCGATTTGGTATGGTAATGTAATAGTTTGACAGTATTTAATTCATATTCATATTCAAATCTTTTGTTGCTTTCATTTTTGTTGTGCTCTTGGGTTTTTAAGTTATTTGCGTCTAGAAATTTGTTCATTTTACTTAGATACATACTCCCCAACCACTAAAACCGAAATTCCACCCTTTACTTTATACCTAAGGTGTTGAAATACTATACCATCTGATTGTCAACATACGTGGGCTCAACGTCACCATCATTTCCCTGCCCCCCCCCCTCCCCCGAATAGAATATTGTCGACTAACATGAACAAATACCGATCTGGCTAACGCAGCGCATTGCCGCTACTCGAGGTGACTTTTCAATAATATGGCTCAATGAAAGGTTACTTCACTAAGCTTTCACTACACGGTTTGGACCGCACGAACTAATGGCAGTGCGCGATATTAAACTCTCCATAAATCACGTGACTGCTATAATTTCACAGTGGTCTACGCTGATTTAACCAATCAAAAGTTTATATGCGTTTACTATCAATTAATGTTGTGGAATAAATTATAGACAATGCAATCAAGAGGAAAACATAAATTAAATACAGTTTCTACCTATTCTTTGTTTTTTTTTTTAATCTGATTAAATTAATTGAAACAAAATCCCTGATTTAAATTTACACTTTCACATATACATTTATACTATGCACGTATCCACCCAGAAAAAGGGCGCGCAAGGCGCAAACACCAATTAACTCATACAAGCGTCCCTGAAATCGTGTCGCGTAAGGTGAGCATTTAAGCTTCTTTTGAAAGGTGGAGACTGCACTCTTAAGCCGTCTTGATTTCAAGTGGTAACATATTCCACAATCGCGGTGTAGCAACTGACAAAAGTTCTACCCCCCCCCCCCACCCCAAGAATGGTTGGATTTAGATTCCCTGAGAAGTATAACTTATCATTTGAACGAGTCGGAATTTATTCTTGAAGGAAATCAAGAGATGTATAAAGACACCACATTGTGAAAAGACTGCAGCATTGGACAATCAGCATTAGCGTGAAGACAATTCCATAAGTTACAGGGAGCCAATACAGTTCTTTCAGGATTAGTAAAGTGTTCTGAACATGCTGAAGACCAGACAGTTGCGTTTTTGGTAAGCCCAAAAAAAGCGCATTTCTATTGCCAAAACGTTTTGCCAATACTTATAATGTAAAGTAAACAAGTACGGACAATGTTAGACAGTTAGAGACACGTGGCCTTACCGTCATTGATGTCAAACTTGTCCAATCATCAGCCGACCAAATTTACTTAAATCTAGATGTGAACATGCGCATAATCTCAATTAATGATCTTGCGCATAAAATGCGTGATTCTTTATGCTTTCATTCAGCAAATGACGGCGCACAAGTCTCCTTTACACAATTTTAACACATTTCCTGGTTATCTCATGTTTGACAAACGGCTGCACGTTCTAACCCTTATCAGTCATTATACCTCAAAAGTATTCGATGAGTTTTCATACCAGGGATCTAGCACTGAGCTGCCACTAAGATGGCAGAATTCGTTTTGTTGTTGTTGTAACAATGTAGACGTCAAATGGTGCATTATGGGCATATTTAGACAAACAACTACGTGTAGGCTATGTCTACATAATTAACTCTTAACGCAAATTGCTTATATAATTGATTTTGTTTATGCGAGGTTTAGCGGTGATGTTCACATGTAGTAGTTAGTCTAATCCTTTATCGTCTGATTGTAAAAAAAAAAAATTAAGAACTCCCCTCTGCCAACCCCTCCTCTCGCCTTCTTGCTCATAACACTTGATATAGGAATCTATCTTAATATAGGCACGAACAATTTATATGTGATCGTATAGATTATGCTTAACGAGGCACTACTCGACCTATGTCATACACGCTTGCGTGCTACGATGGAACGGTGTGCGGTGTGTCTTATTGTGAAAACATGAAACAACCACACGGTTACTTACATATAGCGGTAGCCATGAGATGGTGTAAACAATGGAGACAACAACAAACGTCATAGCCAATCGGATTTCACTGTTATTAGAATTTTCTTGTCCTTTCGTCTGCCCAGTGGTTCCTCCTCGCCCACTTCCTCTTTCCGCTGCGCTCTTCATATGCGACTGCGCAGACACCTGATCCGCTGAAGAAGATGGTACAGTACGCCCTTGTGGTGCTCTCATTGGCGCGATTTTCCTTTGTAGTTTCACGATGTAGCAGACGACAACCATATTACCAACGATAATAGTTATTATTGTAGCAAACCCAACTAAGAAGAATATTATGGTGTACTGAAGCACGTAGTCAACGCCTTCTACGTGTGGGTTTCCGGGTGTAAGGCAATAATACTGCCCGTTTTGTAGAATTCGGAAAGAACTGAATCCAAAGAAGGGTAAACTAGATATTAGAAGGGCAACAGATACCATAGTAACCAAGAGCACTTTGGCTTTAAATAAAGTCACATGTTTGCGGTAAAGAAAGGGGGCCATCAAGGCGAAGCATCTGTCCAAACACATTGCTACATTAGCGAAGCCAGAAGCCCATGTAAAGAAGATGTTTGTAGATAAGCTAAACTCACATCGAAAAGTCAGATTTGACAGAAATACTGGTGATGCTAATCCTCGCAAAAGAAAGAAAACGACTGCAGTGAAGTCTATTTTCAGTAGACCGTTAACTAGGAAATACGGTACTGTGTTATGCTTCTCTTCTTTCCAAAGTTTGGCCGCTTTACGGGTTGCCACGAAAGCTAAAATATGAGCAATCAGTCCAAAAATTAGGAGAGATAATACGATCAGTATGGTGAACTTGAGAACACTCTCTTCAGCACCGTCATCTGTAGTCATAGAGACAGGGAAATCTGTTGTCCATGCAAATTCTGATTCGTTAAGATTCATAGTGGTATTGCTCCCAAAATATAGTATTTCCTCGATTATAAGCTGACTTATCTCGTTTCAGTTGAACTGCAATCATTAAGCCGTTACACTCTCGTATATAGTAGGCCTATTAAGGAGAAAACTTGTATGGAATAAAAAGTCGCCGACAATTTCCTCAAATATTTGATCAATTTTATGAGTGGAACGCTTGATGACGAAATCAAAGTTACCAACTTTGTTCCGCGATACAGTCAAAAACGTGTCTTCCGTTCAGAAATAGACCATCACTGTCGCAAATAAGCAAAGTCGTTGCATGATTGGTTATTTGTTTGTGACGTATTTTCGAAGTACATCGCTGATTGGTCGGTTCTATGACGTGTAAAGAAGTTTATATAAGTGAGGAAAGAAGGAGTGGCAATTAATGAAATGAAGCGTCTTCCTTTCAGAGGTCTTTGAAGTACATGTAGGTCGAGGAAGTAGCTTTGCTGTGATTCTTTCTCCATTTAGATTAAAAACAAGATGAAAATTATTATTAAGGAGCGCCGTTTAACAAGTTTGATCGGCATTGTTGTAGAATGGCTATATATAAATATATATATATCGACTAATCAACCAAGAAACACAAACGCTAGCAATTTAAGGAAGGAAACGCCTACAGAATGAAGAGAAACGAATATGTTTGGAAAAATTGTTACTATTTATGGAAACAATATGTGTTAATGTGTTATTCTTACCGACCGGAACGCGATTGTCTTCCCTTCATTACTCTTAGACAATGGGAGATAATATTACCCAATCATATGCAGTATTTGATGTGACGTATATTAAGTTAAACTGTGTATTGCTTGCTCTCACGACCAATGTGGGTACTGCTTTATGTAAGTAAGTACATATGTTTACTCAATAATTTTACCGTGTATTATATGCTAAACTCGACAGTACACGATATATTCATGTAATATGCATAAGTATATATAGGTAAATGACGTCATTGGCATTTGTTCGGTCTAGTCTCAAAGAAAAAACCCCAAAAATCTTCGAATCAAACTACGGACGTTGTATATAGGTACTTGTATACGTACTAAAATACTATACATTCTACATCCACCACAATAAAGACTGGTTTGCGGGAAAATTTCTACGCACTCATTTGTTACTTTTTGTTAATTAAACTTTGTCAATTCATTTCGATACAGGACTTTATGTTAGTATTTTGTCTATGTTTTTCTTCTCTTTTTTTTAAAATGTTTTTGGCAATTACCAAATATTTAATGGCACGCAATATTTCATTTAAAAGCCTTAACAAAAATTCCGACAAAGAGAGCATTTAGGCTTTACCCCCCCCCCCCCCCACCCCTCTTGCCACCAACAACAAAATGAGAAGAAAAAGAAAAGAAAAATTAGAGCAATTTAATATATGTCGAGTTACTTTAGAGATATAATTAGGTTTCTAAATCTTAGAGCATTTGTTTCCATTCAATAAAAATGCCTATAATATAAAATACCATAAAAATGGGGCAATATTTCTAACGATGCAATTTACTGCAAAGAATAGAGTAAGGAAATGAGAGGGGAAAATAACTAACCTCCTCCACGAGTCTTGATAACTACTTTTCCCAGGAGATATTAGGATATTTAGGGTAAGAAATTGCTAAATGGATTAATGAAGAGACTGAACTGGGTCTATGTCAGAGTTGTTCCATAACAACTCCCTGGTCTATGCGCGTCACTACAGTATCTGCAAGAAATTGTGCCTCTAAAAAAACTTCCTATATAAAAGTCCAGTTCGGTTCAATCCAGTCCTGTTCATTTAATTTCAGTTCAGTCCTTTTCATCTTAATGTTCTGTTGAGTTCAGTCCAGTACAATCCAGTTCAGTTCGGTCCAGTCCTGTTCAGTTCATTTAATTTCAGTTCAGTCCATTTCATCTCAGAGTTCTGTTGAGTTCAGTCCAGTACAATCCAATTCAGTTCGGTCCAGTCCAGTCCTGTTCATTTAAGTTCAGTTCAGTCCATTGCATCTCAGAGTTCTGTTGAGTTCAGTCCAGTACAATCCTGTTCAATTCGGTCCAGTCCTGTTCATTTCATTCATTTCAGTTCAGTCAATTTCATCTCAGAGTTCTGTTGAGTTCAGTCCAGTACAAACCAGTTCAGTTCGGTCCAGTCCTGTTCAGTTCATTTAATTTCAGTTTAGTCCATTTCATCTCAGAGTTCTGGTGAGTTCACTCCAGTACAGTTCAGTTCAGTTCGGTCCAGTCTTGTTCATTTAAGTTCAGTTCAGTCCATTTCATCTCAGAGTTCTGTTGAGCTCACTCCAGTACAGTACAATGCAGTTCGGTCCAATTCAGTTTAGTCCTGTTTAGTTCATTTAAGTTCAGTTGAGTTCATTTCATCTCAGTAGAGTTCGGTTGAGTTCCGGTGAGTTCGGTTCAGTGGAGTTGAGTTCAGTTGAAGTTTCAGCTTTAATCAGTCCCCATCCGACGGACGAGAGTACATCTTATCATCTGATCCATCTTTATCAAGTACTGAGAGAAGTTTAAAGCACCATCCCCCCTCCCATTATTTCACTGCAGCTATTGTGAAGGAAATTTTAGAGTCGATATCCCATTTCCAAATCCTTTAAACCAGAAATACCGTGGATCCACATAAGACTCCGTTCAAGAACACCGCACAGCTAGTTTTTGAACTTGTATCCTATAGAAACTGTGAGACATACACTATAACCGCCACTTTATATGCCTTTATCCCTCGGTGGGGGGGGGGGGGCTTCAGCGGTTTCGCCGTGTATGGGGATCACGTTCAAGAGTTATTCGAAGACGGTGGCCAGAAATCAATTACAGTTTAGTCTATATCTACCCTGAAATTTGTTCATATGACTTAACGTCACGTGTTACGTATTCCGCTCTATTTGGAAATAGCGAATAGATAAATATTGCTTTTAAGTTTATGTACAGCTTAGTCACGATGTTGTGAAACTTATTAATATTACCTGAAGGCCTGGCATAAAAATGAGAAGTCCGAATTTGTGCATTTAGTCAGGATTGGAAAGGAAAGGGGAGGGGGGGGGAGAGATCCAGGAAGGGGTACGTAAATATTCTCCTTCTATTTTCATTATACATTAAATTAAGTTTCTTTGAATTTCTTCAATATTCCATGAATTGTATAATAATAATGAATGTTAATATTTCCGTGGTGTAACTTCAAAAGATAAAATTACAAAGCTAAAACAGAAAAAAAATATCGGAAAGCCCACTATTTTGAAGTAACTTCATAGCTTATATATATATATATATATATATATATATTATTAGAGAAAACCAGAGAAATAAGATATGACTCATAATTGACAAATAAGGAGTAAGTTTTACAAAATATATTGGAATTTTCGGTCCCCCTGGGACCTTCGTCAGCAATACTTGGCAGTCGAATGAGAAGTACAAAATGTGACACAATGAAAGTATGACGCTAGATAAGAGTAAGTTGCAATGATGGAATTAAAACCAAATAAACCATGACTATACAGGAAGCGGATTAAGGAGCAAAGAACGGATTACATATGCTTGTAGAACTGGTAGTTGTTAAGGGGTCCCAAGTCTTTGTTGAGGCCGGTGATGTGAGACTTAATACGAAAGATCCAATCGATTTCTTTACGTTTACGTTCAGTAGTTGATTTGAAGTTCGAGGCAATTAAAATACATTTTAGGTTTTTTAGAGAATGACCATGAAGATTGAAATGTTCGGACACTGGGAATCCTGCAAAATTATCACGAATAGATTTTTTGTGATTATTAAAACGTAAGCGGAATCGGGAGCCTGTTTCACCTACATAATTGCCCTCTTTGCAAAGTACACAATAGAAAATGTAAATAACATTAATAGAATCACAAGAGAGGGAAGGGGGTCTAAGACTAAAGTCAACATTGGGAATCTTGACCACGGTGCCTGGGGTAATATGGGGGCATATTTGGCATCTAGGTTTACCGCAAGGAAAATTGCCTGCGGAGGTGGAAACTGAGCGGGGGAGTCTGGAGGAAGTGAGAAGAAATTTAAGGTTGGGGGGTTGACGAAATGCTAGCATGGGGGGTACCTTAAACGATTCTCCTACAGACTGATCGTCTTGAAATACAGCAAATTCCTGTTTGATGGAGCGAATTTTCTCCATCAAACAGGAATTTGCTGTATTTCAAGACGATCAGTCTGTAGGAGAATCGTTTAAGGTACCCCCCATGCTAGCATTTCGTCAACCCCCCAACCTTAAATTTCTTCTCACTTCCTCCAGACTCCCCCGCTCAGTTTCCACCTCCGCAGGCAATTTTCCTTGCGGTAAACCTAGATGCCAAATATGCCCCCATATTACCCCAGGCACCGTGGTCAAGATTCCCAATGTTGACTTTAGTCTTAGACCCCCTTCCCTCTCTTGTGATTCTATTAATGTTATTTACATTTTCTATTGTGTACTTTGCAAAGAGGGCAATTATGTAGGTGAAACAGGCTCCCGATTCCGCTTACGTTTTAATAATCACAAAAAATCTATTCGTGATAATTTTGCAGGATTCCCAGTGTCCGAACATTTCAATCTTCATGGTCATTCTCTAAAAAACCTAAAATGTATTTTAATTGCCTCGAACTTCAAATCAACTACTGAACGTAAACGTAAAGAAATCGATTGGATCTTTCGTATTAAGTCTCACATCACCGGCCTCAACAAAGACTTGGGACCCCTTAACAACTACCAGTTCTACAAGCATATGTAATCCGTTCTTTGCTCCTTAATCCGCTTCCTGTATAGTCATGGTTTATTTGGTTTTAATTCCATCATTGCAACTTACTCTTATCTAGCGTCATACTTTCATTGTGTCACATTTTGTACTTCTCATTCGACTGCCAAGTATTGCTGACGAAGGTCCCAGGGGGACCGAAAATTCCAATATATTTTGTAAAACTTACTCCTTATTTGTCAATTATGAGTCATATCTTATTTCTCTGGTTTTCTCTAATAATATTTTCTTTTGGAGTAAACGTGGATTTTCGTTATATTATATTATATATATATATATATATATATATATATATATATATATATATATATATATATACCTTGATCAATCAATATTTATTGACAACAAAATAAAGCAATAATGGAATCAATTAATTATAGGCTACGTTACTTACATTATTTCAACTGAAACTTTCTAATCGGCGATGTCTTTCTTAGGGTACAAAATGATGTCCCCGATTAGTTTATACGAAAAACATTAAACTTATTTGATACAGACTATGTCACTGAGGAGGGAATTAACAATTTCCCGTTTGTTTTCTTTTCTTTGATTTTCTTTTACCACTGTTAAAGGGAGTGAAGACTCTCGCACAAAGAAACATCTGATGCCGGTAATCTGACCTAGTTTCGAATGAGGTGTAACAGAAGTGTTAGATAGCACCATCGATCCCAGACAATATATACACACACAGCTTTCTACCGTCGGTAATTAGACACTAGTGTGGTCAATACATACAGCTACGGTCAATACCCACAACACAGTGTACATAGCAGCGATTGACATCTCATGTCCAGATAAAAGTTAACAAGGTATCACGTTTCATTACTGTCTGCATTTGTTAGCGATAAGAAAAAAACTTCACTTGCAAGCAACGGCAAGTTAACTTTTTTCAGAGGGCGGCACGCGGTTAGGGGCGAGTCTTCAATATCCTCTTTTTTAATAATTTCAAAACTCAAACCCGTATGGTGGTATATATCATATAGTGTTAGTTCCAAACGCTCCAATCTCGGGAATCCAATCTCGGGAATCCAATCTCGCTCCAATCAAGAGGTTGGTTTGAAGATAAGTCGAAGTAGAAACGGGAACACGAACGCCCGAGGTGGTGAAGTAGGTCTACCGCCCTCATCAAAAAATGATCGAATGAAATTCCCTTTAATTAGAGCATCCAGAGCTCTCTCTCTCTCCTGTCTCCCAACACGATGGGACGCCGAATAGGCGTAAACACCCAGACAGTGTCCAATAAAAAAAAAGTGACTTTCACAATTTATATACTGCCGCACACACTAATAAATAACTGACTTTATACTAACGGCCCAGCTACTAAATTCAATCTCGTGGCGATTGTCTGGTGAATCAAGTTACAACAATGTGGAGCTTCTTCAATAGATGTGTCTCCTCTGCTTGGAAACTAATTTTGGAGTGACTTCCAAAATATCCCTGATTTCGCCTTCCGAAAATGTGACAGGACATTTTAATTAACAAGGCCACACCTGCTTAAGCTGCTTAGTTACAATTCCGGTTAACACGATATTTTGAGACGCTGGTGTCTATACAAAAGTTGTTTACGCAAATACTCTAACAAATCCAAACAAAGCATAACCTGGCGCTTAAATCTAGTCTTTCATTAAACTTCTATGGGATTAAATAGCCGAGGTAATTCTATCAATGTATCCAATTAGTTCCTTTTTAATCGCACGAAATACAGCCCCTATGATTAACCGTGACAATCATGCCATTGGGAAGTCGTGTCAGATATACTTCGTTAGTTGTGCAGTGATTAAGGGACTGCGGGAGTCTGTTGTACGACTAAGGGTATTGACGAATATCGCAAAACTAGAGATCACGACAGCCGAGGTTGCATCGCTTTCTAAGTTTTCTTCAGTCGGGCAGAGTTCGGGCCGTATATGAAGAGGATATTCAGTATAAGCTCTGCTGCAGGTGGACCCAGTGGTTTTACAATTTGCTGTTCAGTTTAACAGATGAGATGCTAAAATGCAAAGTTTCCTAAGTCTTTCATGGCCATCAAACGTTATTACGCCTTACCATGATAGGCTTACATATACTATGACGTCAATGCGGAGACAAAGCTTACCGTCCAATCAGGATTCATCTTTCGCTAGTGTCCATTTATCTTTTCCTCGTCATAGGGTTTTGCGTCCTATTTAATTCATCTTGGAATCGCTATCTTATTCTATTCGTATATTAACTTCTCGCTCCCTGTCTCTCCAGGGAGTTTGTAATCTTTACTATTTTTTCCAGAGATCTGTCATTAACTCGTGTCTTTGTACATTGCTATACGCAGCACTGCAGGCGCTGTCAAGATAATAGGAACGTTTCGCGTAGAAAAGAAAAACGGTTAACTTCACGTTTCCTTGGAAGAATGCACACATTCGCCTGCACAATGGAAACAAAGAAACTTTAAAATAATATATATATTTATATCGATCGAATTGAGGATAGTTTTTGACAACGAAAGCGGCTGCATCCGTTTTGAAGAATCGGAATGATTTGTTGTTGTTTTGTTCTCTGGAGACGTTTATTGATCTGTTATTGTATACAAACCAATATATTCAGATAGTAAATCGACGACTTTCAGTAAATCTACATGTTTTCTTTGGTAAGAGATATAGAAAATTAGAAAATTAGAGTTAAATGTTGAATTGGAAGCCACCCGACGTGTAAGTTGTAATTCATAAGCCCTTGCGGGCTTCTCCCACATTTGTGGTCGCTTAAGCGTCGTAAAAATAACTGCTGATTATATTATTGTATAGACCAATATTTTATCGGAATTTGGTTATTAACGTGTTCAATATCTGTGTCATTTATACTCTTGTATATTACGCATTCGACATGCTACAGTGCTTAGCTTAGTTCACCAGCGGTTATCGGTAAGCATGTTTATTTACAAAATAGTGAAAACACAAACAGTGGACATTCTGATAATCTCCAACTGACTGCAGACAAAACAACAAACGAAATAAATAGGGGATAAAAACTTTAAAAGGGTTTTCGCGACGATTCTCCCACTGTTGCTTTAATTTTTTAACCTTAGAAAGTATATAGCCTCTATTTAAAGCTTTGTTTTTAATTCATTATATTTTCGAAAAGCGTCTTGTCACGCAAGACTCGTTCTTTCGAATATCCTTTCTCATTTTTGCCCATATTTAGAGAGAGAGCATCGGTTTTACGGCAACGTTTAGGAATTGTCTCCATTAGCCTAATTGTGAACAAGTAATAATAATTATTGAAAAACAAAACCATTTAGCAGTCTTCAAAAAAGAAAAGGAAGAAGCTTGTGACAACAGTTATTCTGTGAATTTTCTTACTGTGTTTATTTCTTTACATACATTTCAATGGTGATTCAACATGTGATATAATTGGATGCTTTTGGTGATGTAATTTCACCCCCTGCGTATATAGTTCAACAAGAAGACATTTGTGTTTTCGAAGAAATGTTCTCATTAATAAGAACTAAATTGTTCTGTTTTTTTTTTCTTCTAACGAACATCGAATTTGAGAAGGTGATAAATTGTTTATCAATACCGATTTTGTGGAAGGCTGCATCGATTTCATAGAAGACATTTAGAACGGCAATTATATAGGCTGAACTGTACTGAGAAAACTTGTCTAATTCTACTCGAGTTTTAAATTATTACAGACGATACAGTTGTATTACACGGTAATAATTCCATGTTGTTGTATGTTTGGTAAGTTGAAGTATAATAAACAATTTTTTAAGAGAAGTAACAATTTATTCGGTAGAAAACTAAGGAAGAAGCCAACGGGAGTCTATGGAACCTGTAAGATACGGACGACTGTTAAAATTGTGAACAAAACTCCGTCATTTAGCTTTCTTCAAAGACTTCGTCATTTAAGATTGATACTTATGATAATCGTTTTAGAAGAGTGACTGGTTATTTCGCTTATACAGATCAATTTAAAGTATAGGCCATCCACATCTCTCCAGCTGAACAGAAAATCAAAATGGATGTTACTATGGTAACAGACGTACCACAAGTGACCACCTCCTCTGCTGCTGAAGGAACAAGCAGTTCACTTTGGAGAGGATTATTCGCATTTGTTATTTTACTTTTCGGATTATTATTTCATATTTTAGCTGTTTTGGCTACAAGAAAAGCAGCAACGTTTGGAACAAATAACGAAAGCAAAACCGTGCCTTACTTTCTGCTTGGATTTCTGTTAAAGATAGACTTCATTGCAGTCGTTTTCTTTCTTATTCGTGGGCTTGTGTCCCCTTTGAAATCGAGTCTCGTTTTTCGTTGCGAGTTTGGAGTTTCAACTGGCATCTTCTTCACCACTGTTTCTGGCCTGGCTAATGTTGTCATGTGTATGGAACGGTGTGTTGCGCTTATGGCACCTTTTCACTACCGTAAGCATGTGACATTATTTAAGGCCAAAATGGGCGCTTTGGTTACCGTACTTGCTGCATTTATTTTCACGTTGCTACCATTCATGGGTGTAGGCGCATACAGTTATGAAACCGAGAACGAAATTGGATGTGTTTCCCCCGGTGACCTTCATCTTGATGTCGATTTGATATTAGTTCACACAACCATATTTTTCATCATCGGATTCTCCATTGTGTTGATTCTTGTGGTTTGCAATTTAATCGTTGTAAGGTACATTCTGCGATTCAGGGTTAAAAAGATTGCACCAGAAGGACTGTCAACCACTGTCCCGCAAATAGTCACAGGTATGGAGAGCGGAACCCAAATTACGACAAATTTCGAGAGTGGTAATGAGGCCAGCATCATTAACAAGAGTGGGATAACGCGACGTCACCCAGAAACTATCGCTAAACCCAATGAACGAAATACGAAACGAGACATTCATCTAGCGGCGCTGTTCATAGCAGTCTCTATTATCTATACCATCTCTTGGCTACCGCTATACGTAAGTAAAACGTTCGATAACAATTTACAGCCATTTTAGCTAACACCCTGTGGCTCTTTACCAGGGGTTCCCTAACTGGGGTGCATAGACACCCAGGGGGTGCGTGAGTCCATCCCATGGGGTTTGTGAGACGTTTCTGAAAGTCAAAATTAGAGTAATTGTTGTTGAACGAAAATCTGATATATCATTTAATTTAGTGATGTACAAAGTCGTACCTATCGACAAACTCTTTTCGCGTTCCATATACGCATATGTGCCATAGTACGGTAGTACGGTACCGTGCATGTGATAAAAAACTGAATTATGAAACAGGCCCAGGCCGATATGCGTATGATAGTATAATAATGACTCAGATCGTGTCTCGAAAAGTTGGGGGTTCGTGGACAACTCTGACATGCACATGTGGCTCGTGGGGGGGGGGGGGGAAATAAAAATTAGGGAAATATGCTCTATAACTGTCCTCCCATATTGGTTGGTAACACTCGTACTGACAGTACCGCTATATGATATTCATCCTGTCGATTACGAGTCACGATTTGAAGTCGGACGTGACACTATAGTTACAGAAAGAAAGTGTCCAAACTGGGCGAAATGTACCGTAGATTTTCAGTAAAAAGATCGCTTCGATTTAGGTAGTGTAATGGAGTAATAGCGATATATTTCGCACACCAATCTGCAGCTAAAAGACAAGATAAATAATTGGAAAATGTACGAATCGCGCTAGTCGAGTAGCAGCGAGGTACTGTATATGCTTAGGATGCGCGCACCTAACTAAACGCCTAATACTATAGAGGAGCCCTAATGTCATAGAAGCCAAGCTATCTTCGTAGGTATTTTTGCAGATGTGTTATGTTTATTTGTCTGAGACACTACAGTAGGCCTAGCTGCTTATATACGTTTCTGCGACCGTTATTTCACTTTGTTCATCACTTACTTTTGGTGAAAAGAATTTAAATTTCATACTGCACATAATTTTCCAATGTGCAATTACTTAGCACCATGTACCTGCCCAAGTGCCTTACATTTGTTCATAGAAAGTACTGATGTTGTAGATCTGTTCTATGGAAATTTGAACGGCAGTCATAGTGGCGAGTGAGTTTTGCGTCTTGGCGAGTAGTCGCGGTCGCCAAATAGCGAGTACTTAAATATATTTCAGTGTCGAGGCCTGAAACCTTTAAAACATGATTTCTCAGAGTAGAAATCAAGGATACTTTTCATACACGGTATACTTTATGGGTTTGCAATATTGGGTACAAGAATCCTGTTGTTTGTGTGGTCAAATCTCATTTGAGGTCACCAGAGTTCAAACTTTGAAAACCCTTTTACATGATATCTATAACGATGTCAATCGTGGATACTTCCCTTAATATGGTGTGTGGATACGTCACATTGAGTACAAGACCCCTATTGTTTTTGCTGGAGGTACAGTATGTAATGTCAGGTACAGTAGACTGACCTGTGTTTACCATGCCATAGTGTAATTGTACATCAAAATAGTGGTTCGGGCCATTTATATTGTGACAGCTATTTCTGGTTAACTTCGAGCAGAAGTCTAGTGCAATGAAGTCATCGAAACCTCAATGAACTGTGCATGCTCTTTTTTTACTCCTTGCCGTTTTGAGACCACTGAAGTTGACTCTCGTTTCGTTGAAACATGATAGTAAAAGTGTGACTATTATAGAACACGTTTGAGTCAAATACAGCTATTGTTGTTGGTATTGGCATCTAGATATATTGCATACTAATTTAAGACGATTTAAACAATAAATAATTTCACGCCTGGATTTTGAAAAAAAATGGTTTGCTACACTGGGTCTGAACCCTACTTGGTTAGGATCCCTTCAAAGTTTACATATATAGCTTATATATAAATAAGTTCCACAAATTTTCAAAAAGGGTTTAATCGGACTATTTCTGTGCTTAACGAACAACGTGTCGTTAGTCCATTCTAGCATGTCGCCCTCTAATAAAAAAAATAGTCGTGACGACACATGAATTTTTTACGAGAGTGCTTATCAATATTTTAAATTATTTCTTTTCTTTGGCAGATCGAAAGACTTTTAGCAGCTTTTCAAGTCGAGACTCCAGAGATTGTTTTCAGCTTAACGATATGGTTATTATCAATCAATCATGTGATCGATCCGGTGCTCTTCGTTTTCTTCAAGAAGAGAAACCAAGCAGCGTTAAAGTTGGTCCTGTTGCAGGTCTGCTGTCGGTGTTCACCTGGATACCACCAATCGGTGGCGGAAATAATCAGCAAGACAGAAACCCTCGCATAAAACAGTTGCCTAATTATGAGACTGTTTACCTTAATATCAATAAAAAACATTAGTCGTTATTAACGTGCTTGTACATTTGGTATAACGGTATTTTGTACTGATATATTTTCATGTGTGCATTTTCTTTATATTCCCCTCTTTAGAAGTACAGTGATGTCGAAAATTAGGGCCTGGGAGACAATTGTCACCGGGCGCCCTCTATTTAGCTTTCATTTCGTTAAGCAGGAAACGAAAATACATTGCCTATCCCATATTTCCCGCCCCGACTGTACCTTCTGACCCCCCCTTCCCTTCGCCACTCATGTGTATTACAGATGCAAAACTAGTTAAACCTCTCCCTCAACAGAAAGGTTCCAAAAAGATATGGGGTGGGGAAGGAGTAAACCCTTAGTACATTATTGTATTCATCAGTGTCTACGCCAATTAGCATATACAGATTTTTCTTTTCCAAAATGAAGACAGTTATAGCGAAAATGAAAATCAAATGCAGTAACTAAATATGATGACGAAAGACCAAGCTTGAATGTTTATTTCCTGCAGCGGAGTTGTACGTTTTACACCATTGTAGATTTGATATGTGGCCTGCTGACACAAACTCTGTGCAATTATTTATTTATGTGTGTTGTTAACCCCCGTTTTTATTTTGTTAATCTGTTTCTCCCATATTTATTAATATGTGACTTAGATGAAATAAAGTAAATCAAAGAAAATGTGTTACAGAGGAGTATTTGGTTTTGACGCATTTTTCAGTACCATTCGATAGTAAAATACCACAATTTTTCCTTTTCTTTATCTTCTTAAGATTTTTTCAACTTGCGTTTTTCCATGTGATTTATGCTAATAATAAGGAAGAAAATGTGTCTGGGCGACACAATGCTAAGGATCCAATTAATGTAATCTTCATTAATCAATTAGCTTTCATTTCATAGACAGGAATTAATTCAAGGAGGGTGTCTTTAGTTCGATCAATTACAATCTCATTTGGAAGAATACCTGGAAGGTGTAATAAAATGACAGACAGCCCCCTCCCCAAGCCCCCTCCCACCCCAGCCCTCAAAAAAGAAGCTTTGTAATTCACAGTAGTCATTTTGTCATTGGAAACGTGAGTTCTTTTCAATAATCTTCCTTAGTTGGATAATACACCAAACGAACCTTTGTGGTGTGCCGGACGAAACAAGCCTGTTTTGATGACTAATCATGACATGATGTTAGGCTCTTTCCTAGGGGGGTGCAAGTCACCATTTGTTTTACAGTGGGGGAGGGTAAGATGTGATGTCATCCGGGGGAGGGATCTAAGGGAAGGGTGCCCCTTCCCCCATTTCAGAGATTTTGTACAAATGGAGGGTGCCTAGATGCAAAACTGGTGCGATGTTTTGCAACTTTTGAAACAATGTTGAAGAATTTTCGATTGCATAGGTTGTGAAAGGAAATATGCTTATGGGCTGTACTTTAGGATTTTTTTTTTGTAATAGTCTGTCTGCCAGTGGGGGATGGGTTGGCTAATATACCCTGCTCTACCCATTCTATTGATTTGGGGGGGGGGTGGAGGCATGGATGGTATGGAAGTCGACAGTTCTTTTTGCAAGAGGTTAAAAGAAAAATATGACAATTTAATGAAATGATATGTTTAGAATGATTATAAAATTTAATTAGCTCTCACATTTTGAAATAAAAGTAAAAAATATAGTAAAATTCATAGGAGTAGCAGTATAGCATTAACCTTTAATAATGCAGTTGACATTAGAAAGGAAAGGTAGAAGAAAAAAGAGAAAAACAAAAATCCTAATTTTGATGTGGTAGAGTACTGAAAATGTATATGTTAATGCATCAGAATTAGGGTAGATAAAGTGACACTACTTCACTTACTACTCTCTGATCCAAGAATTAGGGTAAGTAAAGTGATATCTATTCACTTACTACTCTCCGATCCAGGTTTGGCACTTCAAACTTCTAATTTGCAATAATAACCATGTTAAACCTCTTGCCCGGTTAAGTTACCAGAGCTGTGTTCTGTATTAAGTTTTTTATGAAGTTTTTGTAATAGGGTAAAAAAAAAGAGATGTACACACCCCCCCCCCCCCAGCACCTGGATCAACGCCTGAGGGCATCCTGTGCCCGGAGAAGTGTTAATCTTTCCCCAAGTGCATGTAAGTATGGCAAAGGGGATATACAGAATACTTGGACACAGCTACAGAGCAAGAAATCCTGGTAATAGGGTTACAGAACGACACTGTATCGACTGCAAAAGCTTTATTCTAATATATCACACACATAAATTACCAGAAATTACTCTAAGAAGCAAAACATTGAAATATATACAGAAAACTGAGAAAAGAATATCAAAAAAAAGCGAAGGGGGGAAAAAACATCTTTAGTGTTGAAGAAACAAACTATTGCACCCTGTTAAAAATGTTTTCATTAGTTTGAATACAACTGTCCAGCTTAATTCTCTTTGTACTTGAATATAAATAAATATATATATATATACTCATGATATGTACCTTAGGTCGACAGTTTATGGTAAAAAAGTGTACCTTAGGTCAACAGTGTACCTTAGGTCGACATTTCAGTGTCGACCTAATGTTTTCACTACCATTTTAAGACACTTTTTTATTGTCGCAAATAGCTTTATAATGTTCTCCGTCCTCTAAAACGTTCATTTAAAAGTTTTGGTTAGGGTCGGTTCAGGGTTAGGGTTAGAAAAAAGGGTTAGGGTTAGATTAAATTTAGTGTGTAATTCAATGTAACTGTCAACCTAAGGTGGGATCCATAGTTAATATATATATATTTGAGCTGTAAAACATACAATCCACATCAGCATCTAGGTATCGTATTCCTTCTTACATCTTGATTTGGTGACCTTGAACTAATCATAAAAAATGATAGCAAAATGCAGAGATTTTTAAATATAAATAAATGAAAACATCACTTTTGCTTTGGTAACTTTTCAAATAGATATAAGTTAACTCCTGGCAAGAAGCTAAAAGGTTCTAATGAATACACAAGAAGATTGACAAGAAGCACTAGATATAATATCTGCCTGAAATGTAGATTTTTGATTGCATATTCATGAGATGTCAAGGGTCAGCCACATGGACTATCTGTTTACCAATATTACCACCAGCCATCATGGAAACAAATGCTTCCGGTGCACTCTCAAGCCCTTCTGATACAGTTTCCTGGTACTGGAAGAAATGGAATAAAATGAAAAGACAAAACATTAAGTGAGCCTGTGGGTAAACTAAAGTTGTAATTTTCGAAATGTTTGAATATTTTCCAAATATTGCGATTGAAAATATGTCAACTAGAAGATGGCATATGTCCCCTTCAAAGTTGGGTCCTTCACATGGAATGTATGTATATTAATATGTTTGGTTAAAAACTTACAACACAGTGTATACAGTCTCTAGGTTTAATATACTGCCTGAATCTGACCTTCTATGTGGGTTCATATGATGAAATAAGCACACTACCAACTTATAACTGTTACCAAATTTGATAAGAAAGTATCCTAAATGTCTGAAAGGAGATCTGAATTGAAAACATTTCAAAGTTTCAACCAAATATGATCTAAAAATGGTGTTCCACCTTTTATCCATATACAAGTTTTTTGTGCCAACCAACCAAACCATTGCCATCATTTTTCAGTCATTTCGAATTATACATCCAGGAGAAGTATTATCAGGATGTCATGTTTGGGCTAGCTTCCCTTGAACCCAAACGACCTTTGACCCAATTTTTTGCATTACATTTATTAAGGGCCTAGAAATGTGCAACAGATTGAGCAGCTCTGTATGGATCGAGCGATGGCTTGCAGGCAACAGCCTTTGAACTGATGTTGAGATATAGACAGATTAAAAAACACAAACTGACAGATAAAATGCCACGTTGGTTGCCACGGCAAAAGAGGAAGAAACAAAAGAAAGATGACTCATTGACCCACTGATTGTCTTCATACCTTATTCGATTGATTAGATAAGTAATGATCATGAGATTTATTAATTTTATTTGAAATCAGAGCGTGACAATCATTGTTGTTGAAGATAGCAACCATACCAACCACTTATTTTTCATGTTTCTCATTCCTCAATTTCAACCTTTGCAAATTAGTCAGAATCGTTCGCTTGTTCTTTTCCATCGAGTAAGCCTTGTTAAGGAATTGACAAAGAATGCCAATTGCATAAAACCAGAAGAAGAAAGTCATTCCAGCTTGTGTTTATGATATCAGTGCTTCAATACCCACTCTCCAAATAAAAATCAGCGATCAAAGAGGCTGATGAGAGAAGCGTCTGATCAACAAGTTGCTCATTTTGTATCTCTGTACCTCATCTATCGTCCGCAGAATAAGAAGCTTTGGCAAAACGATTGATACAAAGAAAAGGAAACGGTTCTTTAAAAGTTGTGCCGTACCTTTAACTTTCCCTCTTGATATAATTCTTTCAGCTCAGCAAGAGTCTTGGGGAAGAGGTCATAGTAGTTGAGGACCAGAAATCTTTCCCTGGTGATGTTCTGAGCCTCTCTGATCTGTTCCGTTTCCTCGTCTAATGGCGGTGGGTACGGTTGGGAAGTATTGTACATTGATATCTGGCCACACAGGATAATATGAGAATCTTTGTTCATCTATAGGTACAAAAAAACAAAACAAAAATTGTATATTTTAATTTCTGTATAGGGAATTTAAGATTAAGTATCATATGTTAGCAAAAATGTTGTGTTACGATTGCTTCACAATTGATTTCATTATGTGTCCCTGTCTTTTGTTCACAAAAATCTAAGTCATGCCTAGAATTTCACAAATTTAGTTGCTTGCAAAACAATCCAGGCACTTGAAACAACTATGCAGTGAAATTAATATGCATTCGCTCTCAAAATGCAACCCCACTCCCCATACCTTCCAGAAAAAGAAAAGAGCAAAGATTATTCTCGTAACAGAGTTGACCATAAATTAACTACCCACTCAACTTTCATTGTACAAATTCTCACGAGGCTTTATACTTGACCAAGTGGTTTTCATGTCCATTTGTTTGTTGGTATAAAGAAGTATAAAGAATTGTCAGATTAAAAAGTACATGATTTGATACTAGTATGGCACCATCATTTCCCTAACTGTGAGCTAAAGTACTGTGAATTTACAGCATGCCAATCTGAGGGGTATATTCATATATGTATTCCTTTCAAGTTAGTTTCAGGATTTCGGTGACGTCATTGTTACGTGAATTCCCATTCATAAATATTTAGGGGATGACAAAAGCATTGCGTGTTTTGTTGACTTGAGGTACACAAACCTATTAGAGTGTGTGCCTTACTTGTTATTTTTGCTTCTGTGTGCTAGGAACTAGTATAAATACAATACAAATTATCTAGAATGATTTGCTGCCTTTCATGGAAATTTAAACTGGTTAATAAAGAGGCCGGACAACAGTCAAAAAAAGAAAGAAAAAAGAGTGACTGAAAATTTTGCTGAAATAGCAAAGTTTTGACACGATTACTGGTGTGTGTCTCTCTCTGTCCAGTAAGTCGTGTCATTGTGATGAACAAGTGTTACTGAACCATTAAGAGACTGTAACATGATGATTGGTCGAGAAGGAAGGCAGTGTGACACATACATTACAAGAATCGATGCAGTAGTTTAGTAGTTGTGAAAAACTAACGACAAAGTCAACGGCAGTCATACTTTGTGAGGCCTGCCTTAAATGTACATGTCATTTTGATCAACTGTTTTGAGTCTTTTCTTTGTCTTTCTACGACAAAAATGATGTCATTAATTTATAATCCTGAGATTACAAATCAGGGAATCACTTAAATGATGTTAAAATAGTTACAAATGTTAAAATTTGCATAGTAGTTGTGAGGTTTGCAAAGTTTCTTTTTCTGTATACAGACACTACTATACATGTTAACATTTGTGTTGCAGCTTGTCCACTATGCATAGCATATTGCTGTACTATACAAATAAATTATCCCCACCCCCTCCCCCCCCCACCGTAAAACATATCTATCACATAAGATAAAGGTAAATGTTGTATTTTTGCTTCTTCCATAATTGCGCACTGCATAACTGAATGGAACTGTGAGCACCATACTGGTGTACACTGACTCTTACGGCAAACATATATTTCTAGTTGCTCAAACTCTCTCTACCTTTCTGATGACGGAGTTGCTAATGTTACCCCCGACGTTGTCAAAGTAGACGTCGATTCCGTTCGGACAAAACTCTTCCAGTTTAGCATCAACGTCATCTTCTTTGTAGTTTATTGCGTTGTCAAAATTTAATTCTTCTTTCAAAAAGTTGCATTTATCAGCAGTTCCACATATACCAACTACATTGGTACAGCCTTTAAGTCTGACAATCTGAAATGCAAATCGAAACAAAATGTAATTTGCATAAATTTAAATCTTTAGAAGACTACCAAAGCCCATGAATGCTGTTAGATTGATCAAAGTGTATTTGGTTTGTTACACAACCAGCTCTGAGCTAGAATAAGTATATTCTGCCAAGCAAACTCATTGATACCAGTCAGCCAAAGAGGTACATCCTTGTCACCTCATAATGTTCTTAATTTATATTTCACTACAACCTCTGAGTCCACCAAGCAGGCACATTCTTGCCACCTCATAATGTTCTTGTCACCTCATAATGTTCTTAATCTATATTTAACTACAACTGTAGATGATAGATAGACAGATAGACAGAGAGACAGAGAGACAGATAGACAGATAGACAGATAGACAGATAGATAGATAGATAGATAGATAGATAGATAGATAGATAGATAGATAGATAGATAGATAGATAGATAGATAGATAGATAGATAGATAGATAGATAGATAGATAGATAGATAGATAGATTGTCTTGTAAATAGCTACTTTAACGAATGGCGCTTAAGCGAGCCAGGGGCGAAAGCCCCTGATCGGTAAAATAAGAGATCAGAAAAGTTAAGATTTTTTCTTAAGTTTCATCTTTGCGGGCCGGGTCGGAGAGAAACGTGGCTGGACAGTTACAGGAAGGCAGCATGTTTTTGAGGGTTGGAGGAGGCAATGAGTGGTGGCTGGCTTCAACGGTTGGTTCTGGTTCTTTACAAATTCCTGTTTCTAATCGATGCATAAGATTTGGAGGCTAGACAGACTTCTTTACCCTATGACGGTGTAGCTGTTTCTGGTAAAAGTTGGTTTGATGGTTTCTGTTCTACAACTGTAGAATCAGCCAAGACTTAATTATGCCAGTTCACACCACACTCATTTATTGTACATCATAATATTCAAATTGTTCAAAAACATATCTTGCTCTGTTTGCTGATCAAGTGTTTTCTTTTTGTGTTTTATTTAACCACAGTATCTGTTACACATATGACTAATATTTCAGAGCTAAACCATGAATAGTGATATAATGCTATATGTGATAACAACAGTCATAATTTCTATGTCATACCATGACAATATCAAATGCACTGATTACTAAAAAAAAAAATAATCAGTCATTCCTACAAATTATCTCTCATACATGCCACAGTAATCTTATCATCATACTCTAGAATTGAGGTTGTTTACTCTTGTTATTTTTAATTGAAGGACCTTCGTAGTTCAGTAGTCATGTTTGCCCTTCTCTTATCAATGTTGATTGTTGGATCTCTTATCTTGTTCTTAAATCGATTCCGATCATGTCAGCACGAATGTCGATTAAAGAATGTCTACTTTGATATTAAAGTTGATCAAGTATCCGGCATTCCAAGGTCTGACTAGTATCTCAACTGGGACAATTCTTTTTTCCCGCCTACATTTTAACGATCTCAAAAATGATAAATTTAGATTTTCTCGATGACTAATTAGACTATGCAGAGATAACAGACACCAAAATAGAGATATTACTCATTACATAGTAAAGGGTTTTGCATTTGACTTGACCATTGTGTGACTTGTGTATTAAGCAACACCAAAGAGAAATTGTAACCAGAATGATAATCCCTTTATGGTTCTTCCTTGCCAAAATATACCCAATCTCTAAAGGTCACAACTTTTACAGATCAACATGAACTATGCTGTTTTGTTAACTTGTTATTGCTGTTTTACTCCAGTAATTGAGATGGATCCAGAATGTTATCGAGGAGGGGGTGTAGCCCTGGGGAGGGGGTGTAGCCCTGGTGAGGGGGTGTTGCCCTGGTGAGGGGGTGTTGCCTTGGGGATGTTGAAGCTAACTCCCTGTGTAGCGGATCTGGAAACATCATCCTAAAATCTTACGCATACACAGAAACTGCCCAAATGACTCTGTCTTACATCAAAATATTTTGGCGGTAGCTTGCAACGCACTCTCAAGAAATAATAGCTAATGTAGAATTTTGTTCTTGAACCAAACACTGTAGGCAAGCCAGAAACAAGCTAGTGATATTACAGTGCAATTAATTGGAGTATTCATGCACCCTTTACACAAAAGACAGTCATGTCAAGTATTGAAAGGTCAATGTTAGCTTCAATGACATTATTTTGTTGAACCTTGTGAAAACTCTGAGATGAAAAATACATTACTACATATACTGTGCAGGTTATTGTTAAACAAGATTAAACAATTTTTTTCCCCTTCACACAGATTTGAACTCACCTGTCCAGCCAGGGAGCCACAGGCACCGGCAGCACCACTAACTACAATTGTCTGGTTGGCTCCCTCGACCACATGACCCATCTCTGAGATGCCCAATAGGGCCGTTAGTCCAGGAATACCTAGAACTCCCAGTATCAGTGACACATGGTTCTTTACTAGTTCACTCTCAACCTTTGACAAGGAGAAATAAAAAAAAATTAGGATTTATCAAAGAAGACCAAGTGTGATCACTTTATTCTTAACTTGTTCTCTCTTAAAGGGTGTGAAGACTCGCGCAAAAAGAAAAGTCTGATGCCGGTAATCTGACCTAGTTTCGAATGAGGTGTCACAGAAGTGTTAGACACCACCATCGATCCCAGAAAATACACACACAGCTTGCTACCGTCTGTAATTAGACACTAGTGTACAGTCAGTACATACAGCTGCGGTCAACACCCACAGCACAGTGTATAGACGATACAGTGATGGACATCTCAGGTCCAGCTAAAGATAACAAGGTATCACGTTTCATTACTGTCTGCATTTTGTAGCGACACGAACAAAACGTCACTTACAAGCAACAGAAAGTTAACTTTTTCAGATGGCCGCCCACGGTTTGGGGCGAGTCTTCAATGCCTTCAAGCTGTCTTAATAACTAACCATGTAGGATTTTGTCCTTCCTGTTGTCAATTGAAAATAAGGCATGGTTACAACCAAGTGAAAGACATGCTGAGTGGGGTGTTATATCCTGAAGCCAGGCTGATCAGGATGTATTCTTTTTGTGCTGTGCAGTTTCACATAGGGACAATGACAACACTTGACATGTAAGCGTTTATCCACCATTACCACATGGGTAAGGTTTCAAATGAGTTTCTGTTGGTTTCCTAATTCCCTTGGGACCAACAAGACTTAACTAAGATAGACATAACAATGTACTCAGATGAGATTCACATGTTCAGAAGATAAACTAAGATAGAAATAACAATAAACTAAGATGAAACTTACATGTTCAGAAGATAAATTAAGTTAGACATAATAACATTCAAATAGGGTACATCTACTCATTATGGGGCATCTATCTACCAAGTATCACAGTGACTCAACTTGTGTTTGTTGAGATATAGTGTTCAGAATCTGTTTTTGACAATTTCCCATTAAGCCCCTTCTATTCATAACTATTCATGAGGTAAAATTGTTGTTGCAAAGAACATGTACATATTATGTAGTTACATCACCGTACCAAACATAAACTAAATCAGCCATGCAGGCGGTTGAAGAGATATTGACATGTTAACAAGCCCTGCCCACTCATTTATTATTCATGAGATGGGAAACCAAAACAATAGGGTACATCTACATAAGGCTATTTAATGCCTCTAAGTTCATACTTACATAATACTGCTGAGGCTTACCTTGTTCACTATAAGGCTATAAAATCCCTCTACTTCATACTTACATAATACTGCTGAGGCTTACCTTGTTCACTATAAGGCTATTAAATCCCTCTACTTCATACTTACATAATACTGCTGAGGCTTACCTTGTTCACTATAAGGCTATTAAATCCCTCTACTTCATACTTACATAATACTGCTGAGGCTTACCTTGTTCACTATAAGGCTATTAAATCCCTCTACTTCATACTTACATAATACTGCTGAGGCTTACCTTGTTCACTATAAGGCTATTTAATGCCTCTACTTCATACTTACATAATACTGCTGAGGCTTACCTTGTTCACTATAAGGCTATTAAATCCCTCTACTTCATACTTACATAATACTGCTGAGGCTTACCTTGTTCACTATAAGGCTATTAAATCCCTCTACTTCATACTTGCATAATACTGCTGAGGCTTACCTTGTTCACTATAAGGCTATTAAATCCCTCTACTTCATACTTACATAATACTGCTGAGGCTTACCTTGTTCACTATAAGGCTATTAAATCCCTCTACTTCATACTTGCATAATACTGCTGAGGCTTACCTTGTTCACTATAAGGCTATTAAATCCCTCTACTTCATACTTGCATAATACTGCTGAGGCTTACCTTGTTCACTATGAGGCTATTAAATCCCTCTACTTCATACTTACATAATACTGCTGAGGCTTACCTTGTTCACTATAAGGCTATTAAATCCCTCTACTTCATACTTACATAATACTGCTGAGGCTTACCTTGTTCACTATAAGGCTATTAAATCCCTCTACTTCATACTTACATAATACTGCTGAGGCTTACCTTGTTCACTATAAGGCTATTAAATCCCTCTACTTCATACTTACATAATACTGCTGAGGCTTACCTTGTTCACTATAAGGCTATTAAATCCCTCTACTTCATACTTGCATAATACTGCTGAGGCTTACCTTGTTCACTATAAGGCTATTAAATCCCTCTACTTCATACTTACATAATACTGCTGAGGCTTACCTTGTTCACTATAAGGCTATTAAATCCCTCTACTTCATACTTGCATAATACTGCTGAGGCTTACCTTGTTCACTATAAGGCTATTAAATCCCTCTACTTCATACTTTGCATATTCCTGCCAAGGCCAGTGGAAACTCTCCAGAATCTCTCCTTTGCAGAAATGACGACTTTTGCTCTCAACAATGACGCCAACTCCCCCTCCATCAATGGGGGAGTCCAGTTTCAACGGTGACATATAATCTGTCCCTGTCTGTTGATTCAGTCTATTCCTCTGAAGGAAATAAAATAAATATTGGATTGAACTTTTGAGCGGAAGAAATTCAACTGCCAACATAACTCCTTACTTTGTTTTCACCTTTGCAAATTCTTCTACTGTTTTGTTGCTACCAGTCTTAACTCACTTTTTAGTGGCACTGTGATATCTTCAGATATTGTTATTTCCATCGACTTAAATGGCTAGTTCTCATCACATGAAACAGCTTAAATATGCCCAACTTAATCTTCAAAATGTGAAATTAATTAAATCAACAAAGATGATTCTCTAGTATTCTTTGAAACTTTCTTGGTGAATGTTTTCAAGATATGGTTCATAAAATTTGTATTTATACCATGTATGGATCCACTGACAAACAGAGGGTCTTCACCAAAATTTGTCCGTCTTCTATTGTAGGCATTGGACACTCCTTGAATTGGAAGCACTGAACGGAAGTTACATTGTCTTCTCCTGTGAAAACAAAAACATGAATAAGATAACACATATCACAATATATATATATGTATAAATGTATATATATATACATTTATATATATATATATATATATATATATATATATATATATATATATATATATATATATATATATATATATCTATATATATATCTATATAATATAAATTGTAGTGAGTTGGAAAATCCAGAATAGTAAGATATTTAACAGTAGGCTTACTTGTTTATTACCAGTATACTACTGTAGTGCCAGTAAATAGCTTGATATATATGGCTTAAAGGGTGTGAAGACTCGCGCACAAAGAAAAGTCTCATGCCGGTAATCTGACCTAGTTTCGAATGAGGCGTAACAGAAGTGTTAGACACCACCATCCATCCCAGAAAATACACACACAGCTTGCTACTGTCGGTAATTAGACACTAGTGTACAGTCAGTACATACAGCTGCGGTCACTACCCACAGCACATTGTACAAACGATACAGCGATGGACATCTCAGGTCCAGCTTAAGATAACAATGTATCTTGTTTCATTACTGTCTGCACTTTGTAGCGACAAGCAGAAAACTTCACTTGCAAGCAACGGAAAGTTAACTTTTCAGAGTGCGGCATGTGGTTTGAGGCGAGTCTTCAATGCCTTTAAATATTTAAAGAGGATCTAGGCTAGTAGTATTTTGTGAATTGCTTAAGACATGTGGCCATGAACTTCATAGTCTGTATCCTCTAGCTTAAAACTGTAACCTGATACTGGCTAGAGGTGTATTTTGCTTCCAATTGTTAGGCCTAAGCCTAGTGCTGTAAAAGTTTAACTGGAAGAGTTTGATCAAAATTTCAGAAATTGTTAATGGTATCAGGTATAATCTTTTTTTCTATTTCGTATGGCAATGTAGTCCTACATGTATTCCCGGATTCGCGTAGAATTGGACATTGATCGATACTTCGCATGATAGGACTCTGTGGAATTCAAACCGCTACTGTTGGGTTGGTCTACACAAACGAAATCATACATTAGGTTCGGCCTAGGCCTAAGTTAGGCCTAGCCTATGCAATACAACGACATTTAACGGTAGTGTAGAATTTCAGGGCTAACTGCGCTTCACTCAATTCGGTGTTATTGGTCATTTTCATTCTCTTCATTATTCAAAATTGCAAACCTGGTCGATGATCTAGCACGACACAATGGTTCTGCGCCATCGAAAACACTTGTAAATTCGGAAACAACTAGGATTAACCGAAATAGTGAGCGCTATCATTTCCCAAGTAACTTCAATACAGTAGTCATACCGCAGGTAAACGTTCAACACGCATGGGGAAGCACCTGAAATGTGACCTTTCATTGAAACAACCTTGATAGAGATGAAATATTTTCTCAGCTTACTTTTTCTTTTGTTTTTACGAGATTATGAACTATATTTCTCATAGGTACCTGTTATAAATAATTTTAAATATTATAAAAATGTACATTGGTCAATCATAGAAATATAATATTTATTAATTCAAATATATTTGCTTACAATTTTGTTTTTCACCCCTACATTTAACTTAATGGAATAGTCGAAGGCTAGGCAGCAGACTACATGTTTACCTTCTAGCATGACAAAAATCGATTCCAAATTGTTTGCGTAGTACCCAAACAGTGTATAAAATTTTAGATATTGTACTTTTATTTCATGGGCCAGGGGTTATTACTTCACAGGTCTCCAACGAAATTTGAACCAAATATGTCACTGCTGAAATTTTTGTAGGGCTGCCCGTTTTCCCCCAAGAATTTGTTATTATCTTCTGCACCCAACTCGCTCCAAAAGTGTACAGTTATGAAGTCCAAGGATGAAGCTGATTCTTCACCTTCGTTTTTTGAAATTTGTTTATATGGTGGAAGACCCTGGGGGTTTTCTCTATCAGGCGGCTCGGAACATCACTGTCCACTGACTATTACAAAGGTATTACTGTGACTAGGCTTATTAATATTGTCTCCCTGTTGCCATTATATGGCAATAGGTACTAGTAATAGGCTATCTAGACCTATGTTGGGTAGGCCTAAAGCTAAAACTGATTATTTTCAGTAGACTTTTATAGGCCTGAATAATCAGTATTAAATAAGTTTGATGTCTCAATAGCCTAGGTGTTTGAGAGATGTAGCGTAACTCTTTGAATGATGTTGCCTACTTTGGTAAAAGTAGGCCTAACACTCACTCAGTAACAGATTAGTAACACTGACTAAGTAACAACAGGTAGCCTAGGTGAGATTCACATCTTGAATTATTAAGTCAGCCTAAAGTTTGGCTATTTGGTTATTTTTGTCCAATGAAAAGAATATGAAAACATTTTAAAATGACTGCTATTTGCAGAAGGAGATATAATAATTTGAGGAATTCATTTGACAATGAATAAAAGTTGCCAGTTCGTTATTATTAAGTAATAAATTACTCCACTATTACTACTTAGGGCCCGAAGGCATAGGCTAACCTGCTCACATCTGAAGTGATCTTGCTCTCACAGTTCCACATTCTAGTAAAGAGTTAAAGAAGACATGCATGGTCTTTGAAGGAACTTGTAACATTTTTGGTGGTTTCATATTTGACAGACTGCAGAAAGGGGTTAGCCTAACCCCAACACTATATACACATAGCCAGTTTGACTGACAGCTTTACCCATATAAAAAAGGCCTACATTAAATCCTGCAGGATCCTGCGGGATTTTATGCAGGATTTATGCAAGGATTTGGCCACATTCTGCATGCTTATGAAGGATTCCTGTACATGCATCATAGATACTTTTGGCCTACTTTGAAGAATCCAAGCACGGTTACTTCCAGACTGTTTGCTGTCCATATGTCCTAGCAGACCTACCTTTTCAGTGCATAAAATATATTGGGAAACAGTGAAATTGGGATGAAAAACCTAGACAGTAATGTTAAAAGAGAAAGAAAGTTTGCGTCCCAGGGGCCCAAGCCCCCAAAACTGTTTGCACAACTCCGTGGGAAAAAGGTTGCGTCCCCATCGAACACCAAATGCTTTTATTGTATAACCTACTTTTACTAGTGTAGTTGCAAAGATACGATCGTATCACTGCCTATACTTTGTGCATGTTATACACAAATAGGGCAGATGGCCCAGTGCCTTAGCCTCTTGTTCACCCTGCCGTTTCAACCAACTTAACCCCCACCCCCTTCATCCGCCTTTGTACAGTACTTCCGTACGCACCAAATCCCTGTACCTACAGTGTGCATATCTCTCGCTAAATTCCACACAGTTCACTGTACTACTGCATGTACATAGGCATGTTCAAACTTCATTTTCAACTACACATGCTCAAACCTGATCCAACATTTATCCTGGGCTCTTTGCAAACAATCACCTCTAACAAAATTATAGGAGGCCTATGTGAATTTAGCTTTTTACGCAATGTCGATTAAAAAAAAACTTCAATGGCTACTTTTGACGATGTAGGAAGTACAGTAGTTTACACACGAACGTTGCACCCAGACAATTTACTGAAGCACATGGTCAATTTGACAGTGAAAAATTCATAGATTGACTCAACCCACAACATTTTCTGATCAAAACAATGATTCAAATATGAGGTGATAGTCTCGGAAACAATTCAAGTGCATCTTCGTACCAGGAGAGATTGTTGTCAAAAGTGATGTACTCTAGATGTGACAACAAGGCAACATGTTATGATATTTGAGTGCACTCATATGAACGCCTATACCACAAACTTTGTTATCTCTACACAGGGGAAAGTAACGTTGCAAGAAATTGTTGTTAAACGACATACTTCGTTGAGCACTACAGATGCCAGATCTGTTTCCAGACAATAGATATAAAGGGACTATTAGCCAATCAAATCATGGGAATTTTGGAAAAGCATCATTGCATATTTTAGCATGAAAATCTCCGTAATGGAGTGTTGTTAACCCTGTACCTTGCGGTTGCTTGTTATGATATATTTATTTTCAAACTATTTCAGTGATCTGTAGGATATTGAGAAATTCTGGTTCTTGTCAGAAGAAGTTGTGGTTTTCTTAAAAGAAAGAATGAGAGATGTTCATTCAAAGGTGCGTTACGTTATGTTTTCCATTGACCTAGTTGAGAGTGCCTACTTGGGGTTTGTTTCTCAAATAAAAAAAAGGTTTGCGATGCAAGCAATTTGAAGATGTTGGGTTCCTGGACAAAACATTGCATCCCCGGATGGACGGACGCAGGTTAGTAACAATGCTGCTAGGTCAAAAGCCCTGGAAGTATCAGGGAGAGAAGTTGGGAATTATTTTTTCCCAAATTTGTGTGCTTGTTGAAAGTATACATTAAGGAAGCATCATATCATGGTTCAACTGGAAGCTTGTCTCAAGTTTTTTTTTTTGACATCCTAATTGTAAGATTAAAAATATATATTATTTAGTTATCACTGAAGTAGTTGTATTGGCATGTTAGTATTAGAGGCTGAGCAATGCATTTTAAGTTATTTGAGCAGTATGTATCAACAACATTGGATTCTTAATTTGTTAAGGTACAGTAGAAATAGTTATTCATAGCAGTTGAAGCTATTAAACATAATAAGTTTATCAAACTGCCATTTGGATTGTACAGTACTGTGAGTATAAACTCTGTGTGAAAGTATAATGCTTTTCATGATGAAAGAACACATGAAACTCACCACCTGAGTCTAAGCAAATCTACATTTTTTGCTATCTGAGCTAAATATAGTACAAAGCTAAGATTAGGAATATAATTTGTAGTTCCTTACATCCATTTAGAATAAACTTGAAATGATAATCAGAATTGTTTTCTTCGTAAAGTTCTGTACATTATAGTAGATTATCCATCACAAAGGGTGAGATGTAGCCTGTATCATCTTGGTCGTTATGGATGGATTTAAACAGTCCACTTGTAAGTTGTTGGCAGTACCTACTAATTGCGCCCTCTTTTTGCACATTATTTTGGTTGATGATGTTTCCTTAATAGAGCTTATGGTTTTTCAAGAACTGCTTGATACTTAAGATTAGAAAAACATGTTCTAACCTGCACCTCCCATTTCCCCCCACCCCGATCTCCTATTTTTCCAATGTGATTTCAACATCCTATATTACAGCCATCAATAATACTTGTGAAAGGAATTGAATTAAATTTGTTGGTCATCTCATATTATCTAAGAATGCAAAAGTAAGGTCACGAACTAGTTGTTTTTCTTCCTGCAAATAGCTGCGTGTCGTGTGGATTGAATGCCTTGCAAATAGCGTGGTCCTAAAGCATCGATAGTTGTTCACTATAAGTACTTTAATCCAGAAATCAATACATATATGCAGTACCGACAGTTCACACAAAGTCTAAGAAACAAAAATATCTCTAACTTTCACATGAATGTTGGCCATGGTTAGAACTATTGACACAAAAGCTCTTCCACAGTGTGAAAATCTCTTTTCTCATTGGTAGCTTAAATCTTCTATTGGGATGAATTCTTCACTGAACCTTTTGCTATACACAGATCAATATTTCCCCTTAGAACTGCATTCTATGCTTTTTGTGTGATAAGACCAAAGGCCTTTTGATATAAAATGTTTTGTAGACTGACAGATATATGTGGACACATCCAAGAGACCGGTTGATGGTTTAATTGGTTGAACAATTAATAATATTGGATGATTGACTGTTCTTTTAGTTAATCAATAAAGGTCCATTTTGGCTTTCAAGAGCTACTTTATATCCTTTGACTTGAAATCATTGTGTGATGGAGTTTGACATTATTGATAATCTCTAAATCAGCAGGTCACAACAAAGGCCTTTTTGTCACAGCAATCACCAATCTATTTACTAGCTTTAATTGTCATGATTTATTGTATCAGCATTTCTATTGTCGCATTTCGCTTATTATCTACTGACTTAACAATGGCTGTATTAATGCCTAAAATGTTCACAAAGTTTTAACACGCTAATTCCAATATTTCTTTAACAATTTTGGAATAAATTTTCATAATTTTGTGACAACCTTGTGTGTTTGCACATTTTACATAAATTTTTGCTTGTACAGTATATGAAGTATTGCTCCTTGTTAAAACCTGTTCCTCCACGGAATTGTTCTGTCTAGAGATAATCATTTGAACTTAAAGTCTCAGTACGTGTTTGCTGATGAAATTCGGAAAACAAACTTCCGAAGCAGATTCAATGTTTCTTGTTCTAAATGCACTCTGACCAGGTAGGTTTAATGGAGAAATGCTGTCACAATCGAAAGAAAGAAATTTATTTTCTGTTGCCCTTGATGGCGTGATTTACCGTAAAATCACTGCGACCGCCCATATCAGTATATTCAACACACAAATTTAACCTACATATATACTTGTATCGTCCACTTTTTTTACCCAATGGCAAGGAGAAAATGACTAAAAACACCTGTTTATTCATTGCAGTGGAATGAAATGACTCAATTTCACAAGCTACATCAGTAAGACCAAAAGAAAGATACTATTCAAGGGAAAGGACCTAACACAGACTAGCCACAAAAGTGCAACCGTCATAAAGAAACCAGAGAGATATGATTGGCGCATTATCTATTGGGCGGGGCTTGCACATTTTGATTGAGGTTTGTAGAATCTATGGACATGTTAATAAATCTGGCAAATTTATTCAGCTCAAAATGTCTAACCACAGATAACTCAATCAAAATAATGACTATTGATATGGAAATTGTATAGAATGGTGTCATTTTCACTGAGCTTTTAGTGCAGTAAGCTGGAAAGGTCGAAGTTTAAATTTGGCAAACACATACTGAGGCTTTAAGATTATCAATACACTCTTGTTTTTTTTTGTGCCTTTCCTGCTTCCAAGTTTAGAAAAAAATCTGTCTGTATGTGCCATCCTCTTTCTTAATTATCTCTAGATGTAACATACAAATTTGGTTTAAACATAAATTTGACCCCCATTATGACGAGGTCAACCTGGTTAGCCCTGTGTTAAACCCGGAAAGAAATTGTGATTTCCGGGTATCACTTAATCTACAGGTAACCAAAATTGTCTTCCTTATCTTACTCCACTAGCTCTGTTGTGAAAGTTTCTTCCTTCCTTCTGTAACTGCTTCATTAGCTGAGCCTGAGACTTTTATTGAGCATATTCTATGTATGTAAAGTATGTTTACAGTGCTGTTATACTGGTTTACAAACGTGCACACTTGCTACATTGTAAGGAGAATCACAACCAATCCTCAGGTTGGAGAAGTGATAAATTTTCTTTTCTCTGTTCAGTTTATTATCCTTGCAATTGGTATGGATTACAACACAGTCATTATGTACAGTAAAGTACTTACAGTACACAGTACATATATGTAGATCATAAGTTCCCATAATTTATGTCTAGCAGTCTGTGGCCTTAAAAGCCTGCGAAGAATGGCCGTCTTTCACGTAACAGTACTTAATGTACGAGATATATACAATACTACTGAATGTTGTCCAGCAGACCAGCACCGTACATACTGTAGGCCTCCTAAGTACAATCTAGTTTCTCTGCTATGTGATGAAGTATATATACTGCATCGTACAGTTATGCCATCTTATCATTATATTTCATTTATTAGTTATAATTAATTAGTTATCCCATAACGTGGCAAATTATTAGCCAACACATTGTTTACTACAGACTACAGCACATTGTTTTAAACATGTTGTGAAGTTACACTGAAATAAATAATTAATAGTAATTAGCAAAATATTCAGTACTCGTTCACGATCAACATTTTTGAATTACGGTTATTCATTTTCAGTCGAAATAACTAAAATGACAATCAGGAATAGTCAGACAAAAACAGATGAAAAATTCTGTTCCATTTTGGTTGTAAACGGCGAGTATTGAGTAATGTTAAAGTTGGATATAATTAAGCTCTGTAGTCTTTATATATACGTTGTAGAGTTGAGTGACCAGTAATGGACAACTTGTATGCATCTATGCCATTCAGGGAAAGCATTGACTGTGTGGCAATATTCATATCATTTAGGGGGGCCTCCTAGGTTGGTTAAATCTTAGCAAAGAAGGATAGCTCCTGACAGACTGTATTAAAGTGATGTTTCCTGTCACTGTGGAAGATGTTGAAAGTGTGAAATAATATACTGTAGCACACTGAACTTTATATCATTTCTGTGAATATAATAAAATAGTACTTATATAGCGCGTTCATCAGCAACGCTGCTCGAAGCGCTTTTACAGGAATTGAAACAATTAATATACGTACAGGAAACATTTAAAATACAGGAAACAATCAAAAGCAAATAGTAAAAAAATATCGCCTAAAAGGTATAAACCAAGCAGCTGGACAGTACTCAAAGGAGGATCCAGAGAGGAGGGGGGAGGGCAGTGGGGGCGGGGTAGGGTGGGGAGGCTGCAATTGTTAAATGGCATTGGCACTAAATGTAAGTTGCAAACAATTTCATTCGGCAAGGTACATTACTACTGGAAACATATAGCACATGTATGTGCTTGGTTTGAGGCAATTCCAAGGTTTCTATTTACGGATACATAATTCAATTTCTAATGCATTGCTATTTTAGTACAAATCTTTGTATCTACCAGTACGTTGTACCCTAGCCCCCCCCCCTCTCCCCACTCCATGAAATCCTGAGATCCACTACAAGTAATGAATTTAGAGATTCTGTAAAGCTGATTTTTAGGCAGATATGAGAATCTCTCAAGCATTGGTTCTAGTGTATGTATTTATGGCTGACGGGCACATTACAGTAGGTCTATGCATGTGATGTATTCAAATACTTACTACTACTTTTTTATTAGTTGTTGTTTCATAACTGTTGAAAGATACAAGTTTATTTACAGTGTGACATTGTACTTTTTAAATTTAAACTGCAAATTTCCAATTGTTGACTAAATTATATTGAAGTCTTTCTGTGTGACCTCCATACGTATTTTATTGTGCTATTTAGTCATTGTATCTGGTAGTATTACTAGTATATTTGCGGTCTTCACAAACTTACTGTATATTTTTCAAGTGTTGGTGATACAGATTCAACCCTTGAAGCCAAGAAATACTGTCCTTGTGTAACCAGAAGTTTTCAGTAAAATCAGTATTATCATAAAGTATCCTGCATATTTGGCGATGAGAGAATGCAACAAACAAGCCGGCTTGACAGCTGAATATGTAGTTACTCTCTGAACCTTATAATCTCTAAATAAAATATACTGTAAACTTAGGTAATGAACATCGTTCCGGGAGGTACAGCATTGCATCCCACACTATACACTTTTTGCTGTCAATTATGCAAAACATACATGCAAAACATACGTTCAAAACATACATATAATGACAAGTTGTAACAATGTTACTGTACGCTCATTTGACTTTCCCTGAGGCAAATCGTTTAATAAATAAAGAGACCTTTGATCTGCAGTTCGTTCCAGCTGCTGTTTTATGCATAGCCGAGCCTCTCGTCAAGAATGTGAAAGGGTGTTTTCATCAATATTAACAGATGCTATATTAGGCATATTTATATAGTATGTACTGCATGTGGTAGTACAATAGTATCACGCTAGATCAGGGACATTACCCTGACATTGTAAAATGCTTCAAATTGTTTTCGCTTATCAATGCAATATATATTCCACTGAGACTTTATTAGAAGTGAAAACACATTCTTGTGCAAGAACAAGTTTGACATGTAAGGGTTTGGTAATATTCAGAAACCAATATTGAATTATGCAAGGAAATGCATGTATGTATTTATATCTATATGTTGGGGGAGGGAGGGATGGAGGGCGGGGGGGGGGGATAGGATAGGAGCTAGGTCCTTTCACTAACAATGTTTAATAGAAAATTGCATAGAAAAATCGTGTGAATCATAGAAGCTGCTCTGTGTAGTGCTTTTGAGTTACTAGTGTCGAGGTGCATTTTTCAAAAATATGTACAGAAACGTTAGTGATCATTGATGTATGAATGGATTGGTATGCGGTTAATCGTTCCTTTTGTAACGATAGTTATCGAACTTTATAATAGCATGCATTGTGAATCATTTAATCATGCATTCTGTTGGACCAATGCTTTAAAGCAGAGCCCATATAAACAGATCTGCAGGTTGGTAGTGCTGGATACGTTACTCCAAAGATAATAATAACAATAATAATAATCAACAGTCATTTTTACGACCCTTTAGCGACCACAAATGTGGGAAAAAAACCCGCAAGGGCTTATGGATTACAACTAACACCTCGGGTGGCTTCCAGTTCAACATTTTAACTCAAGTTTAGAATCATTTCAATCTCGAAAGTCATTTCAGATGGTTAAACCATAGATTGCTCTTGGATGAAAAACCCACTTGAGTATGACCCGGCAGGAAATCGAACCCATTGCTTCAAATGCCACCGCCTTTATCCACTCGTCCACAGCACCGGTATATATCTCTCGTTTTGTCGGGACGTAGGTTAACTGGTAGCTGGTATATAAATTTAAGCCCTTTGATACCGAATAGATTCCTGAGGATGTGCTGGTGGTTCAAACTCCTGATTCTGTGATTACCAACAATGTGGATCTCCAGCCATGCACTAAATCAACAGAGGGCGCTATTATATCGTTCCTTACTAGTTCCCCAAAAATTGACAAGCTGCACTTCAGATGATAAAGTCTTTGATAATTAGAGGCATCTGGGTATACTTCACTGATCTTTACATATGAATACAAAAGACTATAGATATCAGGATAAGAAAATTTCCATTGAAGGGGTTCAAAATATAAGGAATTTCGTATCCTCAGCAAGTTTTTGACTAATTAATGAGTTTTAAGTCCAAATGAAATATACAAAGGTCTTATTCGGCCTGACAGACAAAATTTGTTAACAAGAAACGATAAAATTGTTTATTGACAAACAAAAACAAAATTTGGTAGTGTAATGTTCGCTGGCATTATTTTAGTTCAACTGTCAGTGAAAACAAGGGCTATTGTTTTAATTTACAAGACTGAAGAACCAGGTTGTTCCAGTTTGGATAGCAATTCCCTAGAAGACATTGTTTAATGACAGACTAAAATCCCAACTCCCAAGGTTTAGAACCCTGGATAATTTTAACAATTTTTTTGTATTTTCACCTGAAGTCGACTGTCACTCTTTTATTTCTTTTTTCATTAAGCTTAAGTCGCTGAAGGAGCTAACAACCTAAAACAAACTTCTAGGAATACCAGATTTCGCCAATTAAAGGATGGGGCCATTTTTTACATTCCAGGTTTGTAGCCGTGCCAACAAGCTATAATACCTGCCAATTTTGACAACAGATGGGAGGGGAAACTGGGACTTGAAACAAATTTGATAACAAAATGAGGGTTTTTCGTTGTTAGATCCAAACCTGTGAAAGCCGCATTCTGCAAATTTTTTGGCAAGTGTAAGATTTTTTGTCTGCAACCCTGCATCTTGCGAGGTTTCACAAGTTGGGGCAGTTCGCTGACACCTCGGTCGCACGCGCTGGAAGACGTCCACGCCAATCTTTTGTACTTGAACAGACAGGTCCGATGTGCTTGTTTGTGTATGGCCTATTGTGATTCTCTACGCAGGTGTCATCCCAACATACGGCAGGCGTACGTCTGGACTGACGAGAGACTGGTATTGTTTATGCTTCGGTCCAGTGTGTACATAGCACAAAGAAGCAACATTCCTTGCAACCACAGCTCATCATAATATACAATGTAGATGGTGTGAAACAGCAAGAAGTCACAGTAACTAGTATAGAAATCATGTTGAATACATTTAACAGTCTGTAGCATTAATAACCATGCTGAGATTGCCTTGGAAAGTACATTAAAATCTAAAGCTACAGCTGATATTGTAGTATTCTGTCTGAGGGTTAAGTTAATTAGTACAGTTAACTGCAGTTAAGCTTAGTTCAACGTCCCAATATAGTGGTCAGAATACTTCATATAGTTATTTGCCCATTTTAGAAACCTGTAATTATCGTCAGTGAGTACCATCTTGCTTCAAGCCTTCTCATTCAGAAGTACGGGGCAGGTTTGTCATTTCTGCAGCGATTCCTGCAGGCCACCACTTCATGTCCACCCGTCAGTCCTATTACCTATGCCAGCTGGCCAAGTACTGTAGGTGCCCGTTCAACCTCACTGCTGACATAGAGAAAATGCCATTTGAATATCTGAACGAACACCGATTCCCCATCTCCCCATTCAAAAACTCTATAATGCAGAACGCTTTGTTTATATTAATATCCTTCAATACTAATATAATATACACTACTGTGGATGTAATTAATGTTACATGGTTAACCGTCATATAATTATCATCTTCAGATGATATCAAAACATTTATGATCTCTATATGTGCTCTGTTGAAGGACACACAAATGGATGAGTTTGCATAGATTTTGATATATATATATATATATATATATATGTATATATATATTATCATGTGAGCAAGAATACCCCTTAATATAGTTGTTATTGCTAAGTAACATGTATAGTATATATTGCTGAGCAGACTGGTGGTTTTTTATTCCTATATTACAACCAAGTTATGTTTTATACAGAGACATCGTTTAGGTTATATGTTGCTATTTTAGTCACAAAGTACAGCTTCAAGTTTAGGTTCTTCCTCAACAATTAACAATCATCAAAGTAGGACAAACATTAAGTCACTGAAAGTAAAGTAAAAGGAAGAAAAGTTAATTATTAGATCGGGTCTGATAAATTTGACAAAAATTAAAATGGAAAGTCTCATACTGCATTCAATATCTAAGTACTTGTTAATTGATGACAAGGAATGTGAGTTCCATAAATTCCTGGACATTTTCCTTGAACAGTTTTTTGGATGGGAATATGGCCAGTTCATTGTTTGTTCTAGGCTCTAGTTTCCAGTGTGTTAAGAACAGACGTAAGAATATAATTGTTTCGTTCATTCTTTTCATTTATATGTTTTCCACACCCTGTGTTTCATATAATATATACAGCATCTAGATATAAAATGAATGCATACACAAACTTGGTGTGAAGGAAGTAAACTAGAAAAATTGAGGAATTGTGTGGAGAGCTTACTCCCTGCGAAAAAACACAAACAGAAGAAAGAGCAATAGACAAATTATGTCAATTAAATTACAAGCACCAATTACAAGAACCCATCCATAATCTGGCCATACCCATGTCCCCATCCCCCCCTCTTAATTTTACTTTGACATCACTTACATATGTAGTAGGTTCTTGCAGTCACCTATTGTGTAATTACGACAATGACATCACTACACAAGAGGAGAAGATTGTATTGTTCTTAGCTCAAAGGCATGCACTTGTTTGCAATCTAACAGCTCAGTTCTATTCAAGTCACTAAGTGATGTTACTTTGTTGCTATAGCAACAAGTGTCAGAATTGGATGTTTTCCATTCCAAGAAATCTCTGTTAATATTTGTCAAAACAATCAAGCTATATAACCTGGCCTGGACCAATACTTTCACAAACTGGTCTAAGTCTAATCTAATTTGCATATGTATACAACTCTTTTCTTGCTATTTTCATCAATTTTATGTGTATGCTTAATAATTAGAAGCTAATTAACTACAGTAGTCAAGAGGGCAAGTGGGAGTGTAATATACTTGGGTAATATGCAATAATGAGATGCTGCAAAAAAGGAAAGATAATTAAAAAGGAAAATTAAATATGTCATTGCTAATGCAATTGTTGATATGGTGGTATAGACCACAAACCTTCACATTTCCTCTAGCCTCATGTTCTGTGCGATATATATATATATGCAAATGCACTCAGTTGCCTTGATAACTCTTTGTTTCAAACATATTTTCAATCTACTCAGCCGCAATGAAAACAGCTCAAGTTGATACACAATGGCGGAGCGTCCATACAGTCAGAGGGGGTGGATGCCCTCCCCTGACGAACTCAAATGGACTGCTGGCGCCCTTTTCAGCTTAGATAGTGTCGAAAGCGCCCCTACAGACCATTCTCGCCCCCCTGACCGATACCTCTAGCTCCGCCACTGTTGATACAGTGAAAGATCTTTGTGTTAGGGCTGGTTTGAGCCAGTTCCAGAAATTTGGATCCAGTGCATTACTAATTACGAAATGCATATATGCAGATGTGGTTTTGACCCGGCATGCATAAACTTTCAAGCAAGTTTGTTTTACAATCAACTTCAACCACCTTTTAACAAAATTATATTTATATATAATTTCTTCTAGTGTTCTGAAACTTGTGGTGGAGGGTATGTTAACTGTGAATTTCCAACAATGAAAATACATATGAAATGCTGTGCAAACTGAGCATTAATTACATTTCTCAGTTACCTAGGACCTCCATCAACGCCCCCACCCCCCCCCTCCAAAAAAAACCCCTCAGATTCATTGTCCTGCAGTGTATGTCAAATGACAGCCTGCCTTCTTGTAGATAGATGCTTCATATACATTTATGGATTATTCCAAACATTTGGTGGTGTATGGAGACTGTTTTGGTCTCTAAAGACAACCCTTTCATTACAACTTTTGTTAAAAATAACTGTTAAAAAGTAGGAACATTTTCTCTTTCTGAACTAAATACTTTTCTTAAAAGGTAAAGATGCTATTTAACAAATTATGTGTTAGCGGTAGCCTGATACTTCCAATATATAGGGAACTTAACAATGACAAAAAACTTGGCAGACTTTTGTTGTTTGCAAAATTCAACATAATCACACTTTATACAGAAACTGGTTCTGTTTGAAAGATAGACCATAAAAATATTCTAAAGACAGATCCCTTATAAATTTATGAATGGCACTAACTGATCAACTCTCTTCAACTCCTTATTTTCACATAATAAATTTATATAGTGTATAGTCTGCCAAGGATTGAGGTAAGGTAGGAGAGTCAATTGTGGGCTAGGAAGAATGTTAAACTTTGACAAGAAAAAAGTGAGGGGGGTTTGATGGAGGGAAGACAGATAATATATTTGAGATTGTTCTGTCATTGTTTGTTTACTTTTATTGGTGTCATTTGTCTAGCATTACCTATGTTTACCTAATACAGTAAACAAGTTTGCACCCCCACCCTGCTATCTAGCAAAATCAAGCTAAGAATGTGAACTTCACCTAAAGAGGAAGATATCATGTGATACTAATCATAACATATTTTATGTGATTCATATCAGAGTTATGTGCTGCTTAAAATTGTTTTGCACCTGAGTCAATGTCAATTTAGACATCCCTGGAAGATCATCTTTGACATTCAACTTGTAAATCAAACCCAGGTTACCTCCAGCGGGCTTGTTATTTAAGTATAGTCTGTTGGAAGTTTAATTTTGACTTTATGAAAGGAGAACGAATGGATGGTACCGAGCATCCTGTTAAAATTTGCTTATAATTCCTACGTTGTGTTTTAAAGAGGGCAATAGTTGAAATTGTCACATAATATCACCATAAGTGAACTTGAAGTGCTCACGCAGGTTAGATGTGATAGTTGTACACTAATCTGAGCAAAATGTTCAAAATTTATGGAAGGGGCATTGTAGTCAAGTGGTTAAGGCAGTGGACTTGTGATCTAAGGATTGCAGACCGTTCGAGTCCTGGCCAGATCATTGCGTTGTGTCTTTGGGTAGGGCACTTTATCTCCATTGCCTCTCTTCACTCAGGTGTATAAATGGGGACTTAGGAGGTAACTTGTTAATAAAGTAGTGCCCCGGTTTGTGGCTGCACGTACCCTATGGGAAGTCCCCGGGGGACACATGGATTTGGTGCATTGTGGTGCCCCAGGAGAGATTGATTGAATTTTGCACACTTTGGCATCCTGGTGTGTGGGTGTGATAAGTTAACAATGAATAGGGATTAAGGTGTATAGTCTCGTGAGAGGGCCTTGGCCTTGAACCCGAATGTAAACCTTTAAACTTTATCGTTTTGACCTTGTAGTTGGTAAGGGTTCCAACTTTTGTTGTATAGAGGATTTTGTCAATACCTCAATGACTATTCTGCATTATTAATGGATCCCAATTTCGAAGATGAAAATTTTATATCTAAAAGAAAAACTTAACAACACAATTGTTAGTATACATCTATGACATCACACCTGTTTGCTTCAAGTTAACTTTCGGTGAAAATAACATGTCAACTGCAAAGTTAGTGACACGTAGAAATTGGATGCAAATTTATGCAGGATGCTTAGAATATGTGCCGATTTCATCAGCCAAATAATTTTTCTCCTGGACTATCCTCCTTATTTTGAAACATGTTTTTGTTGGTGAAAAATGTTTTGCTTTTTCCTTTCTCCATGAATTTAAGTTGCACAATTTCATACAGTCCTACATTACTTGCCCAAAGTCTGCATGCAACAGTTTGCTAATATCTTTCAAATGCATTTTCTCGAGTTTCCCTGCCATATCTCAAGAGTATCTCTAGAGGTATTCTTTAAGTGTTTCACATAAATGGAAAATGTGACAGTTAAAAAAGTATTAATCCCTTGTGTACATTGCAGAACATGTCCATATATAGGGGCAAACAGGGGTTATGTACTTCAATATAATGTCCCTTTCAAGGGATGTGGCCATAGGGGAAACACCATAATTTTGAATGGATAAAATGTTGGCAAGTATGGGAGGTGAGGAAAAAGGGGGAAAGA